>NC_091113.1:815000-2015000 GCF_024713975.1 Paralichthys olivaceus | reverse complement strand
TCTGACGTTAATTTCACAACCTGATAGTAAAAGCAACTGAAACAGACACTTCTCAAAACTCGGTTGAGCACTTTAGACGACACTGCTCATTTCAAAGTATTCACCTTCGGAGGAAACTTTTTTCATTATGTCTCACTCCGAGTGAACCGTCCTTTAGGGAGAAGAGTCGCTGTTGAGTCTTTTATTTTACCCAAGAGAGCGAACTGGAAATCTTGCCCCAAAAATAATTTCTTACATAGATTTAGTTTCATAAAACATTTGTCGAGTTACCTTTTCCCGACATGTTACTAAAATTAAATTTTCCTTTGATAAATCAAAGCCAATCGAGACCAGGTAGCAGCTTCCAACTGAACAGATTGTCTGGCTGCTCTGTGATAATAAACCATCTCATAAGAGACTGAAGTCCACCGAGCAGCCTCAGCAGTTTTATGTGGTCGGAGTGATTTAGAGGCGATGTGCGCCAACAGTGACGGAGCTGCCAACAACTGACCCAAAGCTGTGGCAGCCACAGTTAATACCACTCCATCGACCTAGTGGGCCTCATTGACCTTTAACCTTTCAGCAGTGCAGCCACTCGCTCAATATATACACAATAAATTATGTAATTAAAACCAATTATATTTCTGGCATCAACTGATCAGATGATGAACTTGGCTTAAAGATACCAGCTCGGTGTTCTGTTGTGATACCATGAGATGTTTTTATGCTCAAAGATTCACATGTGACGGTGGTTTGATATCTCTCGTTAGTTTTCTCTGGAAAATTAATTACACTCTTGATGTTGTTGTTGTAGATTAAGGTCACGATATTTTCAGTTTTCTGATAAACTGATTAAAATGAAATTTCTTCTTTTAAATTTCAGCTCTTTGATATCAGGACATTCAAAGAGATGAGTGTAGATATTTAGCAGCCTCGCGTTCTCAGGTGCAGAGTTACAGTTCTCCATCTCAGCTTTAACACGCTGTGTGTCGAAGGCTGTAAATGTTAAAGAACGTATTTGAACCTCTGTCAGTAACTGAATACTTGCAACCTGGGTTTCATACTATTGAAAATGTGTGATTGCAGACGAGCCTGGTGGAGAAACACGTGGAGCGAATCCTGAACCTGGAGTCAGTTCTGAGGCAGAGAGACAACTCGATGCAGAAACTCAACATGCAGCTGCACAGCAAAGACATGCAGTACCTGCAGCTGCACGCCGGCCCAGACGCACACTGTGAGTCACCCACACAGAGATATGAGATTATCAGCAGGTGAAAAACGGTCCCATACAAACACTGGTGCACTGGATGTTAGAAAAATATTATTCCGATAATCACTGCAAAGTAAGATAAGTACAGCAAGTTAAGATGTTTATGTACGGACTGTTAATCATCTCTTCTCCATGACTCATGGACTAATTAATCAAATTCAACAATCTGTCCGCAAAGTGCTTAAACTGAGGTCAGGCCAGTCCTCGGCCTGTTGCACAATTCCTTCCAACTCCTCGGTCACAGTCGCGGAAGAAGAAGAAGAAGAAGAAGAAGAAAAGAAGAAGAGACCTGTGATCTGAGCGGCTGATTCACTCGTCCTGGTCTCAAATCATCGGGACTGTGGCGCCGTAGCTTCTAAGGGTTTGACTGAACTGTGTTATTCAGCCTGTTGCTTCCATCTGCAGCGACTCATCTTCATCGTGACGGCTCTCTATTACCAACTGTGGGAAAAACCTGCCAGATAATTTGACTTATTAGCATGCAAATTAGTTCCAGTGTCAGAAACGGATGAAGTTGCTTCAAACATCCTCTGTAGTCGTGATTTTACAAAAAAGCATGAGAATGAAATCCTAAAACAATCGCTGGGGATTTTGGATGATGAAGCCAAACAGTGACATCTACTCAGCAGGTTCCCTCATTTCCAGACCTAGATTCATGATTAAATACGCAGCGTAGAGGAGATTCTCTCAGGCGTTAGCTGTTCCAGAGTCACTAGATGCTAAACTTCGCTGCTCTCTCCGTTGATGTGGGAGGCTGATGAGAACATGGAAGAAATGTGTCTCTGCCACCTGGAGAGACGCAGCAGTGACGGCGTACCTCCATATCTTGTAGTGCAGCCCGTGCACAGCATGTGACTGAGTGTGCTGGTGAGGAGGCAGGAGGAGCAGGGAGAGAAAGGATGATACTGCTGCTCAGTTACATTGTCTTCTGGCTCAAGGACTGAGTCTGTGTGAGCGGAGCTGAATCACTCGCATGCCCACGCAGATCACATCACCCAGGTACAAACTGAAAGAACCCGCCCTTGGAAGAAGTCAGCTCTTTATGCTCTTTCACACTCATCTATTGAACGTATTGTACAACAAGCGAGGACGGAGGAGCAATGCGGGAAAAGCAATATAAAAAATACAAAACATGGAGTTGCCTTCACATGTTTTCCTCTCTCTCTCTCTCTCTCTCTCTTCTCTCTCCACCCAGTGCTGGACTGTCCCGCCCTGACCCTCCAGAGCTCCCGCAGCCTGGACGCCCTGTCCGACCTGAAGCTGCAGCGGCTGGAGGCCGAGCTGGAGGGGGCGCGGCACGAGGCCCAGGGGGCTTGTCAGCGGGAAGAGGAGCTGAAGGCGGAGTGCGAGAGGCTGAAGGAGGAGATGAGACAGCTCCAGAACAGCCAGAGGGAGAGGGTCGGTGTTTGCTCTCGTCTGTTTGGGGGGAGTTTCACTGCGTCATGACAATTTTAGTGGCAAAGACAAAGAAAGAACACAACCCCAAAACTTTCATGTGACACGTCCCCTGAAGTATGAAATGTCACATTTAGGCAGGCTTTTTGAATACTGGGTTTTAATTGTAAAAAAAAAGATTTTTAAAAATGTGATAATTTATTGTTGGTTTGTGACCAGACATGAAGTCAAACACACCTCGATTCCAACATACGGTATGAATTGCACACAGCTTCCTCCACTGGCACTAGACAAAAATCGCAGGCACATCATCGTCGAGAATGTATTCTTAGGGCTGATGTACGCCGACTCACTGCAGCGGTCATCGTGTCACAAAACACACATATGTCGGAACAAGGTTTCTCTCTTGTGGGTAACAAAATATTGATGTTGCAGCTGTAGGGCCGCAGGGGAACAAAAACACAAACACAGCATTGTCAGAGTGTGAATCTTCCCACGACGTCAAACGTTCCAAACTCCGGTTTAATCTGCAGCTACATGAAACTTTTCCTTGAATTATTCACGCAGCTGAATTGCTGCCACTCTGTGCCACATGCAGACATCGCATTAGTCAGGAAACAGACAAATCTGGAGCAAACCGAAAATACTGCACTGCGGTATATTTTTCCTAGATTTATATGGGTCATATTGAGATTTGACCTCCAAAATCTAATCAGGTCATTTTTGTGTCCAAAAGAACATTTGTACCTAACGTGAAAGGATTCCCTCAAGGAATTCTTGAGATATCGTATTCACAAGGCAAAACGTGTGCTTTGTGAGGTCACAGCGACTTTGACCTTTAACCTGTGATCACCAAATTCACATCAGTTCATCCATGAGTGGAACTGAATGTTTCCACTAAATTTGAAGAAATTCCCTCAAGGCGTTCTTGAGATATCGCTTCACAAGAATGGGACGGACGGACAACCCAAAAACAAAATGTCTGCGGCCTGGAGCTAACAACGTTACTCTCAATACAAGTACACACATTAGCCTTAAAAGTACAACCTCTCCACAGGTTCACACACACACACACACACACACACACACAACAATCAGACAGTGTCCGAATAATAATTAACACCGATCCAAACATGCACCACCTCACGCAGCTTTTTCTGACGCAATACTTTCAACGTGTTTTCTCGACGGGCTCTCGCCGTCAGATTTAGCCCAATATTCCGCCTGCACCTGCATGCTAATCTAATTTCACGCTCTACTTCGACAGGAAATGACTTCGCCGTGCAAGCAGTGTGATGTGGAGTGGATAAAGAAGGTGGGAGACGAGCAGTAAGTGACCACAGCCGTCATCATCTACAGCAACGACGGAGGACAGAGAGATTGAAATGAAAGATGTTCTACCAGGGGCCGCTGCTCAGTTACATATCTAGATGAGCTCCTGCCGACCTCCAGGGGCCTCATTAGAGAGGCGTGGAGGATATCAGGGTTCAAACGCAGCGTTAACAAAGGAGGATTATAGATCTGACTCAAAGCTGCATTTACTGTATGTTCTGCTGCACGTTCAACTGCAGCACCAGTGTTCCTGCAAAGCTGCTATCAGACGTGACCAACGGGTAAAATCCAGAGAACCCAGAGTTTGTTTGTCACACATGCACAACCCAGCAGGAGGTCTTCTGCACAGACAGGGAGATATTCTCTCTTTGTCCTTTTTCATTGTTTTCTGTTTGCATGATTCCTACGGGCTTTATGCTGGGAGGCATCTCACTCGGACATTTGCGTTCACATATGCACCTCCTCCGGATAAATACGGAGGAACTGCGGAATTGAGTAAATTCCTGAAATCAGCTTATGCAACACTTGCTCCAGGAGCTTTGGTAGAAATGAGTGTGAGCAGCAGGGGGCAGTGTAAGCACAGAGTAGGACAGCTTCCTGTCCACTCCCTCATGTCTGGGTATTTGTTGGACGTCTCTTTGAGGCCGAGCTCATATCCCTGTGCATTTTCATCCCCTGCACCAGAAACCTGCTAAACGAGAGCGAGTCCTCGAGCCGCCTCCGCTTCAGCCAACAATTCAAACAACTCCCAGCTCATTTCCAGAACCCTCCTGAAACTGGCTCAGGTGCTGCACGAAGTGTTTGATCGCAGGTAGAAGAGAGAAATAGAAGTAAAAACCACAGCAAGTTGGGCAGATGACTCACGCACAGTGAAACCCCACAAATGTTTCAATGCAACTGAAAGTAAGTTTTCAGTGAGGTTTTTTCCAGACCTCTGCCACCTTTTGGTTTTACTCAACAATATCACTCACACCCACAGAAAACCTACGATGCCTCAACTTTGTTTCCTGCTGCTTTTTCTTGTAATTGGGTTCATTTAATGTAAACTGCACAGATTGATAACCTTGATTAACTTGTATCAGCTGCAGCAGCAGCACTTCATCATAATCTGGAGGAGATTCTGTTTTGGTTAGTGGGTTTGAACATTCTCCATCATGTCCAATAGTTTAAAAGTCTAAAAATCGAATCCGGAAATGCAAAAAAATTTAATTTTATCCTCCATTTGCTTCGGTCTTGGTCGACTCTGTTTCTCTCTTCTGCTCTTCCCATTACGTTTGCAAAAGAAGCCAATTTAGACTTCACTTCAGTTTCCCCCTCACCCCGCAGACACTGGCAAACACCGGGCGACTGACTAACCCCTCTTCAGCTTTCAGAAAGCTAGAGCTGTTTCCAATAAATCACAACCTTTTTTTTTAAAAATGAAGTGGAATTCCCATTTCTAGTTTGAAATTCAAAAAATGCTGCTGCATTTCTGGAAAATTCCAACCCTGACTTCTGAACAACTTTTCAGAAATACATTATTCACTGCAGCCCTCAACACCTTGCTGTGGCCTGGTGTGACGACTGTTTGACACGTCTGTGTTCAAAGTGCTTAATGCACTGAGCAGAAAAAGAGACAGAGGAGGACAAAGAATTGCAGAGTGTGAAAAGCTCCCACTTGAGATGTGACGGCTGTTGAACACACATCCTGTGTCAGGCCACATGCGGGTCAGAATAAAGACCAGAATTCACTTTGTTTAATATCAGGCCTTTTCCAGAAAACCATGCTGAGGCATGTTTATGAGAATATATATCGCTGACTACTGTGCATTCAAGTGTTTCCCTGGAGGCCGGTGTCCTTAACGTGTGTGACTGAGCTCCTGCAGATTTGAAAAAGAACATTTATTATAGCTGCGAGTGTTCGGCAACAAAGAGGAGCTCAGATCTCACAGGCAGCTGCAGCGACGGCTCAGATCAGAGGTCACATTTCAGCCCACACTTCATCTCCCACACACACACACACACACACACACACACATATATACACACTGCATCTTGATCAGTTCACTCACAAGTCTTTTCATCAGTGCTGCACCGGCATCATCACACTCCTCCTACGCACTGTAATATACATTGTACAGTATGTACAGTTGTGTTGGAAATAATAGCAGTGTGTTTAAAAAAGTGAGTCAAGCTCAAAATCCTCATAATAGCTTTTATTTCCATACATGTAGAATGCATCGGGAACGCTGCACATTCTGTTCCAAATCAAAACATGAAGAAAAGTTTCTTATCACTTTACAGAAAGCGAAGAAAAGTGAATATTCTTTACAAACTCAAACATTTACTGTACAAACTGAAGCGTCCCTGTGAATCACTGAACTCATATTTAGTTGTATAACCAGTGTTTCTGAGATCTGCTTCACATCTGCGTTGCGTGGAGTCGACCAACTTCAGATGTTCCTGCCCAAGTTTTCTATCTTAACGATAGCTTGGTTTCACACAGTCCTCTAACTGTTGCAGGACTCACAGGTAACTTGAGATCTTCTCTGATCATCCTGGAGCTGATCGTTGGCTGAGTCTTTTTGGATATTCTTCGATCCATTCGATTGGTAGTTTACAGTTTTCTTCCACGTCTTTCTGGTTTTCGTCGCGATTTTAAAGCATTTGAGATCATTCTAGCTGAGCAGCGTCATTTTCTGCACTTCTTCTCTGCTCTTCTGAACAAAGTCTGAACGACCCAGAGAGAGAAATGCACTTTAACCGGCTTGAACAACATTTGCTGCCTTCGTCCTCAAATGAATGACCTCACTAGTTGAACTCCCCACTGCTATTATTTTGAACACGCCCCTTTCAATTAATGATTCAATTACACAGAATCCGCAGAATGCAGTCATGACTGTTGGGTCTGTTGGTTTTCTATTACTCTACTACACCTACTAGTAATTTACCACAGTGATTGATCTGGTTAGTGATGTTGGACTGCTATTTATTTTAATATTCACGAGCAGGAAACAGACTAAAGCAAATGACACAACAGGCGAGATCAAAACAAACCAGGGACCTCGTTTCACAGATTGAAAAACTGTGTGTAAAGTTCGTCCTGGAGTGCAGACGTTCACACGTCAGGTTTACAACACGGGACCGAGAGCCAGAGGTGTCCCCGGCTCTGAAAACACGCTGTCGTAGAAATTGAAAAGCGACACAGTGTGAAAAGGAAGAGGAGCCTGAGTGTAAACCTTCAAGAGATTCAGCTCAGATCTGCAATCAGAAAGAAAGACGAGGTGCAGAGTGTCAGCGAGTGGCGAGGGAAGGAAGCAGATGGATCATTTTAATTTTTGTGATGACAATATTACTATGCTCCTCCACCCACCATGCCAGTAAGTTACCCTCATGACTGCTAATTTCTTTCAACATGTTATCAGGAGGTTTTGTATCCAAAGCCACACACAGGGACTGAGTGTGTCCTCTGCAAAAAGCTGACCCTGAATCATTTCCATGTCGTTACCAGGTTTCAGCAACTTAAACCACAACAGGAGGAGGTTGTCGGTTATACGGTGGGGGGGGGGGGTTTGATACCCCCACTCTGTCTGAGTCATCACAAGGTGGTGGAAAACAAGGTGGGACAGTTACAAAAGACCAGTGGAAGTTATGACTTATGAAGAGTTTATATGAAATTGTGAGCTTCAGAGAAACAGGGTCCCTGTGACATCGAGCTCAAAGGTTTTGGGGATAAAACTGATTTTTGAATTGTTCCGTTAGAAGAATACGTTTGGTTCAGAGTGGATTTTTCTTAGCAGATATGATGTTTAATGTGAAAATAGAAGCTGGAGAGAGAGAAAAAAAATCATTTGTGCAAAAATGTGCATTGATCCAAAGCAGCACACACACACACACACACACACACACACAGGAAAACTCATTTAAATGAGTGTGTGGGTGAGCAGGGGAACATGTTTTCTAATTTTACACTCTTATTTGCTCTGTAGGCAGGATATTCTTCTCTGCTTTCTTTTAATTCTTTTTTTTCAGTGTCAGTCTCAGTTAACATATATTCCTGCTTGTGCAGAAATGTGTGTGTGTTTTTTATAAATCTACCACAATCTTTACACGATCGGAGCCGCTTTATCAACCGTCTGGCTCTCGTGCACATCAACTTCCTCTTTCAGCTGAGTCTTTCTCTTCATGGTGAAGTTTCTGTTCATTTGCTCTCAGACAATGTTTTATGTTTTCAAACTTTCTAGATGGTTTGATAAAAACACTTGTTTTGCCGTCATCCACTTGTGTTGATATAAGAAATTACTGAGAAAAACTGATTATCTCAACAGATTCTGAATAGGATTTTCAAGGTGTCACATCTCATAAAACAACATCCTGGTCTACCACCATCTGTGCTGGCGTGAGTCAATTTCAGGTCAAGACTGAGGAGTTTATAAAAAAGTGGTTAGATGTTTGAGATAAATCGTCCATTTTCAGATTTTGAGGTCACAGTTGGTTCTTTCTATTTGAGCAAAAGCTGCTTTCACCTACGTACAGTGAACACCAGGCGTCATCCCATCATGCAGCTGTGCGCGTTTGTCTTCGTGTGCAGTGCTGGACTCACATTCATTTGTGAGATTCAGATCAGTTTTAAAGCTGAAGAACCAAATCAGCCCGTCGCCATGGTGAGACGACACAGAACCGTCCTTGTTTACGGTTCTTGAAATAGAGTTGCTCCATCAGAACGGCCCCTGAGAGAGTCATGACACATCTCGCATGAAGTGGTGTGATTTTATGCACCTCCATTATGCGCCGTGACTCTAAAAATAAAAGCCTTTAAGCCTCTTAATTAGCCCGTCTGGTTGGTGAGGCTGTGTTAGCGCCGCACAGTCCAATCAAAGAGGAGATCTTCTGCTGCAGTTTATCAAAAAATTGAAAAACCCTCTGATCAACTTAACTATAACATGATAATGGTTTTAATGATTTAACAGAGGTTGCACTGTTTAGCATAATCAGTTGCAATGTATTAACACACACACTCCATAATGACGGTGATTATGATAATTGCATCTGTCCTCCTCCAGGGTGAATCTGGCTCTGGCCTACACAGAGTTGACGGAGGAGCTGGGACGCCTCCAGGCTCTGAGCTCCAAGCAGACGGAGATTCTGAGGAAAGCATCACAGGAGCAGGCGAGTCCAGGTTAGCATCCACGCTGTCAATCACTGTCAGTATCACTATCCTCTGGTGGTGAAGGGGGAAATACTTCATCACAAGTAAAAGTCTGGCCTCCACATTGGTACTTACTTAATAAAGAGGCTAAATGTCCTTTGTTTATGTAATTGTAATGTGTAGTAAATATCAAAAGTTGAATTTTTCAAAGCAAGAAGAAGATCCATTGAGATGATCGAGTAAAAGCAAATTGTAACCCTTCTATATTCTGTTGAACCAAAATATTCTTTATCAAAAAAACAGAGAAAATAAGAAAAATATCACAAATGAACTAGTTACAGTCTCCTTTTAAATTAGGATTAAGGAAACTACACTAAGTAAGTAAATAATGGTCGATGCCAAAGCCCTAACGAGAATTTTTGTTCATATTTTACAGTTTAACCATAAACTATTGTGAATAAAAATAATTAAAAAGAAAACTCAACTCGAATTAAGAAAATATGTTGGTTTTTTTCCTAAAATTGAAGGATCACATCATCCAGTTCTTTAAATTTAAAAATAAAACACTTATCTTCCAATTTTTTATATTTTAAATATTGTTTTCATTCTATTTATTTAACTATGTAAGTATTTATATATAGCGACTTGGGTTGGGAACCGGAGGGTGGCCGGTTCAAGTCCAGCATGGACGGAAGTTTGAGAGGTGCTAGTTCACCTCCTGGGCACTGCCGAGGTGCCCTTGAGCAAGGTACCGAACCCCCCAATTGCTCCCCGGGCGCCTTCATGGCTGCCCACTGTTCCGTGTGTGCTCCGTTCACACGGATGGGTTAAATACAGAGGTCAAATTTCCCCATGTTTGCATGTTTGTGGGACCAAAAATAGGAATCTGAATCTAAATCTGAATCTTAATCTGAATCTTAAAGTACATGTATCTAAAAACATTGGAATAAAAATATTGAGTTTAATTGTCAATACTCAAGTAAAGTAAGTCAAAGAATGACATTCTATCACTAAATTCTTGTTGGTAGTAACTTTTTGGTAAATTTAACAAAAATAATATTTAGCTTATGCTTTGTGAAAATCAGATGTAGTTTAAATCAAACTATTGTCTGTCACGACACGATACGGAGTAACAGTCGTGATTTGTTGTAGTTTTCTCACTTCAGGTTGAAAGTCGAAGCAGCAGCAGCAGCCGACACTGACGTGTTGGATAATACGACTTACAAACTGTACAGTAGCAACACCTTTTCTCTTCCTGCACACAGACAAGCTTATGTCTCACAACCGTGCAGCTACGGCCCACCACAAACCAGAGGAGCACCGCACGATAACTGCATTTAAAAACTGAATAACATATTTCCACACAGCAGACTCCAGCAAACACACACAGAAATCCCAGAAGTCCACTCGACTTCTCTCCGAGGTCGAGTTGTTTCACATTAATCTACGAAACGTGACTTAAAGTGCGCTTGTGCTTCGGTAACTCCAGGATTGTGTCAGTGAAATGATTGTCTCCTGGTGATATCTAACAAAGAAACAAATACTCTTTGTAAATTGTTGAACAATCAGTGTTTCCTTGTTGTGCGGAGGCGCAGAAGACTTCAGAGTACAAACACCCCCCTCCCTGTTAACACCTCAACCAAGCGGCCATATACGATGTTTCCTCTTCGACATGCGAAGCTGAGGCGGCTACTGACTCATCAACACATCTCGTAATTATGGGAAATGCTGCCATTGCACTTGTGCAGATAAAAATCTTTTTATTCAGAGGAACCTAAAGTGCATTTTGTGTTTGTTTGCGTAGTGATGTGTGATTTTTATTTTCAGTGATCGCGAGGATGACGTATTAGCATCATAATAAACAAACATAAAAAACATTTTCTCCTGCTCTTCCTGTAAATGTCGACAGACAGATTTATGAAACTGACTTTGGTTCAAAAATGTCCTGGATGTTTTTTTTAATCGCTCCACGTGTACGGGGCCGGTCACACGCACACAAATGTTTCACCTCCTGTTCACTTCAAGTCAGCACGACTAAATGATCTGCTTCCTGTGCCGCAGCACAGCTTCCTGTGGAATTCAACCTCGGTGAAGTTTGACCCACGACTTTCCCTGAACCAGACTCAATATCATAAACAACTCCCTTAATGAGAATTAACCAGTTTAAAGCTCGGGTTGGTAATCGTGGAAACTTTTGCAAGAGCAGGCTACACTTTGAAAATATGTCATGATGAAGGGACTCAGACCAAAAGTCCATAAAAGTCCTTAAACCTTTTCTAAAAACTGTATCTCACATGTTTTCCTTTATTCTCTGTGTTGTCGCAGTTCAGCGCCACTCTCCCATCCACCACCAGCGCCACTCGCCAGTATCTCAGCGCCACTCGCCCATCTCACAGCGGCATTCTCCGGTCCCGCCTCCGTCGCACCACTCCCCAATCCAACAGAGACGCTCCCCAGTACTGCAGCGCCTCTCACCGGACATGCACCGCCGCTCGCCCCTGCTGGACGTGAACAACGGGCCGGCCTCTTACTCCTGCCGGCCACCCAGCCAGCACCTGAGGGCCAGCTTCCAGGGCCGACGAAGTTACTCCGAGGTCGCAGACCCCTCGGCTTACCAGTGCCCGCCCCGCTTCACTCTGGACCCCGTCTCCACCCTGCCTAAGCCCCGGCCTTACGTCGATTACCCAAAACAAAAGCCCCAACACGTGGGCTCTCCTCACGGAGGACTGCAGCACAGGGGGTCCTCGTCCCCCCATCAAGGTGGCGCCGGAGGAGACGGGGGCCTCGGGGAGAGCTCCATGCGCCACTCCAGAGAGATGCCATTCCCACTGTCTGAGGTGGCCCACCTTCATTTTGAACCCCCTCCTCCTTCCACGCCGGCCCCTCAGCCCACACAGTCCTCTGAGGACGAGGAGGAGTGGACCTGCCCACATCCCATCAGCCCACCACGGACACTGGGGGTGCTCTCTGCTGCGGTGCCCAGCGGCGCCATGAGGGGCCCGGCGTCCTGCTCGGCCTTCCCCATCCCTCAGAGGCCTAACACCCTCAGCTGCCACCCTCAGTCGGGGTACATGTCAGCAGAGCATGCGCAGTCCTGGCCTTCCATCAATGTGAGTTCAAGCATAACGTTATTAACACACTGTACAAGCAGCTACGTGAAGTGAATGAGATGCCATGAAGCTGCAGCAGTGAAACTTCTCTCGTGTGTCTAGTGCCACTTTTTTCACAACTGCAGAGCTGGTTTGCAGAAAGGCAACGGCTCTTTCCACTGAGTTCATCTTTTTCACACTGTGTGTCACAATCATCTGAAAACATCTGTCTTCACCATGACTCCTCCTAGTTCTAAGTTCCTTTACAAGAAACATTCAGCATTTTGTGAAATACACTTATTTGCTTGATTTCCGAGAGCAAGATGAGAAGTTTGATAAAGATGATATGACTGTGCATTAGGCACGAGTGAAGAAGTGAGTTTAATCTAGCTTAGCATAAAAGGGAAGCAGTTATTCTAGTTCCTGTCCAAAGTTGAAAAAAATATTTAAAACTCTAAAACTAGCATGAACAGCATGTTCACAGTGAGGCTGCCAGGTTTGGTATCATTGTGCTGCTCCAGCACTGAGTGTACTGTAGATAGAAAAAATTGCTCTAACTACAAATTACGATTTTATATATTTCAGTTTCTGTTCAGTTAAAAACACTTCATGTAAAAACAGCCGCTTCAGGGGTGATGGTGGGCGTACTTCTGGACAGAGCTGGGCCACCGGCGCTCCTCCTTCTCCGGTCTAAGCGCGATCCTCACAAGAAAAATGATAGCATGAGTCATATCAGCAAATAAAAACATATGTTTACGTTCAATGCCTTGAGACCTTGAAGGAATTCTAACGACTGCAAAGGACAAAAGTAGCATTGAGTCATTACAGAGCCACCGAGTCCACAGGTGGAGGAGTGAGGTCACACACACTAAACTCCACCGACACGAATCCTGAGAGATCTGCAGCTCGGTCATCTACCAGATAAATGACAAACTGTTTTCTGTCAGTTTGCGTGGAAACAGAAAAGTTGTCATGAATAACTGTCTCCGTTAGACCAACCTGCAAATCAAGTCTTTTGGTCTCTAAACCTCGATGCTGATAAACAACTTGAGCGTGCAGAGTCGTTGTTATACCACATTGTTATTCGTTCCTTTTTGTCTATTTCATAAACCACAGAGGTTACGAAATGAGTGTGAGATATGGGTACCTTGCCTGCCCATAAATTCTTCTCAGAGAAATCAACAGAAGTGATTTAAAAAAGGAATAAAATAAAGTCCTGGATCCGTCCCTTTGTCCAGATCATTGCCAAGATTTCTTTCTCGGCCCGTGTCTCGTCCTTCTACTCAGTTTCGGACAAATCCATTCAGAGGTTCTTGCATAATCCTGCTGGACAGGGGCGAACACATAATCTCCTTGTTGGAGGTAACGATTTCTCTCCGAGCGCCTCTAAATTTAACCGGATCAAAACCGTGAATCAGGACATGGATGAGCGTTTCCACCTGGATGTACTACCAGTCATTCTGTTTCATGTTGTGTAATTCTGAAGTGACCTCTCAACAAGTAGTGATGTAATTTGTATTGCCTCCCACAGAGTGACGAGTACAATCCGGTGAAATGACTCCTGAGGTTTATCCTGCCGTCTAATCGTGTGTGTGTGTGTGTGTGTGTGTGTGTGTGTCTGTGTGTGTGTGTGTGTGTGTGTGTGTGTAGCTCTGGATGGAGACCGAGGAGAGCGACATGCGGAGCTGCCCTCTCTGCCAGCTGATATTCCCTATCGGTTACCCTGACGATGCCCTCATCAAGCACATCGACTCCCACCTGGAGAACAGCAAGATCTGATTGCCATGGCAACCAGCTTACACACACACACACACACACACACACACACACACTCACACACACACACATCTGCGCTCTCCACTTAAAGATTATGTAAGAGATCAGCAGACGTGGACAAAAAATGGAAACTCCTCCTCGGGCGATCCATTTAGAATCAGCTGTGTGCGGCCATCTGGAGGTGGGGTCCATTTTTATTTGATCTGGGAACGTACTTAAACACGGGTCCGTCTTGGATTTTTTTCAACAAGCAGAGCCCTCTACCGATCGCCCTCGAGAAAGCTCTGCCTGTAAAATCACCGGCTCCGAGTGCTGCTTTTCTGTTTTGAGTCTCGTCCTGTGGTTTTCACAGTTTCAGGTATTGTGTAGTTTTTCTGCATCACAGTTCAGGAGCTCTGCATGTCAAAGAGTTAGTTTCAGTGTTCGAGAGAAAACGATCAGGGAGATCTGAGGCGACTTTTTTATTTTACAGACTATTGTTACCTTTAGCTTTAAATACTGTTCACCGGCATTTTCTATCTCACTCACATGCTAAAGTATATTTTGCAGAGGACTTTGTGCCGAGCAGCCTAATCTGGTGGACGCTGGTTTATTGACGGATATTCAGGTACTTATGGGGCGTTGATGAGTCAGAGAGGTTCAGCTCTAAGTAAAGACTGACTGATTGTCCGTTGATCACGAGTTTGATACCGATTCAGAAGTATATGTTTCTGTGGCAGTTAAGAAAGTATAAAACATTCCAGTTTCCCACTTTATCACCTGACAAACTGGAGAATATGAATGTGAGCGTACGGTCGGATCAGCCGGAAGGTGGTTTTACCCTCATCGAGGTTTGAAGATGCCCTGCAGGGCGGGGCACCAATGCTGACACGTCACCTCAACGAGCTGAGGGAAATTTTTGACAGAATTTACCTTAATGCTTGCAGCCTGGTCAAAAATCTACGTATCTTAGCACTTTAAGTTAGCATAGCCTATAAAATGTAAACATTTTCAGTCCCCATACATGTATATTTTCCATGTATAATTTACTCTTTATATATTGTTTATCTGTAAGGCAAAAAAACATGAGGATATATTTTTGGAAATGTTGATGCACCACATGTCTCATGTTGGTGACGTTGCTCCCATGTGCTTGCACACTGATGTACAGTAACTAGAGGATTCGAAGGTAAACTCCCCACTGCACGGGATACGTCTCTGTATAAAGACTTTAAAACTGGGATTCTCCTCCGGTCTTCCTAAAGATCTGAACTTCAAAAACAGTTTGATGTCACGACCGCCCAGACCACCCACCAAAAAAAAAGAAAAGATCAAATCAAGACTTCGGAACTTCGGAACTTTTTAGTGAACTGCATTTCTATCTCGGAGATCTGATACCAGACCGTCACCTCCAATCAGCAGCGTTATCTCTGCAGGGTTCACGCAAAGACAATGCTCCTCTTTTTGATACGTGGGGTTGATTTTTTTATCACAAGTGGAATCTTGTCTCCAGATCTGCTGGTGAAACTTGAACTTCTTTTTGAAAAAAGCAACAACTCAAAGTTACACTGATGTCAGCTTATCTGAGGTTTTCAGTAACATGTGCAGTTTCTAATTTAGGGGATGTCCCCACACACTCACCCATGCATCCTTTACACTGGTTTGATGATTAAGAGGTGTGACTTGATTAGATTACAACAAAGCAGGATGATGCATGACATGTTTCAAATCTTTGCATCAGTCAGCTTCAACCCCGCTGAAGTTTTCTGAAAGACACTGAATCCCGACCAGGTCTGTTTCAGGCTTTAACTTTCGGATGAAGGTTTTCCTGTGAAGATCAAAGGATAATTCCAGTTTGTTATCGCCTTGTTTTAGTGGGTTCGGAAACTGATTCACTCAAGAAATATTATTGTGCTTTTGTTGTTGATTGCTCGGATCCGGCAACGCAGCAACATCTTGAATTGGTGATTTGCTCTTACTGTCAAGCTAACCGCTAACCTGCTAGCCAGCTGGGCTAGTGCTAGTCAGTCACAACAGCTTCTCTCCGTTTTCTTCACACTGCTCTGTTTACTCCTCCCTGGCATTTCATTTATTTTTTCATAAATAGTTGTCAAACTTAGCTAGCTCATTAGCTTAGGGACAATACCTTCATACCACTCCTGAGTCGTAACTGTTTGTAAACCTTTGGTCGATTCTGGAGCGGTTTATTCTCCCACTGAGAAAGTAAATGTGAAAGGTGCGACCATAGACTGTAAATAAAGTTGGAGGACATGTCTCCATTTCCCCCCACTATCCAGGAATGAATCCAGTATATCCTATGTGTATTTGGACTTTTGAGTTTGGTCTGTTGTTTGCATCATAAGACTCGAGGCAGCACTTAGCACGTCTGCAAAACTATTTCCTGGAGGAAACTGCACAGAATTTCTCGAGAAAAATGTTGAGGTTCAAAGAACTCTCAAAAATAAATGTTACTCACAAATAAATGACGACATGTAATCGATTTTTTTACCCTTACACTTCCTACATCATCAACCATCCTCAGGATTCTGGTTCAACTGTTTGCTGTTTCTTTCCCTGTCAGAAAGAGATAAACTGGAATTATCCTTTTAAAAACTACAGACTGAGGTAAACAATAGAAACTTTAAGGAGATACTTGACCATTAAATCCAAGAGGGCTTTAATGACTCCCAGTTATTCTATACTGTATGTATGTTCCTATATCACTATGTAAAAAATATTTAAAGCTGTGTACAGACAGATATTTTGAAAGTGTGTAAGACTAATGTACTCTTTTATCCAACAACTTCAAATTGGAGTGTCTGTAAATCAATATATATATAATCCTCTCCACGAACACACGAAATATAAGTTATACTAAATATATTACTACCCTAAACCTTTCCTCTCTTACTCACAGTGTAGTAGCGTTATGTCCTTTAGCCACTAATATCCAACTGTAGTCACCTTTTAAGCTGAGGGACGACAGTGTGGCAGTGAGCGCTTTGTCACATCACATGATCTGGGCCAACACTACGACCACAAATAAACTGGATTCAAAAGAGTATCAGTCGTTATAAAGAAAAATTAAAGGATACACATGATACACGTGTTTCTTCCCTCTAAGCTTTTTTTGTGAATGTAAAAGTTAAAAGTCTGCAGTAAAACACTGAAGCTCCTGTTAAAGGGACAAGAGCTACAACCACGTGTTTGAGAATTACTTTTTTGTCCATAGAGGAAATGTGCAGCGGTTAAATATTTCACAAACCAAGTAACCCCCCCAATCAGAGGACCTGAACTGGCTCATGGCCAAAGACAACAACTCATTTCCTGTATTTTGAAGCGCAAGAAGCATGCTTGGTGGGTTTCTTGCTCGTGTTAGCGTGTGGAGAGGTGCGTTGTGGTTAATGTTGGCCGGCAGAAGCAATGCAGAGCGATCACGCCTCTGTATGAGCTCATACACAGAGATGTTTACGCGAACTGTAGAAGATTGGATTGGACAAGGATTGTCACCAAAATAGAAAAGGCAAAAACATTTGTTTGTTTTTCTTCTTGTGTCCTAACAGCAAACGGACTCATTGGTTTAAGCAGCAGATGAAAACAAAGACTTTAGGTTTAAATTCAATATTATTTCATCACTCATAATTTTCCCTCAGATTTACTCAGGAGACAAACGGCGAGTTACAACAGAGACGTTTAAAAAAGATCTGATTCTCTTTCATTGTTGTGCAGCTGCTTTGATCTCCTGGTAACATGAAGCCTCAACGAAGGGACCTCAGCACTGATGAAATCTCACTTTTCTGCAACACCGGTGACATGCGAGTACTTTACGACCAGGGTGAGAAAAGAAAATCAAACAACAGAGATGTGTAAAGAGTCACTTTTACTTTCTTTCTCTGTAAATATTCTGTCAAATAAAACTGCAACTTGCACAGAGACTCGTCTTGATCTGGTTTCTTTATTCACAAATTATGTAATTTCCTCTCACCATTTATTTTAGAGCTGTGACGCAAATTAAACTTGCACATATTTTTTCAATTTTGACACGTCACAATATGCTACAGATTTATATAATAACTAACAATGAAAAATACAACTTAATTAAATGCTTGGCCTTTTATTATCAATGATTTCATAAATAATAGAAGACTTAATGAAATGATTGCTGATTATTTATCTGTAAATATATTGACTTACTGACCTTGTTTGAAATCTGATTCCTACATTCAAAAACATGTTAACAAGCTAAAAGTTAAAATATCTGAAATGTTTTTTGTTCATTTTTCAAATCACACCGTTGGTCTGTAAAACAAATGGATTTAGAATTTTGTCTTTTGTTGAATGTTTAGAACTTTTTGACTGTTACCATCAGCAACTCACTTTTTGTAGTAATTTTTTTGTGGGCTGTCAGACAAACTTCTTTTATAATAAATGAATTTACTGAGAGCACTTCTGTCAAAAAATTTAATTTCAACTTTTAAATATATTAAACTCTGTTGCATTGTACTGAAGTACAGAAAAAAAAATCCCCATTTTATGTCAAGTTTGTTTCCTTCATCTTTAGCGCTGAGCCGCAAACTTCAATACGTGGCCTTCCTCAGGAAAAAGAAAAATGCACCCACCCATCCGGGCCACAAAACCACAGACGCTGGTCGACATGTGTGAGAAGCTACAGACGACTCGAGGCTGCAGGGAGAAGTCACAGAAAAACCACATGAACTCAGTTGATAAGTGACAAAAAGCAGCTCACCATAGAAAAACAACAATTCACTCTCGTATACACACACTGCTCAGGTCCTGCACACACACACACACATGCACACAGCCCCAGCATGCAACAATAAAGCAAACACACACAATCAATTCCAGGAAGAAAAAGTGTTTTTGTCATTTCTGTATTTCCACTAATCACCACTTCAGTTATTGTCTTTTGTTTTTGGCAAAAGATTTTGATCTTTAAAGAATTTGGATTAATTTCAAACAGTTTTTGTCATAAAGTTGTAAAAAATGTGCATTTAGTGTTTTATTTATTGTAAATAACTCAATGCTTTTGCCCATAAGAATGTTGGTAAAACCTGGTTTAAAAAAAAGGAACTTTCCCATTTGTTTCCATCTCTTTGTCAGGTTCCATGTGGGAAGTGTTTGAGAGGCCCACTAGATGGCCACAGAAACCACAGAAACCACAGAGCCTCTTCACATCGCACCGCAGCACACTCATTTATGACTGCATGGTTTTTCTAAATTGATTTTTACAACCAAAAGACGGACAATGACTTATAGGAGACTTACATTTGATAAGGTGAAGCAGAAGAAAGATACTGATGTGAGATGATAACATGTGGGTTGTGTTTCTATTCTTCTCTGAAGTCATGCGATTTTTATTGCAACTTTCTTGCATTCAAGTTAAAACATATAATCGTCAAGTAATTTAATTACATTAAATCTAAAAAAATGCCGCAAAAGGTCCTGACCCCTGAAGAACAGGTCTTTACTTCAGGTTCTGGGGACTGAGTCCTGCAGCAGGTTGTCTTTACTTCAGGTCCTGAGGACTGAGTCCTGCAGCAGGTTGTCTTTACTTCAGGTTCTGAGGACTGAGTCCTGCAGCAGGTTGTCTTTACTTCAGGTTTTGAGGACTGAGTCCTGCAGCAGGTTGTCTTTATTTACTGCAGCTCAGTTACTACAGGTCACTTGTAAAGTATAAAGTTGCAACCAGCATCACTACAGGCCAAACAAACAGCCCATTCCACACGGGCCGGTTCAGATTGGACCCTGCTCGAGTTTTACTTACTATTCAGTAACTGACCACATTTTAAAGTTAACTGACCCAGCCCTGTTGATCACCTGCTGCTCTAGCAGGAGTCAGTGCTGGTGTCCCACATGTTGCACTCACCAATGTTCATTATGAACGACTGGCAGAAGGCCACAGATCGAAACCCTTGTTGCTGTGGCTCAGTGCGTAAACACGTGAGGCAAAAGATGCATTAAGCACCATGACACACATTCTCTCACACACACACACACACAGACACACACACACACACACACACACACACTGTAACACTCCAACACACATAATCTGCATGGGTAGAGGCACAGCTAGTGTCGGCGTGAGGCGGTGAACTGCGTTTGAACCCGTGACCTCTGTAACTCACCCATATTGATGGCAGGCAGCGCACTCGCTCACAACACAGCGCTCCAGCGAGTGTAGCGTGGCCCCGGGGGCTGCAGACGTCAATAGGAGGGGGGGGGGGTGGAGGGAGGGATGACAAAGGAGTGAAGAATATTTCCAGTCAAGTTAATTTTGTCAAGGTGTTGTGGTGGAATAACAAAGAGACAGACGGAGGAGTGACAGACGTGAACTTGCAGAACGTGACGCCCTTTAGGAAGGTTTGAGTCCTGAAACACTTTGTGGCCAAAAGTATGTGGACATCCAATTATTACTCCGACATGTGTTTGTTAGCGTCTTAACACGAAACCCTCCAGACACGAATCTGCTTCCATCACAACCTCGACTCAGTGGATGAAGCCTGATCCGTGTGTGGATCACAAGTAGGTCCCTGGTCGTCCATTACGCTCCGCTAAAAACAAACAGGGAATCTTGCTTGTTGGATGTTGATGCTCTGACGCAGTGGAATCCTCTTCGTTCAGCGGCGCATAGAAGTATTTTCAAAGCTGGTCTTTACAGGTTCTTCCGTCGTTCTATTGTGAAACACTTTGTGACTGTTGATCTGGTTTTCTAATAGTTCTAATACTTTTGGCCATAGAACAAAGTATATATTTCCATTTGCAAGTAAAATGTATATACTGTTGTTGTTCCTGTTGTGGGCTGTAACCGGGTAACTCAATATGCTAATGAGTTATTCTTATGTCATGTGGGGGGGTGGGGTGACACAGAGGTGAGCCGCCACCTCCCTGAATAATTCACTTTCATGTATAGTTGCCGAAGGTTTTTCATTAGCATAGCACCGCAAAACCTGGGTCATCCTCCACAATGTGAATGAAACATTTAGCTTCATGCATGTGACTGGATGCAGTTGACATGTTAGCATGCTCTTATCTGTAAAACATGATGCATTATGGAGTGACTCAATCAGGAGGTGCTGGTTTTTATCATCAGCCTTCTGCTTTAATATTTGATGAAGAAAAGGCAGCGGCTGACGGGGGGGGGGGGGGGGGCTTCTGCAGGGTGTCCACCCAGATGAACTGTCTCTCAGACGCACGGTTCCAGTGAGTTCATCTTTGTCCCAGTGACATGGAAGACATTGACCTTTGTGAAGCGCAGACTGGGTCAGTAGCATATCTGCAGGGATCACTATGGCTGACGATGCAGAGTGTTGACTACTGATACGAGAACTAATGAAGGTATTAATAGGATTTAAGTGTATCGTTGAATATGTCATGAGAAAATGGGCTCCAGGTAAAACAGTCTCAACTTTTCTGGGGAGACTTCCCACCAGATTTTGAACACAGATTAGTTCCCATTCAGCCACAAGAGCATTTAAATCTGGAGTGAACATGGCAGACTTGTTACGCAGCAAAGTGGAAGTGAGTGGGATGAAGGTGGGTAAAGTTAATTGGACATGAAAACAACGACTGACAGTAGAGGACCCTGATGAGGCCTCTGACCCGAGTTTGACCAAAACGAGTGGGTACACGCAGGTTTCTTAAACGTCTTCGCCAGCGCATCATGTTGGACGTCACAAATCCACCGAAAACTGACCTGGCTGTCTTACCAAAATAGCCTCTATCATCTGGGGGTGTCACGTTTCAGTGTCCCCTCATTGACCCTAAAGGTGAGTCAAAGAAGTAGAAGAACCCTGCGGATCTGCCGTCCACATACTTTTGGCCAGATAGTTAATTAAAACCTCCAAACTGAGCTTCAAGAGATTTTCATATTAAAAACAAACCACTCTAGAGTTTGACTGTACTATTTAATGTCTACTGTCAATATCAATTAATGAAACTGTCTCTGTGAACTGGGCTCAGATCAGCGGTTCTTCTCGTCAAACGCCATCGATATAATCGTTCCAAATAATCTTTGAGGCAAACAAACGGAGGCAGGTGCTCGAGAATCTACCAAACCAACCATATGGTCCCTGAGGTGGAAGTAACAGGAGCGAGTGCACAGACGCTCTGATTTCCTCCGCGCGGTGAAACGTTCAGCTCTGCAGACTCCATCCAAGCTGTGGGTTCTGGGAACAGATGTGACAAAGGTGTTGTAGCCTCGAGCAGCCCGTTTGACCTCGGCCGCTTTGGGTGAGAATGTGGACGTCTTCTTGGAAAAAGTGTTGATCCCATTTTAACACTTGTGGCTTTATTGTCAGTTGCAATATGGAGTTGCACATCGCTGCGGTGAAGACTGCGGCCGCGCTGGTCTGCACTCGGTGACACCGGAGAGATGGAGATGCGTCTGTCTGCAAACATATCAACTCCGTGATCGGTGCATATTGCTCGACTCGGGGACTTTTCATCATTAGCCGGCGCTGCATGGCAAACGGGTGGTGTGGCCCCTTTTTTTCCCTCACAGGCGGCAGTATCACAGCTCTGATCTGTCACCCTTCGCTTGCCTTAATGTGTGAAAGCAAGACGTGTTGCGCCTATTAGCACTTCTTGGCAAGGCTGGCATGCTGATCCCTCATCCCCGGGGAGCCCGGCAATATGGTGCCGCACGGTGACCGCCCGCCAGCCCCGGCTCCCGCTGTCACAACACATCACACATCCCCAACAACCACCGCCTCCACCTCCTCTTCCACCACACCTCCATCACTGCGGCTGGATGAGTGACAGGAGAGCCAAACAGCCGGAGCCGGGGGTCCTCCGGGGGGAATAACAACAAAAAGTTTTGGAAGGGAGAAGGGGCGGCTCAAGTCAGACTATGTCTGTAATCACTGAGGGTCAGAGGGGAGAGGATCTGACCATCATCACTGGAAGGTTCTTATGTTTAGTCCCATTGACCAGCTCATCAGAACGCCATGTTTGAGATTTTGAACAGTACTTATATTTGTGTGAGGTTTTGTTAGAATGGTACTCATATCTCCGCTAAGGCCGAATTCTGTAGAACTTATAGATCCAGTAGATTTGGATTCTAACGAACAATGTTTCATGGTAATCTGTCGAAATCCTGCTAATTAACCAAGAGCTGATTAAAAATAAGCTCTTTGATTGAGGTAATTAGCTCAAAGCTGAATTTGATATGAAAGAGATTTGATCCATATAAGTATTTTAACTATTTAAAACATTTTTCCACATTATTTTATGTGAAATGGAGCCGTTTAAATCGAGCTGATACTCTGATGTTTTTATTCAGTGTGAAGTTATTGTTCAACGTCTTGTTTCGATTAAAGACAATATTCTCTTATCGACAGCAATAAGAGTAACGATGAGCCTGACTTCATGTTGGTAGAGACGGTCATGATGTATAGACGGACAGAAACATGGGGAGAGGGAGGACGATGTGACATTCAGCAAAGGTCGGCGGCCTCGGTGCAGTTGTTGACTCGTGCCCGTGCATGTCCAGTCTTTCTAAAGCGGCTCTGCACACAGGCCTCGCTGCTGAATCTCAATACGTTAGTGGCACCAAGATCTGCTGCATGAGCTGAGACGAGTTCTTCTTCTACATTTAAATTCTTCAATAAAGACTCTCTCTAAGTTTCTGCAGGAGAAGCTGTGGCTGCAGTTCAGAGGAAGTTTAGATTCTGATCTGTACATGGTGTGGGTGGGTGTGGCATGACTGGCAATAATGTGGTTAAAGTGGCTAATACGCCCATTAAGAGGGCGTGATTCATGCATTCACTGGATATTTTTATTTTATTGTGTCCATCACGTGGAACAACGATGACAACAACACAGACTCTGGTTCCAGACGACAGAATAAGATGGCAGCGTTTGCATCGGAGATATCTTGGCTTCATTTCTGATTGTTGGAGGAATTGGAGACGCGTCATCCATCGTTATTTACAGTCAATCTGATCACACACACACACACACACACACACACGTACACTACACCTGCCGACTGTACGACACACTGCATCTATACCCGTCATATACGAGCTGCTGCAAGAGTTCACCGCTGCTGCAGAGGTGCAGTGACACTATGACTTTCAGCCACGACGCCTGTGAGGTGCCTGTTGTACACGGCTATCACCGCTCATCCTCTCCGCCGCCCTGACAGCGCCCACTGGGCACATTGTGGCGCTGTGATGCATTATAGCCCCAGCACCAGTGACGGACAGGTTCTGACCTGAAATTAAATTAAAATTCCATGTGTGCCAGGGGTGATGCCCGGTCGGTAAAGGATATTTAATCTCTCCGCTGGGAGCAGGGGGGTGAGGGGGGGACAGGGTGACGATACTATAGGAGGAGATAGGGTGAGGGGAGGTGGGAGTGGGTGGGGTAGCAGGGGTTGGTCTGCTGATCTGTCACAGCTCCACGCCTGGCTGCCCATGCTCACATTAACACTGACAAGACAAAGAGGTGACACATCGCGGCCTCCAGGGGCCTCGCTATCCGGGCACGTTCATGCACATGCAGGCATTTACTCACATTCACATGCACACACATGCATTTACAGTGTACGCCAGAAAAAACCTTCTTAATATTGAATCATTGTTTGTTTTCTTTCCACACTCAAATTTCTCTGAAGTCTCATTTGTTCTCCATGAGTCACATCGTCCGGTTACAAGTGAGAGATTCACCCAACGTCCACTGAAGTAAAGGATCCTCTCACACGTGGCCTCATGAAGATCACACATGAAGTACAGAAGAACACATTATGGTTCACAAACGTTTTGGCTGACAGATGAAGGCTGGCAGAAAGCGATGCCAAAACAGATTGAACTCTGGGACGTCTCTGCTTTGGACAGCTTCAACAAGCGCGGGGCACACGCCGGTCGCCGGGGGGCAAGGCTCCGGTCAATGGGGGCTGGCACAACATCCTGAGGAGGGTGTCGGGCACAGGCGGGAGGGGAGGCGGTGTAGGGGAGGTGAGGATGGCGGGGGGCTGGGCCACCGAGGCGTTGTGGTGTCACCGTAATGTCAGCCCGTGTCAAGTGCAATCATCGTTGGCTGTAATTTTCTGAGCAATTAGAGTGCTTATATTGAGAACGCTCGCCAGCTGACACACACACACACACACACACACACACACACACACACACACACACACACACACACACACACACTGATCAGCTAAGGAGTTTATTCACATTTCTAACAATTCGTCAAATAGAACTGGGACAAAGACAAATCACTCATTCGTGCAGTTCAGGAATATTTACGTAAAGTTCCGTCACGGTGAATCCGAAGTTACACAACACTGAATATTACATCCAATTATTTTCTTAATTAAGTTCTGCTAAACTTTTCCTGGCAGCTCCCTGGTAAAATGTCCGAGCGAGTCCATGCAGGACCCAGACAATCTCCTGCTGCTCCTTCACATGTGAAAGCTAATGTCTGAAAAAGTTGAAATGACGCATCTCTCCTTTAATCCTGAATTTCAACAATAGACTTTACTCAGATCGAGCGATAAACACACTGATAGATGTGACTCATGTCTGACAGCATCATTTCTGCAGACGAGAGAATTCACTCAAACATGTGACGTCCTTGTTGAAAATATATATTTTGGTGCGACACTGCGGATGTGTGACAGGAGATGATTTGGAGAGGCCACGTCGATCTGACACAGTTAAAAGAAAAGCATGTGGTCCCAGTCCTCCCACTGACAAACTGGGTGATGACTGACACACACACACACACACACACACACACACACACACACGCACACGCACACACGCACACGCAGACACGCACACACACACACACACACACACACAGGTTTGTATTTTATGACCATTGTATGTGCATGTAGAAGTATGTGCATCCAGTGATCTGCCAGAGAGACTCACTGTCTCACTCTCTTGTCTTTCTCCTGTTTTCTCTCTGACACACACACACACACACACACACACACACACACACACACACACACACACACACACACACACACACACACACACACACACACACACACTTTCAGGAAGCTTTAACATCTCCCATGTCACCCACTGCTTTACTGACACACATCTATCCGGGACGAATCGCTGTCCACATCCTGTCTGCTCTCGTCGGCTGGTCCCCCGTCACCAGCATCCGTCTCCACCGACCTGGGACACTGAGCTGATCTGGATATGACACCGGCCTGATACCCGGCCACCGTAAAGTCCAAACCGCTGCGATACACTCGTGGTTTTACACAGAGATGCACAGCAGCTCCATCAACAGGTCACAACAAAAGGTGTCAAAAGAACAAGAGGCTGCACGAGTCAGTGAGGCAGAGATGCAGCTCTGATAAATGGGAATTCAGTAACAACATTTAGCTTCATCTGCTAATCTTCACTTTAGGCCCCAACAGAAAAGTTTCAATAAGTATTAAAGTAATGAAAAATGTCTCGTCAGATTATTTATGTTCATTTATTTTACTCTTTATATTTTCTAGAGCCCAGGGGAAAAAGATTTCTGGGGGCGGAAGTAAAAACTTTCTGATATGACAGATGATGAATGATCCCAGAAAAATATATGATGATTCCTGTTGTGACACAGAAACGTTACTGAGGCTTGATATTTTACAGTTCAACCACAGACTATTAGAAATATACAGAACATACAAAGTCAAATAAAGGCCCTTATTTCTGCATTAATTACAAATAAAAGCTTAAATACCAGTAAGTTTGTGAAAGGCTCATTTATATCAGCCAGTTATAAAATTATTTATAAAACTGAATTCATGTTCTGTATTTATTCTATACTTTAAATAATAATATATATAATTATTAATATAATAATATATATTCTAACAGGTACATCACCGAGTCCAACTGTGAGATATGAGGAACAACTTCACACAACAGTGTGAGAATAAATGAAACCGATGAAACCACGGTTAAAAAGAGCGACGACCTTTGTGACGACCTTCAGCCACGGATCACACGATGTCTGTCGTCGGGCGGACAGGTGGTCTGACTTCCTGTTATACTTTTGTTTTGAAGCCAATGAGAAACGTTGCAGCGCAGAACGAGATATTTATATAAGTTTGTTAATATCTTAAACCGTCAGATGAAGTGAGGAAAAATGTGTCGCTGCTTATGAAATACACTTCTCATCTGTAAGAGGAAGAATGTGTCATTTCCCCTTTCGACGCACGGAGTGCCGCTGAAAACCAGAATCTACTTTTAAACTTTTCATTTGAACACGTTTCACCGTCTCAACACTGTAACTTCATAACATCACGTCTCTTTTGAAGTGTTGTGTTATTCTCCTCCTCCGAGATTCGTCTGATATTTCTCGTTCGGTTGTTGAGCAGGAGGCAGAATGAGACAAACAGAGAGACACGCTGGACAAAGGACGGAGGAAGATGAAGGAGATGAGGAAGAGGATGAGAAACAAACAGAAAGATTCAGTCCCCCCCCCCCCTCCTCCTCCTCCATCATGTTTAGGTGCTGGGTGTATAAATACCCTAGTTTCCCCCAGGGCCAACTCAGCCCAGCAGGACCCTCTCTGCCCCCCTGCTCAGATTCCCCCCCTCACCCCTCCACAATCTTTACTCCTCCTTGTCCAGCTCCCTTCACCTCCCTCCCCCCCCCTACTCACCCACCTCCCTCTTACATTGTCTAATTAGGATCTTGGGCCTCGTTAGGGCCGGCAGCCCCGGGGGCCCGCTGATACAAAAGCTGATTCCATCTGACGTAACAAGTCAATGCCAAGGGGACAGATGCTAATTTTAATTAATTAAATGGAAGGGTCAGCTCGTGACAAACGAGGGCCAGAGGGAGGGTCGGTCGCCGGTGCGCTCGGACCAGCCAGACCCCGGCTCCTCTGGAGGGGAGGATCAGCCCGTTTGTTGTCATCGCGGCTGTTGTTGTGTTCCCAGATGAGAACTTTGCAGGCAAGTCATGGCTGGTAGGCAGCAGGTGATTGGAGAGGAAAAGAAAGAAGTTGGCATTCCACCTTGTTAGCACGAATCACGACAAGCTGAACCCTGGTTTGGGGTTAGGTTTTTCAGAAGATGATGCTGTACCTCACTGTAAACTCCCCTGATAGTTTTCATTAAAATGACGATAACAGGCAATTATATTTGTCCTCTTTATCGTGCATGAGAGAAGTCACAGGGGAAATCGCTGCTGCCACAATAAAAACTTTAATGTGGCTGAATAACCGCTAATAAAAAAGAATCAATCTGTTTAAGTTTGATTAACTGATGAGGAAATCTAATTCATAAAAAAAAAAGCCCTCACACTTAGATTTAAATTTAAATTTTACAATGTACTCATGTTGATGAACATGTTGTTTTATACAGAGAGAAGCATCTTCAATAAAACTTTTATTACTGTAAACTTTTATTCAATGTATTATTTTAATTTAAAGTTGATAGATGCATCAAACCTCTCTGTCTTAATGTTTCTAATTTGCAGCTGCACATTTTGAAATTGAAATTTCTTGACATACAAATGTTTTATTTAAAAATCTGCAAACTTTGTATTTAAATTTGTATTTAAAGTATCTGGTGAAGTAACATGAACAAGAAGAAAGTAATCAGACAGACAGTTGGATATTTTCGGCTCCTTATAATTTGCTCTGATTTGACATTTCCTACAAAACATTTAATCTAAAAAGTCAATCAGCTGCTTTTGTCAGCAACAACCACAGGTGTCTTCAACAGCTCGGACCACATCACACGTCTGTCTCTCGGCCGCTGACGTCTCGTCTCTGATAAAACCTTCAGCCTCTCTGCTTGAGCTGTGGATGAGTGGATGATAATGCCGTGCAAACGTTTCCTGGACGAAGGTGTTGAGACTAAAATAAACCGCTGCAGTTTTTGTAAACATTAAGGATCTCCCCCCTCCTCGTCTCCCTCTCCGTCTCTTTTCCCCCCTGACCTAGTTTTGGCATTTGATCCTGACTGGAAGATCAACCCCTAGAGGATGCACGGTGTCAGCCCCGCACCACGTCAATTCCGACACAAAGGGCACGCTTTGTCACTTCATATTTTCAAGGCTCCAAAAACCTGGCTTCTTTCATTGTTGTTTCTGTGGCAGGGGTCATTTCCTGGTGGTGGCCCGGCCTCCCTGTTGTTCCTCCCTATGGTGCACCTGCTGCCATTGTTGACCGTCACACAACAGGGAACCAATTCACAGATTACAGCCCTGACCTCAACCCAACATACCTACAGAACCAGACATATTCTGAGAACATGTACGTCTTTCTCAATGTTATTCAGCTCAAACAGAGGAAAGACGAGCGGTTACAGGTTGTATACAAACAAAAGTTGAGCAAGAATCCAGTTTCTATTGTTTGGATAAAGTAAATCTGTCTAATGTGAGATTATTTTAAACGATTTCACTGCACTCGACTTCAGCATTTAACAAAACTGCAATTCTGTGTAATTTCTCCCCTGAAAAAGGAGAAAGTTTTGTTTTAACTACCCCCCCCCCCCCCCCCTTCGTCCATCTCCTCCGTGCACGATGACTCGGGGACGTGGGGCATTTTAACAGGGTGTCCTTGATGAGGCCCTGCACAAATTAGCCAAAGTGCCATCTTTGCGGTCGCCACTTACTATTTGACAGCAGGAAGAGTGAGGGCCGCTCCTGGCAGGAAGTGAGCCCGGAACCTGGCGTTCTTGGTGTCCAACACCGGCCAAACCCACTGTCAGGGCCAACGCTCCGCCGGGGGTCAGCAACCATCACACACGGCAGCGCTAATGCTGCTGATGAGAGAGAGCCCGCCTCGCAGGCCTGCACACCCCCGAGGTGTGGCTGCTCAGCGTCAGGTTAACCTGAGCTGACAGACCGCGCACCACGCTGCACACACACACACTGGCGTGCACGCACCCACACGAGTACTGATTCATAAAAATACACACATATACACAAAGCCATAAAAAATAGCCACGAAATTTCCCTGTGAACACACACAGAGAAATAAATGTCACTTTTATAAAGAGACGTTCATGGATTTCATTTTCACCTTTAGTTTCCAGGGAATGGAAACGTGGGAACAAAGACACGACAACGAGAGTTTAAAGGCGGAAACTGCTCTGAGCTGAATGTAAAGTGCAGCACAGCGACACCAACAGGCCGGAATCAAGTCTAACATGTTCACCGTGTTCAACATTTTCTAATTAGATCAACACACAAACTGAGACTAATCATGACTTCAGTAGTTCTGCAGGTATTTTATCATTCTGTTATGATGTTGTAAAAAATGTAATGGATATAGTTCAACCATTAAACACTGTTATCCGTCATCATCTACACAGCTGATCCTTTTGAGTGTCACAGATATTTATCATAAAAACTATCAATAAAACAAATAAGACCAAACATGTGGAACTTTTCGACCCGTTTTTCACACTGACAGTAAAATGCATGACACATTCACACAATTAAAAAAAGAACAGCGGTCAGAAGAGCGGTGACGTTTTCACACCCAGAATATTTACGTGAGCTTCTTAGTGTGGTTAGAAAACCGTGAAATGTATCTATAGCAAGTTAACGATGGAGGATTGAAAATGATTCATAAAAAAAGGACATTTTATCTCTTGTTGTTTGGAACTTCGGCATTTTCACCTCATTTTATTTATCAAGACGATGAGACTGTATTTAAATATGAGAATGTGAATTGTCTGCGACCCCCCACAAACATCCCTCTCTCACCCCACAGCAGGTTGGGATTCAGCGCTTTGCTCAAAGGCACTCGCAGGCAGCGATGGTGGAAGGCCACGATGTAAAACCAGGAGCACGGAGCACAATGTTCCCTGAAGTTTAAAATGTCACTTCAAAATGTCACTTCAGATCTCAGCATCTGAGTCATTAGCCAGCACTGATGTTCCACTTCAGAAAATTCAAGTCGAAAAGTGAAAATCTTTGACAGCAGCCTCACTGGTGGCATTTCCAGCAAGTTGCATGTCGCTGCTGAAGTTTGCGTCACTTCAGTCAGAGAAGTGAAGCAGAATCAGGTGGAAACCCTGATGCACAGGATGAAGCTTCACTCAGCTCAGTTCAAAAAAACAAAAACCCAAAAGGAAATGTAAAATAAATGATGTGAGCTTCCTGATAAAGAACTTCCAACCATCGCAGGGAATAAACTCTAGTGATTATATATGTAACAGCAAAAAGACACAGCGGCAGGTAATTAGTGACTTCAAGTCACAAGAATTCATTACATGAACGTGTTGATAAGCAGCAGCTGTTAATCTACAGTGTGTGTAAAATTAAAAAAGCAACATAAACCAAAGCTCCTGGATTTATCCGTTAATCTGATGGATCTTTCCCAGGCTCATGGACTCAGATTCATTTTATTTGAGTAATTTTTGCGTCATCCTGCAAACAAACCAACAAACACACAAACGTGAAAACGTGAACCTCCCTGGCAGAAGTAAAAACAGCTGTAAACCTTCAACGAGTTGCCGAAGTGAACCGCTCAAAAATAAGAGCGTGCAAAAGCAGCTCGGCCCAAAACAACTCCGACCTTTGAGGTCACGGAGGCCGGGAGAGGCGGGGAACACCTCGGACAAGTTATCGCCAACAAAGAGACAACCGTGTTCAATTGTACCAAAGTATCCCAGTGCACAACAACATGCACATGAAATCAAAACTCGGTCACTAGAACAAAGAAATGTGCAACAATGCAAATATTGCAAAAGCTCAATAACAGCAGCTGCAGGACTGAGACAGGGATCGAACGGTGAGAGTCCGCAGACGTGAAACTGACGAGCAGCAGGTACTTAGCTTGAGGAAGTGAAGCAGCTCAGTGGTGAAGTCCCACATCTCAGCAAAACCTCCATGGATGAGACTCGTTGTCAGAGGAACCTCCAGCTTCTGGTCTGAGGTCTGAGGTCTGCATCTGAGCTACAGCGAACCTGCAGGGGTTTTAAATCCAGTTAACTCCTTCACTGACTCCAGAACAACACGTTCCACTGTTCGTCTGGTGCAGAGGAGAGCTGCACATGCTGCAGTGTCAGTTAGCACAGTTAGCATGTTAGCAAGGCAGCAGACAGTGAGGAGGCCATCAGCCAGGTCAAACAGCCTGTCCCCGAACAGAGTTTGATTTCAGCTACAGGGAGAACGACTAAATCATGTGTGGAGCTGTTTGTCTGTTGGTACCTCAAAACTTTTATTAGATCGTCTCATCATTTTTATTGTTTTATTTTATTGAAATGTTTGACTGTTTTCATGTAATTATTATTATTATTAAAAACACGAAAAGACATGAAATATCTCAACAACTACGACAAGATAAGATGAGAAAAAATTGTATTTGCGAAAAAATCCAAAATTGACACAGCAGCAAGGAGAAAATGTGAGAAATTAAAATAAGAATCGAACCAGAATCTAAAATAAATAAGGTAAAAATATAAAAACTATATATTTTTTTCTAAATGTGCAATACTAAGATAAAAGTTGTGTAATTGTACAATTTAACAAAAACCCATATTTGATGGTTGACGGCACAGAGGAGCCGTCATCCTGCCGACTGTATGGAAATGAGGAGGTTTGCATTTAATTGCGTTTTCATTTGTGAGAGAACTTTCATTATTCATTCTCAGTCTCACTCTAAAGGTCACGTTCTCTCTCACCCTCAGAACGACGGTGCGCTCGGTTTGAAGTCGTCTGTATTTTTAACGAACACTTGGAGGAGACACAGTTTCTGTGCAGATGGTAAAACATTATTAGTTTGTTTTTTCTTGAATCGTAAAGGTTTATTTTAAATAACGGAGCTGGTGGGGTTAGGGTAGGCTACAGGCTAGTTGATGTGGGTTGGGGGTGAAAGGAAACACCGTGGTGTTGATCTCCTGGAATGCGGCATGCCAGAAAGCTGGCTCGACTGGCACCAAACCAAATGCCTTCAGCCCCCCAACACCACCACCACCACCACTCTCACTCTGTTCTCTCATGAGCGTCATGTCCCCAGTCCAACCCCCCCACCTCATCTCTCTCTCTCTCTCGTCCACAACCCATGAAACAGGAGAGCTGCCATCTCCGCTTCCTCCGACAGGATCAGCGATCACTCTGCCCAGGCCTCCGGACAGACGACATTCCTTCCCCCTGCTGCTGTTGCCGTCCGGCTGTTGCAGCGGGCATCCAGAATAGGTCTCTGACGTCGGCCTGGTTACTAGAATACGCCAATGTCCCGAGAATCAAAGGAACACAGAGGATGGAGACACACACACGCTGTTAAAACACATCATTTATTGATACACACAAAAAACAAGCATCGCTGCTGCCGACACTTTGTTTCTGTCATGACGAGAATCAGACCACCTTGAAAACGTCAGGTTCACCGGGGGCCGTCAAATGCTGGAGTGCACGAGGGGGACGAGGCCGTGGTGCGAACAGTGACCAGACTCTGACCCCGTATGCTAATTGCACAACTGATCAATACAATCAATAGAAAAACAACGACACAGAAGTCAAAGTACCGGAGCCGAGGTCCCGCACAGCTGATAATACATCGATGATTTTAATGTCCACGAGGAGGACACAGGAATCTATGTTGGTGTTATCAAGTTATTGGTGTGACTCCGGTGATATGGTGATGTCGGTCACTCGGTCACTTCGGACTGAAATATCTCCGCCGCTATTGGATGGACTGACATGAAATTTGGCACAGACGTCCGCAGTGCCCACAGGGGACGACTCCTCGTGACACTGACGACCCCCTGACTTTTCATCTCGTGGCATCAGCAGGTCAAGTTTTGGTCAGAACATCAGACCACACACTCTCCGTTCGTAGGAAACTATTTCACAGGGACGATTCCAGAGACTTGAAATCTCACAGATTTACAGATACAGGAGAAACAGGAGGTTTTAAGAATCTGCACTTTGAAAAGTTTGTATGTTTTAGTGATTTACAACAAACCTTTTGGCTCAAACACAAAGGAAAAGTACAAATGCAAACTTTACACTTTGAAAATCTGCCAATTATAACAATTACTGCTGGGGGCTGCAGGCAGATGGATTTCAGGAAGAAGTCATTGCAGTGGACGTGATGTTGGAAAAGGACGTTTCTCAACACTGCGATGTAAAAATACTTCATTATGCTACAGGGTCATTACTCCTGATGCAGTCGAGTGGAGGAAGCCTTTAACTGTGGTAGTCGGTCAAGGTGAGGCCGGTTTGAACTGTTCTCTAAACCCCCGGGCGGTGCAGCAGTGCATCAGATTTCATCGTGTTGACGTTCGGTTGATGTCGCACAAACCCACCGACCAAGACACCACTGTGTGTGTCCTGTCCAAACCTTCAGCTGCAGAGCAGATACCTGGGAAACTCTGCCTGAAGGCTCTTCGTCTTCAGGTCTTCTCTTTGCCTTCGGGCGCTAATTAGCAAATCTTTGTATAAGATGATGAACATAGTAAACATCAGCATGCTTTGTGAGTTAGTATGCCGACATTAGCATTGCTAATCGGACTGCTTTCGGACGAGCACTGAACTCCAGGAGGACGGTGCACGTGTGTTGGTGGAACACGAGAAATCCGTCCAAGACAAGCTACTAAAATTAATCCAAAATCACAAAGAGCGCGGCCTCCTTCAGCGGCCTGTGGCGGTAGGAGGACGTTGCTCGTGAAGGGGTCGTAGATGCAGATTTTCCTTGGACTGGTGTGTCGTCCGACCCCCCCGAGTGTCGACAGGCTGGTTGGAGGTGATGTAGAAGCTCTGTGTTTATCTCACAGCCGGAGACCACGACTTCAACCCAAGACAAAGTGAAAGTTGAGCAAGATGGACACCGAGTGCAGGTGGAGTCCCAGTGAACTGTGTCCAGGCCAGATGATGTGTTTGGACTGGCTCTGAGGGGACGCAGCCAACGCAGGGACAGGAAACTCATCAGGTAACAGGTGTGCAGGGGGAGTTTACATGGGAACCAGGAACTGAAAAGACAGGAAATGTTACGGAATAAAACAGGAAGTGGAAATTGTGTATTGTGTGTTATCGACACTACTGTAAAATCCCTTTGTGGGAATCTTTTAGGACTTAATATGATGCATAAATTTCACGTCCAGATGCATCCAAGAAAAAGGAAAAGATGTTCAGGCCTCGTTTCCTCCCCAGCCTTTCAGAAGGCTGGGGAGGAAACGAGGGAGCGGCTGCTCGGCGGTGGATGGCTCGCCTGTCACTTTGGCTGCGGGTCCATTTGTGTGATTCATGTTGACTGGAGCCCTGCGTTTGTCAGGGGAGGTGTCCGCAGTAAAAGTGCCACAGCCTTCCAGATTGACACTCATTAGTGAGGGGCTGCGGGGCAGAGCGGGCCCGCGGGGGGCAAGAGGGCAGCGAGGAGGGCGAGAGGCCACATCCCACTAAAAATAAATGATCTCTAATGATTGATACAGATAGCAGTGGACTGATAGGGCCGGATGAATCAGGGGGCTTAGGTGGCGGTGGCGGGCAAGACCTCTGGTTGGCAAGCTGTTGTCAGCTCGAACGCAGCTTAAAGCCACCATGTCCTTCTAAACGTGTCTGAACCCCGACACACACACACACACACACACACATGCCGACACCACCTCTGCACCAGCAGACCTCCTCCCCTCTCCCGCTCCCTCACCCCCTTTCACTTGTTGTGTTTGACCACCCCTAGCAGCGCCCCTCTGCCTCCTGCCACTCAAGCCATAGACACAAATACACACACTCACGTTACACACATTGCCCACAAATGCCAGCGCTCGCCCAGGAGCGAGAGAACCAAACAGGGGCGACCGGACCCTGCTGCACTTTCCACGTCTTCACGTCCCCCAGAACAACCGCGTCCGTCACCGTGTTTGTGCATTAGAGCCGCGGCTCAGGTCATTCGTCGCTCATGTCTGGAGCTGCCAATCATTCAATCAATCTCGGCTTCATTACAGTGATTGTAGTATCAAGGCCCCCAGCGTCAAGCTTGCAGGACGTTAAGGAGCAAAAGGGGGCAGGATTATTTTAATACAGCGCTCAGATCAGATTTCCTTCAAAAGTAATTTTCTGCTGCTCGTCAAAGTTCAGGAGCTAACGGGGTCAAAAGTTTTAGTGGACGGTCAGTGGCAAAGTTCTAAAGTTGATCAAATCTGTGGATTAAAAAGTTTAAACCTGTGGGTTAACCAATAAACTGATAGCTAAGCATAGACTGGTCTTTTTTGTCTGGATTTGTGACAGAGACTCATGCAAATCCTTGTCTGAGTTGACGGTACCTGACGGTTCAGGAGGATTTGTGTCCTGATAATTAGGCATTAGAGCGAGAGCGTACGGGGAGCGGCAGCTGTGCCTCCGGATCGACAAAGACAACAGAGCTCGTCACTGGAGGAGAAACGTACTGTAAATCTCCATGGCCCAAATAACTCAATTAGCTCAGCACAGCATCAACAAATAAACTGAAAATAAAGGAAAGCAAAATGTTGCCTTTTTGTTTTATAGCTTGATTCAAAGCTAAAACTTTTCTTTTTATGAAAGTATTTAAATGTGACTCATCCTTTTTATTTCATCATGTAATTCTGTTAATTATTATTGTGTTGTCATGTTCAATTGTTTTATTCTCATATTCACTTAATTGCAAAGTGCAACATAAGTTTATTATTATATTAATAATAATTATTATTATTATTTCAAATTATCCAAAATCTTCTAACAACGTTTATTCACTTATTTGTTTTATTTTCTCTGTAAACTTAAAACAAGGTGAAGTTATAGTAAAGGTTAGCTTAGCATAAATTGGTTTGAGTTCTGGAGAAGGTCACTCTCACTTCCATATTCTCTCTCGTACTCGTACGAAAACACACAAGTCAAATTTGGCAAACATGCAAAGTGCATAAACTCGAATTAGAGACACGACCACACGACCACAACCGCTCATTCACAATTTCACTCGTACGTATAAAATGTGTGTGTGAGGAAACTCAAGCCTTCAACAGTCAGTGACTCTGCACAGTCATCCTCGATTGCTTTTTATACACAACCTGCTTTAAGTTTTTCACTCGTGTGTAATTGAATCCCGCACAGTAGCTCCAGCCGTGCAGCTGACCCCCGGCCCGACCGACCCCCGGCACAGTGCAGCGGGGTCAGCGCGGACCTGACAGGGGCAAAGATTTCTTAATGAAGTCAGAGGGCAGGACAGGGGAACGGCGGCTGAGCTGCGGAGACTGTCTGCATGTGAGCTGGGTGTGTGTATGTGTGTGTGTTGGAAAGTGTGGTGCCTTGTAAGCGAAGCCCGGCGATGTTTTGGGGGCGGTCAGTGTGGCGGGTGGGGGGTGGTCTGCGTTCATGGAGCAGGCCGGAGGAATGCGTGGAAGTGCACAGCTGCCCTGTTTTGTCATGGCAGTGCACTGTGCTGTCTGTCCGAGGAACATAAAGCTGCCAGTGTTGTGTGTTCATGTGCCGGACCTCCCATGAATGAGCACGACCGGCTAGCACGGCTAACGCCAGCGCTCAGTCAGATCCCAGTTTATTTTAGTTTGACTCATCAGTCAAATCTATCAAGTCAAACCAGTGGGAACTAAACGAGGCCTGTGCTCCTCTTTCCACTGGAAGTATGAGTTCCAATTGTTAAAGTAATCACAGTTTTATTTGAACACATGTTGCATCAAGCTGACGGACTGAAAACAGATGATCTGAACAAGAAGCTGGTTTTAAATTAATAATGAAGAATGATACAACATGCCCTGCACACACACACACACACACACACACACACACACACACAATAGAACACAAAACACATAAGGAGTCAGAAAATATAGCTCATGCAATGTTGGGACAGTTGGTATCACTTAATAATAATAATAATAATTTATTGTATTTATATAGCATCTTTCAAATCACAGTTGGTGATTTACAAGTTCAAAATTAAAGACAAACTACAAAAACAAATAAGAATAAAAATTTGATAACTGAGAAAAGACAATGAATCATAATAAACTGATTAAAAGAGCCGCTAAGATCAGAACTAGATGGTGAATAGATAAATGAATAAAAGTAGGAAGATGACGCTGAGGAACCTTCGAAACACTGAGCCTCAAACGTCGTCAATAATCAATTCTAAAATGTGCGAAGCGAGAAGAGAAGCTGAAATCACAGTGAGACGTTCCCTCTCTGAGGATTTATTGATTCAAAGGTTTTTGTGGGACAATAATTGAATCTGTGAAAACTCTGGATAAACAGTCGGATCAAGTTCAAGGGTCACGAGGGATCGTTTCCCCGATTCCCGACGAGGACGGTGCGTTGACCTTGAAACTGAACGACTTGAAGGAGCATCGAGCTCTTCATGATTCTGAGGTGTTTGATATTTTTCACGCCGAAAGGTCACGTATGTGTTGAGCGTCACGTCCGAGACCTGAGGTTCACACGTAGCCTCTCTGCGCTAACCGAGGGTCAGCGAGGGTTCACAGGCCAACCAGAGAGCACATGCTGCACCATTACCCTGCCACCACCACTACACCCCCTCCTCCATCCTCCCACCTTCCAAACAAGCTCCTGGAGAAAGTGGCTGGCGTCTGGGGGTGGGGGGGTGGGGGGGGGTTGTGTCTGTGAACTGTGGAGCTTTTTGTGACGTAAATAAAGGTTCGCGCAGGAAAACGAAGCTGCAGATCCTCGCTTGAACCGTGTTTTCTCTGTGTTTGCTCACCTTGTTGTTTCAGGCCGCCCTGATAAGCGAGGGACACTTTCCGAAAACACGGCTTAATGTCCTTTATGTTGGATTGTCATCTGAGAGCTGGGGGTACAGCTGCAGGTCTAGTGTTGCCCCACGATGGCTGGGGACGTCTGACAGGACAGAAACCCACCCAGCATTGATTACCAGCTAATTATAGGCGAAGGAAGTGGTAGCTTGTTTGTTTCTGGGTTGCTGAGGAATACATTTGCACTTCACCACGAGTTCATGAGCCATCGAGCGTGAATTCCGCTGAGCACTAAGTGTTATCTTCTCTACCTCGCTCCGTCTGGATGTCTCCATTCTCTCTTTCCTCACTTAATTCCACCACCCTCTGCTTTCACAGCCTCTGTGGGTGGTGCCCTGTTTCACACCCCGTGCAGAGGATTTGAATAAACATATGCTGCGTTAATTATGACCCGGTTCCACGGTGCGCCTCAGACAGGAAGGCGTTCTCCAGGAGCCGCGGTGGAGAGTCTGAGCTGCAGGGAAACGTTTACACTGTGATTACGAGAGACGTCCTCACTCCTCGCACCCAAAACACCTGCTCCCAGCAACACCCCCCCACACCCAGACTTCATCACATGAATAAAGTTGTCAATGCCTGTGTAGCACAAGACGTACATGTATGTGGCCGTATAACATGTATGTTTGTCATTTCATTGAACGATTATGTCGTGCAAATACTTACCGGTTCCCTTTATCTGTATTTGTGTAAAACATCACAAAACAAAGTTGCATCACAGGAAAAAAGACCCACAAATAAAAATACATAAAGAAATAATATAAAAACAAATATTACCACAGACAGAAAAGAATACAAAAACAAAAAAATTTAAAAAATATGTTTCTTTGATTCTTTTCTTTTCCATCACTGTTCAGTGATGATCTGTTATTTTAAACTCCTGTCTTTGATTTTGTGTAATTGTATTCGGCCTCATGTTCAACCCACTGTTTCGTCCCTGAGCCGATTACGAGACACATTTGTATTTTCCTGTGGAATTCTATAAAAGTTGTACCTCTTTATTTGAGAACGCAGGTGATAAATCTCCTGTGTGTCTCTATGTGTTGATAACGTCATATTTTTTAATTAGCCGGCTTGTTACGGGCACCACGCGGCTGCCGGAGTGAAATGAATGCCGCGCCTCACCCCGTACATTGGGGTTTGATTTGTGAACTCTGTCAGACATGCTGTGCCCACCCACATCGGCGCAATGTCAAGACAGCAGATATTTATGGCCGAGGGGTTACGCACCCAAAAGGCACAGTTGACTTAAAACATGTGCGAGAAGGAAAACAGAAAATGAACTGCAGTAATTATCATTTTGACGCCAAAAGGAAGTTTGGGTTTCAGACAATCGAGGCTCTAATGGATTTTAAATGACATGGATATTAACAAGCATGAATGGGTCTGAGGTGGAGACCGTGGAGAACGTGGTGAACGTCGTGGTCATGAGTTAGAGCAACATGTTGCCTGCTCAGGTTTCACGTGGGGGGTTGGTGGGTCTTTCCAGTGCAGATTCAGCGGGAACAAGTTGTAAACTAAGAGGTGTCAACCTGAAAACTTTATACCTGCTCCAAAGAGGAAACAGGTCTTTAAAGGACCGGACCAAGAAAAGCAACAAATCGGGGAATTTGAGAAAATGCCTTAAAATAAAGAATATGTTAACAACGATGTGTGTGAGCAGAGAAACTCAAAACTGTCGGTTCAACACTTCAGCTTTTTAAAGATGGTGATGTTCAGCTCTGTAAAACCCACCTGCGAAGTACCGCCCCCTGACCAGGGACTTTTTTACCCAGCACTTTATTTAGCGCCTGGTTCTTAGAGTTGCTCGACAGGCTCCTAAGGTTTGGGGGGAAGTTCCCCTTAACTATCATATATGGTCTTAATTAATCGCATCATATCGTATCTCAGCTTTGTTTTCAGTTTTGTAAACTACAGACTGTTTTGTGGGAAAGTCTCCGATGAACATTTCTCAATCCAGCGATGTGAATATTAACTGAGGCCTCCGACCTTTATCTGCCGGAGCTTACACTCGTCACCGCTGCCACGCTGCTGCCTGATTGGAAAACTGCGTGAATACCAATGCGTCCATGAGATGTTTGTTCTCTGTTCACCAGCTGATCTGCAGTTGAGTCTGTCTCTGCTGGTGATGAGCAGGAAGTGTACGCTGGATGTTTCCTCCAAAAACAGCTGCTTGGTGCCACGTGAGCAGGGAGAGTGAAACAAAACAGAAAGCATTCGCTTCACAACGAACCGAAACTTCGTACAAAGCTGCAAGTCGAGTTCATCACCACCGACACCAAAGGGTGTTCAACCAAACTTGGTGGAAAGATTAAATCTGAGCCTGTGAGGATTAAATGTGGGTTTAGATCTTGGATTGAGATTAGTACCCACTTTCCTTCAGGGTAAAAAATTAAGCATTATCACACCACTTCTGTTTTTCTTTTATATTTACAGACCATCGTGTGTAGGGTTGTTGAGCCCTGGAGGACGTGTGAGTTTCATTCGGACATTACTACTTTCCCCGATTCAAACATCAGGAGCAGAGTTCAAACACTTCATCTGAGGCCTTCACTGTCGGCCAGGAATCCGAAGTGTCATTAATTACAGCCTGAATTAAACTGGACTCAGAGCTCAGTTATCACCGCCACCTCTTCCCTCTCACAAAACCTCGTCTCTTTCACGCGAGCGTTCTGTTAATGAAGACGTGTTAAGACGTCGGCTGATGTTCCCGTCCCTCACGTCTAAATCTGTCAGCCACAGAAGCGGAGTTCGAGCCAACCGCACTTGTTTTTATTACATTATTTTACAACCATCAAGGTTTTACATCCGTGTCCAGTTGCAGAGCGGCTCCACTCGTCACACGAGGGATATTATAATTCACTATTTATATCCCCTGCTCGCTCAGATTGACTTACATATATTATACAGTTTGGCTGCAGAGTTTTCATTTCTGAGGAATCAGAGGATGAAATTTTGCGAGTTCTGCTTCAGGCCTGTGCACACGGGAGCCACCTGACCTGCTGCTAACACACCGCCGGGGGAGCATGAACGCTGATTGAGCTTCACAAGGTGATGGCCCGAGGCTCCGACAGGAAGCAGCGACAGCCGCGCGGAGGAAGCGGTGGCTCTGGCCTGGTTGGGCAGAGGGGGCTGAGAGGGGAAGTTGGTGGGGTGGACACACGCCTGGCTGACCACGGCGGCCCGGGTGTCGCTCACACCGTGGCCCTCTCGCCACCCGTGTCAACACTGATGACTTCAGCGTGTGCCCTTGTGAGCTCACCTTGCTAGAAGAGACACAGGAAGTGGGATTAGAGCGGTGACAGTGGCGAGGGGGAGAACCGTGTCATACCTGCACTTGGGGGGTGATGGGGGTGGGTCGTCTATTAATGTGCGTGTTCACACACACACACACACGCAGCTGCTAATACCTCAGGGTTATCTCTTTCATCTGTGTTTGTGAAGCAGATCCTCCGTCCACGCGGGCTGAGCAGCGACATCCCAACAATCCACTGAGAGGCCTCAGAGAGCGGGCCATGCTAATGCTAACAGACGATCGACTCGGGATTGGTTACGAGATGTGTGACATCATGATTTGACTCGGGCCGAAACTTCACCCGACGCTCTCCGATGTGATTCAGCCGCAAACTCCACGAAGGTCAAACATTATCCGCGGCTTCATTCAGAGAGAGAGAGATTGTTTTATGATGAGAAACAGGTCGTGACTTCTCATGAAGGAACAATCCACCTCCACTGAACCCGAACATGACAACACAAACATGAATATTATCAAAAAGTTATAAATCTGAACGTCATGAGGGCTCACCCTCTCCTGAACCTGTTTGAGTTTCAGTTAAAAAACGTATTTACAGAAAGATAAGTTAAGTTTTCTTCTCTGAAACATGTTTATAAAACACATTTATTCTGAACTGCAGCCGTTCTACATTCAGTCCTGACCTCAGCCAGAGGTTTTGTCCTCGGGGTATATTTGGACGTAAAGTGAAACTTTGTAGTTTTTCGGATGTTTCATGATTCAAATGAGAAAAGAAAATGAAATATGAAAATAAATGTAATAATAGGCCACACTGCGAAAATAGACGTGTTTGACATGAGTTTGGAGCAATTCGATATTTTAAGCTCTGAAAGAAAAACAGTGGACTGATAATACAAATCACACTTCTTTAAAAAAAAAAAAATTTAATTAACAAAAGAATGACCCGAGCCCTGATGGCACATATTTAATATTTAAAGGTCCAGTGTGTAAGATTTAGGTGGAAAGGAAATTTAATGTAGAATAATCCTCATGATGTTTTCACTTTAGTTCATTTCATCTAAATTCTCTGAATTGTAGTTTTCTTTACCCCCGAAAAGACCCTTTATATTCAAATACTTTATATTTAAATACTTTATAGTTACATTGAGGGGACCCTCTCGACGGAGGCCGCCATGTTTTTTTTTTTACATTAGTCCAGACTGGACAAACTAAACACCTTTTTTATGACAATTAAAGTTTACCACAGGTTCTTCTTCATGTTTGAAGGAGAGGGTGAGGGGAGGGGTGTTTATTAGATATCACTAAATTCTTCACACTGAACCTTTAATGTGTAAAACACACAAAGTGTGAATAATTGGTTAAAGTTAAATTATGAAATTATTATATGATATGACATTATATGTATTATAAGATATATTACTATCTCTTCATCAAATATAGTTTATGAGTATAATTTAAAAAAAACACATTTATCCCAATATTAATTATTCATATTCACAGATTATAACGAAAATGAACAAAATATTCCGGATGAGAACTTTGTGGTTTTTAATTTTCAGTTAATGTTTTAATATTTTTTAAGAAACAAGCTTATTTCTAATGATCCCCATTCAAACCATCCCCCCTGAAATCTGTGAAATGTGAAGTCGTTGTGTCGCAGTGTGGTTTGTGTTGCTCTGATAATGCAGGGGATGGCTCTTTCATATCTGGAGCCTATCACGTCCCGACCCTGCACCAGACACTCCTCCATAATATGAGCACTTACTAAATGTATATATCACAGGTTAAAACGGAGCCTGTGTTTGAGTCACTGTCGAGACTCTGCACGTCACAAAAAGAACAAGTCACCGGCTCGGCTCATAAAAACGTTTGAGGATCGATTCTTTGTGCCAATAAGAGTCTAGATGTTTTTACAGCCTCTCAACACATTTTAAAGTTTGTGCCATGTGCGCGCGCTCCGGTCTTTGGTGAGGCTGCGCTCTTCTCTGATGTTTTTTTTTTAATTGTACATGATCTTTATTAACTGGACGCAGGAGCGGAGACCTATGACTTTACGCACAGACCCGGAGCGGAGCTGCAAATGGGCGGCATAGGTGGCAACCTCTACCTCAGCATGTTGAATGTGGCTGAAACGCAAACTTTCGGAAAGAACGCCGACATCAGCAGTCACCTCCACCGCGGCAGCAAGGATCTAGCCGACTTAAAGATGGGGATTCAGGACGCGAGGTTTTTCTACCCGGACTCGGTTCCAAGCGGGCAGGACGCTCTGGCGCTGCCGTACCACCCGGAGCAGGCGATGGGAGGGTACGGAGCGCAGCCCGGCAGGTTTTACGCACAGACCCTGAGCAGCTGCCCGTACGGCGGCGTGCGATCTCCGCCGAGGAGCGGAGCCGGGGAGGGTTACATCCCGGCGGCAGGGGACGGGTTTCCTGCGGGAGGTAAAGACGTGTTCTCACCATCTCCGGAGAATTACCACGGCGGCTTTCAGCACGGCTACCAGCGGCCGCCTCTCTACCCTTTACCTGGGCTACAGGTGAGCGGCAAGACTCAGGCTCTGCTCAATAACTATCCGCTCTGGGCCAAGTTCCACAAGTTCCAAACCGAGATGATAATCACCAAACAGGGGAGGTAAGTCTGAGAGGCAGCTCCGAAACATCTCGTTTATTTTCTCCCAGCAGTAAATTAGGCTTCTTATGGTCGTGACCTCTGTAATGGTCAGATTTCGGTTTGGAAAAGACGCAAATTACGCACGAGTGTAACTTTGGTGCACCTCACTTTTCCGTTTACGCGCCACCTGTTTTTATCTGAACCTCTACATTAAAATAACCTCTCACAGTTATATTAAATATCTCTTCACACGTGTGTCCTGCTGCCTGCTGGCGATGAACAGAGAGAGGGTTAATTCATCTTTTAGCTCCTGTTTACGGTGAATATTCGCAGACATCACACACACGTCAGGTCAGGTGACGGAGGTGTTGGCAGGTTTGGGGTGAGATTGAAGTTGAGATGATGAACCTCACGTTTAAACTCTAACACGTTTCACGAGTTCAGGTCGAATCCGGAGGTTTTTACGCACAATTGTTCAGAGGGATTTAATTACGTCATTAAAATCAGAAACAGGCCTTTTTGTGTTCTTGATTTTTTTTTTTTTTTTTTTAAACTCTCCATTAATTTTCTTCTAGAATTAAAACTGAATCTAAATTTTTGCTTTTGTCAAAAGTCGCAGAGGGAAATGATGAAGAGGAGTAAAAATGATCTGCAGGTCGAGCTGCTGTAAAACATGTTGACACCTCAGGCTTGACCCCTGCGATCCCCGGGCTGTCCTCGGGTTAACACAGCGCGCGTGAAACGGTGGAAACGGTGGAAATGAATTCCAGGTTCGAATGACACTTTTACGCATTTTTAAAATTCTAATAAAAATTCTAACCCGCGAGAAAACAAGAAGCGATTTTTTTAAACGAGGCGTTAAAAGTCTGAAACCAACATTTCTTTGTGATTAAACGTGTGAAATCAACAATAATAGCGAAACTGAAATATTTAAAAAATTGATAATAATAATAATGATATGATGTATGAGGTCACAGAAGGGGAGCCCCTCACCCGGCAGTGTGCGAGAGGAGGGGGGGACGCACGGGTCACCGAGCATTGAGACGCAGCCATCACGTCCATGAGGATTAATTCTCCAAAACGCGACACTTGTGTTCGACAGAAGGTTCCAGGCCTCGAGTTTCTCATGACGCGGATCTCACATAATAACGCACTGATATTCATTTTAACGTCAGGCTGTCGGGACACGCCATTTATTAATTAACTGAGAATTAGAATTAATCTCATGATTCCACATCCTGTCTTTTAAACTGATTTTTTAGATTATTTTTTTTTAAAAACTGGTGGATGATCAGATTTAAAACGAGAATTTAAATTTCAAGTCATAAGAAATATCCCCCCCCCCCCCCCTTGACCTGAATCTTTTCTTTCTGGATGACTGTAGCTACAACTGTTGTCACAGTCATTTTGAGTTCAGTCAATTCCCTTTATTATTTTATTTAAATTCAGAAATTATTCTCCATTAGGTTAATTTATTTGAGATGGAAAGGCGTTCCCGTCTTTTAACTGAGTCAAGTGCTAATTTGTTTTTTTTTTAAAACCAATTTTTTCCATCTGCCTTCAAAGCAAAGAGGAGGTGACACTTAAACACACACTTGCTAGACATGTTCTGCCGACACCAGTAAATACTAAACCCACAATAATAACAGCATCAGTGCAATGGGGATGGAGGTGTCATCCTTCCACATGTAAGAAAAAGCTCATTCTCATGTTGCACAAAAACCACAAACCTCATATTACACAATCTTCAAATCGTCCCGATGAAAACGTTCGGTCCCTAAGCGACGTGCAGAACCAGCACAATAAGTGACGAAGGAGCCAAATAACAGACTTTCTGCAGTGCAACAAAAACTCCTGCAAAGATTTCTGGGGGAGTTCAGAGGGAGATGGATTTTCAATATCAGAGGCCGAACCCTTCTTAAATTTTCATCTCGGTTTCAGAACTCCTGCAGTAATTTTACAGTGTTTTTTGGAGAGACGTGTGAGGCTGTGCAATGTTCATCAAAACCCTGGTTTCTGTGCGGTGAAAGAAAGCGCGGAGTAAAGCAGAGAAGGGTCAAACACCGCGGAGCCTTTAGATGGCCACGCTGAGAGGCTGAGGCATCTTTGAAGTTCAGGAAGGAAGAGACTAGATTCTCCTTTTTTCTGCTGCTCTCTTCAGCCTGCACCAGCCCGACAGATCTCTCAGAAGCTCTGCTCTCGTACCACACCTGGGCTTTGAAATCTGCAGACGTTTTCACAGTCTGCAGCAAAGGAAGCAGGGGGCAAATTCATCTGCACCTCTCATGAGCTAAATTCAGATCATCACACCGGCTGATGCCACTCGAGGCCCTGAGACTCAGAGGTCACGGAGGCCGCACGGCTGACGTCGACCTGAGATGTCGAGTGAATTAACGTTAAATTAAAAAAAACACACACCGAGGTTTACATCTGCACGATACTGAGATGTTGCTGGTGAAGTTCAGGTTGACCGTAGAGGATTTGTGTTTTAGGAAGGAGATAGGAGTGACTGAGCCGAGCTGAACGTCAGAGGAATCATGCATCATGAGTCCAAACACTATCTTCCATCAGTCTGATCTTTTAATCCAAGTTTCCTGATTGGAATAAGAGTCGAGTTACCCCCAAAAAAACAAGTCACGGGCTTCTGACCGAGGAGTGTTCCTGCTTCTTCCTCTTATAAAATGTTTATTAGTGCATCAAATGAAATCTAAATAATTTTATTCTAATCATAAACTCATTTCTTGCCAAAGTAGGAAGGCCTGCACCACATTCTGGAAAATATCACATCATCGAGGAAATTAGAGTGGGTGTGTCTGCAGACGTCTCACCAAACGTGTCAGAGAACTTTTTCATGACTTTAGTTGAAGACGCTGCCTTCAGGGATGTTTGGACGTTTTGAGCATTAACTCTCACTCTGTGTCTGAAAGCAGAAGTGGGATTATTTCAAGGTTTTGACAGTATGACCTGTCACTTCCTGTTCAGCTGCCTATGCAGCTTTTCACAGAAACATCGAGTGCCAATATTCTCTGATGGCTACACCAGTGCTTCCTCTTATAATAAGTGAGTGGCAAAGTTGGTCGCTTTTTCAGCCACAGGTAATATTTCACTGGTTTCTCTCCACATTGGTTTTTTTTTTTTCAAAAGGTTGACAGGATTAGAAAAACACGCCGCTAATCGAATCACTGTATTTTTGTTTACCGACAACAAATACGACAACTTTAACAAAGTTGTGTGTCTGATATCTCATTCCTCGGAGCCACAGAGCTCCATCGTTGTGGAAAGTCTGTTAAAAACACACCAGTGCTGCGGTGGGGGACACGTTCCTTCATCATGATAACCACACACTGTGGATTCATTTCACTCCATCCCACAAACAAACAATCAAATGTGCAGCTGGAAATGATCCTTACTGCACCATCGACTCCAGTTTGAGAAATGTTTGGTAGAAACTGAAGTGCCGACCTGTTGGAGCCTCTTTTAATTTATTAATCAACATATTTGAGACCAGTTTTAAATATTTATGTCGTCACTATAGGAAGAAATGGCCTCGAGGGGTCATAAACAACAGGGACGTGAATTAAATCTTGGTTTTGGTTTCTTAATAAGGTTCGATGATGATAAAGATGAATGAATCGGCATCAGATGATGCGACTCTGCTGCACAATTGAAATCTCAACATCTCCAGTGGCTGAATTTCTCTGAAACACGTCAACCCAGAAGCCTCAGCGGCTGCGTGTTAAGGAATGTCCGTGTCCGGCAGCAGCTGTAGACTGGCATGTTTTCGTCATAGATGATCAAGCGTACACACGGTGACAAAAACTGGACCTGAGCTCCTGTCCGGATGAATCAGCCGGTGCACTCATGCGGAAAAGTCCTCTCCCTGGTGAATATCCAGCTCCTCTCCAGCCTCTGCCTCCCATCCCCAGGACAAACCCCCCCCCCCCCCCCACTCCTCCTCTTCCTCTCCGTCACTCCACCTTCTGCTCTTTCCTTCTCCACCTCCCCAACATGCACTCATTTTATTAGGATTTTTTTCTTTTCTTCTAAATGTCACCACCACCGGTTGAGTCTCTGTATTACTGGTCGGTTCACCACACTCGCCTGTTTGTCAGTGGAGAGTCTTCAGTTATGAGTGTTTGTGTGCGTACACACCTGGATCAGGCTGAGGGGGCACAGGCCGCTCGTCATGACTGTCAGGTTTCAGTTGAATCAGAGGAGCACGGTGGCAGGTTGGTCAGGGAGCGTGTCTGGTGGGCTGCAGAGCTGCCGGTTTGATTCCCTCTAGAAGTCCATGAATGTGTTGGCCTGCTGTAAGAGGAGCAGAGCAGAGCTGTCGGAAATAAAGAGTGGCAGAGAGCAGCAAAGCTACTGTACCACCACCACTACCTGCAGGTGTTGTTTCTGTGAACTCTGTACATGAAGCCCAAACACCCCCACATGCAAATACTCCTCTGTTGTGTTTTCTATGGTTTCCCCTCTGTCAGCGAGTAATGATTTCCTATAAAGAGCTCCAGTGTGAGTGAATCGACAATATCAGTGAAGCAAAAACACAAGAACTCCTCATCTACTCTCTCTCCCACAGCGTCGGTGGTTTAATCCACCGCTGAACAGCCGAGTTTCTGTTTTCACTTGTATTAAAACGGTGCAGTGGAAGAAGAGCCCCGTCACCTGTTCTGTGAGAGCCACTAAAGAGCTGCTGCAGCGATTGTGTTTCACGGAGAATTATGATTGATTGTTAAACCGGACTCGCCATGTAGCCAGAAAGACCCAACTGGGACCGCTCACTGGAGGGGTTTAATCTTACCACTGTGTGTGTGTGTGTGTGTGTGTGTGTGTGTGTGTGTGTGTGTGTGTGTGTGTGTGTGTGTGTGTGTGTGTGTGTTCTCAGTCCACAAGCATTAAGAGCCATCATTCAAAGTCACAAAGCAGAATGTTCAGTATTTGTGAAAGTGGATTCTTCCTCTTCGCACAGAATCGCAGAGGGTCGGACTTTTTTTGAAGCTTTTTGCAAAACACGATCTTGATGAACGAACGTTTTGAGGCCTGACGGTCGTTGCAGCCTGATTGAATCTGAGGGACGGTGGGTGGGGCCTCGGCGGAGGTCGCAGTAGAAAACATCACAGAGTCCGTCCCTGCACTCAAAATGTCCTGAATGCAGGAACCCTGCAAAATATCTTGGACATTTTTATGGAGTGTTAATATCTCAGGGGGGGACTGGAGCCAATCCAAGCTCACACTGGGCAAGAGACGGGGAAAAACCTGGATAGGTCACTGGACTAACAGACTAACAGACAGACTAACAGACAGACTAACAGACAGACTAACAGACAGACTAACAGAGGTTATAAAACTCTGGGCACTTGAGCTTCTACCTGCCGCTCAAACAGAAGGAAATGATGCACTCTAGACTATTTTCAGCTGCGGTTTAATTCACATTAGTTGCAGCAGGATGCCTGCAGCAGTGAGGCTCGTCGTCGTCATGTTCTAATAGATTGTGGACAACAGCAGAGCTCTGGGGCTCGTAATGAGAGATATGTAGAAATTGATTTAATCTTTAAATCGGTGTCAAAGCAAAAGCTGCAGTGTAAAAACTTTACATGCAAAAAAAATATGAAGATTATAAGATATGATTACGCTGCATTGACACATGCATGTGCAGAGATCGTCCCTCTTCAGTGAGGTCGGGCCCTGCAGGTTCCCTCAGCAGAGGCCTCACACGAATTGTCTCACTTTGCTTTCGCACGTTTTTACACCACTACGTGACCAAACTGCTCGAGGGGGGGAAACGCTGAATTTAAAATGAGATGAGTTCACATCCAGACGAGGGGATAGGTTACTGCAGTTTACCTAAACATCGCACTTCCAATGCACAAACACACACACACACACACACACACACACACACACACACACACACACAAGCGTCTTTTATCTGAAAAGGCTTTATCACCCCAAAGAATCTCTTTATGAGTAAAGGTTGTTTTTGGCAAAGGGAACCGTGCATTAGAGTATTTACAGCTGTGGTCACACCAGATCTGATCTCTCTCCTCCACCCACAACACAACGTTTCAGAAAAGAAAGAAGAGGGCGTTTCTGAGAAAAATAAAACGAGTATTGTTTTCCTCATTTTAAAACACTCTGTTATTCCACACTGATGTTTTTTTTTTCTTTACTTCGAAATCAGCTTTGGTTCGTTTGCATTGAAACAAAACATTCGACGTGAAAACACTCGAGCTGCAGAGCTGCTGCAGACAGGATGTGTGTTATAAACTCAGCTTTCACATCGAACCAGCGTGGGGGTGCAGGGTGTGTTTGCTCGTGCATGTGCTGTTGTCCAGCGTCAAACATGTCGCCCTGATTCGTAGACACCGACTACACTCCAGTGACCTCACACAGACCCACAATGCAGTGCAGAGAAACAAGCTTAAGCTGCTTTTCCGACAGTTCACCAAACTCCGGAGAATCTCTGGACATTTTTGTCTCTGGACCTTCTGAGGAGACTCCGCACCATCCACCAACATTTCAAACAGACGCAAAAAAAAACGAAAACAAATAAACGCTCTCAGCCAATCAGGAGCGAGATTGTTTTGTCATGTGCTTGAAAATGAAAAGACCGATTTAAGAATGATAATAATATAATAAAACAATAATTCTTCTCTCTACGCCGTCTGTCCCAGTGTGTTCAGTGTCCATGTCTTACACGTGTGCGTCCCCCTGCCTCCCTGGGTCGTGGCGTTCACTGGGTCCTGACCTCCTGGTTACCCCGACTAACTGAGGCCCCCTGTGATCATTTGACGCTCCCGCAATCAGGGGCAGCTCCTGGGAGCATCTTTTATTAAGAGCAGCATCAAATATTCAACCACACTCTCCCCCTGTTCCAGTCGTCCCCTCCGTCCCTGATGCATCACTCCATAGTCTTAATGAGGTCCAAACAGGAAGCACCTCCCCGTCTCTCAACAACACGCATCTTTAAATGTCCCCCATCACGTCCTCACTCCCAGCTGAACCATTACGAGTACAAACGAGGACAAAGGAGTTAAATGATTTAAAGGAGAGCGTCGTGACTGACGGAATATGAGAGTGGATTTCTTTCATCACTTCAACTGTCTCAAGGCAGAACAGAGGCCGAGAACAGGCCATCAAGATTTCATATCATAAAATACTTGGCTCAAATATTTATATTTATAATTATTATTAATATTTGTGCTTTTAAATACATTTTGACTGTTTGACTTCAAATGAAGTAAAAATGTCTGTAAGCTTCTCACATCATCTGTATTTTCCAAAAATAATTAAATATCCCAAAAAAAACGTGTTTCTCTTCGTGTGTGTCGTCAGGAGGATGTTTCCCTTCCTGAGCTTCAACATCAGAGCTCTGGAGTCGTCGGCCCACTACAACGTCTACGTGGACGTGGTTCTGGCAGATCAGCACCACTGGAGGTACCAGGGCGGCAAGTGGGTCCAGTGTGGGAAAGCAGAGGGCAACATGCCAGGTACAGTTTACTCATTAATAATATTATATAATATTGGAACATAATGAATATGTTGGACTTTTTGAAGAGGTCATCTGTTTCTGCTGATATTTATTATTTCACCAATATAATTTTGGTCGTAAATCAAATCCTCATGTTTCTTTAATTATATATGTTTTTATGTTTTTCTTTCAAGATTAAATTACCTTAGATTCAACGTCCAAAGAAAATCATGTATTTGGAATTTTCCTATTTTGTTTTACAAATGAAAACTGTTGGAAATACGGATCTGAACCATTTAAAACTCTTTTGATGTTGTTTCCTGCCTCCTTCATATTTTCAAAGCATTAATTTATCAAACCCAGTACATTAGATATCAGTAAAGGGGAAATAGATATAAGAACATCTTGGGTTTTCTTCCTGTCAGCACATAAACAGTATTAATTGTTTTTTTAAGACATTGAAAAACAGATTTTTTTCTCTATTTGAAACTAACATTAGCATTTATGGGATTATCGAGAGGAAAAACCTCTTTTAGGGCAAAAACTAATTTTTATACAAATTATATAACTTCGGATAATTTCATTTTTATTTTTCAAGTCACCATTTTGTGAGTGACTGATGATACTATATAAATAAATAAATATTATATTATGTAAATGGGGCTCGGGCTGTTTTCACACGTGCAAACACACGTCCTCCGCTCATTAGGGACGTAGAATTTTCTGAAATGAATATATTAGCAGCAGTGTTGCACCATGAGGAGTTGAAGTTACTGGTATTGTTCCTTAACAAGGGGATTTATTGCTATTTAATATTTATTCTTGATTTATTTTGGGGGTTTCATTTCTGAGTACAAGCCGTACACAGCCGATGATGTATTTCTGCGTGTTTATGACAGAAACACTAGAATAGAATAGACGTTTCATGGAAAATTGGACCAGAATGACTCTGTTGCGCCTCTCGGAGCTCAAAAGCTCAAACTGGCTGAACAGAGGATGGAAGACGCTGCTCGTCCTCTCGGGAAAGAGTTTGGTTTGGGGGTTTCCTGGTTGTTTGAATCATCGCTTACAACCCTTGAAAGTGAAAATAATGTGACAGGGATTATTTGAATTTTCTGAATATCAGTCACGAGCTGGAGGATTCTCGGTCGTGTGTGTGTGTGGCTCATGATGCGTTTGTGCAACTGCAGGAAACAGGATGTACATGCACCCGGACTCTCCCAACACCGGAGCCCACTGGATGAGACAAGAGGTGTCGTTCAGCAAACTGAAGCTCACCAACAACAAGGGCAGCACCAACAATGTGGCTCAGGTACCGTCCTCCATTTCACGAGAAAACATCACGTGTGTTTTGTGGACTGATATTTATGAGCGTGTGAAAGTAAATAAAATAAATAAAAATCTGGATTTAGTGAATTTAAACGTGGTTTCAACTGTTGGGCCTTGGTGGAGGTATGAGCTCGATGTAGCATCCGTCCACGAAGATTCGTGTAAATCCGTTCTGTAACTTTTGCGTTTTCATGATCACATACAGACAAAACAAACAGAGCCATAACCTCCAATTCTCCCCGATCCCTCCTCTCCTCTCCAGATGATTGTGCTCCAGTCGCTCCACAAGTACCAGCCTCGTCTTCACATCGTGGAGGTGAAGGAGGACGGCTCGGAGGAACCCTTCCTCTCGGCCAAAGCTCAGACCTTCGTCTTCCCGGAGACCCAGTTCATCGCTGTCACTGCCTATCAGAACGCAGACGTAAGTCGCCTCGAGAACCGAGAAGAAAGAACTTCAACCTCAGCCCGGTCTTAACGACAGCGTCTATAAAATCCTCTCAATCAGCTCTAGAGCTCAATGATTAATGCCGGAGCCGTGTTTCAGATGGAAGCTGTGGTTTATGCATGCGTGTATGAAAAATGCATACATGCTCATTTACATTCCTACTGTAAGTGTCCGCCTGCGTTACTATAGCGAGGCCGGGTTTAACTGAGAGTCACCTCTCCCCAGCTGACCTGGGGACTGTGGCTCCGCTGCCAGCCTCATGTATATCCTCAACAGCTGCTCAAATACACTGAGCAAGAGTCGGTGTGCGCCAAGGAAACACACACGCACACCGTTTTGTGTTTATTCTGTCTGTTCATGTAGTGTGTGTGTGTGTGTGTGTATGTGTGTGTGCCCACTCTCTGCTCCATCAACAGCAGAAGAAACCTCACGTTATCTCTATTAATTATTAGTCACTGACCTCCTCTCTTGCCGCTCTTGTTTCTCGTATCATCGCTCACTGCTTCTTCCCTGTTCCCCGCACAGATCACTCAGCTGAAAATAGACCACAACCCCTTCGCTAAAGGTTTCCGCGACAATTATGACACGTAAGTAATATTTTAAAAATAAAGAGGACACAGCTTCTGTAAAAGGGGAAACAACTGTGAATGTAATACTTAGTTTTCCATGAATAGTGAGAATGTGTGACGCTGGACATCTGCTCATCAGTACTGGAGATGAAACGTCTGCTGAGCTGAAGATGCTGCAGTGAGAGAGAGGGTGTGAGGGGCCGTGGGATGTTTGAGAGATAGTTTGAGGTTTGGACAGGAAATAACAACTTCTTCTTTTCCTCCTCTTCTCACATGCTTTTCTCCCCCCCACCTATAGGCTGTACGCTCCTCCAGACCCTGACCGGCTCACCCCCTCCCCCACAGAGAGCCAGCATCTGCTGCCAGGGAGCTGCTACCCCCAGGGCTACCTCTCTGAGCAGTACATGAGCCCCCTGCCGCAGAGCCGCTTCTTCAGCCGCGAGTCCATCAGCATGGGCCAGCAGCACAAGGACCCGTCCTCCAGCCCCGGGCCTCACAGCTGCTGGTACCTGCCGCCTCAGCAGGGTGTGGCGCCCAACCGGCTCGACTTCACTTCCTCCTACGAAGGGGACTTTTCCGGAAACAGTTTCTACAAGCCCTTCCCCTTGCAGGCCTCGGCTCACCACGCCCTAAGCTACTACCCAGAACACCCTTTTGCGTCCACCAGCGTTTCCGTATCAGGAGCCACCTCGGCGGGTTGGAGCACCAGCCGGCCCACCCCTCAGTACCTCAGTCACCCCAGCAAACATGGTCTGGGCTGGTTTAGACCCGTGTCATCTTCCTCCTCGTCCTCATCATCCTCCATGTCGCCCGGCAACCCCAGGCTGCACCCTCCCTCGCTCCTCGAGCCCCTGCAGCCGCCCCTGCTGCAGGACAAGCCCAAAGACAGTGTGGGAGTGGTGGGTGAGGAGACGTGGCTCGACGCTCCCTCTGTGAAATCAGCAGACTCTGCAGACTCGGGCCTCTTCGAGGGCGGCGCGGGGGACAACAAGAAGAGGCGGGTGTCGCCCTACACATCCAGCACTGAAAACTCCCCACCTCCGCGCAGCGGGGACGTCGGCGAGAAGGACAGCAACAGCAATGCAGACTACTATGGCTATTACGCCCACTGAAGGCCTCGCACGCCGTCTCTGTCAGCGTCCTCCCACACTGTGGTGCAGACAGATACCAGAACCACACAACAGAACATCCACATGTCACATCAGCAGAGTGTGGACAGCCTCTCTGTGAAGTTCCCTCTCAAAGTGTCAGACGATCACAGGAGCAACTTTCAAGGTTGCCGTCAAACTCGGCGTTGATCAGGAGCGGATGTGACTGGGACGCTGCCCTAGAGTCACATAAAGACCCCACAGACGTTCAGTGCAGACCTTTGACTTGAGCCTTTGAAACATCTGGAGATTTAAGAAAGAAAAAAAAAAAAAAAGATCTGCATATCTACTTGCTGACAGACGCCTGCAGGGACTGTCTGTTCTTTCTGCGTCAAACACTCTCTCCGTCTCTTTTCCTCTGTCTCGTCTCGTTCTTCTCACCTCAACCATTCACACATACTCTGAACTCGCTCACGTTCATTTCCCCCCCCCCCCCCCCCCCCCCCGATGATCACTGAGAGCAGAAATCACCTTTAACCCACACGTTCAAGTCTTCTCTCGTTCGCTGCAGCGCCCACTAGTGGCGAGAGGGGGGCGTCGCAGGCTGACGATGCAGATTGTCTAATGTGGGGGCGGGGGCGGGGTAGAGAGTTTAGAAAACGCTCGCTCGGAAGTGAGGACGCTAATCTGTCTCAACCCTGCGAGGACAATCTGTTGCTTGTGTGTTAGGTACAGTTCAACATGTCTCACACGTTCACATGGAAACGACTCGAGCTTCCTACTTATGAAAATAAACACATGCAAGAGTTTGTATATTCAAAGTTTCTCTGAGTTACTGATCTGAGATGATAGTTTACATTTACAGCAACAAGCTGCTCATCGAGGAACCTGCAGGGAAAAGACAGAAATCATCAAATCCATGTCCGGTTCACGGAGGTTGAGAATATTTTTGATCGCTGATGATCTTTACTCATTCATGACTGAGCTGAACCTCAATATCAGATGTTCACAGAGTTTGTCTTAACTTTACTTGATCGGAGGCTCAGTGACTCATCGGTACATTCATTTGACGATTGACAAAAAAAAGGTCTGCAAATATCGAATGACGGTCTCAGTCATTTTGAAAACGCCTCAGATCTGACATGTCAGTAACGTGATTCTCTTCTGGAAGGTTCTTCGCACAAAACGACTCTTTTGACGTTGGGCCATGGGAAGAAACAAGGATTATAATATAATCACTTTCTGACGTTTCATAAACAAAATGATCAGTTGAGCAATAAAATAGAAGATTAATTGTTATCAACCACCAACAACATCCAACTTAGGTGTTTCCAAAGTTTCTCTCGATGCTCATCTCTGGCTGGAGTTGCCTCGTTGTCATGGAGATTATTAAGTTATTATCTGTAAACTGACCTTTGTGAAACGATAAACACATGAACGTGAGTTTTAATTAGTGACACAGAAACATTTAATTTTTGTTTGTTTATATGAAAACTCGACAGGACGCTTACAAATTTACAACGAATCGAACAAAACGTATGAAAAAGGAGAGAGAGTTCAAACCCAGTTTACTTTCTCACCTACATTCAGCCACACACCACGAGATCGTCATGGCAGAGCCGCAGCCCTGCGCTGCCGTCGGTCGATGTGAAAACGCTCCTGTCACCACACAGATAAAGCTCGGGATCAATAAGAGCATCGATAGAATCACAGCTTTAAACATAAAACCACCACCTGAACCAAGCTGCACCGAAGTGCACACACTCACCCAGACAGCCTGCAGATGTGGGCCACTTCAGGAAGTTCTGCAGCACTTCTGGTCGTTGACCTTGTGGTTGAAATGTGGTACTGCTGTGGCCGTGGCCCAGATTTAACCAACAGAAGTGCCACCACTCCATGCAGTATGTGGGCCAGATGTGGGCCTGAACAAGTTTGCTATATCGGATAAATAACAGTCCTCCAAACGTCTGATCTGATTCATGAAGATCCAGAAATGATTTCCTGGAAAACCGGTGAAAAAAAACCCATCGTCCCAATGTTAAAACAAGTGATTTAAAAAAATGAAGGTGTGAATTACTTCCTGATTAAAAACTTGACCTCCTTGGCGGAGCTGCAGCTTTAGGCTCATAGAAGAATGTTGAACCAGTGAGATGAACAAATGCTGCATGTTTTTCTCTGTGAGCGAACACTGGCAGCGGAGCACCGGTGCTGCCGACGTCTGAAAAGTGGGTCATTCACGGCAGCCACGTGAACCTGCAGGTAAACAGACAAGGCCCTGTCACCGTCACACCCCCACGAGCAGGAAGCCCAGAGTGACCAGACAGACACTCTGAATTTCCCCCTGCAGTCCACCGGCCCATCATGCGGTGACACCGGCTGACGTGAGGCTCGGCTCGGGGCCTCGTGACAGAAATGGAGAGTGAGGCTTCAGTCGGCGCTGATCAGAGATCTGCTCCTCATTCCTCACTACGGGTGCTAATGGCCTCGGACAACACTGGGGGCGACAGACACTCGCAGAGGAAACAGCAGGGTCGCTCAAGTTTTTATCGCAGAGACACATTCAATTACTTTTGGCTATTTTTTTTTTTAATGGGCCGATGAAAATGGCAACAGTGGTCGTATTTTAACAAGGTAGAAGAAAAACCACACACAAGAGTAGAATGACACTAGAGAACGCAAAGCTCCGCCAAGGTCCCCTTAAATCCAAGAACGTGGTGCATTCAGGTGTAAACTGTGACAGTTCAGACCTTTAACTGAGCGTTCAGATAAAAAAGTTAAAGGTTCAGTGTGTAGAATTTAGTGACATCTAGTGGTGGAGTGTCATGTTGCAGCTGAATGCCCCTCACCTCACCCTCCACTTCCAAACATGAGGGAGAACCTGTGGAGGAAGGAGTTTAGTTTGTCCAGTCTGGGCTACTGTAGAAAACATGGCGGCCTCCGTAGAGAGGACCCGCTCCTGTTGTTAATATAAAGTATTTAAATATAAAGTATTTAAATATAAATTATTTAAAACCAACAATTTGTACAATTTAGATGAAACAAACTAGCGAAGGATTATTTTATGTTCAATTTCACCTAAATCTTAAACAGCGAACATTTAAATGGTGAATAAAATTAATGGTCAGGCTGAAAACTCGCTCTATTGAATATTGAAATGTTGAAGCCACAGAAGGAGACGACTCCTCCCACTGCGGCTTCATGAAGCTGTAATTCTTCTTTCAAGTGCAATTAACAGAGAGACGATTAGTTTGGAGATATGATTTAAAAGACAACGATCCCTGGTGTGTGGAGGATTTCTGTTATTTATTCTGTGCTGTGGTTTGTTGTGTACTTTTCTCTGTGACGCTGCACACACACGAGCACAAACCCAAACAGCAACGTGTCTCAGGGACGCCCCCTGCTGGGTACAATTCAGCCACTGCAACCACTTTCAGCCAATGAACTACAAATCTCTGATGTTTCATGTTTTATCTCCATTTCCCTCGAAACGTCCGAGTTTCCACCCGAAACACTTTTCCACTGATAAGAGGCGGAGACTGTGTGTGAGTGTGTGTGTGTGTGTTTCCAGAGATTTTGCTGTATAATATAGAAATAAAGGAGGGAGGAGGATGAGAGGGGGGGAGGGGGGTCAGACAACAAGCATGTTATTTTTGTGTGTGATCCATGTGCACTGTTCATATCGAGGGAGAGATAATCCTCCTTCGACTTTTCAATGAGAGATTTCAAATCGCAGAATATGAAGTGAAGATTTCTTGTGGGGGGGGGGGGGGGGCTGTTAATTTATTAAAGGTGGCTTCATTGTGAAATGTACTGTTGTTTTTTTACTCATGAAATTAAAGCTAACACATGACGGAGCTCGGCTGATCCCTTCTTCTTCTCATTGTGCTACGACTACAGACCGGGAGTCTGAGTCTTCATTCAAATGTCGATAAACAACTGGACCTACGTTAGATATTTCCTTGAATTGTAAATTATCCCAAATGTTTCCTCAATGTTCGAGAAATCCACAATTTTATTAAGTCCACAGTTTCATTTTTTGGTCATTTTTTTTTTATTTCCGTCATTTCCTCTTTCCCCGTGAGTTTGTACGTCTCCGCCATGACTTCCATAAACACTCCGTTAGCCAGTGACTCATTATGACTCAAGGTCATTCTTTGCCATTAGATTTAAAGAGCTTACTCACGAAAACTCTTAGTTTCAGATTATTAGATTACACACTAATAAAAAGACAAATATGAAATATATAATCTGATCCTGATGAAAGACACAGGACCTTTAAAATGTTTTCCTGAGTTAAATTACGTTTTCCTGTTCTTTTACAAACCTCCCGTTTTAATTTGGTTACTTACCCTGCGTCTCATTTCAGCCACGTCGAGGTTATTGTTGTTTTCTTTGCTGCTTAAATCTAAAATAAATCTGCATGAAATGAAAAATCATCGAACCGGGCGGCCGCTTGTCCCAGTTGGTGATCAAGGGAATCGAACTGCGACAGCGACTTCACACAAACATCTGAGCTCGTTACAAACTGAAAAGTTGAGTTGAAAGGAGCAAATTATTTAATTAAATGTTCACATACAATGCACTAACATAAGAGGCCTCTTACTAAACTCACAGAAAAGGTTTTTAAATAGTTTCAAGTAAGTTTCATTCGTCTTTTTTTTTTTCAGCAAAAAAAGTATAAACATGTATATATATATATATATATGATATATAAACATATATATATATGCTGACTGAGGTTTTCTAAATAAATAAAATGCATTACAAAATGAATATAAATAAGAAACTATGATGTCAGGTGCTGGGGTTCCCATGAGCCGGTCATGGGACAGAAACAAACAAGAGCTCAGCAGCACCGTCTCCTCTCTGTTGGTCAGAGCGGCTCATACATGCTGCTGGAACATCCAGCGCAGAGATCTGTCAAAACTCTTCACTCGTGTCTTTTGCTCGTGCGTCTTCGCGGTCGTCCCCGTCACCACAGAGTCAGGTTTTCAGTGTTAGCAAAACCTGGAATCTCCCGGAGCTTCCAGTACGTCCCGTTGGTCAACCACACGTCCCGTCCACAGGAGTCTTTGGCTTTCCTCCAGGAGCAAAAGAGAATCCCAACATAAATATAATCAATGTATAATACATAACACATATATATTTAATTTTGAGAGAGAGCGTGCTTGTTTTCAGAAGTTTCATAAAGTCTAAACTTACTTGAAAAATCGTGGGACATGCTCTTCACCCCTTTTACCGAGCTCTTTCCTCCAGGCTCTCTGAAACTCCTCTATATCGTCTTTCTTTCTGTCCGCCTCGTCCACCTGTCCCTCCTCCAGCAGCCTGCGAAAACACCAGGAAAATCGTTAAATGAACGAGAACGTGACGTGTTTCACTTTTCCAGACACGTCCGGCTCTGCCCACCTTTGGTCCGGGCGCAGGCGGCTGTCTGTGGGAGGCAGCAGAGGCTTCAGGTCTGGGTTGAGCTCATTCAGCTCCATGGCGAAGGTGGAGAAGCCATAGTAGAGCTGGTGATCCTTTGGCTGAGGATCTGTGGGGGGACAGAGCCTCCATGGTTTCACTCAGCTTTAAAACAGACTTGGACATTTTTGTTGTTTTGGATATTCACGGACTCACTCGGCTTCCAGACACATTTTGGCGTCGGCAGAGTGTCGCAGAAGATGCCTTCGTGCCACAGACCTCCGAACCGGTGAATGACGCTCCCGCCCTGGTCCAGAACCGTGCCCTGCACCTCGTTCTTATTTGTGTCTGAACCCCAATAACGAGACTACGACAAGATAAAACTCAATTAAAGTAAAGTCGTCCCCTCGCAGGCACCACGTTCAAGTGTTAAAGCAGCACGTGAACGCTTCACTCACCTTGACGAACGTAATCTTGCAGGTGCAGGCGTTACTCTTGAGGTTTTGGATGGTGACCTCGCCGTAGTGCTCCAGATAACGCTGCTGACTGAGGACGTTGTGGATGCAGGTCACGACTTTGTTCCACTCGTAGTGGTCACCGTATCTGAGCAGAACACCAACGGTCGGCAAACTTAATAAGTACTGAAACAGTGAATTGACAGAACCAGGGTTCCTGCAGGGTCTTAAAAAGTCTAAGACGCAATGATCTGAATTGTAAAGGTTCAGTGTGTAGGATTTAGTGACAGCTAGTGGTGAAATTGAATGTTGCAGCTCCATACGCCTCTCCTGACCCTCCCCTTCTACACATAAAAGAGAACCTGTGGAAACCTTCAGCTGTCCGAAAAAACATGGCTTCTTTAATCAAACAATTAACCACTAAGTTCAGTTAATTGTTTTATTATCAACGTGTTTTTTGAGGATGTTTTTTCTGCACGATGCTCGACACCGTCGCCGTTCATTAGTTTCTGCATCACGTCGTCGCGAACACGTGGTGCGATGCTGAAGCACCGTGCGGACAGATGGTTGAGTGTTTGTCTCGTCTGCGGCTCGTGAGGCTGAACGATGGTGATGACGGTGACATTCATAGAAGGCATGTCATGTCTCATTGCTCCCAACTGATTTCTAATGGAGGGATCCTTCATCATTTCACATGACGTATGATCCTCAGTTACACATAATGGCCTCTGTCCCGCCTCATCTAACACGGCAATAAATCTGCAAACGCAGACAGGTGAAAATAAAGATCCAATGTTTACCTTGGAAGAGTCACGTTCACCATGCCGGTCGGCAGAATCTCCAGAGACTTCCCCCAGAATTTATTTTTCCATCGCTGGTCTGTGGAGGCATGTAAATAAATATATGTGACACATGCATGTTCAGAGAAAGAGCTTTTTAAAACCGTTTTATAATCAGAGATTATGACGACGACGAGTATTTAGAGTCTCACCTTGCCAGAAAGTGAAGTTGTCGGAGTCTGCGTGGCAGGCAGAGATGGGCGGGTGGTGACAGACCTGGTGTTAACAGGAAAACATGTTTTATCTTAATTTACAGAGATGTGATGATGGTAACTCCCCATCGCGTTTTTTAGGATTTTAAAAGGTCATTTTACATAGAAGCCTCAAAGTTTCTTTGATTGGATGTGAGACAAACAGGAAGTTATTCTCTGAAGCTGTTCCTTGGATACCTGCTCGCTGATGAGGCGGAAGCCGCGGTCCTCTCTGATGCACTCGAAGGTCTCCCCCAGCACCGGGTTAAAGGGTTTGTAGTGGTTTCTGAACGTCGCAGTGGAGTAACCAGAGATAGCAAAGGCAGCAATGTAAACCTGCGGGAGAGAAAACACAAACATGATTATAAGTCTGACTGCGTTCACCTCATTTTCCCGTCTGTCCCACGAACACGGTGCACGTTTGGGACTGGCTCACCATCCTCTGGTAGGGGTCCGGCGTGTTGTTGGCGGTATCCAGCAGCTCACTGTACTCCAGCTCCTCACACAGCCGCTGCAGCAGGTTCACAGGCTCGTTGAGAGCGGCAGGCATGGACACCCGGGCCAAGTCCTTCCCTGGAGGACAGAAAACCCAGCGGATGAGCCGCAGACAGCAGACGTGTGCTGAGGATCAATTTTGTGAAAACGCAGAGCGATGTGGCTTCAAGTTCAAACCTCCGCTCAACCCCTCACTCCACCTCTATCTATTTTGTTTTCCTGCATCATGATCTGGCGTTTCCATGATTTGCTATCTTTGCATTTTATTTTGTGAAGCACCTTAAAAATGCTGCTATAGAAACAAAGTTTATCATCATCATCATCATCATCATCATCATCATCAGTGCCGGGTCCTTGCCTATGTTGTTGTAGAGAATGGCCATGAGGCCCACGTGGCTGTTGTCAGGACAGTGAGCGGGGAGCGTGGTTCGACGTCCGGTGCTCTTGGGGACGTCGCTGTTTGGAGTCTTGGAAATGCTGGCGCGGTACTTGCGAGTGGCCGACGCTGTGAAGAATATGAATCATTCACAACTGACAGTGAACGCAGTGTTGCATTTGTTTTCACTGTCAACACAACAACACGAGGCCCAGTGTTTCAGTGCTTGTATACATTCACCCACCGTGTCCTTCCTCGGGCTCCGAGTTGGTCGTGCTTCCGTCACTGAGTCCCGATTCCTCCGACACCTCAGAGGAACTTCCACAGATGATGTCATCACTGGCGTCAAAGTACTCCGCGGCCGAATCTGCCACCGAAGGAGGCCCGTGGGAGGAACGCCTCACTGCTGCAGGCTAATGAGGAGGAAGGCAGAGAGAGAGGGATGAACAACAGAAAGCCACGTGCCAGAGAATCCAGACGACGGCGCAGATCTCACCTCGGCTAACGAGCTCGTCTGGCGGATGTTAGAATCCCACACTTCTTGCAGCTTCTGCCGCTCCTGGGACAGAGTCTCGTGAACCGACTTCAGGGACGCAAGCACTAAAGAAGAATGAAGAGACACAGGAAAATGAATTAGCAGCTGCACAAGCCTTTAACTTTTCTCCATCTCTGTGGATTTCATTCATTCATCTCCGCTTGCGTTTCTTAAGAGTGAAGAAACTACACATTGCAAATGACCCCTGAATTGAACCTTGTTTTTGTCTCTTCTCTTCGTCTCTTAAAAAAAAAAAAACTGCAGCATTTTGGAGCTGACGTGATTTTCACGGTTGTGGTAAAGATTTCCATGGCAACAGTGAGTTCCACCAATCACACCTATAACCCTGGAGGATTGTGGGTAGTGTAGTACTTCTTGTGAAAGTGAATAAAACATGAAGTTGGTTTGGTGTGGACCTGTGGCCTCTACAGGAGCACCTGTCTACCTTGGAAGGTTAAAATGTTTTGGCAGATAATCAAAATCTCTTTATTTTTATTTCCGGGACCAGCTGCCTGCATCTGTTCCTCTGACCTCGTAGCGACGTGGCACAGATGTCCTGCTGGATTTTCTTGCCCTCGGGCGATGCGACCGTGGGAGGGGACAGCTGAGAGTAGACGTACTCAGGGATGGAGGGGACGGATGCACCGAGGTGAGGTGAGCTGCTCAGGTGACTGGAGGACAGCTGGGACGTGAACGGAACAGGACGGATCATTAGTTCATCAAAACAGGTCAATTAGCATTTGTCAAAGTTTGTTTTAGATGTTGAATAAAACACTTCTGACACACACACACACAAAGACACACACACACACACAAAGATATATTGGGGGCTGCATCCTTCAGAGGACTCACCGATTTAGAAATCCCTCGAATGGGCTTTGGATTGGAGAGAGAGTCACAAGCAAGATTTCACTCAAAAACCATTTAGTATTTCAAATCAATGTAAAACATTATGCACATTCATCCTATGTAGTGATAGACGAAGCAGGTTACAGACCATTCTTACCATTCCCAGGGCCTCCACTCTGGACAGGGTGCGAGAGTGTCCCCACATCTTCCCCGACTTCGACTTCTTCGGCTTCTCCAGAGAGAGATTCTGTCAGAGAGCGTAACAGGATATCACTGTATTTGCATGTGAGGGGGTTGAATGAGCAGCAGCGAGCTCCCCCAGTCGTCTACCTGTGTGCTGATGATTCGCTGCAGGTCTCCGTTGCTGAAAGCCTGGCCGGCCTCCAGCGCCTGCAGCCTCTGGATTAGACGGTTTAGCTCCGACAGGTCCAGGTGGCAGTGGTTGAGCTCTGCAGGAGAACATGAGAGGTGTAATCTTTCATTACATCACAGCGAGCGAAGGGTCAGATGAGGACCCTGAGGTCCTGATCACCTCTTGTGAAGACAGTTACTAAAAGCTGTTTGACGTTGGGTGCAGTCGTTCTGGTTTTACACTATAAATTTTAGACTATAAATAAAGACAAACAAAATAATAAAATCATTCTGGATCCGCCCCCATGTGATCCAGATCCTTCCACCAACTTCTGTGTTAATCCATCCAGTGGTTTTTGTGTAATCCTGCTAAAAAAAAACTAAAACACAACCTCCTCGTTGTCCGTATCAAAATAAGACGTAAACCTTGAACGCAGGTGTCTGGGTCGTGACTCTGCTGCAGCCAGGCGGACACCTTGCTGTTGGCGGCGGTGTTCGGTGACGGCAGAGCTCCGGATGCTGCAGCCGAATGAACCACCTGTGAAACAAAAACACGGGAGCTCATCTCACACTTTGTCCTGAGACACTCGTGAACTCTGCTGTGCACGGGGGACACTTTATTCACCACGTCTCCGTTTCTCTGAGCTTGTCCAGCCGCCGCGCTGTGGGACAACGTGTGGATGAAGCTGCTGTGGACCTGAGCCGCCTCGTTCTTCTTGAACAAGCGATGGGCCTGCAGCTTGGTCACCCAGATGTAGAAGAGTTCATGGCTCTTTGTCTTGGGGAGGAGAGTAAAGTCAGGCAATCGCCTTTTTAATCTTGGAGCCACATCTCGTGTGTGTTACGTACGTTTACCTTCATGTGATAGAGGATGTCTCCTGCGTCCAGGTCAATACGGTTCGATTTCCTGTTTATTGAAATGACAGCGAGGCTGACATCCAGAGAGCCCTGGACCCGCCCCCTGGAGACCTAATGAGGAAAACAGGTTCTTCTAAACATTTTTCAAATCTGTTGTGTAAAACGATCACGTGGTAAAACGTCTTCTTCACTCACGTCCTGTTGGTTTTTGGAGTAACGCAAGATCCCGGCTTCCAAGACAAAGTATCTCTGAGGGAGAAAACACGGTTCAAAATAAAACGTCTTCATCGATAAGGTCAACGCCTTCATACCGGACGACAGAGGAGTTCTCACCTTGTGCCAACCCTTCAGTGGCCACTTCCTCCTCTTCAGCAGATATCCTTCACAGATCCCCGGGGGCCCCATTTCCTGAGGGATCTCGCCTCCCGGGTGGATTTCCACATGAAGCTCGTCGATCACTTCCCAATCTTTGATTATCTGCGGACGGGAGAAACGGACGAGGACGACTTTTTTGTAACTGTGTTCACTTCCACACAGGTTGGGTATAGTTGTAATAATGACGTCATCGTCACTGACTGGATGGTGCTGACCAACTTCTGCATCTTTAATGACTTTCACAAAACATCTGGTTCACTAATCTCAGAGGTTTGATGTGAAAACAGCCACAGATTCATCAGGAGAACCGAGCACTTGTTTTCTGATGTTATTAGGGAAAACTTGTCTCTTGTTTCAGAATAAAAGCCCAACAACAACATGGCTGACCGACCTGGGACTCACCTGTCTGGAATGACGGGACGACACGGTGCTGCTGCTCCGAGAGTGGGACGGTTTCCACGCCGGCGACGTCTTCTCCAGGCCGCTGGCCAGCGACTGGCTGCGGTTCAGTGAGGAGCCGTAAGAATCCATCTCAGACCTCAGACCTCTGTCCTCGACTGGTTGTTGAGATTGATCCGCTGTGATGTCAGGAGGAGTCAGACATTAAACTGGGATTTATAATAATAAATATATTCTTTTTCAAGATAAGACAAACATGAACATCTTAAAATAACCCAACACAACAGCTGTACAACATTCACTGTGAACATGAAGCCGATTATATTATTTACTGTATTATTCTGTTTCTGTATAAGAGCATTTCTCCCAATACAATGAAAACGTCCTGTTATAATTTTCTCTAAATTAATGTCACTGTTGTTATTTTCAGAATAGAATAAAATGTTTGTCATTAGTGTGACACACAGAAACCTGCTTCCATAGACTGGAGACAGAGATTTAGTGAAATAGAAAAAGCAATAATTTTCATACTAATGATGAATTAGATTAACGTACAACTCTTTGTTAATTTGTTTAAATTAACCAATATTCAGAATCTAAGTAATAACTTCCGCTCATAACTTTTGGGCAAAATTTAAATAAAGAACTTAAACACATTTGTTCTATCGCACCTTTCAAAAATAATAAGATAATAAAACATAATAAAAATAACTAAGCATATATCAATGACCTCATCACAGAGGACTCGCTGTGTTTTGCACATGACGGTGTGACGACTCTGTGACACGAGCAGAGGATTACCAACTTCTGCTTAATTGGTTTTTCAGGGGACGTTTTTAGCAGCTTGTCACTCAGACGTGGAGCAGGAAGAACTCGAGGCCGAGAGACCAGACGCAAGGAAAGAGAAGATGCTGACGACATCTTGAAATGTGTCTGTTGGTTGAGTGGCGTCAAAGGACTCTGACATGAACCGTTTAGATAAAACTCTAGATTTTAAGAAGAAGAAGCAACATATGCTTCATTTACACGTACAGCACTTTTCATGAATACCTTTACAACATACTTCAGAGAAATATTAAAATGCTCTAAACGATCGAAATTAAATAGTTGCAGATACATTTTCTGTTTAACTAATCATTAAACACTAATGTTTACACATTTATCATTACACATTAATCATTACACATCAATCATTAAACACCTAAAAATCACCAAAATCCTGTTTCATCCTACAATTAAAAACATGTATGATGACATGAAGCTGAAGGTGCCTGTGAGACAGGGACCAAATTATATATATTGTTTTATGTGTGTGTTAATTTATTCACAGAAAACAAACTCCCACATTCACCTGGTTTCATTCTGTGAACTGTATGAAATCACACTGAGACTCTGTGTTTCTAACAGCGTCGCCCTGAAGCTCCAAACTTTAGGACAATGAGAACTCGCACAATGATTCGAGCGTTCCACCCAAACTGATGTGAGTCTAAATCTGTGCAGAAGCAGCCTGACTTGTTACGTAAGGATCAAAGCAAAGGATGAGAGTAAATGACCTCGCTGATGGAGCATGTGGTGGAAACAGGATGAAGGGATTTGCAGGTCTCTGAGCTCGCTTACTCTTCGGACGAGCACAAATAATGTTCTGCATGATGGAACGTTTGGTTTTGATCTCACAGGGTGGAAACAAAAAGTGTTTGAGATTCCAAGCTTTTGCAAGAATCAGATCCATGAAAGGTTTCACTCATTTTCCCAAATCTCCTCGTGAATGTGTTATTTTTACAATTCAAACTTCAGATGAGGTTTCAGTTAAATGTTGTGCAACTAGTTTTAAAACGCAATCAAGAACTAAAGGGCTGAAATAGAGAAATGAGTGAGGTGAGATAATATGAGCTCAGGACATGGAAACAGATGCAAACATGTCAAAATACTGAGATTATGAGAATTGTAATTTGATTTTTGTGATACACCTGCTGCTGATGAAACACACACTGGATCTGTGGAAGCTTGAAAAACATTCTCAGCCTCAGACTTGAGCAGAACAAACATTTGAAGCGAGTTGAGGTTTTGGTTTGTGTGGGTTTGTAAACTCTTTGTAAATGTAAATGAAACGTCACAGTCAGAGTGTGGGAAGAAAACAACAGGTTTGAATGTGTGTGACTGTAGAAACTCACGCTGCAGGCTGCAACTTGTTTTCACTGTAGGAGGCAGATAATGTGTTTATTTTATTCTTTTGTCATTTGAAATGTTTGATTGTTAGATTTTGTATTGAATCATTTAAAATGACATCGTATTTATTTGCTTCTTGTCTTTGGAGATTTGTTTTCCTGTTTTTTGTTATAGGGGCTGTTTTGAAAGGTGCTAAAATAAAGTCATCATAACATGGGTGGTGCATTTCACTGATATTTCTGACTGTGCGTCCTCGGTTGATGTTGGACAAGTGCAGCAGGACCTCTGAACTGTCCAGGGCCGCACAGGCTCTAATCTAAAGCCCATTAAGAAGTCACTGCACCTGCAGCGCGCAGAGGACACGTTCATCCAAACGGGTTTTTATATTTTAACCTTGAAAACACGGCGACACGGTTTCTTTCAAAACAGAATTATTATAGTTTATCAACAGGCAGCTGTGTAGAAATCTACAGGTTGTTCAGTTCTGGGGATTTTATCAAATATTCTTCATTAGAGTTGAATCCACATTTTTACATTTTGCGTAAATATCATGAGTAAAATGACCGGAGATGAGTTTTACCTGAAAACCTCCCCCGACTCTCATCATCCGCGGCTCTTCTGTGCGTCCGGTAAATCCAACAAAAGTCTCATCTGGCGTCTCACAATCCGGAGGAAATCACCGTCAGGACGCACGGAACGTTTTCCCATCGAGAACCGTCAAAAACAGCAGGAAGAGGGAGTTTGTGAGCGCATGTTTCACAGATTATCACTTATTCTGAACATAATCTGAGTGGCGGCCGTGTCCAGCCTCTGCTGCGGGGTGGAGGGGGGGGGGTGGGTGCCTCAAGGAGAGCTGTGCGTCGCCGGGAGCGCGCGTCGTGCGCAATATGTCCTGGGCATTATCCGCATTAGCTGGAATTACACAGTGTCTAGCAGGGATGTAGCTGTAGGGAGGTAAATCCAGCCGACCTCCACTCACTGTGCTGCTCACTCAGCTAGAAGCAAAGACTTTACACAGGAGCCACCACAGGGAGTAACTCATGACAGGGAGTAACTCATGACAGGGAGTAACTCATCACAAGGAGTAACTCATCAGAGGGAGTAACTCATCACAGGGAGTAACTCATCACAGGGAGTAACTCATCACAGGGAGTAACTCATCACAGGGAGTAACTCATCACAGGGAGTAACTCAGGACAGGGAGTAACTCATCACAGGGAGTAACTCATCACAGGGAGTAACTCACCACAGGGAGTAACTCATCACAGGGAGTAACTCACGACAGGGAGCAGTTTAAGGTGTATAAATGTGATTAAACTATAGATTCAGTTCTTAATTTCCCATCATCCTTCAGTGCGTGCCATCTATTGAAGCTCAGGGATAAAGTGATGGTAGACGTGACGTTGACAGAACTCACTGTCCAGTAAACTCACCATTTTAAAAACAAGTCACAAGAATACAAATGATTTCATCTTTACCTGTTTGGAGACGAACTTGACGATGACGACATGTCTTCGGAGTTGCTGCTGTTTTTCTGGAACAAACTCAACTAATCCCTCTTCAAGTAATTTGTTTCTCCTTCCTCGTCTGCGCCTTTATCTGATTAACATCAAAATCAAAGCATCTTCAGACGTATTTAATTGTGTTAATACAGATTTTTACTTTTTTTTTTTTTTACCTTAATGTGATTTAAACAGTTTTGTAATTCACTCGTTTTTTTGCAGACACGTGTGAAGTTGTATAAAACTCCAGAGGAACGTCAGCCTCACTCAGAAAACAGGACATACTAGACTAACTGACCCAGATTAACATGTAATCTGCAGATTAACTTTCAGGATCTGTGACCACTGGTGTTTATTTTGGCTGGAGTGGTTTTCATGATGCCACTTAAGTTAGCTGGCACTGTTGTATTCAGTTTTATGAGCAAGGTAAAGAAATCTACCAACATCCTGACACCGTGCTGATGGTAACGTTCTCTGCAGCAAACCTGTAGAAGCCGATGGGAGAGTTAGAAACAATCTTAAATCCAAAAAACGATTTAGAGTCTGAGCAATAAATGGAGTTTTCATCATTTATTCATGTGTGACAATATTTTAAATAAAGTAAGAGCTTGGGCAACGGTGATATTTTGGCAGCATTGTCCGTCCAAGACAGAAACCAGTCCAGTCTGCAGAATCCTTTACCCACGAGTGTGAGTGAACAGTGATCCCATGGGCGGGTACAGTGAAAATCTGCCTGGAATTTTGTTGCTGAAGTCAAATGATGGTGAAGCGTTCGTCCAACTCTACGCTCCCTCGTTGTCCAAGCGTCTGCAAAGGAAAACAGTCTCAGTGATTTCCTCTGAGTCTACGTGGCTTCCTCTGCAGCGCCGCTGTCCGGGCTCTGCTGCCGGACGTGCTGCTGGAGCAGGGCCGACAGGTGCGCTGGGTGGCGCTGCAGCAGGGAGGCGGTGTGGGAGGTCAGCATCGTCAGCCCGCTGACCAGCTGACCCTGGACCACAGCCATCGACGGCAGTTTGGAGTAGCTCACGATCCCGTCGACACTCAGCAGTGTGTCGTCGATGCAGGCTCCTGTTGAGACAGATGATTATAAATAATTATAAATAGAGTAAAGCTCCTCCACACGAGCAGACACAGAAAAAACTAACATACCCAGTAGAGTCATCTGAGGACTGGACCTCAGCGCCTTCAGCATCTCCTTCACCTTCGGCTCTTTACTAACAAACAGCACCGTCGGACCAATGAACAGAGGAGCCATGTTGCTGTAGGCACTGTCCATCAGGAACGACCGCGTCACCTGGAAACAAACATGAATAGAGATGAGTAACCTCTGATGAAGTTCAAAATAAATATTACAGAGGTTTAAAGTAGCAGCTGCAGATATGATGAGTCCAGATTCCAAAATATCAACATAGGCATCAGAATAAATGTTACTGATCCTTACTCTGTCAATTCAAGTGGATCCAATTATTATACAAATCACTACGGTTTTAATGAAAATGCAGAAATGGGATTTTCTATTGTCCGAGGGGTCATTGCACCGTCTACTGCCTGAGACCTCTATTAAATATCTTTCCTCAACCCTTGGCCTCCTGATTTGCCATCATCTGTCTAAAGAACAAGCTACACAAGGTGAAGTACTCTCACAGATTTAAATATATACATATATGATTTAATAAATACCTGGTTTGGGAAGAACTTGACGAGGATGCCATGTTTGAAGAGTCTGTTCTTGAGAAGCATCATGTCTTCAGAGTTGCTGGCGTTGTTCTGGACCACAGCGACCATCTTACTGTCCTGGAACAGCTTCTTCAGATCCCTCTTGAGGAGCAACATCAGAGCATTCTCCTGATGAAGTGAAACATCACAACAGTTAGTCGTGAAACACTTTCCTGCTCGGATATGAGTTCTGACAAAAACTCCACGACTATGAAATAACCTTCCACTGTGAGTCAGACAAGCTTCCTCGTTGTCCTCTTTATAACATGACTGTTATTATTATTAAGCCTTTGTGTGTTTTGTGCAGCACTCTGTGAACCTGTTCTTGAGCAGTGCTGCATGAATACACTTTTATCATCAACGTGTCACCTCCTGGACTCGCTTGGTTGGGGCTGGGTAGGCTCCTGCAGGAGTGACCCTCTCTGGAGGAATGTACTTGGTCACGGCCATGAGCTTCTGCCGGAGGATGTGAAGCGGTTTCCGGTGTCGAGTCACGGCCTTGGAGCCGTGTCGGACACTCTGGGTGAGGGGAAGCCATCCTGGAGGAAACAGAGACACGGATAAACACCTGCACCGCTCATTAGCCACCGATGCTAACGGCGGCTAAGTCTCCAGAAAAACGCTTTTAACCGAAGCACAGGTGAAATTCAACAGTTCCGGACAAACCAGAGATCCACCCGCAGTGAATCAACACAGTTCTCACGACAGGAATCTCTCGGTTTTACCCTGTTTCTGTAGAAACTTCGAACACAAGGTCGCCGCCATCTTTAACAGGAAAAGGAGATTCCGGAAATGACGTTGCAGCAAATGCTGCGTTCACGGTCACTTCGGCAAATAGAAACTCTCCGTGGCTGATATTTTCGTAACTGCCCTCTCTGAAGCTCACGTAAAGAATCATTTCCTCTCGGAATCATTTCTGCTCAACGCACATTAATATTTGACTGCACATCGTATCTCTGAGGATTATTAATTAACTTGTATTAAACTCCCACAAACCGGTTTTCTCATTTGTTTTCCGGTTACAAAACTCGCTTTACGTAAGAAAGCGTGCGGAGCTACGTCAGGTGACCGTGCGCTGGACAGGATGAGGCGCGTTCACGGTCCGACTTTATTCAGCTGGATCCGTTTGATCTGCAGGAGCCCTCCGTGTCCTGTGCGCGCGACCACGGATCAAAGAGGAGCTCCTGCACCGAGGTTCTGCAGCAAAACATCCACGGACACGAGCATCATGGACCTGAGCGACATGAGGAAGAAATACAAAGGAGACGAGGAGGTGAGAGAGAGAGAGTGTGTGTGTGTGTGTGTCTCATGTTTATTCATGGGCTCAACATGCTTAGAACATGTGTCCCAGGTTTCACTGTTTCCCTCATTAAAATCCAACATGGACACTTTTCGATGTGAATCCTTCAACTGTGAAAACCAACATTTAAAGGTTCAGTGTGTAGGACTCAGGGACATCTAGTGGTGAAGTGTGATGTTGCAGCTGAATACCAAACGGTGATGTTCTTAGTTAACCAGTGAGTCTTTCCACGTCTGCATGAAGCTTGTGTTGGAACTGATCGGCTCTTTTTGTTCTCAAGTGTTTTGAAGAGAATCAGCTTGTGTCTCTGGACCCGATCAAGCAGTTTGGAAACTGGTTCGATGAAGCCACAAAGTGCCCCGAGGTCGGAGAGGCCAACGCTATGTGCATCGCCACGGCCACCAAGTAAGACGCCGCCGCCGCCACCACCACCTGAACTGTGATGTTTTCCTTGATTGTATTTCACAGTCAATCTGATTTCTGCCTGATCAGGGATGGACGCCCGTCTGCTCGCATGGTCCTTCTGAAGGGCTACAGCGACGATGGATTCCGCTTCTTTACGAACTACGAGAGCAGAAAGGGTTCTGAACTGGTGAGGAAAAAAAGACGTCACCAGCTCACATCCTGTCAGTTTGAAAACTTGTGATGTGTTGATCTGACTTTTTAATGTGAGCTCTTCTAATCTGTCCACAGGAGAGTAATCCGTACGCCTGCCTGGTTTTCTACTGGGAACCTCTGAACAGACAGGTACAAAAACTACCAGGCTCAGTGTCTTATTGAAGACATTAGTGTGTTTTTCCTCCACAGTCAATGTGCACGGGCAGATATTCACCATCAACATCATTCGCAGTTCAAAAATGTTTTTTCCAGGTATCTCTGCATCCTACAGGATTATAAACACAACTTTTTTCCTTATCTTATTCTTCAGATTCGTATCGAGGGCGCAGTGGAGCGAATCCCGTACCAGAGCTCCTGCGACTACTTCCACTCCCGACCGAAGAGCAGCCAGATCGGGGCGGTTGTGAGTCGACAGAGCACCGCTGTTCCCGACAGAGACGTAAGAACTGAAACCACTAACACAAGGTGTATGATTCATGAACATCGAGGGCTCAGTTTTCACTGTGGACTTTCTGTTAGTATCTGAGGCAGAAAAACGCAGAACTGGAGGAGAAGTACAAGGACACAGAGGTGCCGATGCCTGATTACTGGTGAGCATTACTCTCTGTAGAATGCAACAAAGGTCTCCTCTCCGAGAATCAATCTTTGCATTTGAAAGCCAGACTCATGAAAACAATGAAAAATCAAGTGTTAAAGCCAGAGGACCTGCTTTGTCCTTTTAACCAGAAACAACATTGAAAACAGGATGAAAAACTAGAAGTGTCTCATTCCAGCAAGACGGTAAACAAGCATATTCACCAAAAGTCTAGTTCCTGATTTTCTCTCCCTGCCGTGTCGTGTTTTGCGCACAGGGGCGGCTACATCGTCAAACCTCACTCCATTGAGTTCTGGCAGGGTCAGACCAACAGACTTCACGACCGCATCGTCTTCACCAAACCGAAGGACGGCGAGTCGGAGCTGGGAGAGTTTCAACGCGCTGCGGCGGGAGAGTGGGTGTATGAGCGGCTGTCTCCATGAGACGTCCCTCCACAGACGGACAGACACTCCGTGGTTAAGGTCTTTACCTCTGCTGGAAACTACTTAAATAGGTGCTGCTGTGTTTAGGATTCTTCACAGAGCCAAACCTCATCGTGTCTTTGTAAAACTTTACATGAAGTGAAAATGACGTGATGAACAGAAAGTGACGGGAGGTCAAACTCCACGTGTTAAATAATGATCCACAGTGATGTCGGTTATTCATCCGTGTCGTCGTCGACCTTCACTCTTTATTTTTCTAGAAGCAAAATCTTCAGCCGACTCTCACGTCTCCATCAAACACGTCTGTCGATGTGACTTTGTTTAAACGTTAATAGTCCCCAAGGAAGTTAGCAGAAGGACAGTTTGTAATTTTGTGCCAATTGTAAGTGAATAAAAACGTTATTTTGTCAGTTGATCAATTTAAACCAAATACATACTCAGTGGCCACATTATTAGGAACACCTCAACCATCTCATACAACCTCAAACAACTGAACTGTTGTCGAGTTTATTTTTATAATGCTTCATTAATGGGTTGATTCAATGAGACTTCAAATATAAACTTATGATTGATCCAACTGCCTTTTACTCATGAGATTAAAAGAGCTGATGTTATCTGTGCCAATTATTATTGTGTGTATTATGAACTTGGGAGTAAGTGTGTAAGAATATTTTTATTTGAATAAACTGTGAAATATTGCCAATAATAAAGTTTCATTTGCGACTCAGGACTAAGTGCATTTTGTAGCCAGCAGATGTCGCCAGTACAATACGTGCAAACATCAGAGTTACTCAAAATGAAGCCTAGTTTTATAAATGATCATCTCTCGTGTATCTCCAGCGTGAGAAGCGACATGAGGAGCGTTGAATTACAAACTGCCGCAGCACGCCAGGCGGCAGTTTCTGTTTACGATCACCATGCCAGCATAACAACCTCAAAGAGTGACGTCACCGAGATTAACACGCAGCCATGTTTGAAAGAACAGTGACTCAACACAAATACACAGAAATCTTTCGTATTAACGCATCCAGACACGTTTATTAAAAACAAAACACGTTATTTTCTTCTTGCGGATTCCAGTTGTTGAAATCAAGTGTCAAAAACGTAATAAAAATTTCCAGTGCTTTGGTTGCACAACACAGACACACACACAGACACACACACGTCACTGATTGAATATTGGACATAAAAAAATTAACTTACAATCCAAAACTCTACAAACACAAAAGATGAAAACATGAATTACAATAATGTTTAATAATCATGACGCTGCTCGGGCAGAGTTTTCCTTCTTCTCCTTCATGACATGTACATTTCTGATTTCAATCCAAAGGAAAGTGTTTCTCCTCCGCTCCGCTCTGTGAATGTTTAATGGTCGTCTGCTGATACCACCTGTTTGTTTAGGTGTGAGTCCATTGGTAACAGTATCTACCTGGGTGTGGTGCCTGCTAACAAGTGATTGTCCACCTTGTACATGTGGAGCGACGTGGTTGTGTTTAGCCTTCGTCCGAAGTGACACACGGACATATGACACGGTTGTGATCAAGTATGAGCCTTTTGGTCGCAGGTGCACTTATTTGTCAGTCTTCTTTTTGTGGTTCTCGTCGCTGAGGCTGTGCTCTGAGAACAGACTGGGGTTCTCGGCCAGCGTGGCGCGGACCCTCTTCTTCTCCTTGAAGCGGCCGGAGTGGGACACCTTGACATGGCGGCCCTTGGTGGCAGATTTGTCCACGATCTTCTCCAATCTGGCGTTGAACTGGCTGTCCGTGTGGTCTGCGGGGGGGTTATTGCTCGAGTGCTCTTTGTTCCCGGTGTTGATGCCGTACTCGGCCGGGATCTCGTACAGAACCTTGGACTCGGACTTCTTCTTGCGGGAGAAGGTCAGCTTCCACCAGCTTGGTTCGGCCATGGCACCAACAGAGACCGGAGGACGGACCTGGTGTAGAAGACATAAGAGCGTTAATGACGGTGGTTCATATTTCACTGAAGATAAATCCATGTACAACAGGTTCTTCCTCAGATTCCAACTTTACTGATATGTTGGGACAATCAAGTGAACTGAAGGACTGTTCATCATGTAGGACCAACGTGACGTCCTCTGTAGATAGAACCTGTTTTCTCTATCAAGCTCTAAGATCTCCACTTTACAATGGTTATATTTAATTGTTGTGTTTATCGTTCAAAAAGCCGAATGACCGCGTGCAGTCTGAGGACGGCCCCTGCACACGGCCCCTGAGAGGCTCCTCTTCATTCGTGATGAGGAGGCATCACCTCACGGAGGAGGACACCCGACACTCTGCTCCTCTCAGCTGATGAATTAATGAGCATCTCATCAGTGTCCTCTGTCCCTCGTGTGATCTGATATGAAGACAGAGAAAAGACAAACTGGCCCCGAGGAAGCAAGCTGTTGTCGTCATGCTGCTGCAGGAGCTCACTGTTATATAATAACAACGAAGTGAAGGAGAAAAGTGATTTTATGGTTTAATCTCATTTACTGATGCACCTCGACCCAAGTTACAGAACCAGGAGTTTCACAGTCAGCTGTTGTCATCCTCAGTCACATGGTGAACATACCTGACTGCCATCACATGGATCAGAGTCAGTAATAAAGTTTGTGTGGAAGGACGTGAACTTCACGTGTTTCCTGTCTCTCCACTGTATCATAAAGAATTTATTCACTCCATTAAAATATGGTTTACTTGAAAACATCAATCGATGAATCTTAAATGAATCAGTTTTCCTCTGTGAGATAAAATCAACACTCTAAATAAATACATTTATCATTTCTGAGGTTTTTTTCCTCTTTTTCTTTCCTCCACACATTTAAGAAGCTCAACTTTACTCTTCAGTATTTGGATGACTGTTGCTATTAAAGCAGATTTTATGAGTTTCAATGGAGCCATGATTGCAGCTTTATGAGACCTGACAGGAAACAATGAAGCACCTACGCAAATACAGAGTCCATGCCCTTCTCAGGAAACACTTGTCTTACTCTTATCTGCCCCGTGTGATGTTTAGGCACCCGGCACGAACAAGTGGTGCAAAGGTTCAAGAAGGAAGCAGCGTCGGAAACGATGTACAAATTGAACTTTGATTAAATAAACAGTTTCACATTTAGAGGAATTTGTTTTTAACATCAAAGCCCTTTTCCTCCTTTGGTCTCAATGTGAAGTCTTGGCTCAGTTATGCTGATTTACGAAGGAGGTTATGTGTCCACCCCTGTTTTGTTTGTTTGTGTAAGATTACTCATAAACTCCTGGACGTGTCCACAGAAAAAGGATAGAACATCGGGGGAGAGAAAGACATTAAGTGTTTGGAGTTGATCCAGACAAAGGGTGGGTCAGGGAATTTGTTTCATCAGCTTCTTTAACACGGAGATAAAAGCATTTTGTTGCGTGAGTGCAATCGGACCCAAATACAAATCTGGTTAAAATGTTTGAATGTGGTTTCATAAGTGGACGGATGTTGGGGGGACAAACTGTCCTACATGTCGGACCTGGTTGTGTCCAGACACAGAATAACAGAAGAAAAGCTTTCATGAGTTCTCCAGCGGCTGCAGCTTCATCTCACGCCTCTGTTTACTTCAGCTTCTCAGCTGCTGTTACCATTTTTAGACTCAAGCTCATTATCTAAAGTAAATTCTCTTTTTTTTTTCTGTCTGACTCCAGTTGGAGTGGATGTGGTTTAGTCTTTGAAAAAAAGCAGCGGCTGCTCCGTAACAAACGTTTGCACAGCATTTCCATGATATTGTTGACTTTCCATCAAGTAGTTTCTGCAGGACAAAGTAACTGAGAGGCCCCGACGGCACTTTCACACCGTGTTATGTAAAAGAACATGGCGGCACGATATGAACACATATTTCTTTTTGGTGTGTTTGACTTAGATGTGACCTTTGAGACAAAAAGCTGTGTTGACACAAAGGAGGCCCTCCGTCGATCTCTTTAATAAGTTACCATGTATTTTGTTCATGTGTGGGCGAGCCGCTCGGCAAAGCATCAGAGATCACAGCAGGAAGGGAACACAGGGGCCACGTTTGGAAATCACTAACCAGCCGCGACGTCTTTTCAGAGGCACAATGTCTGAGCTGCAGAGAGACTCCGAGGACACCGGGGACTGTGCTGCTCTCATAATTGAGCTGATGGTTCATGCAACTCTCAGGTTTCATCCTTTGTGCCAGTTTCACCGTTGACCCGTAACAGCAGAGTTGAATGACTTGATGAAGGGAGTTCATAATAAAACTAATGCATCGACGTAAACGTGTGTGTGAGTGTTTCCCTTCAAATCGTCAGAGCTGTGAATGTTTTTAAGAGACGAAGTTGAAGGTCGATGGAAACTTCACGTGACTTGAGACAAAGTCCAGAAGTGAAATTAAAGACAGACAAGCAGTGACATCAGTTCATCATGTTGTAACAGCAGATACCGTTTCATTTCAGCTTCTAAGACCTGCCTCCATCTTGCAGAGTTTAAATCACACATAACTTTGTCAAAACATTTAACATTTGGTCTTTAAAATATGAAAGAACCCATTGCAACATCGTAGAGCTTCTTCAATATCCTGTTTTGTTTGAGCATCAGTCCAGAACCCAAAGATTTATTACACGTTTTGAAATGAGACTGGGTTGAATATTTGACATTTTGCTTAATAAACCAAGTAAATGATGAACAGATTGTGAAAATGGTTTGTTGATGGACCTCTGATATCGTGCAGAGACAACGATAGAAACAAGTCCTGGACTTTATCGTTCTTCACCTGTCACAGTCTGACATGTTAGATCTGATAAAAAACTGTTAAAATGATAACAAACCAAACTAATGCTTTTAAATGATCTGGTCTGTCAACAAACATGTAAAACTCTGACATGAAACCACAGTGAAATGGACGAAGTGTGTTGTTTTACCTTGTTGACAACGAGCCGGCTGAAGCAGGTTCTCTCAGATGTGGGACTGCAGCTCCATGTTTACCGTCTCTTTGTGATCCTCTCTTTGTGTTTGACTTTTTATTGTAGTTCTCCTCAGGTGATCGTGCACAGGTGCAGCATCTCTTCCTCTGTGCCTCTCGCTCTCTGACCTTGTCCCTCTCTACTCGAGCACACACCCTGCTCAAACACACACACACACACACACACACCTAAAGCCCGCCCAGCTCAGAGGAGACATTGAATGCATGACTCAGGTGAGACATTTCTTCAGGCCACATGACTGACAACAGGGGGAACTTGAGGAGAGCAGGCGGCCGATTGCGAATTGAAAACTTAGAACCAGATGATCTTTTAATGTGACATTTAGACGTTTCCAGTTAGTCTGGAGTTATTCTATTCTGGACAGAAAGAGTCAGAGAGACAGACGCGGACATTGAGACATCAGATAAATGTGTCCCTGATGCTTTGCATGAGTTGTGCAAAATCACAGAGGCTTACTTTGCAAGTTTGGTTTCCATTCAAATGACCTGAGATTGGACCAGTTGAGAGGCGCTGCTGCTGTTTGAGCACAGAGTTCATGGCTGCGTTCAAACGTGTCTCCTCTGTCCAAGCTGAAGCTCAGAGGAGCGTGTGAGAGCAGGCCTCTTCCTGCAGGAGCCTGAGGGGAGGAGTTTGGTCTCAGGTAGATTCTCCTCACCTGGTCGCCCTGCACTTTTAAAGATGGTGGCTTCCGTTTAAAGTTCATTTTTATTTTTTGATTTAGTTGTTGTGACACCGAATAGTGGTGAAGAAGTTAACGAAGTAAAGGTCACCGTCATCTAAACATTCAACTACAAGTTAAAGTCGTATGATTTGAAGAATCATCTGCTAAATGTACTAAAAGTAGCAAAAGTATTTATCAGGCAGAGAGATACTGATACTTTTACTACAGTAAAGTAACATGAATACTTCCTCCAACACTTGCCACTAGCGTTGGAGTGTAACTAAGTATATATTTAAGGTAGTTGTGTTTAATTTAAGTATTTGATTCCATGATACTTTGTGAGTAGTAACTTTATCTTGACAAAGCAATTAATACTTTTACATACCAATCAACAATGGCCTTGTAAGTATATTGTATTGTGATGATTTGACTCCTCATCACTACATATAACAGCTGAATGGATCAATCAATTAATTAATTAGTTGATCAGCAGAAAACCATCTGTTTTGATTATGGATATGAAACAATTGGATTTGTACGTTTTAAAATAATAACACATTGATTTTTTTATTATATATAATATTTATATATAAAACATGAGAAATTAAATGAATAAAATAATAAATAAAACAATAATAATAACCTTCCTCCGACATCGCCCTCTGCTGACCGCCTTTATTACTGCATTCAATCACATCGGCCAATCAGCTGCAGCCGTCAGCATGCTGCGCCGTGATTGGTCAACGGCCATCACTGACTAACATCGCCTCCTCCTATTGGCTCCGCTTCCTGTAACGTGTCGTAAACAGTGAGCTCCTTGTTCCGGGTTATTGATTCTGGATTTAAAAGCTTTTTAAACCAAACTGGTTTTGAACATGAAGACGTGGAAACGTTAGAATCTTCTTCGTGTTTGGTTCAGAGAGTGAGGAGACGATGGAGGTGAGAGGAGACACCCGCCGTCTGAGCGGAGTACAGCTGCCAGCTGACGTTAGCTGCGTCAAAGTGGAATTATACTCAAATATACACGTGGACAAGGTTTTAGAGGAATAAATGTTGTGTTGTGTTCATGTCTCCGTGAAGCTGCAGCGTTGAAAAAGTGACACAAGGACAAAATGTTCTTCTCCTGCTCGTGGACAATGTGGATTATTGAGAAATTAAAATTTATCTTTTTAAATGTGTTCTCTTCCTTTAACAGAATATTCAAAACCTGCCCATCGACATTCAGAGCAGCAAACTCCTGGGTGAGTGATACAACAGGGTACTTTCTGTTCTGTCATATGTGAATGTCAAAAACACTAAATAATATATATGTGTACTATAATAATACTGTGTACATCCTCCCTTTGCTCAGTTCCTTAGTTTTTAAGATTTGCTGAAGTAGAAAATACATGTGAGTGTTTCTCCACTGTGACGTTATTGTGTATAAATCACAGTAAATCATCTGAGCTGCACAAACAAGCAGGTTCACTGGTTGTGTAAATTTACTATATGAGTAAAATTGCACGTAACAAAACTAAAGTGAACATCTGAAGTTATACGATCAGATCATGAAGCTACTGAAGTGCAGTGTTTTTTCTAAACTGGACTGAATCACTAGTTTATCCTTTAAGATGAATCTAATTATTGTTTTTGAAAAACTCTGCGCGGTTCACCACATCTACACTGAAATCCCATTTGAAGGATATTTCTGTTTTAGAGTCTTTTTACTTGCGGAGGATTCATATAAATGATAATGATGTTGTTGTTGAACTTAAACTTCTGTGTGCACAGACTGGCTGCTGGACCGACGTCACTGTAACCTGAAGTGGCAGAGTGCAGTGAAAACAATCAGAGAGAAGATCAATGCAGCCATCCAGGACATGCCTGAGAACCAGGAGATCAAGCAGCTCCTGTCCGGCTCCTGTACGTCGCTCATTACCTCCGAACGTTTGTCTCGTGTGTTAGTTGCAGTTTGAGAAACTGCATTGTTGTTGTTGCAGTGTATTAATATGAGTATTCATTGTGAACCTTTCCACCTCTTCCTCTGTGTAAATATTACAAACTGACACTTGTGTGTTTTCACTGACAGACATTCATTACTTCCACTGCTTGAGAATCGTGGAGATACTGAGGGGAACAGAAGCTTCGTCCAAAAACATCTTTGGCAGATATTCGTCTCAGAGGATGAAGGTGAGTCTATCGTCTGTCTCACAGTACGACAGTCATTTCTCATTAGTGACTCAAACCCAGTTGTCTGGAAATCTTTCTGTGACGTATCCCTTTGCTCTTAAATTCAGAAAATCTGGATTTGAATTGTGGATTATGTTTTTGTTGCATCAGGACTGGCAGGAGATTGTGACTCTTTATGAAGCAGATAATGTCTATCTGGGTAAGTTTATATTAAATGAAGAAAAACCCCATATGTCATATATCTAAAGTCACTTGGCAACATCTGCATACACTGTCTGACTTATCGTTTGTCTATATTTAATAAAGTATGAAGGTTATTTGAAGCTGATGAAACAGAATAATTGCCTGTACATAACTATTTTAATAATTAATGCTTCTGTTTGCGTGGAACAGCGGAGGTCGCCAGTTTGCTGAGTCGCAACGTGAGCTACGAAGGCCCGGCTCTGAGGAAGCAGTTGGTCAAAGCCCAGCAGCTGCAGCAGGAGCTGAGCAGGAGGGAGGTGGAGTGTCAAAGCTCAGCTGCGGACCTGAGGGAGCGATACTATGCTGCGTGCAAACAGTACGGCATCACCGTACGTACAAACACGCGAATATTTAGACACAAACACAGAGATTCTGCGATATTTACACGTCTTACTCATTATTTTTCTTCTGTCAGGGAGAAAATGTGGCTCGTGAGCTCCAGGCTCTGGTTAAAGATCTACCAGCCGTTCTGGAGGAAGTCGGGAAGGACGCAGGGAAATTAGAGGAGCAAATCCGACTTTACGCCGCTTTCACAAACTTTGTGTGTGAGTGGTGAGTATATCGTCACTGTCTGTTTCTCTGCACTTCTGCTTCCTCTGTGAAACTCAGACCTACAATTGATTCAGAGAGTTTCAAAGTAATTATTTAATGAGTTGGAATAAACACAAATATGTTTCTTACTATAAATACAGAAAGAAAACCCTTTCACAGTTCCCTTTGTTTTCTTTGTGTGTTTTTCGAAGGTCTGATCCAGTCCTGCCCATGCTGACGTTGGCCCAGACAAGAGGAAACACAACGTTTTATGAGTGGAGAACGGGGAAAGTCCCCACAGTTGTTGAGAGGCCGGTTGCAGAGGAGGCTCCTCCTGACTCAGCCACAGACGACATGGTTAGTTTCACCGACTCTATATCGAGAATTAAACCGGATCATGTTACCAAAACGTCCCATGTTAGATCCAAGGTAAACGAAATCCCCTGTGATATATTTTCTTAATTTATAAATTCTTTTAATGCTTCAGATCGACTGGGGCGACTTTGGCAAAGGAACAGACTCTGCCGGTGTTAATTCTGGCATCACTGTCGAGGATGGTATAGACTGGGGTATCAGTGTGGAGCCAAACTCTGAGGTATGACACCACCATATGTGAGAACACAAATATCCCAGTCAGCTGCTCGCTCGCTTTTCCTGACAGCCCATTTGTAAAATGTCAGAGTGAACACATGCAGCAGGGAAATGTCCGTAAAATTCACAGCGAGCGAGAAATTCAAATATCTCAGGGTGAAGAAGAGGAGGCGATACACGTAGAAGACGCTGACATCATCTTGGAAAGATGACGAGATTTGAGATCTTCATTTCACTTGATTTCTGCAGAGCCATTTATACGTCATGTCCTGCTCTACGCAGGCTCCACCCCTCGCCTGAATGTTGGGACAATCTCCTGCTGGTTTTTCACATTTTCTTGAGTTCATGTCTGAAAACATGTGAAGTGGCTGCGAAGCCTCAAATATCGATCTCCCCCGACAGGACACTGGTGCCGGCGGTATCGACTGGGGCGACAGTGAAGCTGCTCCGATAGAAATTGAGATTGTAGACGTGGGAACAGACTGTAAGTATTTCTTTGTTTTTGTTAGATCACCTCACTCTCAGCTGTGGAAAATTCAGTTTGCTTAAAGACGAGTGTATGATCTCGTAGGCCCTGAGGGCGTGGCTCGGGGGGAAGATGCTGCAACTCTGCTGGAGAACTCTCAGTCACGCAGCCAGTTCATTGATGAGCTCATGGAGGTAAAGAGACCAGTCGTTTAGTGTCTAATCATAAACGTGGCGTCACAGGCGACGTTTGATTGGAGTGACGCTGGTTTCCTTTGTTGTTGCAGCTGGAAGTGTTCCTCACCCAGCGCATGAGTGAGATGGGAGAAGAGGGAGACGTGGTGTCGATGAGCCAGTTCCAGCTCGCTCCTTCCATCATCCAAGGCCAGACCAAGAAGCACGTTCGGGAGATGCTGTCTCAGGTGCAGGACCTTCTTGGCCGGCTCACCACTCTCCGGATGCAGCACCTGTTTATGATCCAGGCCTCGCCACGGTACTGTGGAGGAAAATCCTCGTTTTGCCTCTGCGTTGTTACACGTGTGCCTTTTTTGTAATTGCTCTCCTCATAATCCTCGCGTGTGCAGGTATGTTGAGCGTGTGTCGGAGGTGCTGAGACAGAAGCTGAAGCAGGCAGATATTCTGGTGCTGAAAGGAGCCACGATGGTTGAGAAGCGACAGGAAGCGCTGGAGGAGCAGTCCCGACTGGAGCCTCGTGTCGACCTGCTGGCAGGGTGCACCAGGGAACTCCAGAAAATGGTGTCTGATTTCTGTTTCACTTTATTTGTGCTCACTCAGTTGGTGATTTCCCAGCAGCATTTTCTTTTTCATCCTAAACATCCAGATCAAATTTCAACACCTGTCATGAGATCAGGAGTTACAGATACATAGAGCTGTCACAAATTATACAGATAGAATTCATTCTGTACATGTTAAAGCCTTAATATTATCTCTGACTGTCAACTGTGTTTTGTTTTTGCAGATTGAAGCCGACATTTCAAAGCGATACAACAACAGACCTGTGAACCTGATGGGCGTTAATATATAATGAACTCCAGACATTCACAAAAAAATATTTTGTCATGATCTTTATGGAGAAATAAAAGTGGTATTTAATTTAAAGTACTTTGTAGTTGTTGTTTTTACATTTTTACAAAAGCTTTAAAGCTTTGCACTAAAATACTGGAAGATATGGCTGACAGATGTGTCAAGGAAGAGAAGAACGACATTTTGAAGCAGAGAAGCGGCCGAAGACGACAACAGCAGCTGATGACGGACGTTATGAGAGCTGTGAGGAAAACCCCGAAACTAACGGAGTGACATCACCACCAAACTCCTTTAACATATCACTTTTCAGGGGAAACTGTTTGGTCTGTTTCATTTTCTTCCGTCTCATGAAGTGCCCTTGAGATAATAAACTGTGTTGTGATTTGGTGCTAACAGATTAAATCTAATTTAATAAAATAGGGCAAGAATCGCAGATCACTGACAAAAATGATTGTCAAGTAAATCCCCAATATGTTTGTAATATGTAGAAATGACCTCGATGCAGGCTTTGATTTCTCCTAATGTTTTGAGATCTTCATCTTTGTTTGTTTTGTCTTTACGTTCTTATACGTTCTGTCTGCTTCTCTGTTTTCACCGTGGATCAGAGAGAAGCAGAATATCAGTGTCGTCCGTTTCCTGTACATGTGGCAGAAATGACAATAAAGTTGACTTCAATTTCAGTTTATTTAGCCGTGGTGAATTTATTATTGACATTTAAATGCAATTATATATTGAAATGTGTTGAATTTAAGCCATTGATTTATTACTAATTGATTTATTCTCTATTTGACTCATTTATCTTATCTTACACATTAAAAAGGACGTTTGACTGGTGATTTTAGCTCCATGTTTACTATGAATACACACATAACAACAAAATACTTTGTACTTTCGGGTAAATACACATTTAAATGCAGTTATGAACTTGTGTTTTCACACTTTTATAACCTGGATTTGTGTTTTTATTCTTCGAATGACTTTGATTCGTTAGTTGGGAGGAAGATGAGGCTGAACTTCCTGTGAGTGTTTTTTGGGGAAAGTCAGATTTTATTTTTATTTATTCTGTGGAACAGCTGATGAGAGCTGGCCACTAGAATATTCTACGCATGCGCAGTGTGGCGGCGTGTTTCGATGTGAAGCGGCTAAGCTAGCCGGGCCAAGCTAACGATTCTGCAAGTCATGGTGGGCCACAGCGCGAGGAGAACCGGGCCACAGCGCGAGGAGAACCGGGCAGCACCGAGCCACTGCTCATCTGACCGGGTGTGAGCGCTGCTCTCAGGCGAAACCGGACTTTTTTTCTGCCATGAAGACATTGTCCAGGCGTAAGTATGAAATCAAGAGGTTTTCACTTACTTACGGGCGTGTCACGGACCCGCCGCTCCCCCGGACACCGGCGGCTGCTGCCCGGCGTCGACGCGAGCATGAGCGGGCGCAGCGCGGCGCGTTGTCCGGGCGACTTTTTAAACTAGTTGGGATTGTCACGGTAGTTAGCAGCACAGGAGCTAACGATGCTAACACCGCGCAGACCTCCAATAGGAATTCGGCGTTTCCCCGGGACCCCACCCTTGCCGCGTCGCCATTGGCCGGGGCACGCTGGAGTCATGTGTCGTCACCGCGCTCGGGGCCTGCGATTGGCCGAGGGAACCGTCGCTCAGCTTTTTCGCCACTTGTTGCCAGGGAGATTGTGGATGAGGAGCTTCCTGTCAGTCTGCAAAAAAAAAAAAAAAACACAACAGCTGTAAAGAGATGAACAAACATGGCGACACGTGTTTTTATCGCCGGTCGGGTTATTTGTTGGGGGTCGACGGGTTCTGAGAACACAAGTTAGCCGCGGAGCTAACGTCGCTAAGCGGCGCAGGGAGGGAGAGAGGGAGGGAGGGACCGGAGCCGGAGCCCGGAGACTCCCTCATTCACCTTCAGCAGCGCCCACATGAAGTAGTAGAAGGGTGGGGTGACGCCTGTGCGCTCTCCACCTCTCAATGAAGAACGACTGCGTGCCTCCAGCCGACATCTCTTCCCCAGCCTCGGGAGGATGGAGCGGCCGCAGCGGGCTAGCTAGTCCTCGTTTCTCCTCGTGTTATCCCACATGTGCTCAGTGCTAAATGTAGGAAGGTAAGAGCTGACGTGTGTGACCGCGATGTGGAAGTTTGCAGGCAGAGTCAATCCAATGTCCTCTCTCTCTCTCTCTCTCACTTTCCCCAGGGACCAGAGGATGAGACCCTTATGAAGAAGAGGAAAGCTCTGAGCACCAGCTGGACTCCAGTGGAGACCTGGATCTGAAACTCCTGCAGAAGACAACCCCTCACTGTTTCCGTTCACTTTTCATGTTCCTGTGTCCGTCTCCATCCTCTAGTGCGAGCGCAGGAGTGTTAGTCCAAGGTAGCCGGCCCCGTTTTTGTTTTTTGTTTTTACTTTCACCTTTTTGTGACTTTGTAAAGAAATGCTTTACCTGAAAAAGTACTTCACAGAGGGCCTGATTCAGTTCACCATCCTTCTGAGTCTCATTGGGGTGCGGGTGGACGTTGACACCTACCTAAGCAATCAGCTCCCCCCACTGAGAGAGATCATCCTGGGCCCCAGCTCAGCCTACACCCAGACACAGTTTCACAACCTCCGCAACACGCTGGACGGCTATGGCATCCATCCAAAGAGTGTGGACCTCGACCATTTCTTCACCACTCGACGGCTGCTGAACCAGGTGCGCCAGCTGGATCGCCTCTCCGTGCCCAGTACCGAGCTCAACACTTGGCTAGTGCACCGTGACTCTGAGACTGTGGTGTCCGCCAGCAGCCAGTCCAGCGCCACCATCACCCTGGACAATGGGGCCGGCCTAGAGGACGTAGACAGCCCTGACGCTACCCCGGCCATGAGGGGAGGAAGTGGAGCACCTGAATCCACCTACAACCTGAACGCAGCGGACAGCAGCCTGGGAGCCGTGGCCCCGGAGGGCAACCAGGAGCAGGGAAGCAGGGACGGCAATGACGACCTCACAAAAGAGGTACTGACTGCAGCTGGAGAGCATCTGTTGCAAGGAGCAGGCGAAGGTTGCTCATTGTCAAAAACAGGACTTTATCATGTAATTATGGTGAAACAGACTCAGCACTGGAGGAATTAAATGTCAGGTTGTAGGTCATTTTTAAACGTATCCTCTTCCAGGTAAACACAAATCTGTCGTTAACTGAGAAAAACTATTTAAAGGACATAAAGATGAATTGAATCACCAATCTGATCTTGTTGTTTCCTGCAAAGAGACAGTTTCGTCTACGGAGACATAAATCACAAACTAAATCCCTTAAAGATTAGAAAAGTATGAATTAAGTTGAGGGAACAGCACAGACCCGTGTGTTTCCTGGTCCACACCCCTGATCTGTTCTATCAGTGTCAGATATTTTTAGATTAACCAGTTGAGTCACATTCACTACAGCTGGTCACATTTAATGTTGTCATCAGCTTTCAAAGCAAAGGGTCATCTTCTTTAACGTACGACACAAAGGAAACTACATCTGTGCTGTTTTTATATAAGCTAGTCGTTGCTGGACTGTTATAAACGGAGACTTCTTTGTGATCACATGATTTACCACCATGTCCAAGTGTTTATGTCATGGTTGCATCATCTGACCATATTTCTGTTACATGATCTGCCTCTCCCTCCTTCCAAAATTACCCCCTCGAATGAGATGAAAAGCCGAACTGCTTGTATAAAAGATAAACCGCATATGTGCTTTATTATTATCACAAATAAGTACATGTTGTCATAAATAGGCCAAGTATGTTCGCCTTGACAAAAATCTGGTTGTATGAGTGACGCTTGTCTATACTGGGCCATCTTTTTCCAATGGTTGCTTTGCGTTTCTCCAGGACATTGACTTGATTGACATCCTGTGGCGACAGGACATCGACCTTGGCGCGGGAAGAGAAGTGTTCAACTACAACAACCGTCAGAAGGAGAGCGAGGAGGAGAAGCCCAGCCTGCAGGAGAGCAAAGACAGGAACAAGGAGCAGGAGAGCTGGAGAAATGGAGTCAACCTCCAAGGGGCTCAGCCAGTAGACGGGGAGACTGGAGAGAGCATTCCAGAGCAGGTTTGTGGCTGAACTGGATTTTCATGTTCAAGAGCTGGGGGGTGGTACATCGAACTGCCTTATTGCACATAAAAACAAATTGGCGACTTGGGAGCTGCAGGCTGGTGATAAAAGATAATTTTGTCTGCTGAAAAATTAGGTTTTACTCATGCGGAGATATTCCCAGATTGGTCATTTTCCCCATTTGCCTAAAAACATTGTGCGTTGCTCAGATTGCGTGTAATAGAATCACCCTGATGAGTCTCAGATAGCGAAAGGTGAAATAAAGACACTTCAAGCTGTGGCAGTTTGATGCAGGCCCACTTTTTAGAGTGTTAACAAGCTGAGCTATACTCTCTAGTTTTACCATCATCATCACACTTGGATGCTTGATGTCACAGCTCATTAACAATCACTGGACGCAGAAACACACACACACACACACACACACACACACAAACACACACAAACACACACATGAAACTCAGGTAAACCTGACCCGTGCACAGGCAGCGCACCCAGCGCTGGTATCTGTGGAATTCATGATATCTGCCATCAGTGAAATTTGTTTCTGATAAAGAAGCACATGCTCTCCTTGCAGTATTGTAGTAAAGAGTGGTCTGACTTAAAGGACAGTAGGTCAATACACATAATATTGATTAACAATGAAAGTGATTAATAATGTAAGATTGTGAAAGTGTGTCTGTTCAGGACACTGAAGCCTGAAGTACATAATGGGACTGTGCAACAGAAGATGTGATTTAAATTCAAAAAGCTAAACTACCATTAAATCCACCAGCTGACCACTCACTGTAGAGAGGGGGGGGGGGGCTTCTGTGTTTTCTCCATTTTGTATTTCTGTTTTAATTTTTTTATCCAGAACTGACCCAGAATTTGAAAGTGGACCGATTCCAGCTGGAGATATTTTAGTTTTCTCGTCACTGTTTCGCTTCCACCCCCTTTAGCGGCGCTCATAACTCTTAGTAGCACCTGTCTGCCCCTAATGCAGTTGTTTATCTGTTGTACTAATGAGTTAATCAGGTGAGTTTTATGCTGATCCAAGCTTTAGAGGAGCCGCAGTCACGTAACATTGTCTATGGAACAAATGAGTGGGAATTTTCCAGAAATAAACCAGGGGAGCGCAGAACAGCTCGTCTGTATTCACAACTCTTAAACTGTTATATTGCTTATATTTCTGATTGTTATGGGGAATGATAACCTGTTTATTTTTGGAGCATATAACTGTGACAGCTCTGTAAAAGTATCAGTACTTTATATAACATTAATACACTATTTTAATGTCAATACTTAGCTCCCAGGTCTTGGATCACAGACGTCACTGTCTCTACAAGAATGTCTGAGGCTGTTGGAGGCCACTTTCCCCTTTGGAGAAGAATCTGAGGTAAAAACACAAGTTTAGTTTATTTTCACACGACATGCTGGCATTGAAGTAATTATGATTTTGTTTTAATGTGGAAAAAAAACTACATCTTATTAATTATGACTACGTTTCCGATCAGTTTCCAGCCCCGGTCGTCGCTCCAGAAATAAATGTTACCACTGATGAAGTTCCGTCGACATCTCAGGCCGTTCCTCTGGCTCCACAGCTGCCCCCAGCGGAGCCACAGTTAGACCTGGAGCAGCAGTGGCAGGACATCATGGCCATCATGGAGCTACAAGTATGTCCCTCAGTTTACTAATCTCAGTATTTTTCTGTCTTCATTTGTTTTGTGGGAAATTAGTCAAGTTGATCCAAAACAAGTCAGTCAGGTTAAAAAATGCAATATGAGGGTGAAAGCTTGTGTCTTTACTGTTTCGGTCTGAATTCATAATCTTAAAAAAGAGGGGAAATACAGATTTTATTATGTTTGTACATTAACAAAATGTTCTTGTTCGAAGGCAATGGAAGTGAACAACACTTCGCTCCAAACCGACTCCGGCAGCGTTAGTGGAACAACTGAGACGACCGAATCCAACACGACAGGAAACTTTGGACTCGCTCCTCCTCCAACGCCGATAAACCAAGATGTCAGTCTTCACCAGGCCTCCCTCCCCAGCTGCAGCCAAGACTTCCCCCAGATCTTCAGCCCCCAGTTGGACTCTGTTAGCATCCCCCCCAGAACCCCCATGCTCAGACTTTCTTCCAACAACTCCACCAACATCAACTCCACATTTGGAGCCACTAACCTGACAGGGATCTTTCTTCCTCCGCACATAAACAGTTCCAGTAGCAATGTTACGTCCACACCCATCCTGCCCGATCCTTTCAGCACCTTGCTGGAGGAGTCCATGCTCGATGAGATCAGCTTGTTGGACCTTGCCATGGAGGAGGGCTTCAGCCAGGCCCAAGCTTCCCAGCTGGAGGACGAGCTTGACTCCGATTCTGGTCTCTCCCTGGACTCCAGCCACAGCCCGGCGTCGCCAAGCAGCTCGGAGACTTCCTGCTCCTCTGCAGCTTCCTCCTCCTCAACGTCTGCCACCTTCTCTGAGGAAGGAGCTGTGGGATACAGCACTGACTCTGAGGTAGCCACTGTTGAGCCAGAGGAAGGTGCTGTCGGTGGTTACCAGCCCGGGTACAGTAAGCTCTGCCGTATGAGCTATCAGGACCCCTCCCAGTTCCATAGCCTCCCTCAGCTCGACAGCATCAGCCACAATCATACCTACAACCTGCCGCTCTCCTCTGCTTTCACTGAGCACCCGGAGCTCCCCATATCAACCGCGAAGAAAACTGTCCGCGACAAAGCGAGCTCAAAGCTTCAGCCTGCTCACGACTTGCTTGATAAGCACGCCAGTCGCGATGAACGCCGAGCCCGGTCCATGAAAATCCCCTTCTCCAACGAAAAGATCATCAACCTGCCTGTTGAAGAGTTCAACGAGCTTCTCGCCAAGCACCACCTGAGTGAAGCCCAGCTCGCCCTCATCCGTGACATCCGCAGGCGTGGCAAGAACAAGATGGCAGCCCAGAACTGCCGCAAGCGCAAACTGGACACCATCATTAACCTGGAGCAGGGCGTCCAAGACCTGAGGCGCAACAAGGCGCGGCTGTTGAAGGAGAAGATGGAGTTCATTCGTTCCATCCGGCAGATGAAGCAGAAAATGCAAAGTCTGTACCAGGAGGTGTTCACTCAGCTACGAGACGAGGAGGGCCGGCCCTATCCTCCCAGCGAGTACTCGCTGCAGTACAGCGCTGACGGCAGCGTGCTGATCATGCCCCGGTGCGTGACGGCTGCTGAGCAGAACCGTAAGCCAGAGAAAAAACAGAAGGACAAAAAGAAGTGAGGGGAAGAAACTGCTGTTTATTCTATCACTTTGCTAAATCAGTAAGAAAGATTTCTGCAGAAGCAAGAGAGATGTCCTTTTTCCTTTAAGAAGATTCTGTTGAGTAGAAAAATGGCATTGACTACTCTTCCTGCGTAAGTTTCTCCCTTTTCATTCTGTTCCTGCATTTTTTTTCCTGTAAAAACTTCCACGCAGAAGTAGCTCTTCGTTTGAGTACTGATGTTTCATTATTTGGACGGGGAGGGGGGGGCGATAAGCGAGGAGAGGCGGAATATAAAAGGACATAAAACGAGCTATGAGAAAAATGTTAGCTGCTCTTGATCCTTTTGCACCAAACCACTAAGGATGAAGAAGATTGGTAGTGTGACCGGTGTTGAGAGGAAAGAACCCTGTCGACAAGGAGAAGCTATGCACTGAAGGTTTTAAAGGACGAACAGGTCGCATCCCACCCTGGAGACTTCTAGTGATTTTCACTGAAGCTTTAATGTTGCAAATCTTCAGGCTCAGAGCGGCGTCAGTGGTCGGAGTTCAGATACCAAAGGCTAAAGGAAGTCCATCGTGTTTGAGGACGTCATTGAATACTGTACAGAGGTTGTGTTTCGGGCGTCTTGATGAAGCTGAACACATTTGAAACGCTCAAACACTGCACTCTTTATTCTGTAGGTTTGAATCGCAAATCCCAGTTTCTCGAGTCGGTTAGCGAGCGGCGTCTGAGTCCGGAAGGACCTAAAGAGATTGGGTTTGATGGGAGGAAGTCGGATTTTGAGACGAGAGAGGGTCGGAGGCTGAAGTGTTTCCCGGGTTGGCCACTGATTAAAAAAAGGTCCTGCAAGAGGAGGAGACGTATGTTTTAGGGAGGAGGCACACTGCATTGCAAAATGTATCAACTTCCTTATGAATTATACATAGCACTGTAATTTGTCTTTTAAAAGGCTTGGCTATATGCATTTTGCCGTGTCTGTCGCTATTCCTTCGCCGCAGGTTTAAATACGGGAGCTGGGTTTAGGAAGGCTCTTATTAACTGTTCATAATCTGTAGTATAAGCAAGGTTATAGGTCTCGCCACATCAGCTTTACATAGAAGTCTACATCCTCTTTGTTGATTTGAAAGCTTTGCACAGAGCCTGTAATCATTGTCAAGAATAAGATGCCGTGACGAGCCAGGAGTTACCGCCGACTCTCACGGATCAAAACTGGATTTATTTATTTTCTGCGATGCCTTTTTGAGCATTAACTTAAAACACTTGTTGCTGTGGTTTAGCGACATCCCTTTTATTTGCCAATTGAAAGCCACTTGAGGCGATTTCTTTTTAAACTGCTGTAAAGCCAAGTTGTTTGGCTGAGTCCTGTGTTTTTAAGTTTTTTTTGTGTTGAACCCACAAAGTGAGCCAAGTTGTTGTGAGGTAAAAATTATTTGAATGCGTGAAACGACGGCGTGTGTCGTTGCCACTTTGAAGTCGAATGCCTTTTAGAGTTCACAGTCTCATTATCTTCACCTTTAAGGTTTTGAGAAGCGAAGAAACGCGTTCTCAAAGTAGAAGTGCTATTACTTGTCTATTTGAATGATGTTCGTCAGTACGTATGTTTCATCACCCTCTGTAAAAAAATAAAATAAAGTAAAACAGGTCAATCGTCGCAGCTGAGGTAGAAGTTAGGGTAGGATGTTTTACGAGAGGCCGAGCGGAACACGCTACATTATGATGATGTCCAAAAAATGTTTCTGAAAGAAAGAGAAATGTCCATTAAATGTGATTATCAGGCATGAAACTCTGGTTATCATTCACTTCAGTGTAACCCAGCACCAACTATTTAGTACTGCTACTACTTAGTGCACTTTCTTTTCCGTCTGTCTCGTTATGTAAATATTTTCATGTTTGTTTGTCCTGATTTAAGACGTTGGTCAAATGTCTCCATCACAGTCTCACCCTCTGCTTTGAGTTTGGATGTAGTTTTCTGTTTTGAGATATTTGCTGGCAATCAAGAATTGTTTTTATTGATTAATAAAGTGTTTTTATTTTCACCTGTGACTCGTGTGTTCTGGTTCCCAGTAGTTGAGCTGCGGAAGAAGCTCGATCCAGAGAACGAGTCCATGTTTCAGGTTCTGTGGAGCTTCAGGTGTTCATACATTTATTATAAGAACTGGATCATATGGCTGCAACAATTAAGACAGTTAATTGAATAATTCAAAGAAACATATTCCACAAGTTAATACCAAACATTTGACGTTTCCAGGTTCTGGAAATTAGTTTTTTTTGTTGTTCTGGGTCGTTGATGGTTATTCTGATGTTTTACAGACCAGTTTTAATCTCAAATGAAAAGAATCTGCAATTGCAGCTTCACTGGGTTTAATCCGGTGTTGAAGGTGACACGAGCAGGAAACAGCACAGTAACAAAAAGTGGTTTATTTTCAAAAAGTGACAAGCAAGACAATGAAAAACACTACAGAGATTGCCAGTGACTGAACGACTCACTGAAAGAGAGACTTCATAACCGTACACCAAACAAGTCCTAAGGAAACAGCTAAGATGATACAGTGTCGCTCTCATAAAGCACCGGTGAACTGAGTAAATGGCACAATAATGAAATTAAAACTTCTCAGATTCCACGTCGTAGCAAGATGACCGAGCACTGGAGCAAACATCCTGTGAAAACCAGACTGAAATAGTCGGACGACTCTTTAAAACTCGAATGGATACCGAGACCGTACACTGTCTTAGTTCAGATGAACCTGAAGCTTATATACATTTAGACTATATCCGGTTTAAAGTAGAATCAAATGAGTGATACTACACCAAGAGACGAATGAGTCCGGTGGTGTCTTGCTTGTCTCTGCCGCCCCCTCCCCTGTTGAAAGTACAGTGAAATTCTCTTTCTCCGCCCTGTGTTAGTTCTTGTCCTCCTTTTTCTCGTCTTCGGTCGGATACGAGTGCCAAGTGAGTCTCTCTTCATAGAACGAGATGACCACCTGCGGACACTTCACGTTGGCCTCCTTCGCCGGCACCAGGTCGGCTTCATCCGAGTTTTTCCTGCACGAGCAACAACAGAAAAGACAGTTTAACTGATCCAGCCACTGGTTTTCCAGCAGTTTTTCAACGGTTCCTGTGTCGAGGGCTTCACACAAACCATTTCATGAGGAACATGAGTTCTCCTGTGGAGTCTGTGGCACCGATGATCCTCTCTGGATCCAGACCTCGAGCAAAGCCCCGGAGCTTCTCTGTCTGAGGATCACGAAACGAAACAACTCCAATCAATGTGAACGTACTTTTACGATTCTTGTTGTTCTGGGCTTGTTCCCTCATATGGTTATGAGGGTTATATTATTTTTAAATATTCTTTTAATGCCTCTCCGTCAACTTTTTTGACACATATCGATTTCGATTTATCAATCCGTCAATAAAATGCTGAGACTTATCTCACAATTTTCCAAAGCGATTTCCTCAAATCTCAACTTCCCAAAACCGAACGATTTTCACTTTTGATCCAAGTCAAAGAAAAGCGTCACATTTGAAAAGCTTGAACCAGTGAATGGATTGTTTGTGTTTTGAATTATAATAATTTCCTGGTCATTTTATTTTTTTTTTACTTCTCTGCTAATAAAAATGTGTCACGCTGCGTAACTGAGAGAGTTTTTAATTTCATCTAAGATCTTAAATAAATAATAATGAAAGCACAACTTTATTTTTGGAGATAGAAGTTGACGTCATTATTTGTTTTCCACCTGTGCATTATTATTGTTATATATATTACAAATGTATATTAGAGAGTTGGGACTTACATCGTCTTTCTTTTTCTTCGATTTACTCTCGTCTCCTTCTGCCTCTCCAGCCTTCCTCTTTCCATCGTGAGCGGTTTTCTGGGACTGCAGAAATTCTGCAATCAAATCTGGACAGTCCAGGTTATCGTCTGGCTCCCAAGTGTTATCTTCTCTGCAGATGTTACGCACATAAAACATACAGCATTCCTGCATTTAATTCAGAACTGAGTCGCCTGCTGGTGTTTCATTGCATTCTTTGCTACGACAACTTAAAGCAATAATGACATAAGTCAACCAGAATATGTCAGAACCCATTTATGTATAAATACAATTAAAACCAAATGCACTCACTCAGAGAAGCCTTTCCACTTGAGAAGATACTCTACTCTCCCTTTCACCACTCGCCGGTTCAGGACCTTTTCCACAACGTATTCTTCCTCTTCCTCCTCCTCCTCCGCCACATCGTCTGCCTTCTTCTCCTTCTTCTCAGGCGAAGTCATTTTGCTCACCTCTGGGGTAGAAACACAGGCTCCTGAGGAAATCCACTGATTTAAACAGCTGCCGGACGTCGACACTGAACATTCTCTTTGTGGCAGAGTTTTTAAAAAAAAATAGGCTGTTTGAACTTTCTGAATGGAAAACAAGTATTTCTGAGCTCAGTTTTAAATGGAAGACAAAGTTTAGTTGACATGTTTTACTTCAGCCATTCCTCGACTGTGGACACAGCTTACAAAGGACAAAGTGATACAGAGAAATGTATGTTAGGAAGTAATATGTAAAACCTTCTGTAACAGCGGGACCATCGTTAGAGGGCTCTGTTGTCAGGCTCATACTCATCAGGTGGACCTAGGGACCAGCAGGTTCCTGGTCAACGTCAAGATCAATGTGGCAGAGAGGAGAGAACAGCATTGGAGAGTGGGATTCATTGGGGGTGCAACAGTCTGATGAAATACTGAGTTTGGAATAATGTACAACAAAGAAAAGCAATATCCTCTTGTTACTCCACTGCCCATGATGCGTCTGATGATTCTGTCTGAGGCGTTATTTTCATTATTAGTAGTCGATAAACAAACTGTGACATGAGTCGAGTCAAACATCTTGAAATGATTTGAGTTTGTGTTGATATACGACAAAGAAACGAAATATCGTGGCTAGAGAAATGATTTGAGACAATCATACAAACATGAAATCAATAAAATACAATTATTCTGCAGTGGCTGGAGTCATGTGTTATTTGCTTAAGGTTGTGACACTGTGCAAAGTGTGTCCCAGGTGTGTCCCAGGTGTGTCCCACACATAAAACACTGAATATTACACAACAGCTGTCGGCTGCAGTCAGAGCCCTGCACATGTGGGCTCTTTGTTTATAACACATCTGGAACACACCGAGTTCGAGGCCGAGTCTCCGGCGCAGCTTTCCTGCGACGCGCTGAAGTTTCGAGCGTGAAACGACGAAGCTGCTCCTCGAGGAACCGCGACGGCGAGACAACACGCGCGTGCATCTTCAGTCACGGTTCGGCGGCTAACGTTAGCAAGCTAACCCAAACCCGGGGCGCGACAAAGCGAGCTTCCTCCATGTTGCGTCCCCGTTAGCTGCTAATGCGACACGCAGAGTGTGTGTGTGTGTGTGTGTGTGTGTGTGGGGGGGTTCTACTGATGATTGATTATCGATGATCTCACCTGATCACAAGAGGCTAACGGGATTATTCAACCTGCCCCCGCCCCCTTTTTTTTTTTTTGCAAAACGTGCACATGAAGCTAAGTCTGCACGATCGAGGGACACGACGCGTTCAGGAGGAGGCGGAAATCAAACTCACCTTTCAACGTGTGACGATGGAGGAAGGTTCGAGAAGAGGAAACAACACCGAGCGGGAGGCTTTGTCTCTGAGTTCCTACGGTTCAAAAAAAAAAAAACCCCACCGTCGCTGTTTGTGATGAAAATGGTTCGATTCCGCCCCTTCGTCTGGAATGAGGGGAGGAATAATAAAAAAAAAAAAAGAAAAGACTCCGCTGGACATCACAGATCTGAAAACATGTGGATTCACTCCCGCGGGCAGCCGGAGGGGGGCGGGGCCGAGCACGAGTGATGTAGAGATCTGGGATTTGTAAGAGAGAGGAAACTACGGACTGGATCCGTGGAGCGGACTCTAACTGAGAACCGAATAACTGTGATTTAACTTATTATGATTATCAATAAACACGTTCATGCTAATTATTTATTTATGTTTAATAATTGCACCTGCAAGTCACGATATGTGATATTTATATTTATGTACAAATAGTTTATTTCTACTCGCTCGTGCAATCATCCGGTGTCACTTCACTTTACTAACATTTATATACGAACCACTTCAGTGAAAAGTGTGTATGTATTTAAGTTCTATTGCCTTTTTGAAAATATGTTTTAATCTCTTGCCACAGAAGTGTGTCGATGGATAAAGTGTGTATCTGATCTTTTACAATAAACTACATGTTTTATAATAATGATGATAATACATTCTCTACACATTCTTAGTTTCAAGGTGATGTCATCGCTTGTTTTCCGCCTGTGCATTATTATTTCTATGACATAAAAAAAAAAATATATCTATATATGAAACTAACATTGGACAAAGAGTTAAAACTAACTTATCGTCTTTCTTCTTCTTCTTCCATCGTGTTGTCACAAACACAGTGTCCATGCTTCACTTCGTCATCGAGCCTCTGTTTCTCTAAAGTTTCTGTGAATGAATAAAAAACTTTTTTTTTTTTTTTAAATGTGATGTTTCTTTAAATTATTTTGTTGTTTTTTTTTCTTAAACCGCGCCCCTCTGCTACGTCACAGCACAGGCTCCCGGAAGCGGTTGCCGGACGTCATGACGTCACAGCGGCGCTTGTGACTTGACGAAATGGATCCGAGATCAGCTCGCGGAGGATCCGAGGGTCTGCGGGGGTCCACCGGCGGATAGAACCCAAACATCCACTGACACACAGACAGACAGCCGCAGGTTCGATCCCGCAACAGCAGCTGACACACACACACACACCGCGTGGAAGTAAGTCCACGTTAGCTTCGAGCTAATGTAGCCTGAGTGTTTACTCCCTCAGCAGCAGGAACGTGGCTCCACCGTGTCTCTGGTTCATGACGTAGTTTCACAATAAGACGAGGTGATTCTCTCATTTCTGCTGATTGAGGGACATGAGGACATGAAGACACGAGGACATGAAGACACGAGGACATGAAGACATGAGGACATGAAGACAGCACCTGGTCAAACTTCTTCAACTGTGTCTCCACTGGTTCATGAGGTAGTTTCACAATAAGACGAGGTGATTCTCTCATTTCTGCTGATTGAGGGACACGAGGACACGAGGACATGAAGACATGAGGACATGAGGACATGAAGACATGAGGACACGAGGACATGAAGACATGAGGACATGAAGACATGAAGACATGAGGACACGAGGACATGAAGACATGAGGACATCAGCTGGACAAACTTCTTCCAGCGTGGCTTCAACGTTTCATCAGTTTGAGGAGTGAGATTGGTTTTAGCAGCAGGGACGGATTGTGTTAATTTTAGGGCCCGGGGCAGGAAAACAAGTAGCCCCCCCCCCCAAAAGAGGAGCATGAAACTGAGCCTCCACATGATTCGACTGTGACCTCTGTGGACTTGACGCCTCGTTAGTTCTGTCTTAGTGTCTCGTTTGTTGCTCTTGTTTGTCACATTCTGGTCATTTTGTTTTTGGGCTGGAAGATAAAAATGAGTCGATATCAACAACACGAATGAAGGTTGTGTTTTTTTTCTAAACTCTTTTCTTTATGAGCAGAGAATTAAAACACCGTTAAATCTGTGGTTAATCAATCGTGTGACGTATCAGCAGTTTATCACTCTGTTATAATTGATATTTTAGACCTGATCTGTTTTCTCGACTCGTTGTTTGTCATTTGAATCTTCCCGTGGTCGCTGTCGCTCATTCAAGGCTCTCGATGGTCATCGTCATGTCGTCTTTTATTTAGTCTCTCATTTCTCTCTGTTGTCTTTGTAGCTTTGTCTCTAATGGAAGTTGCGGTCATTTCAATATTGCTGTGGTCGCTCTGACTCGTGTGCTGTCCAACTTGTTGACCCTTCCACGAGCGCAGTGCCTAAAGGGGAAGGAAGTTAGTTCCACTTCGGTTTACTGTCGTCGCTGCTGCATCACTTTATGAATAGAAGTAAAAGCGATTTGAAGAGATCACTTTGGTCATTTCATCATTTCCAGTTGTCGCCACAATGCCTCTGCTGATTAGTGGGATTGGTCTTCGTCTACGAGCTGCATATTTTTCATAATGTTGATGAAGAGACTCGTTCAGCCGCCGTCAATCTTTAGACAAACCCTGAAGAATCTTTGCTCGTGTCAGGAAGTGAAGAGAAGCTGAGTGACTCAGTGGATTTTGGTTGACCGGCTTCTCTTTTAGGGGATGAGTCATCGACATGAAAACGCCATAAGAAAGATAGAAACTAAATGGAGCTCACGATCTGTATTGAACCGTCTCCTCCTGTTTTTGTTTGCAGTGCAGAGCTCGGTAGGATGAACAGGAATCAAGATGATGTAAGTAGCTGCGCTCTTTCTGATTTTCCACATTAACACAAGACTCATTTCTGATGCGAGTTATTCACGACCATAAGAAACTTTCCTCGTGTGATAAAAGCAGAATAATTCCTCCATTGATATTTATTTTCAGAAACTGTGTCTGTGTTGATGAGGCGTGTCATGTCCCTACACAGTGATATCAGTCCTATGGGTAGTTTAGTTCTTTTAATAATAAAGGAAATGTTTTCTGTTTCCTCCTGCAGGAGTTTGTTGCAGTGCGGGTCCAGGATCCCCGCGTTCAAAATGAAGGCTCGTGGAATTCATATGTGGACTTTAAAATATTCCTGCACGTGAGTATTTCAAGTTTCAAACTATTTTCTTAAATAGAAGGAAAATTCAAAGACTATTTGCTGGTGGTGAATATTTGCTGATTGTCGCCTCAGTTACGTTGAGTGTGAGAAAACAAAAAGGTGATTACAGTTGTCTGTTTTTATCTGAATTGTTTACGAGCCTTCACCTCAGATTGATCTGTTTATCTTGTGGGGTTTATCTTTTTATCCCTTGATGGTACGTTGGCGCTGTGACACGTACGTTTCCCTCAAATATTTGAAGATAAGACAATTCTATGATACCCAGCGGACGTTTTATTCTAATACATATTACAGATCGTTGTATGACAGTGGAGCAGTTCTTTCCACTAATGAACAGACTTTGAGTTCAAATGTAAAGGAAGCAGTAAATAACCTGGAGCTTCCACTCGATCGATTTTATCTCCGTTGCCCTTTTCAACCCGACCTAACGTCCGTCTGAGGAAACCACTGAGTTTGCAGCGGAGGAGGTTCCTCGTGTTTTGTGTGGACAGGAGTTCTTATCGTCGTCTCCGCTCTGGGCTGTGTCCAGGAAATGCTGCGTCAGCACTGAGGCTTCGTGCTCAGACAGATGTTGTGTGTTTGTTGACTCGTGAAACCGGCAACGACCGTGTGACATCACATGATCTTGCAACATTCTGCTTGTGGCCGGTGTGTTGGTGCACAATGTGTGAATCAGAATCGCAGAATATTAAGAGAAGTAGCTTTCCTGGTATTTTCCCTTATACAGAAAAACACTACAATGATTCCATTACCTGTAATAGAAACTAGAAACATTATAGGAGATGAAACTAATTCACAGTAAGTTTATATATTTTAAGTTTCCTCCCACATTAAGGTTTTTATATTCATCCTGGGACTTTTATCCACTCATGGAATTTGTTGATGTGTTTTAATGACGTGGGAATTGAACCAGCGCAGTAATTGATTATGTCCCGTCTGAAGGCGGCTTGTTACGCAAACATAAGTGGACTCTGTCACACGTTCCTGGAATCAATGGCATGTGATGATTCCGCTGTTGTTCTGCACAGAACCGACGCACACAGCTGAAGCCCGAGTCACTCGACTAACGTTAGTCACGAACATACAGAGGAGCAGTTGTACAGTAGATTGTAAATAAGGCCGGTTGTTCTTTTATTGTCAAATCCTGTGAAAAGACAGAGTCAAGATTTGTTATTTCGCCTTTAAATACTTTCACAACTTCTTGACTTTCTTGTGCTCATTAGTTCTTCAAGGGATTATTTTTAATTAGATTATTTTCAATTAGAAGTTTGAGCTGAAAAATGCATGAAGGAGAATCTGACTGCTTCAGTCTAATATTGATATTAATAATTTATATTAATAATAAAAGAAGCTCAGCACGGTGGGTTTGGATTGAGTGAAATGTTTTCAGAAACATGTAAAATATCACCTGCCTTAACCTTTTTATAGGATTACAGCACCTCACTCTTAAAACTGAACTGTTCAATCACGTGTTGTTATTTCCAGACCAACAGTAAAGCCTTCACTGCCAAGACGTCCTGTGTGCGTCGGCGCTACAGCGAGTTTGTGTGGCTCAAGAAGAAGATGCAGAAGAACGCTGGGTTGGTGTAAGTTCAATCTGCTGCTCTCCAGCTGCACTGATCGGGAGTCATGACACCTCACATGCTGTAACAACACTATATATAGATGTTAACAAGACTTAGCAGCGTGTTGAACAAAGTGCAGAACTTCCTCTGAGTCATTGCGGTAAATTAAGATTCCACTGGCTGCACATTATCAGGAGTTACCCAACGTCCGCATGACGTGTTTGAGTAAATACCCTGAAACCTTCCAAAATAGAGACTGGAACCTTTTCTTCTCGTGGTTATTCTTCCAGGCCGGTCCCAGATCTTCCAGGGAAATCCTTCTTCTCCTTCAGTAACGAGGACTTTCTGGAGAGGAGGAGGACGGGACTTCAGGCCTTTCTGGACAAGTCAGTTCTTCTGAAAAAGAAGCATCAATAAAATCTCAGTATTCAATCTGCTCAAATCTGTGAAAGTTCCCACGTGTCGTGACTTTGTGTACCTGTGTCCTGACAGAGTGGTGAACATGACCGTGTGCCTGTCGGACAGCCAGCTCCACCTCTTCCTGCAGACCCAGCTGCCCGTCGGTCACATCCAGGACTGCGTTCAGGGCCACACCCCCTACTCCGTGACCGACGCCATCCTCACCTACGCCTCGTCCAACTGGGGCTGGGCTCAGGCTCAGGAGGACGATACCATCAAGGAGCCAAGTTTGACCGTCTCTTATGAGTCCATGGAGAGGTATGTACCTCTTAAGTCTCAGTTGAAGACATTTCTCCAAAAAAACTGTCAAACCAGTCCTCTGACCAGTTTGTGTCTCTCCGTCTCTCTCTGTACAGTCCGGCTCCTCATCAACCTACAATCAATCTACAAACTGCAGAGACGTTCAGGACCGAGCCTGTCTTCTGTGGAGACTCTGACCCTCTGGCAGGTTTACTGGAGCGCCGTGAAAGAGACGAGACGGAGTTACGGCAGGAATCCTCGATAAAGTTCTGCCAGGAGAGCGACCATCTCGAGGCCGTGGTGGAGCGTGACCGCGAACCAGCAGAGGCAACCTTTTATCTGGGCGACGGACAGGATGAGCAGATGAGCTGCCAGATACAGACACCGGTGGAGGTGCATTCCCCCGTGGGGCCTGGCTTCGAGAGGGACTGTGAGCTTGAGGAGGAGAGTTCAGAAGAAGAGGAAAGTGTGGACGTTTTAGAAGAAAAGACTGTTTCCTTTTCAGAAATGGAGGTAAAGACCGATCAGCTGCACAGCCCTGAGGAGGCAAATCTAGAAAATGTGGCCTGTGAGCCAGAACAATGTATAGATTCTGTAGTAACAGTAGATTTTAAAGACAATGACTCTGAGAGTGAGATCCTAGAAAGTAACGGCAGATCTCAGGAGGAAGTTCTAGAAAACCTCTCTGAGGACGACTTTCAGAAATCAGACGAGCAGCAGGAGACAGAAGAAAGTTCTGAATCTGCGAGCGAAGAGGAGACGACGCTTCAGTCAGAAATCCAGGTAGAAGCTGAAGAAGCGAAGAGCGTCCCGGAGGTGGACGGTCGTAGCGCCGCTCAACCGCAAATGGACCAAGTTGAAGTGGATTCAGTCGGGACCAAGGATGAGAGCGACGAGGACACGCGCTCGCTGCCTTCCTCCAACGAGAGCATCGTCAAGGTCAGCGACGAGGAAAGCGTTTGCGATGAGACGGACGAGTCCATCGAGGCGGTGAACGGCTTCGCGAAGATGTCGGACGTAGACGCCTCCAGCCAGAACATTCTGGACCTGCAGCTCAACGGATTCCCCGTGGAAAAAGACGACCTGCGGTATCTGACGGCTCTGGACGTGAACTCAACCGCAGCCGGTGGAGACTTGACTGAAAGCGGAGACTTCAGCGTCTTGGAGAGCAGCTGCGTCCCCGGAGCAGCCGAGGGTAAATGTGCGGAGGAGGAGACTCGGTCCTCGGTGTCTCTGGAAGCCGCAGAGGAAACTCATGAGGTGCAAGTTTAACGACGACGCCCGCGGTCGGCTCCATTAAAAAAAAACCGAATAGTTTCATTTTCCATCTGATCCATTAGTGTCCAACGAGGACAGAGGCAAACTTTATTTCAGATACCACTCCGTCTTTGTTTTAGACTTGAGTTTGAATTTAAAATAGAGTTTATCTAATTTTAAAATGTATTATTTTCTTTTAAGCTCAGCCCCCCCCCCCCCGCTCAGGTTTACAGGAATAGTCATGTATCTGGTTTCCTGATCAGGAGCTCAAGGTTTTTATTGTGTGAACACAACGTGAAATTAGGAATTTATTAAATTATGAAGACGTTTGAATTAAAGGACAGGTTCACGTTTACTCTCTTTACTTTTTTTTCCTGATGATTCGTGACATTAAAATGAAAATCTCTGGGTTTTGGACGGTTGGTCATGTGACCTATGGGGAAATAATACCAGGTGTGGAAGTTTAAACCAACGAGGCTTCAGTTTTCCAAGTTAGACTCGTTGAATCAGACATTGCAGCACAGATCGATAATTTTTGTTCGGTTTTGAGTTCAATATTTAATTTCATGATAAATTATCAGAATAATTGAACAACGTTTCTCGAGACAAAACTAAAACGACACTAATACATTCACGTGTGCATCAGACACACACCTGCCGATGAGTTCCGGTCGACTCTGGAAGGTTTTCAGTCGTTTCACTGGAGGTTCTGATTGAAAGCATCACTGGTTCTGAATGAAAATCACTGGTTCTGAATAAAAAGCTACACTGACGGGACTCTAACTTCTCGGGGAGCAGTGAACTCCACATGGTTCTCACACACTACTGCTTTTAAAAAGGGACGTGCGGCTCATTGTCCCACTTCTCATCAACCTTCAACTGTTTAACTGTTCGTGAATCTGAGCTCAGTAAACTGTCGCGTGGTTCTTTCTGCACTGTGCGTGAGAATGTGAGTTTGGAGGCAAAGCCGCTGCTTCTACAGAGACGTCTGTTTTATAACACGGATCTTCCAGGACGAGGATTCCAGCCTGAGCGACGTGTCCGTGTGTAAACATGAAAATATAATTATTTCAAATCATTTGTGTTTTTGGTCTTTACTGTGTCACTCGTCAGTTTGTGTATTTCTGTCAACGCACATCTCGTGCTTTTAATACACACAATGTTGGAGCAAACCTGACCCCTAGTGGGTGGAAATGGAACAAGATTAGTGTCAAAACTGAATTTAAATACAAGACAGAAACAGTGAATACTTGATATTTCAGATTTCTTATTCTTCACACAGGATGTTGTTTAAAATATTTCTCATGCAGCTCAGAACAAATGTGGATCAGTGATGAAAAAAAAAAAACCATCTAGACAAAAAGGAAGTTCTTTAAAATTCACTAACAAACCAGTCAGAATCGTTTCAGTCCAAAATAATTATTCAGTTCATAACAGGGCTGCTGCTAATATTCATTTTTTATATTTAAATTATTCTCTATTAACTGGTAAAGTCTTTACAATACAATTTAATTAAACGTCTTAAAACCAACATATTTCCCATTAACAAGAATTACACCTCAAATTTAAGAAGCTGTGACAAGAAAATTTCACTTTTATTACTTAAAATATTTATCGATTGTTAAATGTGTTGCTTATCATTCGTCTCTCATTTATTGAAGTAATTAACAGAGAGAACAGTTTCTAAATGTCACGAGATTATCCGTCAGGCCTGTGTGAAACATTCGTGTCCAGATTTGTCAGCAGCAGCTCTGTAGATGGTAAAAACACACACACACAAGCATCAATAATTCAGTTTTCATTTTAAACTGTACCTTTCTAACAGTATCAGGGAATCATTTTCTTAAATACTACATCTGACACCGTAATCGTGCTTTTGTTGCACATATTTATTCTCACCTGTCGCCCATTGCGGCGTTCAGATTGCTTTATGCAGTACTTGTTCCAGCCAGCAGATGCCATAAATGGCAGGTCAACGACTGAATATACCTCAATGGCAAACTGGACGAGCACCAGGGGGACAGTTTCTGTGTATCAGGCCACAGTAATGGTCCATAATGCTGATGATAAGAGAGAACCTCTGTACCTGCTGGAGCTCAGAGGATGTAAGCAGGGTGCAGGAAGTCTTTGGGGACGATACCCATGGCGCCCTTCAGCTCGCCGACCCACCAGCCGTGAATGTTGTACTCCTGGAAAAAAAAAAAAAAAAAGAACGGCGAGTCATCGAGGAGTCAAGAGAACGAGTAAACGAAACGGGATCAAGCACCGGCCTCACGTTGTTATTTCATTTTAATGTAACGTCGGTCTCATAATATTAACACAGGAACAACCATTTGAATGATTTGAGCTGCAATTAGATTTGGCCTTTTCCTTTTCAGTGGCTGCTGAAATAATACAATTAGAAATGTTCTTCTACTCCAGCAAAGGAAATCCAGAAAGGTCCAGAGCGCACACACACACACACACACACACGGGAGCCATGTGCGATGTTCTATTAAGACACCGGCATTAACCTGGAGGGCTTTCATTCAAACGGGTGGTAAACAACAGGAGACAGTAAGAGTCTGAAATAAAACTGCTTTTTAGTCACGGATGAAAAGTCACAACTGCTTTTCCCAGACTGGTTAAAACAAAAGTTCATGTTCGTGCTGTGATTAAGAGAAACGCAGACAGCATCAGAGATTCTCTCGTGTAAAATCAAATCAGTGAAATTCATAAAGCTCCGTGATAATTCACACACAGTTTAATAATCTCCCTCCAGCTTCAGACCGCCCCAAAACAAAATGTCCTGAAAATAAGAGGATAAATAATAATACTGAGATCGGATGAAATCCACTGTAACTCAAGCTGCTGTCTGAAAACATCACATTTATTTCAACATCAATAAAAAACCTTTAGGGGTTTTTGACAGCTGGTAAAACACAATCGGTACTTTCAGAGAATCACTTTGTTTCTTCAGTTGCTTCTGATTTTACTTTTTATTGACTTTTTATGGATTCTAAAAAGTTTCAATCAGTTTAAACAGATAAAGATAAAATGAAGTGCATGAATTAAAAGGAACGCGTCAGTTAGATAAGAGGAAGATGAAAATATAATTTCATTTTGTTGTTTGCAGCTGAAATTTGGTTTTAAAATAAATGTCAGTGTTTTTAATACGTTGATATTTTCCTTTTGAAATGTTGTGAACAGAATGAGAGATTTTATGTTGCGTTAAATCATTAAAAATAAAATAAAATTGTGAGAAAACATTTTTATAATCCCAATACGCATTAATTTATTCTGTTAAATAAACAAGATATGAATTTAGAGGGGAAATATTCTATAATTGCATTTCATAAAGAAAGAGTGCAAAATATTTCCCATGCCTTTTTTAAGATTTAAAAAAAAATCTAATTTGCAAATTAAATCACTTTAAATTAAGACTGAAGTAAAAAAAAAAAAAACTGTACATCTGTGCTTGAGCAGAGTCTTAAACGTTTTTTGGGAACTTGAGTCACATCAACCACCTCACGATCGTCTCATCGCAGCCGTTAAGAAGCTACTCGATCAATATTTGGCCCGAGACCAGGGGGGGGGGGGGGGGCGTTAAAGCCCAGAGGAGGAGCGGAGGATGCACCAGCCGGCCTTCGTTTGAGGGCCCGGCCGCTCCTCTCTCCTCGCCACCACGTCTGTGAAAACACACGCGAGCTACGATTTCATCAGGTCAGCAAATTATCCAAACGCCTCTCTCTCCGGCCAGAGTCACGTGACCCGGCTAAGGACGGATGGGTCGCCATAAAGACGATAAGTCACGTGTGTTTCATCTGGAACAGACACACGAGAACATGCTTGAGACTCCAGACGAACTGTGACTGGACAGTTTTGCGTGTTTGAACTCATCACGAGGGGGAAAGTTGAAATCGTCTCCACGTTAGAGCTCAGAGGGGAAGAGCCCGGGTGTGGAAGCCTGGCTCTGGTTCCTCTCTGAGAGGACGTGAACAGAGAAGGAGGCGAGGGGAGACAGACGGACGAGGGGGGGGGGGGGGGGGGGGCATCGAAGAGAGAGAGAGAGAGAGAGAAACAGTTTTTCTCTCCCTTGGGGGCGTCGCAGCACTATTCCACCAACCGTAGTGACAGAGATTTTTATTTATCTCCGTGGCCCATCTGTGCAGTCGGTCTCAAATTCTCCCTGAGAAAGGTCTTTTGGATTATCAGCGCCGCCATTTTAATACAACTGCTACATCACAGAGTGGGCGCCAATGGCGGTGGAAGTCTGTCAGGCGTGCAGAGTCCATCTTCCTCATACTTGAAATGGGTTCATCCAGAGTACACCTGCTGTAATAGGGACATTCCAAGAGGCGAGGAGAGTAAATTATCCAAATGACAAAAACTAAGCTAACTCCTCAACGTCCTCCTCCTTCTGTTTGTTTTCCTCTTTTAGGTTGATTTGTTTTTGGTGTAATTTTCGAGTGCAGCGGTCGGGGGGGCATATTTCCCGCTCGCCGTGCCACCGTGAGCGATAGGACAAGTTGTTAAGGCTTCGTCGGGAACGGACGATGTTTGGCTCGGAGATGCTCTGGGGTGAGCTAAATCAAGTGGAGCCCGAGCGGCCGAGGCCCGGGAGACGTCTGGTTTTGTCCCATTAACGAGACGTACCGGGACGCACTGCGTGGGCGTGAGAGGTGACACAGATCAGAGCCGGCGTTTGCTGCAACCTGGATGCAGATCAAATCAACTCAGTGTGGGGGGAGGGGGGAGGAGGGGGAGCAAACAGCGCCGTGTTGTGGTGGCTGCGGCGCGTTGACTCGTTAACCTCCCGGTGACTCCTCCGCCGAGAGAGCAGGGGGGGGGGGGGGCTGGTGCTGAGAGAGCAGGTTGCCATGACAACACCTGCAGTGTACCGGCGCGATCGTTTATTTACCACTCAGGGGGCTGGCTAATGGTGGCCTTCTGATGGGCCCATCGCTCACGTTCCGCGACCTGGAGGACGGATTGACAGCCGCCCGAGCCCGGAGCAGGGAGAGACGCGGCGAGCGGAGGTTGGTCGGATGCGGTCGAATGACAGCGGGCAGCGGGGGCAGGTGTCGTGTCACGACCACCGCCACCGACTGTACCCAAAGAGGACACGCCTTTAAAAAAAAGGCAGATTTATGAAATACACCTTTACTTCTTCAGTTAAATGAGGAGTTCTGAAGAGATTGTGTCCATTTTCTTTTTCTTTACACACTCCTGCTCCCTGATGACACACACACACACACACACACACACACACAATCCCAAATGCATACAAAGTAGGAGGAGTGCTAATAAGCCTGACACATGAGGCATCTCTCCTCGGCCACCAGCTGACTGAGGCAGGCCTTGGGCGTGATGGAGCGCAGGAAGTCTCTCATTGCCCTGCTGCTGAACCCGCCGCCTGGGTGTTACAATCTCTCCCTCCCTCCTCCCTCCCTTTCCTCCTTTCCCTCTCTCCTTTGGCAGCCTTTCTGCTCGCATCCTCTCTTGTTTTTCCTCCCCCCCCCCCCCCACACTCGTTCCCTTTATCCTCTACGTGGACTCATCAGATGCACTGCAGCCCTCTGCAGTTCTTCCATCACGGGTCACCCTAACAAAGAAACATGAACACCTTTCGCTGGGTAGAAGCCTGTGATCTGTAATCTGCAATCGGGTTAGCGAGCCCTCCTCGCCACCCGCCCAGGTACACTTCGCAAACGAGCCGATAATAAGTGAAACTGTGGGGGAAATGCTTATTTTTTGATTATCATAACGATTTCTGTGCAAAAAAAAAAAAAGAAATCCCGTGGAAATCAATCCAGAAATATTGAAGGTAATTCCGCACAAGCACAGATCGAAATGGCTACTTAGTGTCCATTTTTTCCAAGTGGGCTTTTAATTAAATCAGTGAATTGGCTTCAAATTGGAAACATGACAGAGCATGAGAACATTTGAAAATATCTCAGGGACGGTGAGATTTAATAAAAAGAAAACCTACTCGCTCCTTTCTAATGCACGCCTGGGATTACAGATAGCTCCTTAACTTAATAGCAATTTAAAGTGGATTTGTGTATGCCACTGAGTGTCTGTAATGATGGCTGTTTACGCCGCCCCTCATTTATAATAATTAAGCAGAATGGATTGGGGGTGGGTTGCTCGGACACGGTTCTGGGCTATTGGCTTGGGCTGAATAATGACCTACTGTAGTTGACCGGGGGATGACCGCTGCCTCCTGCGTGACCCCAAACCCCAGACTCACCCCCTGCTTCTCTGGGTGGTAAATAGGATGTCTTGCCTGTCTATAGCGTCTTGGTGTCTATGGCCACAATAGCAGCCAGGGGTCTTTAAATGGGTGTGTGACAGAGAAACGGAGAACGGAGAGGGGGGGGGGGGGGGGGGGGGGGGGACAGGGTTCACACAAAAGAATAAAGGGATCCCCCCTCTTTGTTTGCCCACTTTTGCTTTTCTTCAGCCGCTGTGACCTGTGGCCAGTTCACCAAACCAGCTTGTAGAACACAGAACGAGCCCGTCATGACCCCGGATGGAGACCGACCCAGGCAGCTTGGAGCGGAGAGAAGACATTTGGGCACAAAATGAGTTTTAGAATTTCTTATTTTACTTTTTGAATTCCGTAATCAGGCTAAATATTACAGCGAAGTGATCTAAAAGGCTCTAAATCATCTTTTGGTGTTTGTATAAGTTGCCATTTAATAAAAACCGTCCCGTTACAAGACTCTGCCACAGGGTGTCAGTGGTGTCCACGTTCTCATTGTCTCCAACAGGCAGCCGCAGCTGAACACTTCAGGCAAATGTGAAATGATGCTCTGCTTTGGGAGACGCAGCGGATTGGCTGGCCCGTCTCCCTCTCGCTGTGTTGTGGTTGGACAGCAACGGGGGAAGAGAGGTGAGCAGGGCAATGGAGAGAACGAGGGAGAGGTGGCAGCAGCGCTTGCCAGAGTTTTAAGGACCCTGGATGGGTTTGTGCCATAAATCTCTCCCCACTCCATCCCGCCGTTCTGCATGAGTGCCTGTGGGAATACAGGAATGTGACAGCTGACCTGTGGAGCCCATGTCTTTTGATTGTGGATACATAAATTAGATTGCAAGAATGCGGGCCAGCCTCATGGTTCGGTGTGGAACGTGGCTGACAATGAACGCACGTCAGGGGGAAGTAAAACAATAGCTTTTAGCAACCGTGATGAATGAACGCCATACTGCAACAACACAATGTAAATCCTGTAACAGATTTCCCTTTGGATGTTGGGACAAGCTGCAGTTTAGATCTTCGCGATGCAGAGAAACATCTCAACAATTTAAATCAAGTGTGAAAAAAAAAAAAAAAAAGTGTGATATTGCAAAAAAGCGGAGCTTGGCGGCGTTAGTCATCACGCACGAAAATGTCATTGTGGAGCCATAACGCGCATTAGAAAAATGCAAGCTCTCAGAAATGAAATGCCAGAGCAAAAAAAAAAAAATCACAAGATGGATTTCACGGCGTGTTTCTACCTCATGCATCAGAGCGCTGAGCATCGACACCGAGCTCCGCAGAAGCAAGTCAGGCGTCGCTGGAACCAGCGGCAGAGGAACACTATGAGATTAATTCTCTTGAACTAATGGGATTCATATGAGTTGTGAGGTTCCTAATTTATTTACTTTGTCAGTGACACGCAGACATGCGCGCGCACACAGCAACAGGAAGGGGGGGGGGGGGACGGGACACAAATACAGTAAAAATGCTCCCACTTTACAGTAAGTGAGGGATCGATAATGATGGATGAGGGCCTTTTATACAATCGGCATGTTCTCCTCAGTTCACAGCCATATGACACTACGCCTGTGGCTATCCCATTCTGCACTTCAGCAGTCAATCACATCCCAGCTTTAAAAATAACAGTTTGTTAGCACCATTGATTTAGCACTTAGAGCGTGTCCTTATTACCTTGTAATTATGGTCAGTGTTGACATAACAGCACAGACAACCAGGCCTCCCACCCTCTAAGAGAATTTATGGGCCCTGGTTTTATTACGGCCATTTCATGTGTCTGGGTCCCCAGTTAAGCGACAGACTTGAGATCTAGCCAAGGGCCCGTATTTCACTCACGGAGGTCAGGGTTCTCAGGAATCCCCCGTAAAACTGAGCACCGACGGGGGCCAGCGAGCAGCACAGAAGACACAGGGAAGCCCTCCCAGAGGGCTCATTAAAATGAATAGCCGATTACAGGCCATAATCCAAATAATGCTATTCAGGAGGGAAATGTGATGCTATTAGGACGCAAAATGGGAACAGGTGGAGTCGTGTCGTCACACTAAACCAAACATTCGGAAGCCGCTCGGACATCTCCGTTAAATAATTTACAGCCTTGCTCAGACTCTGGCTTTAAATCCTCTGGAAGATAGTTTGAATATTCTCTTGTAGTCTGTCACCGTGTTATGACTTTGGCGCACAGCTCGACAAAACAAGAGTGATCTGTGTCATTAAGACTGTGAGACACTGCAGCCAAGTCCTGCTTCCAACCTGGACTTGGTTTGCTTTTAAGCTCTCCAGCGAGGTGGTAATCTGATCCGTACAGAGAAAAGTGATACGCCAGGCAGGGCGGAGGATGATTCCAGCAAAGCCGTAGCACGGAGCCAGGTCCCCCCCTTTGTTTCCTCATGTACGCTGCCTCTATCATCCTTACGTGAAAAATGAACATGGCTGTTTTGACATTTTCCCCTATCAACCAGCGCACACAGACAACCAAGGCTGCCATCTCATTAATCTGGCACTGCCAAGAGAGCCACAATTAAAAGTCCATCATGTGCAAAAAATCATATTTCACCTATGCCACGTCTGCTGTCATAATCAAAAGTCTAATTATTCTTCAACAAAAACTCCACTAATTTATCTTTCAAAATCTAAAACCTCAACTTCTTCAGTTTGCTCAGAAAGCGGGAGCTTTTTTCTGTACTCAAACTGCTCCAACAGGAAAATATCAAGTATGATTAAGATTCAGCTTCTTTAACGAAGGAATCATGAGGTTGAATCCATAAAGTCACAGAGGATGAAGCTGAACACGCTGTAAATTTCTCCCTCCCACTGCTCGTCAGATAATTTGACCTCAACACAGAACATGATGGTTCAATTTCAAACTGAACCAACAGTAACGGTCGGGGAACAAGTCGCTGTAAGCAGCACAGTAAAAGCGCCCAAATTACAAGCCATTGATTTCCAGTAGGGTGGCGTTTCACTGGTAGACACTCTGCATGTAACTACAAGATGGCCATAAAACACAAGGAAACAGATTGAGAGAAAAGAGCTGAGATGCACCTGCAGTTTATGTCAAACAGAAAGGAAGAGCTTCGCATGGCTGCCTACTCAATTAACCCCTGTGATAGAGGCTCCGTAATGAACAACAGCAACATTACGCAGCGCGCGAATGGTGCTTCACCCTAGTGGCCCGGGAACAGACAACGCCACTGCCGGCGCTTCGCTGCTGCATCAAGAAACAAGTGCTCGCTGAGATGTTGGGGATATCAGCGTGCTTTGGAAACGAGGACACAGCGATTACTGGAGTTGAAATATCGTAATAATCTGTTTGTTATTGATTTATGGAGTCCGACACTAAAATATTTAATAACAGCACGTTGTCCCTACTTTGATTTTATGCTCAAAGTGAAAGTTACACAAATAGAAAAACAGGCCGTGGAAGGAAATTTGATTTTGAGGTTTTATTCGGTGTCTGGTTTGTGACGAGGAAGTAGATCACTTCTCTTTTCAATGTATATTTGTATTTTTATTTCGAGTTTTTAAGGCCTGAAATAAAATAAAAAAATCCAAAACCCTGAGTGGATTCCCTGTCGCATAATAACAAATTCACGATTTTCAAGAAACCTCTCGGAATGTTGTTGCCGACGGCCGATGCTGACCTTGCTGATGATGTAGATGAGATCTCCTCTGTGGAAGGACAGCTCATCTGGCTCGTCAGCCTGGCAGTCCCATAGACTCTGGTAGTAGTTAGCGTAATCTGATGACAAAGCTGGGAGGAAATGCGGAGCACAAATTTAAATTAAAAACAGGACAATGGTGTTTTCGTGAACTATCAAGCTGGAAATGTTCTCATTACTAGCAGATGACTGTAATGAGGTTCTGACCTGGTTTGTTCTCACTGCTCTCAGCTGGATTCAGAAAGTCCTCGTCTGAAAACAAACATAAGTGACAGAACATTTGTATTTGCCTGTTGACCTTTGTGAGCAGGAAGATTTGCAGAAGCCAAAAGTTTCAATTAAATTTTTTCTACATTTTCTGCTTGAAGTGAAAACAATTTTTCAATAGATTTATTTTTATCTCACACAAAACAAACATAAAATAAATTTAAAAAAGCATCGTCAGACAATCTCCTGGTTTTATCTCCGCGTGACAGAAGAAGTCGATTTTTCTTTCAGCCGACAGAACTCCTCAGTGTGATCAGATTTATCAGAGTCGCAGACGGGACCAGTTGAAGAGCACGAGGCTGCCTTTAAGGCACGCGGAGGCGGACGTGTCATCGACTGTGGGGCGTGGCACCCGGTGGTCTGAGAGGTGACACCGTGATACGCCTGCCCTCTGTCTCCCACATCCATCCTTAACACTAGCAGGCTGACAGCAACGCCACAACCCAGCAATACTATCCACCTTCCAGCACAACCTGCGCCTCTGCTTCCAGGAAGAGCAGGAAGGACACACACACACACACACACACACACACACACACACACACACACACACTGTATATACACCACATGTATATTTGTGACCATCGGAACAGTCGGTGTTCGGATGCAGAAAGTCTCAAACCCACACAATGATCAGAAATTATTCAAATTTTCAAAACGGATTATTCCTAGATTCTTATATTTTTATTTTATTCATATAAAAATCACAGAAAAACATGAAAAGTCATTATTTTTGTTTGCAAAGGGTCCAACACATTTGCTGAGCGATCTTCCACTGCTGTGGAGAAGAGCATCCTTCAGTCGAGAGGCCACAGCTACGGGCCAACGGTTTCTATATCAAAGTGATTTAATTTTCCAGTCAATAAAATCAGTCATCAGCTCCAACGCTGCGTTCTGCCGGCAACTGAGCCGTGTTCGGAGTTTTGTTCAGACATAAGTGAGGGAGCTTGTCATGTAGAAAATGATGCTTCAGTCCTCCGCTGCATCTCTTCACACGTTCACTGTCAGTAACTTTAGGAAAATAATCTAAAACTTGAATTCTTACAACGTAATCTTAAATAATCACGAGAGCATTACAGGATGTTACCGTTTGTTTAGAGAGAAGATGCGTTTAATACAAGCAGCTTTCCTCATCAATGAAAATAAACTATAAAATCTAATGACTTAACAGGATATAATCACTGTGCGGAAGCTGGAAGTGAGCAAAAGGGAGGTGCGGAATGATTGATAAGTGAAGGGGTGAGAAAGTGAACAAAAGAGCCCGTCATTCGATATGCCATCTGTGGTCAGGGTCTGTACCTCTTCCCAGATGGCTCTGAACGCCGGTGTGACAGTCTGAAGACTGATCTCCCTCTCACCAGTGATTTTGGCAAAGGTAATGTACTCACTGAGTGAAACAGAATCTTGATGTATCTTATTTAATAGAAAGAGTGATGGACGACGGCGCTGAGAAGATCGGATCACCCCCTTTTGTCCTTCTCGGGATCTTGTAGCCACCCTGACACATGGGACCGTCTCCGCCTCAGTAAAGACTTTCTCTCACACGCACACAAACACACACACAGCTCGTCTCGTAACGGTCTCAATCAAACTCTAATTTCTGTAAAAGACGTGACGTTCAGAGCTCCACAATTATTTTAAGCCCTGCGAGATGCAGTTTTTATTTCCCTTTCAACTAAATTGCTGTTGCTAGGCAATTTTAGCAAAAACTCTGCTTAGTGGATTGAATTGTAGAGCTATTTGTTGCCTGGCAACATGAGCTAATTGGATGTACAATGACAGAGCATTCAGGGCCAACCTGGCTCTCGCTGATTTCGACAACATACAGTAACGGATTCTCGGTGAGAGGACAGAGACCGGCGGAAGACGATTTCTCGTCAGCGCCAGGAGAATCTTCTCCTTGTCCTGTGCGGCTCTGCGGCGGCCGCCCTGGTCCTGACAGGCTTATTAGTGTTGCTTGATTTAAAATGAGCGATCAGTCTGGGTGTTGTGGTGATGGGGAGGCACCTGGCAACACGAACTTCACAGCCAGAGAAGCTCATCACAAATATTTTCTTGCTGCAAACACCCCCGAGGGCTGGAGTGTGTGTCTATTTGTCTGACTGAGTGTCACACGTTGGTGCGAGCAGCATCTTCCTGTCTATTTATCTGTGTGTGGGCGGTTGCAGTGACCACATCCTCATACCTGGCAGCACCTCGTAGATATCCTCGTCCTCTTCATCAACCTCCCCTGTCTCCTGCTCTCCTCCCTGTTTGGCGTTCCGAAAGGCCCGGGCAGCACCGGGCCCCGGCGGGGGAGTGTCTTTCACCCCCTCGATGTCATCATAGGTCTCTTCTTCTATCTCCTCCTCCTCATCGTCGTCGAAGGGGATGAAGTTGGAGTTGAGATCTATGAGGGACGGAGAGACGGCGTGATGGGCGGCGTTAGCTTCAAGATGGAGCGCAGCACAAAAGACACACACACACGTATTAAAAGGGCAAAGTAAGAGAAATGCCTGAATGGTCATGACGGCACAACAGGCCAGGACACGTGCCACATCGCAGCAGTCACAAAACACTGCAGGCTTGTATTCAGGCTGCATAATGTCATAATGATTTTTATATTTTTTATTTTCATGTTTTATCGTGTATTTTATTGATTCAGTTATTTGTTGAGTCTATAAAATGTCTGAAATTGTGAAAAACAAGCTGACGCCTCTGAATTGCGAACGCTTCATTCCTTAAAATCAATCCAGTCAATGATGAACAGAGAAAAGCAGCAGATTTTAGAAGCACGACGTTTGATAATGTTGCTCATCAAATTAAGATGATTATCTTCAGGGTCTCTGCATCGTTCACAAAGTTAAATTCAACATCTTTAAAAGCTAAATTATGAAAGACAGCATTAGGGACAGTGAGACCTAGAAGTATTTAATGGATTTCTACCACATCTTTATACTTTGTTACGTCCTAGAAGTGTAAAAAAAAAAATATTTCCAAATAATGATCACCATCTAGATAAACAGCAGGAAATGCTCTGATGAGTGGAATAATGGATTTTCGTAATGGGAACTTTTAATACAGATTTTGCTCGAATCATAAGAGGAAGAAGAAACGTATGAAACTAAACTGATTTCATCCCACTGCCCTCAAGATTAAGATTAACCGTGTAATATCTCTGGTTGCATATCATACCCCTCCGTCTGTCGCTATCAGATACAACAGCGGCCACAAAAACTAAAAGAGAACATGTTGCAAAGCAAAATGAAGCTTTTCTTTCTTTCTGAGGTAAATTCAGGAGGATTTAAAAAAATCATCTGCATCTCCTGGATCAGACTGCATCTCGTAGTAAAACTGGACTGGAAGGAAGTAAGACAAACTGCTGAGTGTCTGTTACTTCCCGCAAATCGGTGGCCCAGCCCCGAGCCCTTTTTAGAGTAGACGAGGCAGGACTGCTCGCTCAGATGGAGGAGCCGTCTCATTGCAGGCGACTGGCCACTGCAACACAGGGTATCAGGTCCTCGGCCGTACAACAGCGGCCAAGCAGAAATCAATGTCACTGGAGGATAACCAGAACATCTACCAATCAATTTCCTGTAAGTTGGAATTTGGTAGGAGGGTAAGGGGGGAGGAGGAGAATTAGAGCTAGTGCACGTGACATGGTGGGCGACTTGTGGACTTAGGAGATTCAGGCATTCAGTGATGGATTTGGTGGCTTTAATTGGAGTCAGAGATGATAAAGGGCTCTCTTCCACTTCTGACCTTTCAGCCCCTCAGGAACACAAGCAAACTTTGGAAGAGGGTTTTTATTCTGCTTTAAATTGTATTTTCTGTTTCCTCTTTGTAACTATCAAATAGTCAAGTCATTTTATTTATACATCCAGGGAAAAAAAAGGCTTACCTCTAAGAACAAAATTGATTTGGCCCACCCATTCTCTGGCCTCTTGAGGGCTGCTGGCAGTGAACTGGGGGGGGCAGAGTGGCAATAATCCTGAAATTATCCTCACGTCTACGGATGCATCAAGCAGAAATTAAAGTCCTGGTTTTTCCTCTTTGAGATACAGAACAAATGTCTCTCTAGCTGGAAATTTCCCTTTTAAGATAGAAAATTGCATTACACAAAAATCACATTGATCAAAATATTAAAACAGAAATAAAAATATATAAATCTGCCAGATTACAATATATCGACAGTATTTATTTATATAAACATAATCACGTATTAAAGGTTAAAGTAAGGATCATTTAAATTACGAATCATTAATGCACTCAGTTAATCAACTTGTCTATAATAAGTATAAAACAGGTCAACACATCTTAAAAACCTCCACATTTCAAAGAAATACAAATATTGTAGAAGAAAAAAATATATGTGAATGAATCATTTCAAATCTAATCACATCACATTTATACTTGTTTTTCAAATAAGTGTCACCACAGTACAAAAAAAAAACAAAAAAAAAACTTGTCGCTGCTCCCTAGTGGCTCAAATATGTAACAGAGCCTGTTTCAGAATTTCATGAAACCTTAGTTTCTTAATAATTTTGATGTGTAGATGTATTTTTGTTGTTTCCTCTAGAGGAGAGAGTTCTCACGTAGTCTCAAAACAACTCTATATCTCTTCCCTTACTTTTAATTCACAACACATTCTTTTATTTAGGTGAAGCTGTAATCTAATGGAGGCTGTGGTGCTTATCCAGACCTGAAACGCCCGTCGTCCAGGTGCCACGAGTTCGAAACAGGCTTTTTTCCTGGAGTCTTTTCTCAGGTTGGTCACCAGCTGCACGCTGTACTCGTTGATGTAAAAGGAACCCTTCTGCTGTTTATCTGTGGGGGAGGAGAACAACGCGGTGGGGCTGTTATCTGATTCAGTTTAGGTAGCGGTGAGGTTTCTGCATGGTGGCTTTTCATACAAACCTTTTTCACTCCCAAAGTAGTAGAATATGGAGTTGTTCAGGACGCACCATCTCCTCTGCCACTCAGAACCAAAGAAGCCGTGGTCTAATTCAATTAAATATATTCAGGTTTCTATCAATATACAGCATTTACACATGTATTATTGAGTATTTTACTGAAGCCGTTGTTATTATTGTTCACATGCAGAAAATCTGAGCAGCACTGGTGTCTGGAAGCTGCTGTACCTTTTCGTTTCTTCTCCAGGTAGCCTTGTTTCAAGATGTTGCTGAGGTCCTGAGCTGCCACAGGAGGGATGTCCCCGAAGTCTGTGAACACACAGTTAATCCACATAAGAAACACAGACGGCACGGAGGGATTTTTGGTGGCAGATGCAGATACGAGGGAGTAAAACATTTCTGATACTGATTTAAAAAAAAAGATTCCCAAGATGTCTTTTAGTGAAAGGCTCATATCAGCCAGTGTTATTGGTCGACTGACAAATTCGCTGTGGCTCCAATAATTTAATAGTTAAAAAGGCACAGAGCTCAAGGTGACTTCTTCAAAAAGCTTTTTTTAAGCCAACGGTTCAACATCCAAAGATATTTGATTTATAATGAAAGAAAGACAAAAGCAACAAATCATCACATTTGAGAAGCTCATTAGCTTAAATAAATTAATCAGCTAATTTTTTCCACCACCAACGCCTCACTAGCTGCAGCTTCATCACACTCACACACACACACAGAATATAAAGGCTCCAACCCTGTGGATCAAATACATCCCTGCAAGGCTTTAGGAAACTGGGATCAATACATTTACAGTGCTGCTGAGCACTGCAGTCCATTCATCTGCTCACATTGCACTTTTAATGGGACTAACCTTCCTGTGGGGACCCGAACAACTCTCATCAATTTGCAAAGTCAAACTTTTAGCATGATAGGACAATGGCACAACCTTAAGAGCCTCAAGTTAATTAGTGCAGTTGTTGGAAAGCAATGCACAATGCATTTCAGATGGCATTAAGTCGACTGAGTCATCTGTGCAAGGGAGAAGTTTTAAGATGACTTTGCTCGGCTTTTTATGTTAATGGAGAAGCTGGGATCTATATGTGATTATACATGAAGTGTGTTTAACCACTCGCCCGCCAGAACACTTCCGGAGAAGCGGTTTGAACCAGCTGTTCCTTGTTCAAGATAGTTTTGAAGTTCTAACGAGAAATGAGCTCACTTGACCTGTTGTCTCGCCTTCAGTCGTTGACCCCTGGTCGGCCTGCGGGGCCATTTTGTGCCCCGTACTTCAACAGGACTACCCGGTTTTTCCGTGTGTCAGAAACAAAGCTCGGCTTCCTCTGAATTCATTAGTCAACAGGCATTAGTCTTGCGAACAGGAACCGCCTTTTTAGTCTGAAACACAGGAACAATTTAAAGACCATTTACACTAGCCTGTGTGACACCTCACTCAGGCCGCTGATGACAAGGGGAATGCCTGAAGTCCATCCCCCTCAAAGGGGCCCTGTTTAACTGCTGGGAAAACCCAAACATGTCACCCCAAACAGGTTCCTCTAGCTTAAACAAAGACCCCCACCCCGTCGGTAGAAAAAGCAGGAACCTCGTCCGGATTTTAAAAAATTCACAACATGATGTTACTCAAAATGTCCGCTCTGAAAGTTGCTCTAGGTTCTCTGGACTTTCTGGAGAATGATTCTCACAGTGAGCAAATGAAGTAGATATTGGCCTTTCTCCTGGTTAACATTCCTGGGATTTAACTTCTCGACAGTCCAGCGTGTGATCCGACAACGCCGTGTCGCTGCAGCTCGTGGGCCTGACAGATGAGCAGGTCATTCCAGAGCAGAGCCCCAGACACCTCACGGCTCTAACACGCTCACATATCATCAGCCTGCCTCTGTGGACAGACTGACCGGTGACACAATAAATACAGAGGTGCTCAGGACTGTTTTGTCAAAGAGAACCTGAGTCAGTACATCATAACAAACAGCAGTCATTATGCTCCTCCACCTCATCTGTCCGCCGGCAGCCCGTCCATTTTTTCCTTCTGGGTCTGCTTCCCTGTTGCGGCCCACTTCTTATCCCCTCATCCGTCTGCTTCCCTCGCTCTTCATTTATCTCCGAGGTCGAGCCCGGCTAATAGATGAGGAGGTGCAAAATCAACATGGGATCGCTCTGATCTGCTCGAGTCAATAAACATTACACATTTGTGCGTGTTTAACACTTTAGCGCAGAGTGACCTGACCCGTCCTGACTGTCCTTTGTGTGAATCCTCAAATGTGAGTGAAACAGAGAAAACTGAAACACGTGCACAATAGTTCTGGTTTCTTCCACGGGGTCGCAGCAAAGCCTAAAAGCATCGCGCTGCTTAATTCTGCTCACTCAGGTCCCTGATCCCTCCCTAAACAAAAGCAGAGCCTGATTGGTCCTGAGTTAACAATGCCTCTTTTAATGAAAATTACACACTAACACCTCTTTGGGACCAATGCAGTTTTAAGTGGATATTCAGAGGTAATGTTATTTGAAAACGTGTCATTTAGAGCGTTAAAAATAAAAAAATAAACCGCAGCAGCCATCATGGTGTTTGAGTTTTGAGTTTGAGTACAGGCACAGAGAGACACATTAATGCATCTAATTAAGGCCTCATCAAACTCGCAGACAGACGGCACTCTTTCATAAAAATCATAAATTGCGGCATCAATTATTCAGGGCAATGCCATGACTTCATTTTCATCCCTTTTGCGTTTTAATTAGCCCCATCCACAGCTTTGGTATTGACATTAATTTGATGGCAATTTATTGATATTTCAGCATAACCTATTTAGCTGAGTGCAATTACCAACAAAGAGAAGCAGATAGATGTGATGTTGGGAGTCGCTTCCCGCGTTTCGTAAATCAAGGTGAGGACTTGCCACGGGCCGCGCTAACTGAATCTAACGGCTCTCGGCGGTAATCAGCAAGAAAAGATTTTGAGTCACCCCATTTCCAAATGGAAGGAGATAATCAACAGAAATATGTGTTTAATTGATCCCGACAAAAGGAGCATTTCCATAAGCGAGCTGACCTGTGTGCTGGCGAGTGCTGCGTTCTGTCGCCTCCCCTGAACTTGTTTTAAACTCGTGATGGGGTGGGTGTGTTTCAGAGGGGTGCGCACAACAATGCATCTGAGCTGGCAGCAGTTTGCCACAGCTACAATCTCTCATTTGGTTATTCACACTCTCTCAGCATGGTGTTATGAGCTCAGCAGTTGATCCTGCAAGAAAGGGCTGATTTATGTTAGCATGACCAGAGGGAGTTAATGTATTCTCTCATTAAAATCCACTTTAGTTAGGCTGAAAGTCAATCAAAGGCTGGATAGAGAGTGAATCAAAATGAAGGCAAATGGTTGGGTGGGAGGACTAATACGTTACATTAGATCTAACGGTGGTCATAATGCAACGGAGATGTTGTGAAAACACAGAAATGCACTGGAGATGTTGAGTGGTACAGATGATGGCGACGGTAAAAGGAAAGTAAGCAGGCGCTTCATTATCTTTTCCTTTGGAGAGCAGGAAGGGAGCGAGGAGCCACAGCACAGGGATGGTTCAGACCCAGCAGGGGCTCATGCACTTTTAGTCAGGGGGGTCTGCGGCGTTATTGTATCCGCAGCTATAGAAACACTTCCGTTATCATTTACATGGTGAGAAACTGGGGGAAGTAAGGAATTAAGACTTATCGGGATTAAAAAATCAGGCTTGAGAGTTTTCCTCCCATCTTTACACATTCCGTGCAGCTTTTTCATGCTTCAACGAATGAATCCACACAATTGTTTTTATTGTTACTTGAAATGATGCAGATTTATAGATTCGCAATATATTAAAATGTGTCCTCGTGGAAAATTACTGTATTTATGATGTTTGATAAACGGTGTCGTGTGAAACAAGTGTGATGGGTGAAATGTCTCTAAAGACATGAAAATAAAAATGAACTGATTATTTTTGCCTCGCTCTGTTCATCATCTGCTGTATTAAAATCTGCGTGTGGCGTCTAATACTGGTTGTCACAAGTGTCTAATCTATTCCTTCTATCTTTCTTTTTTTTTTTAGTGTGTGTGTCATGCATCTTTAGTATTCAGTCATTTATTATTATCTCCATGCTTGTGATGCTAAATCGTGAATTTATTTTCCTTTGTGATGTTGACAGTGTTTGTTCGATCGTCATGTGTTCGTCTGCAGCAACTTTTATTGGGTCTCTTCATTTTCAACATGATCTACGACTCTTTTATGCTTTTTTTTTTTAAGTCTGCCTTAGAGCAGCAACCATCGTTTTTCAATATTGATGCTTCACTTATTTTCTGTATCAAACAACAGGAGTTAGATTCAAACCGCTTCTTTTCTTCAAATACCAATATTATAATAAGAAAACCAGAAGATGTTACGTGCCATGACATTTGAGAAACTGTTTTCAAAAATGACTTAAAACTATTAGAAACTGAAAAGTCGGTCATCGCTTCAGATTTTTAACATCGAATAGCCAAAGGGCCGAGCATGAAAATGAACCTCACGGCAAATAAATATCACACAAATGTTTTCAGAGCATCATTTCTATTCTGTATGAATGTAATGTAATGTAATTTTTACTTTTAAATCACAAGCTCCAGAGAAAACACGACGCTGCCGACAGGATTTACTTGTAAAAACACAAAAACAATTGAGGATCAATGGGATTAATAAATCTATTTAGGAGCGAGTAGAAAAGGTGACACACACCCCCCCCCCCCAGTCACGCAGCACAGGTTGGAATCAAAATCGGCAAGTTGTCATATGTTTTCTTTCTCCTCTGCTTAGTCCTTGAGCACGGGGGCCTTCACAGTGCCTCCTCGGTGCAAGAGGTATTGCATTGAATGCAGCATCGGGGGGGGCAGGACCCGACCTCCGTGTGAACTCTGCTGATGAGGTGAAACAGAAGGCAGAGAGAGGCTCCCCGGCCCTGAGGGGGGCTGAGGGGAGGAATGCCGCTGATTCTACAAACGAAGCGAGCGAGACCGCAATCCTCTTCGATACTGTCCTTGATTAGGAAAAAGGATTCACTCAGTGCACCTTCACCCACCCGGCGCTCAATCTGCGAGCAGGCCAGAGCTAAATTGATACATTTTTCCTCATTACAGCAGGAGGCCTTTTGCTGCTCGTCCCTGCAGCGAGGCGGCCGTCAGGAGGGAGGAGAGAGACTGAGCGGCACTGAGGTTAAGGGCAGAATGTCTTCCCTGCCCTCCTCTCCTCCCCCTGATTTGATTAGGACTTCAGTCATCGATACATAAACCGTGTTTAGAAGCTCCTAATGCACGTGTTTGAACCAAAGAAAACATGGAGTGCATTATCGCAGGCTGCATGATGCCTGCATCATCTTCAGCTAATGTTTAATGGGAATTTATGCAGGAGTGATTAAGGTGGGTTTTTTTTTTTTAATCACAGATGTCAATCAGGTTAAAGAACAAATCTCTGTCTCGGACTTGAGATAAAAGCTTTTTTTCGACTGAGTGACGCCTTAATAAAAGCTTCAACGTGCACAGGTTTGTTTCTTTAAACGATTTTGATTCTGAGGAAAGAAAAAAAAAAAAAAAAAATCAATGAGATTGCAACTACATGCCACACAGACGTATCTAGTGTTTCTCTCTTATTGTCTTGTCTCTTACATTTGAAGCAATTTGGAAGCAAAATAAAATGTTCGTGGCTCTACGCAAGAATAGATGTCAAGTCATTCTCGGCTCCATTTTGCTCTACACCTGCGTTCAAACATCTCAGGCCGCAGCCGCTGTAAAGACACTAAGGGGCTAAATTTACTACGTGACATCAGCTTCCCCCTGGGCAGCTATAAGCAGCGTCTACAGCGACCCTGAATTTCCCTTTTCTAGATTTACTACCACTATTCAAATGCTTAACTGCGGATACAATGATCCTCTAATCGCTGGGGATGGTTTTCAGCTGCTTCACTGACAGACACAAAAAATATATATATTACGAAACAAAAAAAAAAAAAGGAATAAAAACAAAGAATACCCCCCACTGTTGTAGGAGTATAAATACAAAGAACTGAGTAGTTGGGGCCCACAGGAGAGCCAACGTATCTGTGATAGAGACGGGATATAACGCCGTCAACGACCGAGCCCGCAGGGAAAAACACTCGAGAGACGCTCACCCTGTGAATGTACAGTTATTGCAACTTTAAAATGCTTCAAATGTTATTTCAGCAATAATGGTAAGTAAATACGTTCAAGGAGGACTGTGTTAATGCACTGTGGTTTCTGAGACATATCTCATGCCTACTACCTTTGCATATAATCACTCTTATTTTATAGTCACTTCCTTTACATGTTAGGCCAGTAAACAATTACATGATGCATTTATTCATTGACTCCTCCCATAAATCACCAGCAACTCTGCAGGCAACAGGTGTGACAGGAAAATTATTCTCTCAAAGGCAAATGCAGCTAAATGCTCAGTAAAATTCAGATCCATTTAAATCAGGTTTTTTAAACATAAGAAAATCTTAATTCAATATTTTCAATGGATGAAATCATAGAAGTTTTTTTTGTTTGGGTTTATATAATTCAAAGCTACCTATGAGTTCCCATTTAGAAATCATAAAAAGATGATTATGCATGAAGAATACGTTTGTTAGTACAGCTAACATAAATGTAATCTTTATAAATTAAATTTTAACATAATTACTGTGATATTTTATCATCTATTTTAGCAGCTTTCCATTTAGTCTGTCATAAACAAATACGGGTGATAACAAAATCACTTCGGATTTGGCCTTTTCTGAGCAAATTAGAAAATGTTGCAGGACTCTTCTTTTTTTCCCCACAGACATTTTTCTACAAAAAAAAAACGTAAAAAAGGTATTTTGGGAGTAAATAACTGTGTATTTTCAATATATTTTAACATCACTGTTTACATTTATGAGTAAAAATAATAAAATAGTTCAAAAATGTTAATATTCCACATTTTAAAAAACTCTTATTTTGTCGCGTGACATTCACAGGAAAGCGATAAATCATCCTCCGTGACAGTAACGGCCGCAGAAATTATTCAAAACTGATTTAGTGACAAAAAACGAATGAACTCATATAAAGTAATATGATATAAAACAGGGTGAACAGGAGGATGCATGTTATTTAAATGTTTGTTAATACTAAAATTATGTTTTGCTGCAAAGAAATAACAATTACAATGATATAGAGCAAAATATCCATTTATAAATAAAAACACACAGAATTTAATTGTTCATTAAAGTCTGACAAAAATCTAAATGCATCAATGGTTTCTTTAAACTAAACAAACCATAAACAACACCATCAAGTTCCTTCACTGTAGAGCGAGGCCTCATTCCACTCACTTCCATTTCTTTGGGACAAGCTGAGTTACAGCTCAGGTCAGCATCATGAAGAGATCAATGATTTTAAAAAACTGTAGATATTCAATCCTCAAACGACATCTAAGCCCCACACACACACACACACAGTTCCCCCAAGCCATGCGTTGATCCCGGTGTGAAGAGGGATGCATCCTCAGCTTCCCTGAATAACTCCACAAGGATATGTTAATGACCTTAAAGTGCAACATTACAGCAACAATTAAACAGAGGGATCCCAGAGGCATTGGAAGCCGTCGTGTCACTGTCTGTTTACAGGCCAACACATCTCTCCCATCTCCATTTATTTCCCTAAGAAATCAGCGGGGCCACCTGGGCTTGGCATTGAAACTTCATTCATCTCCAGAAATGGATTCCAGTGGAGGGCAAAATCAAATTCTCATTTGCAAGGCAGGGGGAGAAAGAGAGGGAGTGAATGCAGGAGGTACCTGGGAACGCTAACCTCTGGGTGAACCCGCCGCATCTGATAGTTTTGCTATTTGTCTGTGACACTGACAGCTCTGGGGGAGATTAGGAGCCACCCTGCCCCAGCTTCCCACTTTGCATTCTGCCTATGTGCCTCCTTACAGATGGACTGCTGCACATTTACCTTCGCCTGTTTTCCCTGGGTTTCAATGCGCAGCGACACCAGAGGCAACGGAGGGATGTAATTATATGCAATGCAACAATAAAACAAAGCAAACGAGGGGAGAGCTGCATCGGAGAGCTCACAAACCAGGGGGATGCAAAAACTACACAGTGTGGCTTTTTTTCGTGGGGGTGAAGCCAGAGATGAGAGTGATGGATGCCCTTCGGTTAAATACGTCCAAATCCCCCCTTCAAGCCGCTCTCTTCTTGCCAGGCAGTGTGAGTGAGCGTGTGAGAGAGAGTGTACAAGATTAATAGTGTAAACAGCGAGGGAGAGAGGGAGAGAAAGGCAGCCAGAAGAGAGAGAGAGAGGGAGAGAGAGAGAGAGAGAGAGAGGGAGAGAGAGAGAGGGAAAGAAAAGACTATCAGCATCTGCAGCAGCACAGTAGCCCTGGGGGAATAGAGTGAACTTTTGAACCCTGATGGCAAGCAGTCGCAGCGATGCACGGTGCCTGCTCCTGCCTCGTAATGTGAGTGTGTGTGTGTGTGTGTGTGTCTTTCTAGAAAAGCTTGCAGGCTGCAACAGAGGGTGGAGAGGAAAAGAGAGTGAGGGGGAATGAGGAGGAGTGAGGAGGAGGGGGGGGGGGGGGGGGGGGGGGGGGGGGGGGTCATTAACATGTTCCTCGCTTCCTTGCAAACGAGCAGCCGCTATGCAAATGTCATGAAATCCATACACCGATGAACGGGGTGAAAAATTAATCTCCGGGCAGATATTCTGACGCGCTGATACAGTAGACAGTTATCAGCAAGTCCAAAGAAACTTGGTGAGCGATGGGCGTTCGGAGACAGGAAGGAGAAATCGTTCACTCAGCTCTGGACTGAGCACAGACGGGTCACGGGCTGGACAGGCAAGAGGCCAGAGGTCAAAAGTTCAGTGAGCGAGGAGATGGCACCGTCACAAACCAACAAACCTGCGGGGAGGTCATCGGTGCACTCTCTAAATAATGTCCAGGCGCATTCAAACAGAAACAAAATTGTATTAATGTTACTAAGCTGTATTTTTAGCGATGTTCGAACATTTTCATTTAAAGTAATTTGTCTGTTTGTGAAGAACCACAACCCTCCTCTTCCTCCATGACTCAATTTAACTTCAAACGCAGACAAGGGCCAGTTGGCACCTACGGCATCGCTGATTAACCCCCTAATGGAGCATCAATCCGTCAGCTGGCATTGTTTTTCCTGTTTCGCCAGCCAAGAGACCGGGGCATGCACACTCAAAAACACTTCACGTTAAATAGCTTTTTCAGGGCTCAGCCAATATGACAAAATTTAAATTTACTATTCTATTTACCAGCACCGTGTAATAATGTTGTTACTGTGCAGTGGCTCCTCGTATTCAAATGAGGAATAGGCAACAGCTAGATATAACTTCAAATTGGTTATCCTGCTGCATTCTACTGCCAGTAATTGGTTTAGGAAATTAGACTGGAGCTGTAATCACTGACAGGAGTCACACTGCTGTATTTATTTATTTTTTAAAGCTAAAATCATAAAAAGTAAAAGTGTCAAATAATCCTTTGCTTCTTTGTCTGAAAGTCAGACTAAGTGATTTGAAAAACTCCCCTTGAGTTTTGAGATTATTTAAGAAATTAATCCACATGGTCATCAATCTAATCACCTCTGTGTCAAATCAAATCTGAGGGACAATAAACAATACAGACCAAATTATAAACAGTAAATAAACAGTATTGATGAGACGAGAAACACAAGATGACGTGAATGACTCCTTCAGAGCAAACATCCACACCTGGCTCGAAGTTACAGAGCAACAGAACCACGACGATCACAAAGAAGAAGACAGAGACTTTGCGAAAGCGCCATCTTCTTTTGCACGCCTCCTGAAACAAAGCTCTTCCTGCGGCGCTCTGTCATCGCTGCAGTTTCCCAGCAAACACCCCCGAGCGCCCAGCGGTGCACCCCAATCAAAGAAAAACAAACAGGCCATTTCGACTTCATAAACTTGACCTGCAAACAGCTTGACAGGACTAAAAGCCCCACATCTCCGCCTGTCTCCTGGGGTCTCCTGGGGGGTGTGTGTGTGGTATGAGTGTGTTAAAAAGATTGTGTGCAGTGTAAGTTTTTGGTTTATGAATGCAAATCGTATTGGAATGTACGTGTGTGATGGGGGGGGGGGGGGGGGGGGGGGGTTAGCGAAAAAGAAACAAGTGTGAGCTCAAAACAGCGACGAGACCGAGAGAGGGAGCGAGAGAGGTGGAGACTGCTAAAGGGGGCAGACGAGGCTGGGGTGAGGCTGCAGGCGCGGTCAGGTCACCGGTGCGGTCGGCGGGTGAAACTCAGTTCACATTACCATGCAGACACCCGGGCTAACAATGGAGGCTCCATCTGTTCCTGTCAGCCATTACAAATCTGGTGTCACCCAGTCCGCTGAAGACAACGGGCCACCGCATCTAATCAAACGGCACAGGCTCCTCCCGTGTGTAAAAAAAGCCATCGACTTCACACTCACTCACTCTCTGGTTAGGGAGCAGAGAGCAGCAGAGGCAGGCAGTCGATTACCACGGATAATACATTCTCCGAGTCACAACGTCTCTATTGTGTACAGTAAGCCCGAAATAAAATACTACAATTACAATCAATAACGACGGGATTTTCTATCTTTCCCTTATAGTCAGACTTTAACAATATTATATTTTATTTCCTCTATGTGATGTGCTTATGTCTGGATTAAAAAGGAATGTAAGAAAATGTTGAATCGTCACCACAAACAACTCTTCCTCAATAAAATGTCACTGATTTCATTAAGTGGTCACGCCATTATTTTTTCCCCCTAAACGCTCCCTCTCCCCTTGAAACAGACCGCCCGGCAGAAACGTGTGAGTCGTTTCTTTCAACTGGCAATGAACAGAGAATGAACTATGAACTCCCCGTGCCCTTTTGGTGAGGACACAGTCCATTCACTGCACTAACATGGCTGCAGTCCCACAGCAATAAAAACGCCGCAGCGCAGTGAAGTGTAGGTTTTTTCTAACTGAATCAAATGTTATGATTATTGATCCGACGGAAATGTGATTTTGTTTTAAGTGTAGTTATTTGGTGTCAAGTGGCATCAGTTGGTGATAATAAAAGCTAAATGCAAATGGGAGAGGGAGAACATTCTGGGGGGGGGGATGCGTTATAATTGGCTATTCCTCACATTTAACATCGACAATGGTGCGACATCATGTTACAGCGTAAACAACTATCGCGCTCCACGGTAACAGACGGCGTATTTGTAGTTGGGCGTGTTACCATTATTGCCTAAAGGGGAATTTTTAAAGCATTTTATAGTTTGATTTTGTTGGTTTCCCCGAAGGAAATCTCGCCTTTATTATTTTCTCGTGGGTCCATGCTGCCGCCATCTGCCGTGACTTGTTTACTTTGTTTTTCCAAAGTTGTGGAGTAAAAGGCAGCAGTTACTCTTCTGTGGGCAGAGGACGGAACACTTCATTATGCCGTTTCCAAATAAGGGGATGGTTTTTGACTACATCCAGCTGGCATTAACTACCGGTAACACAAAGTGACTGCAGTGGGAAATTCCAGATGATTCCAATATTACCTCCTGAGACGAGCTTAAAAAGTGTGCAGGGTAGAGATTGGCACCTGAGGCGGTCGAGGCAGTAATGCCCACCTGCAGCATGTCACGTCAAGGGCTATTAGCTGGAGCATAGATTCTCAAATACAAAAAATACAAAACGGGAGGGAGGGCAAGTCCGAGAAAGGAAGATAGAGAGAAAGATTGATATAGAGCGAGAGGGATAGAACCCACATGGCCCCTCAGGTACAGTGTTGTATTTCAAACCCGGTTGTGAAAGAATAGAGGGGCTCAGGGTCAATCAATCACTGCATTAGCCTGCAGCTACAAAGCCTCCTCTCTGTGTGGGCTGCCTCCATGCCTTCCACAGCTCAGGGATACAGACCAGGAGCAGAGGATCTGCCACTGGAGGGAGCTCTAGGTCACCATTCGGGCCTTTGTGAACCAGCAGCCCTGCTTCTCCTCACAGGTCGGCCTTTACCTGCACACTGGCTCTGAGGGAGAGGAGAGGGAGGAGGAGGAGGAGGAGGAGCCAATGATGTCACCGGAGTAGGGTGAAGAGGTAGGAGGCCGGGAAAAGAGGGGAAATTTCACAGAGGTGGTACAGTGTCTCACATTAACAGGGCGTGCAACATTCAGCGAAAACATCTGCCCACGCCTCCTGCAGCGAGGTGTAGGTGTTCCGGGAGGATGTGAAGGATCGTGTGTCAAAGCTGCACTTGTTTAGTTCTTTTCTGTGAAAACTGCATCATCTCAAAAGACAACTGCTCCTCTTCGGCTTTTCCTTTGTCAACACCGAATTCCTTCCACAGTGTAGACAACATGTACACTTCTAGCTGGTATGAGCTGAAAGATGCTGCTCAAATTCAAAATCATTGTCTTTGTATTTCAGACTAATGTTGTGAGGAAAAAGCCATCAGTGCTGCTTTGCCGCGCAGACACAGACATTTTTTGAGCCGAGATCTCTGCAGATTTCACACGGAATAAAAAAGAAAACAGGGAATCAGGACTATTGTCAACTTACACTCAGGGCCTGCATCGTCCTGGTAGTCAGAGGCGACCGAGGCGTCGTCTGACGGGGCAGAGCGACCTAGACTGGAGCTGCGGTTGTCATCAGAACCGTCGTCATCCCTGAAGTCCGCTGAGTGTGTGTGAACATATGTGTGTGTGTGTGTGAAAGAGAGAGATAAAGCAAATGTCATGTATTTAAAAATTGTTGATGAAATACTTTGATAGAGATTGTTCAGGGTTATTTTACTCACGTGGGAAGGGGAATTCCTGAGGGTTTCTGTGAAGTCAAATTAAGCATAAATCAGATTAGGTTGCACTCAACGGCAACGTTTTCTGTGCTTTCATCATTCAGACAACTCAGCACCAGTTTTGCTTCACACATTAAGCAATTGTTTCCTGCACATAAGACCTCAAAGCCACAGGTTTTCTGTAACAGTCTGTTATCGAGTAGTGCAGGCTACACAAGTGAAGATGGTTTGTTTCCGGAGTAAACTAGAGCACATCACAGAAGAGCTGCAGCTCTTTGGCTTTCAAGAACTGTTGATATCCAGCTTGATAATTAAGGATAAGACTCTGATAAGATTATTCTATTATTCGAGCTTTATAAACTTTAAATAGAAATTTAAGAAAGAGTCTTGAAGGTGACACCATTAGACTAAATTACTTTCTTCAAATGCAATTTTGCAAACTGTGTTTAAAGCCATTACAGCAACAATTGAAGGACTTTGTGTGACATTAAAAGCAAAAGTTGGATAATGGTGTAATGAAACGCTTGGAGATTGCACACCTCCGCCAAGGCGAACACCCTATCTCACCATGTTACAGAAAGTTATTTAAAATTCAGTTTTCCCTTCTTGTCCTGCCGCTCCACAAACATTTACGGAAATTGGTTCAGCAGTTTTTCTGTAATCCTGACAGACCGACTAACTGCAAGGAAAACAAAACCTCATTGGCAGAGGTGGCAACAAGCAAAGCAGTTTCTGTGTCCTGCTGATGAACGCAGCTCTCGGAGGTGAACTCTTACCTCACATGGACGACCCTGAAGTTGTTCAGTAACACTTTCCGTGTCTCTCGGGAGGTTTCACTGAGCTCATCATCTTGGAGGATCTCCGTTACAAACAGTTCACAGTCTGAGGAAACAGAAAAAATGGAATTCATGAAATATACTTCGAAGGTTTTTCAGGTTTTCAAGCTGAAGGTATGATGAGGTATTTAATTGGACCACAGATACTGAGCACTGCTGTATGTTATAACTTTGTCATAGAGATCTTTATCATGGCAGGAGATAAACACATGTACAATACAACCACCTGAAGGTTTTCATCACAACTTGTTTTATTTGTCCGTATATTTGATGAAAATAAATCCATGCGTTATTGGATTTGTTCTCATTTTGCAATATCAGGTCAAAATCAAAAGAGCACAGCCTGTACTGTACATGTCATTCAAATGAAATCTAAAAACACATAAGTAAAGTCTGCAAATTGAGGAAAATATTGTATTTTGAATCTCCAACCTTTTCCCAACATGTCAGCTGAACTATCTATTTCTTCTGCTTATAACAATGTTTCTGAAATTTAAACAAGATATAACGCTGCTCTTTGTGTGACCCCTCAAAGACAAATCCAAAGACATTACATGAACAAATACGTGAAGAGAGTAAACAGTTATGATCAACCTTTTCTTTTGTGGTACTAAGCTGAGCTGTGAACTCATCTTTTAGTCAGAATAAGAAGTGAGGCCTGTCTTTATGATGCTGTAGGCAAAACATGCTGGCCCACATCACGTATCTGATTCAATCATCTCGATACGCCTTTACTGGTAAATGCAAATCTACATCCAGAGGCCTTGATGGATGCTCTGACAGAACATGCAAATGTAGTCAAAACCACAGCACCACCATGTCAGGAGCAATTTAAAAGTTTATTACAAGAGTTGAGATATCTGTTTAGTTTTGTTTGCTCAACTTGAAGCGACACTAGGCCTGAAAATGTTATTAGCAAGAGATTAATGGATACAAAACAATGAAAAGGACATGATGACGCTGAAAGTTAGGTTTATTGTTTAAGTAAAAACAGGGAGAATTTGGAACAACTATGTACATTTCCTTGAGCGCACTCTGTTATAATAGGATTTAAAGATGACAATAAAAACAAAGGCATTACCGTCCAAAAGTCTCCTAATGTCCACAGGGATTGTCCCCATCCCCCGACTTTCACCTGTCCAACTCAAGTAACTTTGGTCTCCGAACAAGGCAGCCTATGCAAACCCAGCCTCTATCATAATGTTACAGCTCCAGTAGCAGAAGCAAAATCCAGGCATGCACACAGACACATCCGCACACACTGTCACAGCATCGAGCCACCTGGGTATTTTTGCTCTGAAACATGACTTCCGTGCATGCACCTCGATTTGCACAAACCGGGGTGGAGCAGGTGCAAAGACTTCCTGTGCAGTCTGGTTTCTCCACGAGGCTGAGGACAGGATTTGACTGACATTGATATAACCCTGAAACAATAACAACGCCGTTCAGAAAGCCCGAGTGGGGGCCATGATCCTCCACACCGGCTTCCTTTGAGCAGCAATGAAAGACAGAAAAACAACTTGATAATAACGAGGTTAAACAGTCTGCAGAAGCAAAAAAAACACATTTAAAGACCACGTAGGCGTATGTGGTGACTCAGAGAACTGAAAACTGGTGGCTGCTGCTGAAAAAACTGTCTGTCTGATCGTGCTTTGACTTGTGCGAACACAAATGGTATTTTTTTCTTGTTAAAACCATATTTAAAAAACAAGAATAAATACTTCTCAACATAATGGGATTACTCTTAGGGGACCCAGCTGATGCTGCAACAATAGGTCAATTAGTTAATTAGTCAATCACCAGAAAAGTACTCAAAGGTTCAGTGTGTAGAATTTTGTGATATCTAGTGTTGAAATGTGATGTTGCAGCTGAACAGCCCTCATCCTCACCCTCTCCTTCCAAACATGAAAAAGAAACTGTGGTAAACTTTAATTGTCGTAAAAACTCAAAAGGTGTTTAGTGTTTAAATATAAACGGCCTTTTCTGGGTTAAAGAAAACTACAATTCATACAATTTAGATGAAATGAACAAGTGAAAACATCATGAGAATCATTCTACATTCAATTTCTGCCAATAGATCCCTTTCACCTAAATCTTACACTCTGGACCTATAAACTGAATAATCTTTTTAGATTATCTCTTAAACTGTGATTCTTCCAGCTTCACCAATGTGAGGATATGATGTTTTTGTATGTCTCAACCATGAAACTACTGGAAGTGAAACCACTGAACTGTTTGGTTGTTCCCAGGAAACTTCTTAAAGAGATTGTTTTGTTAATGAATTGGAGTTTGGGGACTGATCACACGAAGCTCTACCTGGACAGACTGAATTCAGAATTAGTCTGGGAACACTGGAGTGTTTATGAGTGACCCAGTTTTGCGGCGACACTAATTAACAGCCTGTTTGTGGGTTGAATCCAGTTTTAGCATTAAATCATTCCCCAACATGGTGTCACACAGCACGGCTCATTCATTCTACTAAATAATTCAAGGGTAGAGAAATTTAAAGGCCTGAAATCATCGCTCACGTTCACCAGAAGCAACAGGGACATGCGCGGACAGCGACTGAAGACCACGTGGTTTCTATCCACCATTTTGTTCCATATCACCTGACTCACCTGGATGATCGGGTTGTTCACCTGTAGATCCAACATGGTTGGACGGAGGAGGAGGAGGAGGTCGTTAGCTGTTCACCGAGAGGAGAGCAGAGCCGTCGGCTAGCTAATGAAACGTACCCCTGAAATGACAAACCTCCATTAAACCTCCTCCATGTCGCGCTCACCTGGACCCGTCTATCACCTGGCGCCGTTCACTAGCTAGCTTGTTGAGCTAACTCGCTCTCGACAGTGTTTCTGAGTAAGTTCACTTCTGCTCCACGTGGAGCTCGAGTTTAAATCTGTTCAACTAAGTTTGATTAAACACGAAACTAAACCACTGCCCCCCCCCCCCCACACACACACACACACACACACATCTGTATGAATGTTGTGTTCACGGACTCACATCCTCCGTCCACATACGTGATGTTGACAAATCGTCAATCAGACTTCCAGCGATGTGTGTTTGTTTTTCTACGATGGTAGAAACTGTCTTTTAAAATGTTTAAGTGTTTTTATCCTGAGTGTTTTTCACCACGTTAAAAAAAACCAACGTGCATTTTAGTTTTATTTTTAGTTTACGCTGTGTCTACGTTTGCGATGCATTCAGGTACTCGCTATGTTCCTGTCGGTTAATGAAGTTGTAAAATCGGAAATCAGAATACAGGCAGAAACAACGGTTGGCATTCTTTTAATCATTTTTATTTATTTACTTTTTCTATGATTTCCCATGACTCCGGTAAATAATGTATGAATCGTTTCTTACAAATTGTGTTTTTATTTTACGCTCGCTGGGTTGTTTTGTGCAGGCGCTGCGTTCAAGCACTCGCTATGCCACTGTCGGTTAATGCAGTTGAAAATCGGAAATCAGAGCACACGCAACAACAAAATTCGATTTGTATTTCATTTTAATTCAGGCTATGAGTTTCCACTTGTTTTGCGAGCAACGTAGGTGTTATTAGTTTTTAATTAATTCTGTTTTTATTTTACATTTGATAGTGGATTGACCTTTGAACGGCGCTGCGTTCAAGTACTCAAAATGTGCCCCTAAGATAATGATGTGGGAAAATGGTAAATCACAGTTCTATGACGTAAAATGTTAATTAAAATGTCTTTATTTTAATTTCATTCCATTTTACACTGCGTATGTTTTTGCAGCATTTGTGTTTTTGTAAATCAAAGTTCTAGTGAATTAACACAGTGAAAATCCTTTATGCTGATATCCATTGAGGTAAAGCTGCCTTGTGTTTAAACATTATAAAATAAAGATCAGCAGGGATGCAGGTGATGTTTCAGCACTTTAAATGGTTGAGTGTTATCTTCACCCTGAATAGCACATCTAGTCAAATTAGGTCTGAAAAAATTCTCCCTTTAACTGTTTAATTTACAGTATTCACCACTTTGATGGGTCTTTGACTGAAGCTGAAAAACTGATTAGGATATTTCTGAGACAACGCGCTAGTGCAGCGAAGCTAAATTGGTCCCTCGCTATATGTGACAGGTCTTGGATGGATGGTTTATATTAGCAGCAGAGGGGGAACAGCAGTGGTTCGGACCTGAGCGTTTACATACACAGCTGACATGTGAGGACGAGGCAGCGGTGGAGGCACTGATACTAATAGAAATAGTGGTGGGCCTCTCTATCGCCTTATTGATCCTGTATTACAGAGACACGACAAGGAAAGTCATCAAATAACCAAAGCTCAATCAGCCACCGCTCACATCGACAGCATACACCAGATATCAATCAGGACTGTGTTGGACTTGTCTTATGTTTGTCCTCCGTTTTGAAATATGTAGTGTGTGTTCAAGCTCACGAGATAATTATTTCATATCCCAGGCAACATCACACAGACACACACACATAATCTGTCACTTCACAGGCTAACACAGAGTAATTCAACAGGAATGTTTGCGTCAACCAGTCACAAAGATCTTGTATCTTCTCTTATATTAAAGTCCAAAAAAGTGATTTTGCTGTTTGGGATTGCTGCTAATATTTATTCTCATTATTGAATCATCTGCCAGTTATTTTCTATTTTAATCATTTGTTCAGAAAACTGTGATAATCTCTCGACCCATGTCCAAAACCTGTGAATTTAATATTATCATAATGGCACGTTTGAGAAAGTGGAACCATCATATACTTAAAAAAATGATGAAACCATATATTGATTATCAAAATTGTTGCAGCTCTGTTGCTTTTTTCGATATTAAAAAAAACTCTATTTTCCCACAAGGGAGGTAAACAGCAGTATTGGCAGCAGTTTCCTCTCAGCGCATCATCGGATATTAATAATTTTCAGTATTTCATGTTGATGAGTGTCTCATGATGGTGTCCTTCCCTGTCACCTCTCTGCAGGAAGCCACAGGGTCAGGGCGAGTTGAAGCTCATGTCAGAATTGCCCCCGCGTTGACCTGCGCCTGACTGGCCTCCCAGCAAAAAGCCCCTGTGAAGGTAAGAGGAACTGGGGTCCCCTCCCCTGGAAAAGAGGTTCCCTCCCCTTGACAGCTCCACAGAGCCGCAGCCACCTGCCTGCTGGGCCAGCCCCATATGAAAAGGGAAGCCCTTTGTAATCCGACGGGGATTACACCACCCAACAATGCGCCGCTGAAAGAGCGACAAAAGCTCTGTATCAAACGCCGCTGAGGGGGAGCAAGGCTATGATCTCCCACTACTACCAACACTGACTCCTCCGCCACCTCTCATCTCCCCAAGAGGCCACCCCCCCCACCTTTAGCATTCGCTGCCTCTGTCCTCCTCCTGCCCTCTCATCTCTAAGATCTGGCCTTTTATCAGCGCATTCCTTTTCATTTGCAATGCGGTGTGGGGAGGGACAGCGGGTCTCTCTGATCTGCCAGGGGAAAGAGTCAGGAGGATCCTCGGGGCATGAAGGGTGTGTGTTTCGTGTGTGTGTGTGTGTGTGTATCCTTTCCTGCAAACACACACACATTGCATTCTCAAGATAGGGTAGTCCAGAGGGACAAATAGTGAAGCACCCATGCCTGTCTTTCTGGCTCTTTAGCTTTGTTTTAGAAAACGATTTTGCACGTTTGAGGTTTTCCTTTTCAAGGAATTAGCACAGGGCACAAGCTGCAGATCCTATTATTTCATTTTTCTCTAAACCCCTGACATTAATCACTCGATAAGAATAGCTGTCACCTTTTCCAATGGCAAACATCTCAAGTTGGTGCTCATGCAAACATGTCGCAGCATTTTCAAAGCTGTACTGAAAAAAAAAAGGTGTTTGGCCTGAATCTTAAGGGTCTGTTGTAAATGTTTGTGTCGCTGGAGGAGATAAAAAGAGTCAGTTTACTTTTCGGATTTCCTCAGAGTCACTGTGTTCTCAACCCACCCACTGCTCAAACATACATCAGTGTTGGAGGGGGGGGGCCTCGGTGGCAGCGAGGTAAAAAGTGATGATAGATTGAGGACACAAAAGACGGAGGAGCAAACGTGTTGAGCTAAATCTACAACCTTCACTCACACTGCCTGACTGACTCACGGTGGTAGGTTGGGAGGGGGGGGGGGGGTTACCTCAGCTTGTACTCAAATCAATGTTAGCCCTGAGAGCATTGAATAGAGAATCATTCAAATTGTATTATGTTAGGATATATGAGCCATTTCAAAATATTAATTCAGCATTATTTGAGGTGTCTGTTAGGGGAAGCAGTTACAGCAGGCAGTGCGTTGACTCGACTGAGCGATCACGCGCCTCTATTACATGTGATATATGAATGTGTGAGAGGGAGCTATTTTTCATTACCAAGACATAGTCCCTAGGGGCAGTTGTTAAAGAAGAATCTATGAATTATCCCCCTGAAACAACTGGCCCTTGTCAGGAGTGGAAGGAGACGGGAAGGGGAAAGGGAAGCGCTATCGAGAGTGGTGGGTTTGAGAGACTGGAAGGAAGCCAGGGGAACGTGTCTGCCGGAGCTTGTGATCCTGCACGCCGCTGCCGCTCCCTCTGTCCAGTTAATTGGAATACAAAGCAGAGCGGGGTCGATGAGAGAGCGGCAGTGGCGAGGAGGCTGGTGGTGGTGGTGGGGGGGGGGTCTGCTGTCTGTCTCCAGCAACACTCAACCTTCACTGCTCGCTGGGAATTGACTGGGGAGCCGGCAAGCGAGACCGACACACTGTCACTGGTAAAATGAACTGTCACCTTGCATTTCTCAACCTCCTGGCAGCATCGAATTGGCCGCTTTGAACCATGTGACGTGACACTGATTGAGTTCTGGTTTTTCCCTCCTGGGCTCCAGGGGAGGGAGCTGGTTTAATTTCAAGTGTACAGCCTCTCCATGCAAAGCATCCAGGCAGGGGCTCATCATCATTTGCTTCAAACCTGCGCCGTTACACCGAACCTTTCATGGGCGCCCTATTCTTCCTCACCACCCCTCATTATTTCATTGTGCTGCTTCGTTACTCTGCCTCTCAGCTGGTCTTGTTTTTCTTACGGCATATAGTCATGGCGGTCTGACAGGCACACGGAGGAGGAAAACTATTAGGTGTAGCCATTTGGATCCTGGAGGCAATCCCAGGGAGTATTAAGACGTTAACCCTGGCCAAGTCACTTGTCTTTCTCAGTTACGGTGCTGATGGAGTGGGGAAAGGATGCAGTAGCAGGAGGGACCCAGGAGGCAGGGGCTTCGGGTCGGCTGCCACTTCCACATCCGGTAGAGCCAGACTCGGTTGGGGGATGGTTGTGAGGAGTCTCCCAGGCTGGGCTAAAAAGAGCCTCAGTGCCATAACAAAGGAGGAAGAGAGTGTGCCGTTCAAAACTATAGGCAGCATTTCTCATCAAGGCTTTACTGAACGATAACAGCAATTAAATAACGGAATATATGTAATGTTTAAAGTGTGTGTTAAAAACATGAGCGAGGTGGTGATGTGCAGTGAATCACTGTGATAGTTTGTTCTGTTCAGACCGATCCTTTTATAATTCACTTTAAAAAACACGTCATATGGATGAAGGAGCAGAAAATCTAGAGTCGTTGTTTGTAAAATCATATTCTAGTTTGTTTTTATTAGAAAATGTGTTAATATCCCTTCACTACAGCAAAGGATTTAACATTAGAGATCAACACTACAGTTTTAAAATTCACATTGAAACATGACTTTTTAATTTTAAGACATATTTGAAATCTCATAAATAGGAATAAAGAAAAAAATATATTAATAATTGTCACATGATCACATTTTCGATTAATCTGCAGATAATCTTAAAAAGGATTTTGTCGATAAAATATTAAAAAGTAGTAAAAGATTTCAAGTCAGTTTTAATAATTGTGCTCAATATCACAAATCTCATGAGATAACATGACACCCTCTAATCTTAGACCACAGTAGAATATGGAACCTATTATTAATATTAATATTATTTTTAAAGCTTTTCTTCCATTAATGTCCAAAGATAATTGAAACTATGACAAACAAAAGCAAAACATCTTCACATTCAACGGGTTGAAAAAGGCAAATATTAGTTTTTCTGCTTGAAAACGACTGTTCAGTCATTAAGTTGCTGCTGATTCATTTTTATGTCGACTTATCGTTGCAGTTGTAATGAAGCGTCGTGTTTTTATGATTTCAGTCTTCAGCATTTCTGTGGTCAGACATTGTTCGTCTGACTCAGGCTTCAATCAGGTCAGCGACTGTGGAAAAACACCAGGAACCATGATGGAAATTAGTCCAAGACTCAATTGTTCCATCTCTTATGAAGTCTTATATATTCTATTTCATAAATATGATAGAATATCGTGGCTATTCTGCCGAAATCTCTCCGTGACACATCAGCAGCTCCGTTTATCGCAGTGGAGTCCAAACCATCTATGTGAGACAAACACTGTGGCTGCGTTTGACATCTGCCAGTAAAAATGACTCCTCTGTGGTTTCTCTTAGATGAGCGACCCCCCGTCATCCCATGAATACTGTATCTAGTTTGTCTTTAAAGCCCGGGGACCCTGCAGAGTGACATGCGACAGAGGAACTGGTAGAAAACCAAGGAAGTGAGCCTTGCAATAGACTTGTAAAAGAGCCTGCAACAACTGCAAACAGCATGGGGTACAAACAGCACTGGGTTGACCTCAAACAAAGTGCAGAGGGGGGCAGGTCGGGTGAAGATGTGTTAGATATGTGCGCAGAAGGAGCTCGGCTGCTGTATCTATTAATAGTCCTCGTGTGCAGTGGGGGTGTTGGTGCTGCAGAGTTTTTGATTATTTTTGTAGGATCTTCCTTCTTTTCCCATTGTGTCCATTTACCATTTCTAGTTCCCCTCCTCTCCCCTTGCCCTACATTTTCCAGCAGAAGGAAGAGAGGGCTCCGCTGATCCGAAGGTGAAAAACACCCTCCTCCTCCTCCTCCTCCTCCTCTCCCCCGGCTGAACATCTGTCTCCGTGGCGTTGGCTGCAGCACACACTCTGACACCTCCAGATGGAGAGCCCGCTGGGAGCGCTGAGGTATTGCCTACAGAGATGGCAGGGATCACACCTCTGGAATGAAGTCCCACACTTGTTTTCTGCACCGTCCCCCTTTTTGTTGTTGAATCTGTCACTATTCACCATATCGATTGTCGCCACAGTCCTTGGCCTTGTGACTCATCTGAAGAGGAGGCTTCTGCCTTGTAAAGAAAAGTACGACAACAAACCCCTTAGCCCTTTTTCTAATTTACAGTAATGGGCCGTATGGTGTTTCAACTGTAACTTCTATTCGATGAACTGTATTAATTTTTAATATAGTTGTGAGAGAACTGCACACTCATGCAGATATATTTCAAATGGTTGCTGATTTCCATTTCAAAGAAACATGTTTTTCAGAGGTGGAAAACTGTTGTAACTTTGCACAGTTCGCTAAATGGCCTATAACCTTATTACTCTAAATATTAAAAGCAATACCTGCAAACTTATGAAGTGAGAGAGGCCTGGAGTTCCTCCTCTACGAGCCACTCTGGTGTCTTGACGGATTGACTCTGCATTCATTCGTGCCTGAACTCTGCGTGAACCTCAGCTTTAGGAAAAAGGACACCAACAGGCCGGTGCTGCTGGGGCACAAACTTGTGTGTGCAAACTTAACACCCAGTGCAAATATTGAAACTGCTGCTCTTTTAGCATCGGCTGAACCTTGGTGGCCAGCTCCTGCAAACGTTTGGCTAAAGGCGAAACCTGAATGAGCACTGAGATGTTGGCTTATCACCTTATCTCCTTTGTTTTCAACAGGAAAGAACGTTATCAGAAACAAAGTATTTCTCTTAAATCATGTCAAATACATGAGGAGTTCTGTGGCGACCTGTGTCAGCTGTATCTAAGCAGAATTTGGGTAACAAATCAAGGGTGAGACCTGGCTCCCTGGAGTTTGTTGTCATGTTTAGAGCCCCTGGAGGTATTAGGAGGTGAAGAGGTCACTGGGAACCACCCCATGTGTTGTGAAAGATTCCTCTTGTCACATTATGCAAGAGGACTTTGGTGAGACTATTACTGGATGTAAAAAAAAAAAAAAAAGATAAAGTTTTTAATGCAATTCATGATTTCAAATAATTTATTTTGGACCTATAAACTCAGGAAAAAGCAAATTCACGTATCCCGGTTATCTTTTTACAAACACAGCATGTACAACTTGGTTTTCCTCATTTTTATAAACTTTATTAAGCTTAAATCATCTCAGCAATTGTTGGAAAATACCCTGTAAATAAATAGTGCAAACGATGACACTGAGTACTTCAGTGCTCCAACTCAAAACACAGCATGGGCTTATGATAGATTATAAAATACAAGAATGGATGAAAAGACATTTAAAAAACAAATCTCAGCATTCAGTGTCAAACCAATGTCCTTTAAGCACATGTTCTACACACGTCCAAAAGCATTTTCACAGTTTTTTCCTGGAATTGTGCCACTGAGGGAAACAGCTCAGGCCTCCACGTTCACTCACATATATATATATATATTTTATTATTTTAAAGTCTTATAATGGTCCAGAGTCTTTCCCCTTCGCCTTTGGAGAGGACTCAGGCCCGGGAAGTTTCTCCATAGGTGCGGGAGTGTTGTTCGCCAGAGCCGAGCCGAGTTTCTCGCGTTTCTTCTGCTTCATCCTGCGGTTCTGGAACCAGATCTTCACCTGCGTCTCGTTGAGCTCCAGACTGGCGGCGACCTCCACCCGTCGTGCCCGCGTCAGGTACTTGTTGAAGTGGAACTCCTTCTCCAGCTCGGTCAGCTGCTTGGTGGTGAAGTTGGTGCGGATCACGTTGTGCTGGCCGGGGACCCCGAACTCGGACAGGACCGCTGAGGAGAGAGCATGGATGAACGTGTGATGGAGGAAAAACATGGACCTCGTGGGACTAATGCGTGAGTAACAGATGATAATGAAAAAAGACCATGAGTAGAAAAAAACGGTACAAAGAGTTAGATGCCAAATATTTAGTTCAGAGCAATTTTGGTTAATTACATCAGCCGGGCTTTGTTTTTACGCACAGTGAGCCAGCGTTGCCCTCACAGATCCCACGACCTGTTCCTAAGCTGCACTTCATTGCACTAATTCTTAAATGAGTCCGAGGATGAACAAACCTGTTTTAGGAGGATTCCTCTTCACTTTCATCCAATCGAATGTTTTAGACGTTTCCTCCACAGGCTCCAAATCCTTCTCCTTACTCTGGGGCGGTAACCTTGTGTAAACACTGTCTGTGTATTCTTGCTGCCTCTGCTCTCCGTTACCAAAGTGCAGATAGTGGCCGCCGGCCGCCACCCCAGGCCCGCAGCTGTCCCCGGTGTAAGGGGCCATGTTTGTTCCGAGGGGTGAAACTTGCGCATGGATGAAGTTCCGGTCCTGCTCGGAGGCCAGGCCGTACTGGTGATGTCCGTACTCCAGAGGCGACCCATACATGGAGTTCCCCGGTGTGGAAAACTGCAGGTCCAAGTTGACGTGTGTCTGGTGGTGCAGGGGGAGGCCCGGAGTCTGGTGGGGCGCAGACGTCGTGGCGACCAAGCGGCCATCCGGTGCGTAGCTATCACTTGTTGCGCACGAGTTGGACGACATGTATCCGTGGTTTAAATTGTGGTATCCGGCCTTGGCACTGAAAATATTCGCTCCCCGGTTGCACACTGGGTAGTCTAAGTAGGAGTTCATCCTGGAGCCTTTGTTTGTTCTGAAGTGATAAAGGCTGAGCAGTCATTAATCGGTGCTCCCTGTGCCCTAACCTTCTAGGTAGTATGTCAAAGCTGTAAAACTGCCTTCCACCCTCATATCACCTTCCTGACACACCATGTGACCCGCTAAACGCCAATGGCAAAGACCTACAGCACTCTGTCAGGTCTGCGGGCTCGTCCATCACACGGCCTCGCATTTACATGACAAATGCTTCAATCAAACGCGCTCATCCATCTGATAAGAACACAAACACCAGGGCAAATTTTCCTGCTGCAGCGTGAGAGGGGCTCAGAGTGACAAATTTATGACAGTGAGAATTGTGGCAATATATGTATAACATATATAATAATGATGATAGTGTGTTTGTAATAATCATGGCCCCCAGAGGATTCAGGATACATGCAGGTTTTAATAATGTAATGATATCAAGAAATGGCTCAAATTAACTGAATTATTTCACGAAGTGCACAAATAATGTTTTTAGTTTTAATGTTTTAACCTTTTTATTTTTTTGGCCTCTAAGGTGTTATTAACTGTGTTGATTTATTTCCACCTTTTCGTTTAATGTACACATCTAAATCTCTCTCTTTCTAATTTTCTAAATACAGATTCAGTCAAAATGTTTATTATCTCATTACCAAAATACAGTAGTTCTGTGTTTTAACCCCGAAACCAGACAGACTGTGAATCAGACTGTTGTAAGGAGAGAGAAAAAGAGGCAGCGCAGAGGATCCAGTGATCCATCATGGCTCTTTTACAGATTGACAGTTTGTGTGGCCCACTTTGCCCATAAAAGAACAAAGACACATTTAAGAACCATACAGGCGCTTTTCTCTGGCTTCTATCTCTCTTGCTTGAGAGTTAACGACACTCAGGCTATAATGTAATATCTTCCAAAACCTATCACGTCCACAGCCATCCGTAAGGGCACTGTAATTAAGTACAGAGTTAATGTGATGCTGCAGAACTCAAGAGCTAATTAAGCTTTAAGAAGGAAACGGTGGATTTGCCATTTTACCAACGTTTTGGCTGAATTACAGTCGCCTGGCTCTTGGAGAAATATTTACTCAGGGGAGTGTTTTTTTATTTATTTATTTATTTATTCTACCTAAAAAAAACAACAGTTAACGTTTTAATTTGAGCCACGTGAGTTTGGATTGTAACGTTCCTGAAGAGGCTCATGCGTAAAAGTTACATAAAACAGTGGATTGAAAGGCTCCAGAGGAATAAATATGTGTAAATGCAAATAAATAAAAGTAGAGACTAATATTTAGATAATTAGTTCAATAAATAAAGAATAAAAACGCATGCTTCAAGACAGATCGGTCAAGTTTCGCCTCCATTAAGTAAAGTTTTTCGAGGATCTCGTCTGCTACAGATGAGTCAGTTTTGGAGCTCGCATGATTCTGTCCTGAGGAGAGCAGCAGCTCTGAGAGAAGAAGGAACCGTTCGCGTCCACGTTTTGGTTTGTTGTGTGCGCGCTGCCGTGCGTGTCGTACTGCACATCGAATTGCGGACCGTGCGTAAAGCCCAGAGCTGGATATTTGGAGTATTCTGCCGGGTACTGTGGCTGCTGCTGGGACTGGAGCGGCGGAGAGGCCGCCTGGTAATCCCCGCCCAGATGGACATAACCCAGGCTGGACAGAGTGGGGCTGCCCGGGGCGGAGGGGGAGGACGGGGGTGAGGAGGAGGACGTGATGAGGCCCTGCTGCCTCTCGTCCTTCTTCTGCTTCATCCTGCGGTTCTGGAACCAGATCTTGATCTGCCTCTCGTGCAGGTTGAGCAGACTGGCCATCTCCACCCGCCGCGGCCTGCACAGGTAGCGGCTGAAGTGGAACTCCTTCTCCAGCTCCACCAGTTGCGCGCTCGTGTACGCGGTGCGCGTCCGCTTGGAGGCCGGGGTCGCGCTTGGACACTTCTCGTTGACGGTGCAGTCTGTGCAGAAGAGAGAGAGAGAGAGAGAGAGGGGGGGTGGAAGATCAGAACCACTGAGTGGAGACTTTTCTGTCTCATCCTCCTTTTATTTGAATTCAAACTTTTGCATCTTATTTGACTGTTTTCAGTCATTTTCTGTCTGAGCCTCGTTCACTGTCAGTTCTCTGTTATTTTATTCCATTTATTCTAAACTTCCACGTGGACGCTGCGTAAAAAAAACAAAAATCACAGCGAACCTGCTCCAGAAACATCTGACATGAATAAATAATAATCAGCAGACGAATGAACAACAGGGCAGAAACAGTATAAACACCCAGAGACCGCACTGGGATATTTAACGAGTAAGTTATAGGTTGTAAACTCAACTTTGATGCAGTTGACATTGGAGAAAGATTTTTTAAATCAATCAAACGTTATTGCACTTTTCGTCCAAACGATAAAACACAAGAGCTTCACAGAACAAAAGCAATGAAACAATAAAAGGTGACAAAGATCATTTGTCTTTGTTTTTTTTAAAGTAGCATGTTCGAAATTTTTTACTTCTTTAAATCTATATTCTCTTTCTTAAATTTGACTGTACATTAAATGTATGATTTTTGTTTTAAATGTTAGAATATATATATATTTCTGCTAATAATAAATAATGTCCAGGCCTTACAGTGGAATCACATTTTCAAAAAGAAGCACTTAAAAACATTTTATATTTTCTCATCCATTTCTTCTTAATTGGTTTTTCTGCATGACCAATATTTTCTCTGCACTTTGTTTTGAAAAGAGCTAAACCAATGAATGTTTCTGTTGACTTTACTTTAAACTGTGGATCTGATGCAGAGCCGGTGTGTATTTATCAGCCTGCTTCGCCTGACTGGATTGAATTAATAGCTTCCGTGACCTTTTGAACCCGAGGATGGAAAATATGAGCTAATCTCCTCAATTAACTGTATCAGAGCTCATTAGAGGGCTCATAAATGAAAAGGCCTCATTTGGTAACTGGCCTCCTCTTCCTCCTCCTCCTCCTCCTCTTCTCCTTGGTGTCACACAAACCTGAGCTCCTCCTGCTGTGAGTCTCGTTGTGTCTCGACTCCTTCATCCAGGGGAAAATCTTTTTGCTCATGTTCAACTTTTGGTTTTGCTGCTTCGACCTCCGGGCGACCGTGCGCTCTAACGTCTCCACCTGCCCGGCCCCATGCTGGTGCTCTCCGGCCGCTTGGTGTGCGCATCCAAACCCGCTGCCGTCACGCACAGACCCGCTGCAGAGGGTGAAGTCTTGGTGGTGGTGCACGTTGCTTTTCTGCATCTCCATTGAAAGTGCACCGGGGGCCTCCCACCCTCCACTTTGACCTTACGACGCAGCGCTGGCAGCCAAATGTCACATGGCAGATTTCCAGAGAGCACCGGGCTGCTGGCCTGAGAGGGTCCAGAAAAAAACCACACAGAGAATCAGGGAGGAGACGACATGATCCATCTTATCAGCTCAATAGTGTCCTGACATGAATAGCTGAGCCTCTCCTGAGCAGAGAGGCGACGGAGAATTAAGAGCCTGGTGGAAATACACCTCCTGGCAAAAAACGCTTTGGGGGTAATCTTGTAAAACCTGCCCCAGAAAATATCATTTTTAATTATTGACCCCTCATTGGATCATGATATTTTGTTGAAACACACAAAAAAAAAACATGATTCCAGATTTTGAAACGAAATTATCACTTGAGACTATTCTTCTTCTCTTTTAAATAAAGCACCAGCCCTAATGGCAGCAATACGACAAACAGTAATAGTTATTAGCCTCAAATATAAACTGGCTAATTAAAAAGAAAATACATTTAATATTAATAAACAAACCAGATTTTTTAAATTCTGTTTTCAGTGGGTTTCTATAAGTGACCGCCCAGGCCTGTGACTGTGAACACATGAAAGTCTTTATTCACTCAATGGATCGTCCTGTCTGTAAAAAATGTAATGTTATGGAAGCTCATCCATCAAACACAAAATCAAACACGGGTCCATTGTGCTGCGCCGCGGCTGGTTTTAGGGCCTGGACCGAAACAAAATGCGATTAAAAGATGGAGTTGAACATCGTTACCGAGCTAAATGAAACCCTCTCTTCTTGTAGGAGTGAAACAGAAGCGGAGCGGAGAGGAGAAGTCTGGAGGCATGCAGCTTTATGAACTCTGGGTGAACCGCGGCTGGAGTCAGGCTCGTAAATCATAAAGACACATAACCGAGTCCGCGGCACAACACCCCGGCCGCCTTACCTTCCCCGCACCCACATTCATCCCGCACACAAACAGTCCTCACGGAAAACAGACGCCTCTCTCACCTCCGCGCGTTAGAATAATCCCCGCAGAGGAAGCGGCTCCTCTCCGGCTCCGGGTCGGATGATGTGACGCTGATGTGGCTTTGGGGGTGAAGCGGAGTGGACAGTGTTTCTCAGCTCACGCCGCCTTGCATAGCATTTCTGCAGGCTCTATGTGTGTGTGTGTGTGTGTAGGTGTGTGTGTGTGTGTGGCTATGTCTGTGTGTGTGTGTGTGTCCGTGCGTAAAAGGAATCCCTTTCTGCTGATCATGCAGGCTGACTTTCATGTGGTGATACCCATAGAAAGGAAAATGGCAAATTGATTCCAACTACATCTTCATTACAATCTGAGCAGAATGAAAATCCTGCAGCAGCGAAGTGACTCAACAGTAAAACTCGAGCCCAGTAGAAGTAAGGTCTGTGTCTCCACCAGACAGGAGCTGCTTTTTTTTTTTAATTCCACCCAGAAACACTCAACTTGCAAATACCTCAACAATTGTACCAACAAAGACGAAAAGGAATCCCTGCACGCAAGCTGGGTTTTATATAACAGCCATGGAAAGGAGGATCTTTGCGCATTTCTGTGCCAAATTGTCTTTAAGTACATCATCATAACAATCTGAGCCGAGTGAACATCCAGCAGCACCAACAGAGGGCTGGAGAAACTGAGATATTCTGGCACTGAACTCCATTTGAAGTGGATTTAAATAAGGATTAGTTTGTTGAGAAGTCGCCTCCTCACATCTGGACCACACCGGCTGCTATTTTTAAATCTCACCCGTGTGCGTGTGTGTGTGCGTGTGTGAGATATAGGCTGAGTGTCATATATGCTAATAGCCATAGAAAGGAATATTTTACGCATTCCTGTGCCAAATTGACCACAACTACGTCTTCATAACAATCTGAGCAGAATGAAAACCCGACAGCACTGAAGTGATTCAACACAGGAGGAGAAACTGAGCTAGTTTGGCACTAAACTCCCTTTTCAGCGGTTTTATATAAAGAAAACTGTTTGTTTTGAAGTCGCCTCCTCAAAACTGCCACGAGTGAAAAGCTGCTATTTTTATATTTCACACAGAAACACTCAAGTTGCGTTTTTTTTTTTTCCTCCTGCACATTTACACGAAGCCAGAGTTTTTCCCCTGGAACGTGTCCAGCGCTGGAACAATAAATTCAAACATCCCCCAATTCGGACCGATGCCAGCGATGCCATAAATTACGCAGCTAAAGAAAGCCATCAGTATTTGTTTTTACACACTCGCATACCAAGTGCTCTACGTCTTCTCTGTGTGTGTGTGTGTGATGAGATTTTTTTCTCCTTTTCTAATTTAAATGAGTGATCAGATGGACTCGTTTTAAAGAAGAGGGGACAGACACAGAGACACACAGACAGACAGCGTCCATTCAAAGTCTCTGTGCACATGTTGACACTGTGGTGATCTGGTTTAAAACGTGTCAAACGTCCCAGTGGGTCGATCGTCGCAGCTTTGATCTCTCAACCTCACGTTGCTCGATGGCTTTGATTGGCTGTGAAAGTTAATATTTAACTAAGAGGTTAATTCATGCAAATGGTCCGCGCCTGTGATCTGTGAGCCGTGAGCCGCAGCCGGAGTCTCAGAGAATCCAAACTGAGCAGATCCCAAAAGCTGCGTGATCCGTGTTTGGAGTTAGTTTGATCTGAAAGGTGGATGTGATCATAATGTCTCTGTTAAAAGGCTTCAACACGGTCATGTGATCAGTTTATTAGGAACACGTTTCTAAAAGTAATGCAGCAGCTCCTCGCTCCTCTTTTTAAAAAAAAAAATCAAATTTACACTTTTTAGTCTTAGAATTAACAGGAAATAACTCATTTGGATGTGTTTGGGTTACGTACTCCATAGTTCCAGGCAAGAAAATCACTTTATTACTCCACTACATTTATTTAAACGATAGTTAAGATTTTTACATTAAAAAAAACTAAAACTAAACATCAGAATTTAAAATTCTGTGTAAACTTGAATGCATCAGCAGCAAGAGTACAACACAAAGGTTATTTCTCTGCTTTGACTTGAGTGAATAATGTCATCACTTCCTCCACCGCTGCAGTTGTCATGGAGCAAACAACAATTAATAGTGACCTGACTCGGTGTGCTGATGAAGGCCATGAGAGGTGGCGTGGAGCTCGGGACATTTCCAGGATAAGTGGGTCTGATTGTGCCAAGAGTGTTTCGTCAAACACCTCAAACAGTCAAACAGTTCGTGGTGCTGCTGAACAGGATTGATTTAAAGCCGAGAGGGGTTCACAGTATTTTGTCCACCTCAGTTTATTTGCATGTCAGTGATGGAAGAACTCAGATTTATCTCTCAGGTAGAAGTGAGGAGTGCACTGGTGCTACAGTTTACTTAGGTGAAGAATTAAAAGTGCGGAACGTCCTGCTTCAGAATAAAGTATTATTGTGTATTTAATGTGCAGGAATCACTGAAGTGCAGCGTCTAGTGTCATTTTAACAGCTCTTGAATTTCCAGCATGAATCATTTAAACCTTTTCATCATCTGTGATGACGCATCACAATGAATTTGGTGTTTCTATTTTGTTAAGTAGTAAAAACGTAGTAGTTTGCTTCTGAAAACGTCGCGAAGCTGATGTATTAAAGTAGCAGGAAAAAGAAACAAAAAGTACAAGTACTTGAATCGTATTTCACCGCAGTACTTGTACCAGTACTACAGGATGCACAGGTGTCCCTAATAAACTGGCAACTTGGTGCACATGAGCCATAAATCTCTCAGATTGGCTCTAATGTGCAATAAAAAGTGACGTGTAAATACAAAGAAAATCAGCATTAAGTGCACGGTCTTAAAAAAGTCTAAACTGTCCTCTGATGTATGAGAGAATATGGAGGGGGGGGGGGGGGTGCAGATGGACGGACATGATAAGTCAGGGAATGGAGACACAGTGTAAATACACACTGTGCTGTACATGGCCTGTAGTTGTCATTCACATATGACAACATCCCTGAGTTGCACTTTATACGTCCCATCACTCCACCATCATGTGGTCGCCTGTCTCATCTGTGATGGACATGCACAGACACCCCCCCACCCCCACCCCCACCCCCACCCCTGCACTGCCTGCTGACAAATGCAGCTCTCTGCAACCTCTCTTGTCAATTAGCTGCAGGAACCACGTGTCTGCAGAGGAGGGGATTTATTGCTCCCAATCGATGAATAGAGACATTTGAATCAACAATGGCAGCGACTTCATTCCCCACAGAGAAGCAAAAACAAGTAAATAGAAAACGACAGGTGTTAATCTAATAAAAAATACATAGTTGGTATAAATAAATAGCCTCATAGCACAATTATAGTAAAAATAATTGGCAAACAAAATAGGTTTCCAGCTAAATCAAGATCAGTCAGTCGTAGAAATCCCTTACAAGCAGCATATTGACAGAAATAATACACGGTGATGTCAGTTTATTCATGTATTTGTACACTCACTCATCCTGTGGGAGGATAATAAACACATTTGTAGTAAAGCAAAAAATATTCCTTCACAGTTGCTGACAATTTTTAAACCTTAAATGTTTAAAAAGTCCTCACAGCTGTTTATAAGTATATTTAATTAACTATATAACTTTATTATTAAGGGTTTTAAACTCTAAATGTTCATTCACTGCAAACAGGGCGGGAGAAGTTGAAGTTTCTCACCTCCCACATGATTCTATCCTCAAATTAAACCCACACACTCGGCTCTCCTGTTAAAATACGTGTTTGTTAAACTTACAGTTTCTCTTTTTTGTCGTGGTCTCATCTTCTCCTCAGGACTGATCCTCCGTCCGCTGCGTTGGAGCAGTTTGGCGACGTCCTCCTCACGTTTCCCTGCAAACTCAAACTCCTCCTCGGCCTCAGACAGCGACAGTGGAGAAGAGACGTGAGTGATGACGAGGCGAACAAAGGCCACATTGAGGGGCCTGTCCTGCATCTTTAACAGATGTCATATTCTCCAACAAAAGAGAACACACACACACACACACGCACACACACGATCAAGGGTCAGCTCGAAGAGGGAAAACTTCAGAACTCCTCTTAAAAAGGATAAATTCAGTTACTCTAGTATTTTCTGGACGAGGTGAACGCTTTCTTCCAGGAGAAGTGTCGTCGCCTACATACTCCCCAAGACACGAATTTGTGGCTGCTGCTACATTTACACAAATTCGGATCTACAGGGTTTATATAGACGACAGGACGTCAGCCTCAGGCTGGAGGACAGAAGCTAAATGAATCATAACATCAAAAACAAGAGACACAGGATGTTTCTTCATTTGCAGTTGGAAGGATAATAACACTTATTTCACAATAATTCATCGAGTCAACTGTTGTAGATGTTAATAAAAGTTATAAATGGTAATAAGTGATTAATAAAAGGTTTATTCCACTGACTCTACATTATAAACGGGTGTAATCATCAAGTCAGCTGTAATAAATGCTAGTAAGTCATTAATAGTCATTATAAATGGTTAAGAAGTCCAAGTCTTTCATTCTAAATGTTAACAATCCATTAATACACATTATGAATGTTTACAAGTGATTAATAAAGGTGTGTAGTCCACCATTAAAAACAATAAGTCATTAAACGTTGTTATAAATACTAATACGTCAATTCTAAAGTGGTTTCATCCATCAAGTCTGTAGTTATAAATATGAATAAGTCATTTAAAGACCATTAGAAATATTAGTACTAGAAAGTTGTTATAAATAAAAGGTGAATAATAAAGTAGTTGGGATTTTACTTCACAAACTCATTTAAATTAAAATCTGCAGGAGTTTAGAGGATTTAAATTTTTCACAGGTGAAAAGGCTGAGAAATAAGATATGTTAATGAGAAATAATAAGAATTAAAGGAGCTGTAAAAATTAATTCAGTGGCGTTGAAGGTTATTTCCCTTTGAAATATTCCGCTGTGGATGTGTAAAGTAGAATAAAATAGAAATAACCAATAACAAGTGGCTCAAAATGCACCAGAGCTCAGAACTCCAGAATAATATAATTAATTTACTCTGATTATCATTATTATTATTATCATCTTAATCAGAATTAAACCAAACCCTGTGTTTTTTAATGAAAAGGCCAAAACCTGCAGTTCAGCCGTCCGCTCCCTGCAGCAGAAGCTAAAGCTGAATTCCACAGACACCTGAGGAGACGATGAACTGATGAACCTGCTCTGAGTGACACCATGTTTGTCTCTCTGCTCTTTCTCTGCAGCCTGCGCGCTCCCGAGGAGACGTGCCCGAGCCCAGAAAACCATCCATCACCAGGCCGGCCCGGTCTGAGGCGCCCTCTGCTGGAGGGGCAGCTGCATCACAGCCAGCAGCGGTGCGGTCACACACAGATTCCAGATGTTGAGAGTCTCCACCGTGACTCCAACCGCTGTCCCCGGAGACACGTGAGACAAGGTGACATTTCTGTTCCAGCACCGCGTCAGTCACATTCAATCCAATGCAAGAGGAGGTCACTTTGAAATACACAAAGATTTTCTCATTTTACTTTAATTTCAGAAATAAATACACTTTTCTCTTTCACGTTGGGTTTTAGAGAAAATGTTTCAGTGGATTGTTTTGAATTAACTGAGTTTGAAGTGAAGCTGCATCAGAATCACGTGTTTGAATTTGTCCCATTCTTATAATTTAAAGCATTTCAGGTCAGAAAGGAGAATTTTTTAATTTCAAGTAAATTCTATTTGTTCAAATTCAACGAACTGACTTTAGAATTGAAAGTGGAAACAAATTCAGCTCGTTTTACGGTTCGGAATTTTTTTTTTTTTAAAAACCCACAAACCCTCAAATTTAAATTATTTCATAGATTAAAAACATTCGAGTGTCTTTTTTTCACAGCGTGTGTTTGTGTCTTCGGATGGTGACACTGCAAAGTCTGGCAGCAGCAGTGCGCTTCCTCCTGACGCATCTGCGGCTGCAGTCTAACGTCGTCTCCTGACCCAGCGATGATCCCCGCCGCCATGAATTATGCATGAGATCCGGGTACAGATTACCTCTATCAATATGCAATACTCATTACGCTGCTTAAATTGCCACTTAACAGTTATGAATATGTGGGAAATGTCTGGGACACATTTAACCCAACCGCTGCTTTTAACTTTTTTTTTGATTTGGTAAAAAACCTGGGATGAGTTTTTAGTTTTTTTTGGGAGGGGGGGGGTAAATATTATTGCGCAGCTTTTAGATTCCTGAAGTTAAAAATGCTTTTGTTTTATGAGACGACGCTGAGGCGTTGGTTTCTTCATGTGGAGTCAGTGAAGCCTGCGTGAGTCCAGCTCGGAGTTGTCCGACACTTCACCTTTGGCCGCTCGGTGACTCGGCACAGAGAAATAAATCACTGCAGGAGCTCGCTCAAGTTCGTGTCACTGCAGCAACACAAAGCCTCTTAAATACACTTCAACCCACACGAGCAGCTTTTTAAAATCCAAAACATTTTGTTGTTGGAAAATTAAATCCTTTATATTTGACACTCGGGTGTTTCCAGCTGACGAGCAGAGAAAGAAGCTTTAAACACTTAATAATAGAAAAACAGAGAAAGTGTGTAATAAGCTCTTATTTTCTTCTTGCAGGTAAAAATGTGGAATTAATCTCTTTGGAGTGTAAATTTACTTCAAGTGCAATTTGCTCCAAGAATAAAAATTTTAAAAAGTTGATATTTTAAAAAAATAAAAAATGTAAGGAGCCACTTTTTGATTTTATTTTTTATTTATCTAATGGGAACAGTTATTTTATAAGTTCAGACTCAAACGAACTGAAACCGACTGGACACCGCTTCCTTCCCCAGTCCAGCCTTTCCAGTCCCATCCACGCAGTTAAGCCGTCACTTTCATTCAAGGTTGTGAATTATATAGTACATTGTCTACTCCCCAAAACCATAAAACCAACTTTATGGACCTCACGTGACTTTTCACAGTCTGTAAGTAATATAGGTCTATACAATCTTTGGTAAGGGGGGATTTTTACCAACTTCAGCTCTGTCTATACCTGTAAGCCAAAGCTATACTCTTTCTTTTTTTGGGGGGTGCGATTTTATCACCAATATTCCCTCGTGCCAAACACGCATCTCGCTGCAAAGAGGTCACAAGAGGTAAGTTTGTTTTTTTTAATTTATATAAAAGTTTTCTCTTCAGCTCTGGTTTGTAAAAATATAGTTTTCCATGTGTTGTTGTTTTTTAAAAAACTAACCCTGCAGGTTAATCATTACTGAGGCTAAATCCAACTTTACGCTCCTCAGAAACACGCCTGTGTTTTTTTTCTTTTCTTATTCTCATGGACAACACAGTCGAGACACGTTCAAAGCAATGGAGAGAAACTTTTATTTTTTTTTTCAAAGCGCTATGAGTTCACTCACAAATACAAAAAGCTCATTGGCGAGGAAACACCAGAAAAAGGAAGGAAACAGCTCACATCACCGCCACAGAAGAACCCTTTGCACTAAAAATTCATCACATTGACAGGTTGGATACATTTGCATTGCTCATAATTAGCTCTAAACAATAATAACAGATGCACAAAATGTCCTAGAGCTACACATCGGCTTGTTTCTGAAGGTTTATGGACGTTAAGCATCGAAAATAGCAGTAAAAGTTACACTAAAGCGCTTTGAATGGCCTCCGGATACATTACATTCAATGAAGAGCAGCATATGGTTTGGAAACTTTTCTTTTTCCTCCTTATTTTGTTGTCGTTTTAGTTTTTTTTTTTTTAGTTTTTTTTTTAACTGTACAATGAATTGGACTCCTGTTAGACCGGAAACAAGTCACAATAAAGAGCTCAAGTTTTAAACACCTTCAAGAGACAGAGAGCAAAGAGCATGGACAAGTTATACCCCCAGTAATATTTACATCTTCTTTTACATCTAAGCTAATCATAGTACAACAGTCAACTGAAAACATTGGAACACCACAGAATACTTCTTCTTCTTCTTCTATCACAATAACATGCTGGAAGGTGCTGCGCTTTCAATAGCTTTACAGTACTCATGGATTTCTTTCTTGGTTTCTCTTTTTTTTTCTTCTTCTTTTATTGTAATTATCATTATGATGAATCTTTTTTTTTTTTTTTTTAACACTTTCCCCAAAAGTTATTCAGTTGTGGAAGGCGCTGCCTCCCGTCACCAGGCTCATGCTTTTCAGTTTATTGTCCTTCTTCCACTTCATCCTGCGGTTCTGAAACCAGATTTTGATCTGTCTTTCGGAAAGACACAGGGCGTGGGCTATCTCTATCCTCCGCCGTCTGGTTAGGTACCTATTGAAGTGAAACTCTTTCTCCAGCTCTAGCGTCTGGTAGCGGGTGTACGCGGTTCGGGCCCTTTTCCCGTCAGGTCCAGTCATATCTACAATTTTACAGAAAACCCAGACAATTAGCAACTGCACCGCACAACACACACACAGGTGGGTATTTGAGTAGTTTGGCTGCTGGACGTATTTGGGCTACAGACAGAGAGAGGGGTCACCACATGAAATGAGCTGGTGCAGGGGAGGTGGAGGAGGTGGAGGAGCATGCAACCAACACGACACATAACAACACTCACACGCCACGGGTGTTATCGCCGTTGTCTTATTATTATTATTATCATCATTATTATTATCATCATCATCTCCAGATCTCGCCATCAGCCCTTTGCGCATTTTACGCACAATTTTAAAGAGAAGCCCAGATCCACATCTCTCTGCGCACCATCATCCTCGCGGTGCTCCGGCTCCAGCTGCAGTTAACCTGGAGCCGCCGAGAGCACACGGTCCCACAAAGACTCCACAAACACCATCCACACAACCAGAGCTGCGCACTCATGCAACACCGCACAGATTCATCAGCGTGACACCCGGCAGAACTTAAACATTATGAGATGCGTAAATATACCATGGCTTATGTGCAGTTTCCGCATCCAGGGGAATATCTGTGGCGTTTGGCAATCGTTAGATGTGGGAGTGGAGGAGGTGGCGTTGGGTTCCTGGTGCTGCTGCTGCGCCCGCGGTGCCGTGCTGGAGCCGCCGCCGCTGCTGTGCGCGCCCTCCTCGGTCTCGGAGGCGACGGTGGCGTCCTCGATCTCCGTGAAATGAGCGCTGTTGCTTTTGTTCAGCGCGCCGCCGCCCGAGGTCGCGCCCCGGTCAGACGGGGGAGAGGGGCTTTTTAGTTCCAGCGGCTCCCGGCTGGCCGTGGCGCACGACGGCGGCACCGGATCTGGGGACGAGAGCGAGCAGTTGGGCGTCTGTCTGTAGCGGGCGTCCGGACCGAATCCCCGGGCATCCTCTCTCACGGCCCCGAAGTGGCCGCCGGTGTTGGTGCGGTTCACGGTTAGGTCCATGCCATTGTAGTTGTAGCCGAAAGACCCGGAGTGCATGGTGCCAGGGTCTCTGAAGGAGCCGCTCACAGCGCCGTTAGTCCCATAATTTAGTAACTGATAGTCGGAGCCATTTGGATAGCGCCCTGAGAACGAGTTTACAAAGTAAGAGCTCATTTGCTTGGATTTTTAAAGCCTCGATTTGTAGATCTTTGTCGCTATAATCCTGTGTGTTTGCACGATTTATGGACGCAATCATGAATTATAAGCAATGAAGCCCTACTGTACTTTGCCAGGTATGCGGCCAAATATGGGAGAGCGTTCCGGAATCACGTGCCTTTGTTGACCAGTCGTAAATCCTCTCTGATGACTTCGAGAGGTAATTCATGCTCCATGGTTACAAATGATGACGAAATAATGGTCGTTAGGCTCCAGTCAATGGTGCCTCCCCGCTGCGCCCCGAGAGCCGTGCGTGCAGAGAGCGCCATCTTCCGGCGGCAGCTGGCAGTGCTCCGCCGGGACGCGCTGTCATCCATCATTTATGTAACGCGCGGATCGTCCAGGCCACAAAAGGCTCAGGTGACAAACTGACACGGACCTGCCGGCACTTTGACGCGCTCTGTGCCAAACTGGGAAGTTTAATTGAATCTTCGCTCTGCGTTTATGGGAATTTCTAGGTTTATGATTTCACAACACCCGAGAATAATACCATAAAAAAATAAACCAGCTTCTTATTAATATAATATAAGTTTGGTTTTTTTTCCTTGAGTATAAAAGACACCACGAGATTTTCCAATATACATCAAAAAGCCTTTATTTTCTATGTACAATTTCCTAAAGAAAATATTGCACACGATATCCAGATGTGCATCGAACACATGGTGAACAACAATAAATAACACATTGTCTCATCTGTACAAATTGGTGAGTGGATGATGGCACAGCTGTAAACAACGAGACGAGCATAGGACAACTACAGCACAAGAAGTACAGTGAAGGACGAAGCCTGGTTTAATGGCACGAGGAAGAAATAATAATAATAATAATAACAGAATTAAACTCAGGAGGCCTGTAGTCATGAGGTAACAACATTGTCCAAAACCAAACACTACAAATTATTTACATTTTGGCGGATTTTTGCATAGTCCTCTAAATAAAGACACGAGCACAAGGACAGACAGAGGAGGACCTGATTCAAACCTAATGCAGACATTATCACCGTGCTATCACTCTACACGTCTCTAACATGGGGTTTGCAGCACTTCATCTACAGAGAAATTATACATTTGATTTTTATTTTATTTTTTTATTTTATTTCTGTGCGCCAGTGTCCCTTTAGCTCTTCTTCTCCGCCTGCTCCTCCTCCTCCGGTGTCTTTGAGGGGTTCAGGAGTTTGTTCTCCTTTTTCCACTTCATCCTGCGGTTCTGGAACCAGATTTTGATCTGTCTCTCCGTCAGACACAGGGCGTGGGAGATCTCTATCCGGCGCCTCCTGGTCAGGTAGCGGTTAAAGTGGAACTCCTTCTCCAGCTCCAGGGTCTGGTAGCGGGTGTAGGTCTGTCGGCCCCTGCGGCCACTGCTGCCGAACGGGCCTGGAACCAGAAAGTGGATTCATGAGTCAATAAGCAAAATGTTTGGCTCGAGTGAATGTCCAAAGTGTTGGGGGGGGGATCTACCTGAAACTGCACTCAAAATCTGTAGTGGTGTCTCTGAAAAAATACAATAGAGTGGAAATTTAGTCTATTGCAGCTCTAAATCACAGACTTATGCAAATATTAAATTCTAATGTTAATGAATTGGGATATTTTCATAAACTGTACTTTGTTCTATACGATATATATTTAAAATACTTGTATTCCATTCATATAAAAGCCTCTTCTAGATATACGCATGTGTCTGAGGATGGGCCTCAGTATCTCATATTCATTTTAATAAAAATATATATTCTATTATATCCTTATATTCCCCAATCATATGACTTTATTGTGCTCGTGACTTCTTATAATCATCTCTAACTATATTTAAAATCCCTCTCAAGGATTTAGTTCACGTGCTTGTCCATAATCTGAATGACCTGGTGCGTAAAAGTGGCATAAAGCTGAATCCCCTCAGTAAATTGTTCTGTGACACCAAAGAGTCAAACTTTGTTAAACTGCTCAGCCTCTTGTGTTGTTTTCTTATTCACACACTGAACATCATTTAATTGTGTTTGACATTTAATTGGCTCCAGAAAGTTGTGTGTTTTTTTGGTGATATTTCTGAAAAGGGCCCAGTCTGAGGACGTGTGCCATCAAAGTTTGGAGCTCGGGTGATGCAGGCCCAAGCTGTGTGTGCGTGCGTGTGAGTACGTGCACGTGTGGTCGATGTGATGATGTAGTCGCTGAAGCCCTGAAGGCGCAGGAAAGATCCGTGCGCAGTGATATTACAAACTATGTGCGTGTCTTTGAGCATCTCATCTCTCCACGCACTCTTTGTAAATGTTAAGCTAAATGTGCGGGTGCGTGTGACGCGCTCCGCAGCTGACAGGTAACTCTGGGGCTCGGCGTGCGCACTTCACGCACCTCCTGCACCTCCGGGCACCGGGACAACAACACGGCTAAACGTCTGGTACTCACCGGCGGAGCAGGCGTTCATCCTCTGCATCCACGGGTAGATGAGAGTGGAGGACTTGTCGTCGATGCCGCCGCCCATGCTGACACTCTGCTCCGGGCACTCGGCTTTGCGCTGCTGGTGCTCCTGAGTGACAAACAGCGGCTGGTCCTCGCGGCTCGAGAAGGCGCACGAACCCTCCGCGTCCTTGTAGAAAGTCCCCACCGGGTTGTAGTCGCAGGCGGCTCCGCCACCGGCCCGGCCGTAGATGGCCGCGGCCGCTGCGCCCGTCTGCTGGTAGTAGGACGCCGGGTAAACCTTCTCCTGCATGTTGGCTGCTGCTCCATATGTGGCCGCGCTGGAGTAGTGTCTTAACGGATCCGTGTATCCCGAGGAATAGAGCGGTATCTGACCCAGGAGAGAGTCCTGTCCTCCCGGTAGAGACACGGGAAAAGTTGAGTTAACAAAATAGGAACTCATTGGGTGGACAACGGGGTGTATATACTCCGGAGGAATATGATTTGTTGTCTTTTATAGTCCAAGTGGTTTTGCCATTACTTTATCGGAGATTTGGTTTTTGCTGAGAGGGGGGGTTGTGAGGTGCCACTGAACACGGAGGGGAAGTGTACCATCTGATCAACCTCTGGCCAATCACCGCCGTCTGCGCTTGCACTATTGCACCCATGGGGGGCTCTTGTTGCGCGCAGGGGTCCCCGGTGCGTCGAGGCGAAGCGCGCGGGTCTGTGGGTCTTTACGCACGCGCGTACACGGACGCTACGACTCTTATAGAAATGCAAATACACAAAAAAAACAGACAACACACTGCAAATGTGAACTGTGCATGAAATAACACGCGATTTGCGCAAAAGCAGCCCAGTGAAACAGAAGGAGTCATAAACAAGCTCTGGTGCGCAAATGATCCCTCCCTCTCTCCCTCTCTCTCTGCCTCCCCCCCTCACTCTTTCTCTTGCTCTCTCTCTCTCACACACACACACACACACACACACACACACACACACACACACACACACACACACACACACTAATGCAACAACAATAAGAAAAAACACCAAACACTTTGCGCATTATTTCCCTTTACGCACAGATTACATCCACTCTGTTTGCATCTCTGCCTCAAACCTGCACTTGTACCGTTTTTCAAATAATCCATCGTCACTGACAGACACACAACAACACAACACACACAACCGTGTTTCTAATGCAGCAACGAAGCCTCACACCAACTGTTCATCGATAATGTTGATGTTCTACTGTCTTTACAAAGGTGTGAGCTCGTCCTGGTCGGACACACACACACACACACACACACACACACACACACACACACACACACACACACACTGATCAATAGACACTAAACTCCAAAACCTGTGTAAGTACAAATATCTGATGTGAGTCTCAGTGAATATTATGATAATAATAATATCATGAACATTAGTATTCATTCATTTTAAGCCTTTTTTAAAATTAATTTCCCCCTTTTTAGGATTTTCATGAACAAAAACAAAGAGATTTGCTTCGTGATTTCTATTTATAATCTTTATTTTTTCCATGTAGATTATTTTTTATCTATTTAAGCAACGAAATAAAGCGCAGTGTTGATTAAAATCTTAAATTCGTTGCAGTGATTCAAATAAATTAGACAGAAAAAATAAATGTTTCTTTGGCATCAGACCAGAAAAACTGAGTAGTCCTGATTTCACCTTTGATAATCTGGTTCTCTGGGTAAAGTTGGGTTTTATTTCAGATGACTCGCTGTAGAAACACTTTCAAACTGTGAAATCCTCATTATTTGATCTGGAACGAACAGAACCGGCGCCGCCTCTGGACCAGGCCGCAGCTCCTGCAGCCTCACGAGGCTCAAACACACAAAACTAAACTAACTCCACTGAAACACACGTGATTTAATATTCACAATAAAAAGAAATCTGATTTATTTCACAGGATGCGTCAGATGAGACACAGACAAGCTCCAGAAATCCTGCAAAACCTTGAATCTGAACATTATTATTACTCATTTCTATTTGTATTAAACACAAGGTCAGTAATTATATTAATATAAAAACTGGGAAATCAAATAAAGGCGGAAAAGCTCGACGAGGAGACACCGCCGTGCTTTCAACATAAAACACCTCTGACGTGGTTTTTCAGAATAAAACCGACAAAATGAAATAATGTCAAATATCATCAGATGTTTGAAACAGTTTAAAATGTAGAAGATGTTTTTTTTAAACCGTGTCTCAGGTGCGTTAGGCCTCGGGACCACCACCACCACCACCACCATCAGGCCTGGAAACCAGAAACCATCACATCACATCCAGAGTCCACATCAGGCCTCAAACCCTCAACATCTGTCTGCTCACAACATCTGTCTGCTCACAACATCTGTCTGCTCACAACATCTGTCTGCTCACAACATCTTTCTGTTTTCACTCGTTTCAGGTCGAATCCTGCTTCAGCAGCTTCTCTCTGGTTCTACGCCGACTGAGCAGCAGTGGTTTGTGAATCGCTCACACCAACGCAACACAGAGGAAGACGCAGCGGGACGGTTTGTGGATAATCGACATTTTTCTGTGCGCCAGTCTTTCTCTCATTTGCAGACAGAAAGCCCCGGACACACGGTGACAGTTCGGGCAGAGCAGAGCTGCAGCGGCGCTTGAGCTCAGTTCATCGCCGCCGCATGAGACACACGGTGCTCTTACCTTTTGTTGATAATCCATCATGTCCGGTGTGAGGCTGCCCACTCCCGAGTCCTCCCGGCCTCCTCTCCCCCTGCAGATCCGCCACTTGGCTCAGGTGATTTCATCCAAGTAATCACGCCACCGTCCAGGAGCGTGACGCTGCCTCATTTTTTACTCACACACAGCAACACAAAGTGCGGGCACATCAACATGGCGACGCGCACAGCCTCCATCATGGAACGTTACGCACCTTTTTACTCAGCCGCCACAACCAACACGCGCGTAATGCAAATACAAACGAGTCGAGAAAAGGTTGTGTTACGAGTGTTAAGTGGATGAGCGGTGGAAAACAGCAGCTGCGATACAACCTCATGGGAAATAAGTTCCCATTCCTGCTGTCCACATGACCGCCGGCAGCCAATCCTGGAGCCGGGCGAGTCGTAAACTTCCAAGGCAAAGTTGTAAATTTTCATAAACAGCAGCCGGTGTTGTGCTCAGGACATTCTGTCTCACCGCCATGTTTTTCTCCGAGGCCTGAAATGTTTCTGCCCGACGCTGCGTAAAAAGGGAAAGTGTGAGGATGTGGGAGGATTGGATGAGATTGGATGAGATTGGATGAGTTTGGATGAGATTGGATGAGTTGTGTGGGTTCTGTAGCAGCCTCCTGGTTTGAAGGTGACTGAACGAGGTCTGTGCGTCTTCTTATTGTTTCTGTAATCTGAAGATAAAATCCCCAAAACAGTTCCAGTGTTATTATATCAGATCATTTCATCTTTAACCCTCGTTAATCCCAAACCTCCACTGTTTCGTTCTCATCTCCAATACGAACGAAAACAGTGGAAAATAATCTCAAAACCTCGAAAGATTTTCTTTTTGTTCTCAAATGATTTGAAATCAGGATGAAATGTTTCCACATTAAAATCTTGAAAATCAACGAATTCCTTCACATCGATTTGATTGTTGATCATTTAGACCAGAGATGGAACAAAACCTCCAACTTTTCTACTTTAATCTTAAAGCAACTAAAAGAAATGAATCTTTAGTGTTTGTTTCTAAACGTGTATTTCCGTTTTGCTTTGTTTGAAATGATTCTTTTCTGCGGGAGATTTCCGACATTTATAGACGCAATAAAACCATAAATCCCTTCAACACAACACACAACCCCTGAACTTTGATTTTTTTTTCACCCTCAAGACACAAAAACCCAAAGTGTCATTTCTTCAAAATGTATATTTGTGGATTTTTTCAAACTAAACTTTAAAGGGATAAAAATAAAACTAATAATAATAATAATTCTTCCTGAAGCTATAACATTTTCTCTGTTTTTTCTTCAGACATTTCTGTGATATTTCAATCCTGAAAATCAAAAATCAAAAACGAAAACCTCCAGTGCTCAGTAGATATTTAATTCAGGCTCTTTTGATTCAAATCAAACGTTTTATAAACCGAGGACGCTTCATTAGACATTTGAGTCTTTTTGTGGCCTTTCTGCTTCTTTTCAAAAATATAAATTCACATGTGAGAATAATAATAATTATCATTTTAATTTGTTAGTGTGAAGTGTTAAAAACGACCTTCACAGGACGTGTGGGCTTGAATCTCATCATTTCAACATCATGTATTGTTGAAGCTGTAAAACTATAATCTCTTTAACTCAAAGTGAAAAGTCCAGAGATGAAACAGGAGCAAAGATATTTTTAAAACATTAATTTACAACTTTGCAATAAATGAAATAAGGGAGAAGTTCAAATAAATATGAAAAAAATATGAAAACCTAAATAATAATAATAAAAATATTCCTTTGAACTGCAATCGTTTTTCTCAGATAAAAAAAAAATATATATTTTATTGATCATCAGTGCAAATAATTATTTTTGATACTCGACAGCACAAATTCCACTGAGAGGAAAAGCAACAGGCCGTAAATCATAACATGCTTCAGATCAGATGAGTGTTTTTAAATGAAATCTTATAATTAATTAATAATCTGATTTGGCCAAACAGTCAATTACATTTCATTAGATTTCACTGAAGCTCATATTAAAACCCGATGATCAGTGAGTTTCTGGTATTTCTCAGAGGAAATGTGCAGATCTGAATCACACACTGTGTTAAATGAGGCTTGTGCGCTTTTATTTTGGCACTGACGGTGAAGTTTGTTCCTCCTCACATTTCTGAGCAAACGCACACAAACACACACAAACGCACACTGGTAGAAAATGTAAAAAAAAAAAGCCATAACTTTGTTTCTGCTGTGCTGCAGGTGATGCTGTGAGGCGGCGAGAGGCGTAAACTGCAGGAGTCCAGAAATAAAATCTGCAAACGAGACACATTCATCATCGGCACAGTGAGTTTTGTGTATCATCACAGTTTAAGGCCCCTCTACCTCTGCTCTCCTCACGTCCTGCTCATGCTAAATGGATTTACATGTGGAGGCGGCGTCAGTCCCGGAGTTCAGCAGGCCGTGGCCCCTGCTCCTCACTGCCCTTTACCGTGCTGGGGGCCCCGTGCGTGAGAGAAGCCAGGCCTCCTGACCAGTGGGGCTCTGGAGATCACGAGCAGGCTCTGCAGGGCAGCGGGGGGGTTTACGGTCGACACGCTGAGGAGCCGGGTGTCGGAGAAGGAGCTTCTCCTGCTCTCCTGCCACACGTCCAGAGATCTGCCGACTGACGGAACACAGAGCGAGAAAGTGTGAAACCGTGGATCAAGACGAGTCAAATGTGTTTTCTGTTGTTTTTAATATTAAATGCGTTTAATAATGCTGCTCTGTGGAAACTGGGAATATTACACAAATGTATCACAACTCTTTTATTATTAAACGAGAGGAAACAGTGCAACACTGATGAGCTGAAATTAAAAGAGCAGACTAATTATCGAGGTTGTTATGTTCATCCTCGAAGTGAGGGAACGATTTTAATATTTTTCATGTAGAACATTCAGTCCTGTTTTCTCCTGCACCTTTAAATTCAAACGAGCGAAACTTTTTTCATGATTAAAAATGTTGGTGGAGCATAACATGTGCAAAGTTTTTATATTTCAAACACAAAAATAACAATTAGAGAGGAGAAGAGGATTTTTATTGAAGTCCCGTCTAAAGAGGTTTTTGTGGTTCGGAGGTGATTTCTGCCTCATCCCAGAATGCATTGTGTGGACATGTGTTTACCTGACCAGTGTATCCGCTGGGTGCTGATGGTGCTGTGTACCTCTCCCGCTCTGTTGTGGCTCTCGAGCTCGTGCAGCGGGCACACGGACTCGTTCAGGCCCCTCTGATCCATCGGGGGCCTGAGCAAACGCTGCTGGGTCACGTGGATGAGCTGCAGCAGTGATATGTCATTTTAATATCATCAGATATTAATATATTAAGGCAATTATTAATGCTTTTAAATATTTGTATCCATGGAGCTGCTTTAAATGAACTGTGATCATTTAATATTCACATCGGAATATTTCTTAAAACCAACAATTTTACATTTGAAAACATTTCTATTGCCCATAATCCAAAATGTAAAGCTCAAATAAAATCAGGTGTAAATAAGCAGCCTGCCGATTGATTAATTAGTGGAAAGAAAATTATTCTGCAACTGTTTAATTTTTTTTTTTAAAGCAAGAATGAATATTCTCAGTTTCCAGCCTCAGATACGTTGCTGGATTGTATTTGTCATTCGGAACAATACAATAATATATTTAATACAAACGCAAATTACATTTTGTTCAAGTGTTTGAACGCATTTTACTTATTGATTGAAAATCTGATTCATCCAAAAATGAATAATCATCAGCTGCAGCTTCAAATGAGAAAATTCAAAACTGATGAAAATAATTCAAACTAACTAAAATAATAGAAATCTTCATTTTCTTTCTATAAAGAGAAGTATGGACGGTTAAAGTCACAACATAACATGAGGTTTTTAAAGGTTGGATTTCTGTGATATTCCTGTTTTCTTTAAAAGGAGAAAACAGCTCATGTTCCTGATTTCTTTAAATAAACCTGATCTAGAATATCAGCTTCATGAAAATGAGTTGATGTTCGTTTGTCAGTGAATCAGCTGGATTACTCAAAAACCATGGGGGGGGGGGGGGGGGGGGGCGTGACCCGAGGAAGAACTCATTCAATTTCAGAGAGGATCCGGATAAATGGGCGGATCCAGGGTATTTTTTTTCTCCACTTTATTTAAAATGCTGAGATGGAGCATTTGCCTTGGTGGAGTTATGAGCTGCTAGTTTTGATTGGACTGGTGTCCCTGGTCGTGTACCTGCCGTGAGGTCTGAGCGCAGGGCGGCTGCTGCTGCTGCTGCTGCTTCGTCCTTTGGGGAAACTGCGTCAAAGGGTCCAACTGATGTTAAAAAAAAACAAAGAGAGTTAAGTGAATGAAGTGAAAATCTTCCTGTCGTCTGACGCACGAGCAGAATTCAGCTCTAACCTTCGTCTCCTGTCGTCTCGGCTGCTTCCTCGGCCGCTGGGAGTCTTTCCCTGCCTGAGTCCGGCCCTGCAGCAGCTGCTGGATCTGCTCCACCACCCCCAGGTCCTGCAGTAGTTTCTTCCTCTGCAGAAGTGCATCAACCCGCTGCTGCTCCTCCACGTCTGCTGCCACCTCCTCCTCCTCCTCCTCCTTCTCTGCCTGGACGTCTGCAGCTTCAGGATCCTCCGACACTCTGGGTAGAAGAGGCTGAACGGAAACAAAGAACCTTGTGATTCAATTTGTTTTTATGGCCTTACTCTATATGGAACCACGAGTATTAGATTCCCGATATATTAGCAGTTACTGTCACTGAATAACATGGACGACTGTGTTAGTTTTTCTGGTCTTGACAACAAAGCATATTTGTAATAAAAGTTATCAGCAGGAATATTATTGTGGTTAATTCTAAATGTGGTTCAAACACATTAACTGTGAGATGGGGTCAGGCAGAATATGAACCATCCATCACAGGGCAGAAGCTGTTTGCCTCCCTCTTGTGGTTTCATGTGGAAACTGGATCCTCACCGGCCGCGGGTCGCAGTGTGAGACGGGGGCTTGTGTCTGTGCTCGTCGAGGTTTGACTCTCTCCCCCGCCGTCTCCCCCTGCAAGTCTCTCCTCCGACCCCCCCTCTGGTCTCTCTCCTTCTGCTCCTGCTTCAGACGCAGCTCCTGCAGTTGTTGCCTAAACACAGAGTGGGTAACTTTTTATTGATCTGTTTAGAACTATTTAAAAATAAAAGGTTTGGAACTCACTGGTTAGTTATAAACTATTATTTTCAACTGTTTAACGACGTACGAGATCTTTCTACGTTTAAGTATATTTCCTTTATTATCTGTTTAAACAGCAGCCGCCACTCGTAGGTGCTTATAGGAAGAGTTACTGTTGTTAACAAATACATACACACTTATATTTTCTTGTCTGTTTTATATTCTGTCTAAAAAATGCAAAACAAAAGTGGCATAATGATTTATTGATTTGCAAATAGTCTTATTCTATTCTCTATATCTATAAAATCCCAAACTCAGAATATTTGCAAATGTAATTGCATCGTAAAAACCTTATTTTCTTAAAACAAGTGAAAACTGTCAGTATTTAAAATTTTAATTTTAAAAAGTGTTTATTTCTTAAATAATGAAAAAAGAAATGATCTTTTTTTTTTAAAGTGCAAAGACAGAGTGAGTGCACACGATGACCTTGTTAATGAGTTGTGACCGCACCAGTAGTTCTCCGTCAAGCAGCTAATTGATCAGCCCGGTTGTAACAACACATAACCTCATGTCCGACTCCCAGCTTCCTGTCTGCACTGAACCGTGTGGAAGGGGTTGACGTGTGGAAGGCGCGCTGCGGGTACCTGGCACACTCCTCTCTGGCCTTGGACGCTGCCGTCTTCTGAAAGAGCACGTTGCTGTGTTTGAAGTACTTGTCGTATTTCTCCGCTCCCTCTCTGGGGTAGATCCTCTTGAAGCCTCCCAGGTGTTTGGCTTCGTAATGCTCCATCTGCTCCACCGTGGCCGCCTGGCACTGTCGCAGCTCCTCCAGTCTGGCGGTACAACACACACACACACACGCGTTAACGGCCACCTGCATACACACTGCATGTATGTAACAACACATGTGTCTGACAGGATCGTGCCTGGCCTCTCTGGAGCGGTTCTGCTGCAGCCGGTCCTTCACCCGGCGTCTCTCCTCTTTGGTGATCTTGCGGCGGTCACAGGCGCCCAAGTTGATGAGGACCAGGGTGTCGTACAACAACGCATCCTTCACCTCGCGGTCGAGCTGCGAGTCGGTGGTGAAACTCGGTGAGTGGTTCACCTGGACACACAGATAAAAACATGTCTTAATCAGTAATCGATTTCCTAAATCTCCTGCTGCTCAACCCACAAATATTTACTTTTAATTCCAGTGGAGAGTTTGTAAAGATACCAAACAGCTGGATCTGGAGGAAAATGTGAGTTAATGATGCTTAAGACATTTGCAAGATTTGATGTAGCCATAAAACATTTTAATATTCAACTCAACACAAACACCATAAAGAGCATTGATTCAGAATATACATGATACTGTGTGAAATTAGTTTTACAAGGGAAACGAGGGGGAAAATGTTCAGGGATTAAAAAAACCTACTTGAATAAATTTCATAAATTTCTGTTATTTTCATGCAGATAAACCGTGAGGAGCCTGTGAGCAGCGATAACTAATCTGCACAGTTACACAGTTTAATAAACCGAGAGCTTTCACCTCCAGCACCCAGGGTCGGAGGCGGTGATCCAGCAGCACGTCGAAGCCCAGGATCTCGAAGCAGGCGCTGCCGCTGGTGTGGTTGGGGAAGCAGGTGTGGTAGTTATGCTTCAGGGTGGGGTGAGCAGAGATCAGAGTCTTTATGATCACGTCCTCGATGTCGCTCCACATCTTCTCTGTGTTGCAGCTGATGGACTCCAGGTACTTGTTCAGCGTGGACAGTTTTCTGCGACAGAGAAAAACAACAAAAAAAACCTGACGAGCTGCACGAAGGTGAATGTGACATATTTAGTAACAGCAATGAAACGAAAAATGATTTAACACAATTAACATCAACTACAGGAGATTTATACCGTTTGCTGCCAGTGTCCTCGTCGCGGACAAACCTCTCACTGTTCTTGTTGATTGAGTAGTTGGTGAGATGCATGCACACGTCATCCTGAGTGACAGAGACAAGGTCAGTACAGTACACAGCATCACAAAACATATATATATATATTTATATATACACAGTATGTATTAGTACTTAAAGTTTTGCAGCATACTGCATGATCTTAGCTTAATAATAATAATAGCTTGTTGTACAATTGTTGTAATGTCTTGTCCAACCAGCGTTAGTTATATACATATATGTATATATATATGTATATAACTAACCCTGTATATATATATATATATATATATGTATATATATATGAATGTGTATGATTGAATATTCTTTAACCTTTCCTACCACATTGCCGTGTGTGGGCTCGTTGTACTGCGTGGTGCAGAACCGAGCCAGTCCCTCCTTGAACATGAACACGCTGAATGGATCACATGACGTCACCAGCACGTAAATACGCAAGTCAAACTTGAACCTGTCAATTATGAAAGGCTGGGTGGGGGGGGGGGGGGGGGGGGGGGCACACACAAAGAAAACATGTTCAGATATCAGACTGTGTTTCTGTGCAGGTGCTGCTCTACGTGCTGCCTGACGGACCCTCACCCTGGAGATGTAAACCTGGCAGATCATATGTTCCCCAGCTGGAACGTCTTTACTTGACCTGGTGATGAAGATGCCTTTGCCTTGGCAACCAGTGTCCGGCTTACAGATATACGTCTTGTGTTTTTTGGCCCTGGTGTAAGCTTGGAAGTCACTGTAACTGCAAAGTGCAGTCGGAGAAGGAGTTAGTGTTCAGGGAGACGCTGAGAGGAGCAAAATGAAACAACGACAGAACTAACTGACTCTGCAGGAAGGCACCACGTCTGAGGGAAGATGTTGTAGTCTTTGGGGAAGAGCTTGAGCATGTGGTTCATGTTTCTCGCCAGTAAATCTTTGCGGCAGATCTCATTCATCCCTGGGAAATGGTTTATTTTCTGCAAAGACAAACAAAACACAGACGATGGTGTTTACACAGGAAATATTCTATGAGCGTCTGAGGGACTGTGCTGCATACCAAAATAAACCGATCTACTTTATTCATAGAAGATTGGAGGACATTGGTATTAACTTGCTGAATGGTAACTGCACTGAATAACCCAATTATACTACAAACTGTTTGCTTGAAGATCTTTTTCAAACGTGAAACTCTCCTAACATCCATCTTTTTTTATTTCATGGGTAAACATATTGAGGATAATTAAAAAGACATGTGAAGACGTTACAAATTGAAAGAGCAGTGCGACTAGTCTTCCGTGATCAATCTCCAGGTGCAGAAATTGAATTACCAGACGATTATTTTACAGTGTTGGGTCCAGTTCAATTAGCCATTTATGATGATGGCGGTAATGTGACTGCGGCTGAGAGTGAATTCAATCGTATACCTGGTAACGCTTCATGTCCTTAACGCGGTGTAGAGACACAGAGCAGTCGGTCCAAAACAGCGTCCAGTCCTCACCCTCCGCCGCTTCCCTGAGGCCGTATCTGCGAGCAGCTCGTCGCACTGAGACAGACCAGACGTCAAGAGGTTGTTTTTTCAGACGTTCCTCATGTTTTACACAATAAAGCTGGTGAAGCTGCCGCCTGTTTTCATGGCTCTAAACCGTGGATTTTAACTCAGCTTGGATCTCAACCATCGAACTCAAGTTAAAGGTCTTTTTCAACAGGATTTTAATTTGTGTTAATCCCACCTCGTTACATTTTAATGTTTTGAATAATTAATTTTCTTTTTTTTAAATATTATTGGCACTGGAAATGTTAATAATGCATATCTAATGTTTCCAAGAAGTACCAAATAATGAAGAACAGCTCTAAGAGACTAAAAGTACACTAACTTGTCCACATATTTTTGGCCACATGGTGTATCCACTCTTGCTTTCATAATCTTTGCTTAACTACTTAAACTTGCAAAAATCTGTTCAATGTGATTGAGGATGCTGCTGAATGTAAAGGCCTGGGTTGGCGGACAGATCACATCTGCACTAAACAACAAAATAACAGACATTTATAATTCAGTCATTTGTGTCCCATACATACCACTTTCATATTTGCAGTTAGTGAGGTTGATCCACAGTCATCTGGAAGAGAAGAGAGACGAAAAGAAGGACAGACATCTGCTTTGCTGCGAGGTCCTACAGATGCCTCATTACACTCATCTTGCTTTTTCCCCAAATGATGAGGACAAATGAGAAAACAAAATCTTAAGAGCCTCGAGGACAAGTTATAAAATCATAGCTGTCAGGGTGCCCAGCTGTTAATGGGAAATAACCGTAGAAGCACAAATGGAGGAGAACCAGCAGTAAAGTACCTCTTCTTGCCTTTCCTCCTCTTTTTGATGGCAGACGGCCTGATGCGGGTGCAGGCTTCACTTTGGCTTTCGCCCTCCTCTCCTTCTCCCCGCTGCTCACATTTAAGCACATCACAGTTTCTGTCTGGGCTGACCACAGGTAGACCCATCCTGCACACGTCAAAAACAAAGACTCGCAGTTAGGGGGGGTAGTTATTGAAGACTCGTCCAGATACTCAGCCTGCAAGAAGTTTATTTGGAGCCTGTGACACGAGAAGGCGCCGTCAGGTCCCTTTTGCCTGGGGCCTCCTGCATACAGTACGAGCTCATTTGACTGTAAGCAAATGCAGAAATGGTTCGATGACACCGACGACGAAAAACAAATGATGCCGTTCCATTTTCCGACACTCATAGCTCTTTTTTAATGGGCTGCGCTGTACAGCCTCACAATGAAACTCAATCAAACAGAACGAAGTACATGCTGTAAGTGTGCGCATGGAATCATGTTTCCGTTTCCATTTCTCTCATCAGGTGAGTGCTCTGGCTGTCAGCGCATTGTTCACACACCAGCAGCCAAGAGTTATTGTCGCAGGACGGATACAAACGATATCGCAGGGATTTAATCCTGAGAGAGAAAAAAACACATCCACAGTTTAATGCTTTTTACTTACATTCTATTCCATTCATAAAATAAACAGAGCAGAGTCAGTGAGGTAAACAATACGCTGATACGACTAAAAATATGTGAATGAGGCTGCAGCTTTGGAAAACTGCTTTCAATTAACATCACAACGATTTAAGATTTACCTCATTACTCCTTGTGCACTGCACTCATGAAGGAGTCTGCAGCCACGCTGACATTCAGACATTCATCCATCTGAGCACGAAGGGGAATAAACCAAAATGCTTGACAAACCGAAGATCTGACCGCGCCAGATTTAAGGTTAAAGACACAGACTATGAAGATGGATGTCATAACAGCTCCTCAAAAATGAAGCCAGAGTGTCTTTTATCGCCCCTTGTGGTTGGCTGCGGTATAAGTCATAAACCCTGCCTCCTCCATGTAAGCAGATGGGACATTGGTCAGGGTGAGTACACAGTGAATCCATTTTTCTCAAAGAAGGTATTTCTCATCACACTGACGTTTGTTCAAGTGTTTCAGATAAGTTTGGTTTTAAATAGTTATTTGAGGCTGTAAAACAAGTTTAACTGCTGTTTAGATTTTTCTGCCTGGATGAAAATGCTGACTGTGCAGGAAAAGCAAGGCGAGGTTTAATTCCACACGTCTCTTATCTGCAAACGTATGTCTGCACTCTGACTTGAGCACAGCGGCGATCCAATCGTCACGGCAGCGTCTCAGCTGTTCGCCTCTGCCTCCTATCTGGTGTCTTGTGAGGTGAAGGTGAGGTCAAGTTGAGTCCTGGTAATGATCGTGACAGACTACTGGCGAAGGAGGAGGGGGGGGCGCGTTAAGAAGGGACATCCCAGCAACACTGTGGGAGGTTACGGTGCTCGGTGACAGTATTCTGATCCAGTGATCTGGATAATCCTGCCCCTGAACCGGGAGCTTTACATCAGGCTGAGACGCCCCACTGACCTCAGCCCGGATACAGTTACATCCCCGGGAAGGATTTCTCCAAGGTCCTCCATCACCGTGGATCAACAACAGGTACATGAATAACACCTTTGTGTTATCTGTCCTCAGCAAACAATGACTTGATTAAATGTCACTCGGGAGACGTCAACATTCAGGCTACACCATGAGTCGGCATAATAACATTTACTATAATCTGACTTACTTGAAGTCTTTAAAGTTGCTTTAAATTCGACATCGAACATATCATCAAAAGCACCGTCAGATAATATTATTTAAATGAAGTGATCTCATATGTGAGTGGAATGCAACAGGTTTAGCCTTTGAATTATCACTTAAACAACAAAAACCCAACAATGTGACTTTTTATGAAGGTAGGATTGACAGTGTTAGTTCTAGCAGCTAAAATGTTTACTGTCAAGTCTCGGTGGCATAATTTGAGAACTGACTGTGACTCACCTGCATCGTTGGGCCTACATTTGTGAGGATGAAGGTGATGGTGGCTGCCCTCGTCTGCCTGGCTCTCGGTACGGGAATCTTGGTTTCAAGAGCCCTTTAAGATGCTGTCACTCTCCTCGTTAGACAAACCACAGAGCCACATCCCAAGCACCTGCACCATCTGCCCCTGTGTGTGTGTGAGACACACAAATACACACACACACACACAAAGACACACACAGTAGATCAGTATGACCACAAGGATGGTTCAGTTCAGATTGACTTACACACTCAAGCAACAAGCCGGCCGGTGGATCTGGTGACCAATTAGAAGCTGCGAGGACAAACACCCGATCCCTCTTGACATGATGGAGAGAGAATGAGCAGGAGACCTCAGCGGGGAGCGGGCGGAGGGATAGTCCCTGATATTTGTTCACTGAAATAAGAGAAGCGCTTTTCAACAACTCGTGTAGTTAAATTGAAATCTGTGCTGAAAAGTGTTGTGGCAGCGTGTGGTGTAAGTGAGCAGGCTGGACATCGGTCTCCTGGGCCAAGATGAAACGGAGCACCTTCTGCTGAAGCTTCCAATGAAGACATCAGAAATAGGGCGGAAAGGAAAACTAGGTCAAACAGTCCGCAAAGACAAATAGAAGGAGAGGACACTGTCTATTATATCACCAAGCTGTCATGGCAGACAAAATATCAATCATGGAAGGATTACACAAAATAACCAACACTTCCTGATTAATCAACCAATCAGCATTAATTAACCACGAGCAGACATCCTACACTCTTATCAACATTCTGTCGTCGTGATGCTTTGAAGATCACACGCTAAGCTTCCAGCGCGTCACGTCACGCCTGCATGTGCTTCTGCAGGTATTTAATTTGTGTCTGACAGAGAGCGAGTTACACAGAGGCTACATGAGCTCTCGCACAATAACAGTGAGGGGAAATTATAATTTAATGTGACAGCGTTGTATTTTTATGGCCTGATATTAAATAAGGGTAGGGAAGTTGTTTGATTAAAATAAAGAAAATCTCAGGTTATTAAATTAGCAAGACAGTGTTGTGCATGATATATGGAAATGGTTTGATGATTTGTAAATTTCCCTTCTATCCGAGATATGAAATCTTTTTTAAATTAAATTGTGTCAGCTCCCCGCTGAGATCTGATATTACTGTCTCAACTGTACAAAAAAAAAACGTAGATTAATACCATGTGAATACAGAACAATGACATCTCCGGCTGTGTGGTCGACAAACATTGACAAAAGAACGAATGACACCTTGAGCTGGTCCCACTGTTCCTGCTGTCACACCAACGAAACCTCATGAAAATTAAATACGTGACCGCAACAAAACCCAAGAGACACAAAACTAATTACAACACTATTCATTCAAATCATTGAACGTTTGACTTCGGACGACAGACGCTGTGAGAAGGAGACGGAGAGGACACCTCCTCACGAGGCCCCTGTTTTGATTTAGGGCCCCCCCCCGCCAGGTCCCACAAAACCCACTGACACGCCTCTGCTTCAGTCGACGACAGAGCGTGAGTGAATGTTTGACGTCACAGAACAGACTTCAGCGTGTTTAGCTAGCTAGCTAGCTAGCTAACACCCACAGAGGAAGAAGAGAAATGACATTAGAATAAAACAAACGATCCTTCGTTTGCGCTGAACGCGTGAATTCATCGAAGTGAAATCGTTTCTTCTCCCGACGCGACACAGTGCGAACGTTTTCATTCAGCGCGTGACTTTGAACACGTGAAGCTAATGCTAACTCGGGCCTGTGGGAACTATGGGCGCTGTGCTGTTGCTATAGTAACGGGATGCTAACTTCCTCCTTCCGGGCGGAGAGCGCGAGCTTCAAGAGCCGACGACTTTGACACGGGTGAAACGGAAATGCCGGAAATTACCGTGAGCGGGACACCGTGTCCCGGTGCTCCCGGTGCTGCCGGTGAGAGGCACTAACGGAGCAGTCGTGTGTGTGTGTGTGTGACGTCTCCCGGTTTGAGGAGCAGCGGAGAAACTCGTGTCAACAAGAAGTCACTTCCTCACAGGCCGGATGTCCCTCAGCCAATCAGAAGCAGCGGGAGGGAGTCTGCTCATCTCTGATTGGCTGCTGGCGTCAGCGATGAGAAATGGTTTTTCAGGTGAGATTTACAACGTGAGAGAATCTGTGGAGAGAAATATAAACTATTAATAAAACATGTTTATGATTTTATTTATCACACAGTTGTTAATCATATATGGAGAAAATAAACTATGTGTCAAAGTGTAACTTGTATTTGTTTGTGTTTTTAAAAACGTTTTAGTTTTTTCTTTGTGTGTCTGATAATCAACGCAATTAAAACTTTAGTAACTCTTGTTACTTCACAGCAGAACTGCCTGTAACCAGTGTTCTCTTTAATTACCCTCAGGGATGAAGGATGGATTGATGGATTGATCAGAAAATATCTGTCAGTGCCCCAAAAAATAAGTGTTAATAGTAGTAAATTATAATTTCTCTAGTTGTTGATAATTGATGGTTGGAATAAAGTTTCTTGTCTAATTGATTTTTCTCTTATTACTGGTCGCAGTCAGACTCTGCAGATGATTTGTATTTAATTCAAAGTGACTCTTCAACAGAGGTTCTGGTTTCACAACAGAAAAGAGTTTGGTTCCCTCTTGTGGTCTTCAGGGTTCAGGAGCGAGGGGTGTATGCTCTGGACTACATTTCCCACAATGCACAAACTGATGCCTTTACTGACAATCGGAAACAAGGCGAACAAAATGTCGACATTTTGCTCTTTTCGTTTTTTGATTTAATAAAAGTTTTTTTATTTTCGTTAAGAAAATAACGTCATCTACCAGGTAGACTTCAGATAATCAAGGTATTTTTATTTTATCTTCGTTTTAAAGTTGCTAAGATTTTTTGGGGAAAATGTAAAAACATGCGCAACATTAGAATATCGATAATACCAACATTAATAAATAAATAAAACACTGGGAGATGTGTGATGGGGGTGTTATACATATAAATCATTGCATTTTTTTAATAAAATAATGTAAAACGTAAATTAAACTAAAGCCTGGATCACAAAAAAATCAAAGCACATTTGGAAACGTTATTTATTTAATAATTTTCAGTTATTTAAATTAAATTTAAAGTGGCTTTAGATCCAGATAAGTTGCATTAATTGTACACTGTTTGCCTTGTAGAGTCGCGTCTACTCTGGAAGGTCAAATGCCCGAGCAGCACCTGAAGGCAGCACAGGGAGCAGGCCAGCGGTGAGGTTTCAGCTGCGACGTCTCAACAAATAAGTAAGTTTGAAATCTTCATCTCTACATCACTCCTCCATGGAGGATTCATCAAACTCTCACAACACTCTTTCTATTGTCGAGCCTCAGAATGAAGTGCAGCAGCGTCCTGGGTGCGGTCTGTTGTTTCTCTGGGTTACTTTCTGTTTCTGTTTTATTCCCACAAACGGACCTTTTCTAGTAATTAAAGCAGATTAAAGCTCAGTGTCAGGTGGTTTTAATGCTGAGACTCGTCTGGTTTAGTTGTGGGGGAGTGTTTGCTTGAGGTGAATTGAGTGTCTAGGTGGGAACGTTATATTCTAGTGCGCAACGAGCGAGAGGAAACTTATAAACGCAGGTTTGGACTGAAGACAGTGAGACGGCTGATGTCCTCAGTTCCTCCGGTGTCTCATCGTCTCTTTGTGTGTCAGTCCAGCATGGAGAGGCCTTCAGGGGCCGCAGCAGCCGACTCCTCGGCCCGCACCTTCTCCCAGGTGGTGTTCAACGACATCCCGCACTCATACTCCCCCTCCACCTCCATCTGCTGCTGCTACACCCTCACTGCTGCCTTCCAGCCTCACCCCAGGGACTGGGTGGGCATCTTCAAGGTGAGACACCGGTGGATGAGAGAGTGTCACAATAAATCATATGTAATAGCTCTGTTGTGAATGGAGGTTAACTTACTGAATACAGTTTTTAGACTTTGAATGTGAGTGTTTCCTTTTTTTTTTCATGTAGTAGAACAGTTTCTTGTCTTTATTCAGACCGAAGAAAATAACAGTTGCAGCGATAGTTGTTTTAAAGGTTGTGTTTTATCCAACCAGGGTTAAAACCTTTAACATCGTGTGCCACATCGACCTGTGCTGAGTTTCTCATGACGCTTCGTTTGCAGGTGGGCTGGAACTCAGCTAAGGATTATCACACCTTCGTGTGGGTGGAGCCGTGTCTGGATGTGGGGGGACAGGGGTCAGTGACCAGGCAGACGGTTTTTAAGGGTAAGGATGAGCTGGGCCTTTGTGTTTGTGACGTACACTCTGATCGTGTTGTGTGTCAACAGATTTAAACGTAAATCTGATCCGCAGACACAGAAACACACAACTGAGGTCAAGATTGTGTTTTGGTTTTGATCTGGACAAAGAGACAGATTGTCTAAGTTCAGTTGGTTGTTGTCTGAGTTCAGTTTCACATCTCTCTCCTCTCCGGCCTCATCCCGTCAGATTACTACCTGCCCAAGGACGAGATCGAGTTCTACCAGTTCTGCTACATCGACAGCACGGGTCAGGTGCGAGGAGCCAGCACTCCCTTCTGCTTCAAAAACCCAGAGGAGCAGAGCTTGAACTCCAGACTGGATGACGACATCCTGGTTGTTACAACACAGGTATCGAATGCAAACAAAAGATTTGGAGCAAAAGCAAGGGACTATCTTTTTTATCTGAGTATTTGTTTGGCTTCAAGCTGCTGGTTAGAGATATTCTGATGCAGATACCGATCAAAATGTCAGGTCAGGCATCGGCGAGTATGTGAATCTGTCCGACATGATGTCTAGCTGATATGCAAAGTCCAGGTATCTCATGGGGAAGGTAAAGATGATATCAGAACATCTCTAATGTTAAAAAGTTCAACATCGAGTGGCAGAAAAACTGCTGATGCCAACAGATCTGTGTCTTTTCAAAGTAAACATCAGCTTGATATCGACTTCATGTGTTTTGCTGAGCGCAGGAACAGGTGGAACAGAGCGTCCGCGAGAGAGACGAGCTGCAGAAGGAGTTGGATCAAATTCGGCAGGAAAACCAAACCTTGAAAAGTGCTTTAGAGAAGGAAAGACAAGGCGCTGCCGTCTCAAAAGTGAGTTTCATTTCAAACCAAGTGTTTGTGTGGTCGTGAACGTGTTTGCTTGTTGTGCAACAGTGAAATAAAGATTGAACTTTGGTGTTTGATGCGGTGTCACTGACTCGTGCAGGAGCAGAATGAACAGCAAGAGAAGGAGAGAGAGAACAGTCACCTGGTGGGAGAAATGGATCAAATCAAGGAAGAAAATGGAAACTTAAAAAGCATCTTACAGCAGCAAATTCAGGAAATGGACCTTTTAAAGGTTTGTTCTCGGTCCACGTGTGAAATTTAAACGTAAATTATGGTGAAAACTGAACTGCAAAAACAATGTCGTTACCAGGAGGAGCTGTTGGTCCAGACGACAAAGCTACTGGAGCTCGAGCAGCGCAGAGCCGCAACTGAAAGTGAGGTAAAGATCATTTGAAGTTCTCGTTTTATACAAATAAAATCTCACGTCAGTTTCCTCCTTTAATATTCTTCTTTGTTATCGTTTATTTTCAGACACGCACTCAGGAGAAATACGATCGAGCTGTGATGAAGATCAACCAGATGAAAGACGAGCACAAGGAGCTGAAGGGGACGATTGATGCCCAAAGTCAGGAAATCGACAAGTGAGTGGAGTCTGCGCTCTTTCTAACGTCCAACACGAAAATACATGTGACGCGTTTAGACGTTAACACACAATGTTTTTTTTTAACATGTTTTAGGCTGAGCTGCAAACTCAGAGAAGGAGAACGGGAGCTGTTAAAAACCAAAGACAGCATCCAGCTTCTGCAGGTACAGAGCAGGAAGCAGTGGATCAGTAGATATCCGCTTCATTAGTGAAGAATAATCCACAAAAGTGCAAAACAAACCTGTTCACGACAGAGAGGATGAGAAAAGTTCAGACTGTCTGTGTCTTTACCTCCTGACAGGTGGATCTCCAGAGCAGCGAGAAAAAGAACCAGAGGCTCGCCGCGGAGTTGCAGAGCATCACACACGACAGGGAGGACATGAAGAGAGTGAACCAGGAGTTATGTCAGAGGCTGTCGCAGCAGGAGGCGCAGCAGGAGTCGCAGCAGGAGTCACCAGATGATCTCAGCGCTGCCGTGCGTCCTCTTCAGGAGCGGTGTCAGGCGCTCACCAGCCAGCTGCAGAACACTCAGGCGACGCTGGCGACCGAGAGGGACGAGACCAGAAACGCCAAGAGACAAGTTGAGGCTCTGAGGGAGAAAGTGATGAAGGACGAGAAGCAGCTGGAGACCATGGTCATGAAATGTGAGGAGGAACAACGGAAAAGCAACAAATTCGAGGTAAACTCGAGCAAAGATAAGATCTAGACTTCTAGGGTGTGTGGCCACAAGTATATGGACAAGAAGTTGTTTACTTTTGGTGCTGAGGAGGAACCGGCTGCTCCCCGACACCTTTGAGATGAGCTCCACAGAATGTCAGGGAAATCAGTTCTGACAAACAAACACAACATATCAGACACGATTCAGGTGTCCACATAACTTCAGTGTATCCCGAGATGTGGCCTCTACGTGTGTTGACATTTGAACTTGTTTTCCTGCGTAACTTTCCAGCTGCAGCTCAGAGAGGCGCTGGAAGCACATGCAGATAAAGACGACATCATAGAAGAGAAGGAGCACATGATAAAGCTCGTGAGACACGAGAACGAAGAGCTCACCAGAGAAAACAACGTACATCTACACAAACACCTTCTTCACTCACAAAATCTTTGTCATGGTGTTTTCTGTTTTGTTTTTTTAACACTTGCTTCGTCAACTCTGTTTATTCTGTCAGAATCTCAGGAGCAACATGGAGGGCCTGCGCACAGCCTACGCCGACTTCCACGCAGCCCCCGCCGCCGACTCGCCAAAGGTAGGGCCGGACTCCACCTCTCCAGCTGGAAACACTTCAACCGCCCCCGCACCGGGTCCGGAGGAGCACATGTACGAAACCATAGGTGAGAGACCGGCTCTGAGAGGAACACTCTGCAGTTTTGGCTGTTTTCAAAAGACAATAAAGACAGAATCTAAATGTTTTTCATGAAGGGGGGTCGGTTCAGGGGTTTTCACAATAGAGATTTTGAGACGCTCTCACCAATGACAAAGGCGACTCTGTATTTTTCTTAGATCACACGATCGACTGATCAGGAAAATAAATTGTCGAATCAATAAAGAAACTCAAGTATTAGTTGCAAACCCAGAATAAAACATGAGCAAACCATAATTGTGTTATTTTGTAATAACTGATTTTTCTCTCCTCACAGATGACGTTGCAGAACCAGAGGAGGTGAGTCCAGTCTTTCTCTGACAAAACCAACAAACTGTTAAATCAGAGCGTGCAGCAGAGTTCATCAATTTAAAATCATAGGAAACAGAAAGAAAAGCATGTGAAGTGAGGTTAAAGACGAGGGGCCTCCCTCCCTCCTGCGGTGCCGTGAGCGACCCGGCTGTTGTTTACCGTTTATTTTCGACGTGGACTTTAAACCTAATCTGCTCCATATTTTGTTACCACATGTGACGATGCCGTCTCTATTTCTGTCCCCGGCAGTCGCTGGTGTGTCGTCACTGCCACGAGAGCTTCCCTGGCATCACCCGAGGTGAACTGGAGCAGCACGAGGACAGTCACAGAGTGTGTCCCTTCTGCACGGTGATCTGCGACAACATGGAGCAGTCCGTGTTCGAGGATCACGTCTACAGCCACGAGCTGTGAGATCTGCACCGGGGCCGACACTGTGGTGGCTTATGGTTATTATTTTACAAATACTGCCAGTTAGGTGGTCATGGTTAAAAGACTATAGTGGTATTTTTAGTTTAAAGTCATTTACTGCCAATTATAGTTAACTTTAAAACTGCTGCTGCATTTTAAATCTTTCTTTTAAATCTGAAGCGTAAATTCCAAAGACTTTTAAAGTTTCCTAAAGGAGCCGATTTGTTCTCTGTCGGTTCACATCAACAGTTATTTCGGTACAATTTGATCTTTTAATTGCTTGATTTTTAAAAAGGTCTAAAGTGAATTATAACACAACTGTGCATTTTATTTTACACTTAAGCTAATATGACGCCTCCAGAGTTTCTGTATCGATGACTAAAAATACAAAACCTGTATCTCAGAGATCCACTGTGTAAGATTTAGGTGAAAGGACCGATTGATGTCTGTGTTTGGAAGGAGAGGGTGAGGTGAGATACTAGATATCACTAAATTCTACACACTGTACTTTTAAATAGAAATGAATGAGTCTCGTTGGACTCCTGGAGGTTTGACAAATGTAAAACCTCAAGAAAACCTTTGGAAAATAATGAGCAGTGAGGTAAACATGATTTATGGTGAATGGGCAAAAACACTCAAGAAAATCACGTGATCCTTAAAAAAATATATTTTTTTCGCTATTATTCCATTGAAGCTTTGCACTTTGCATCAGATCTGTTGATTCGAGTGTTCATTTGAATCTGTTGTTAAAATAAACTTGACAGGATGAAGTGTTGTAGTCGAAGAGACTGAACAATAGAACCAGTGAATTTGTGCCAATGACCATTAGCACGTGGAAAATGGTCCAGCTGATTTAATAAAATCTTGGTTCGACTTGTGTAATAAAGTTGATGTTGTCTTTTCTGTCGGAGTAAAAGTTTCTTTGTGCAAAGGTAAACAGTTAAATGTGCAATGAGAGTGACTGAAAACCGACCATGACATCAACAGATGTTACACTGACTTTCAAACGCAGTGTAACGGACATCGAGCTGATTTCAGTGACTCAGTAAAAACCCAAGTGAGTTTTCATTCCTCGTGTCCAGAGAATCCTCTCGGAGGGAGATCGCTGCCAGCTCCAGTGAACCAGCCAAGTCCATCACATGAGCCTTCACATCACGCACGGTTTATTTTCCAACGTGTCTGAAAATGTCACCAGCTCGTAGTCCAGCCCAGCTTTTTTTTTTTCTTTTTTTTAAGGTGTCATCTGATTGGCCTCCTCCGGTGTGACATCACGGGATGTGAGCTCGGAGAAGAGAGCGGGCAGCCAGTACTGTGACTCTCCAGCTGCCTGAGAGTCCAACCAGGCCAAACCTTCTTTCAGCAGGTGATCCTGGAAACATGGGAGCAAAGAGAGAAAGGACTGATGGAAAAGATACAATAACCTTGAGTTATTTATCATTATATCCCATTTTCACTCCTTCACAGCTATGTTACAATTCTTTTCTCTGCTAACAACTCTGAAAAAGTTTGACTCCACAAAAAGCTAAAAGACACAAACACGTCTTCACAGAGCACATTGTGATGTTTTCAATCGACACTCACCAGAACACGACAAGCTCGCTCCTTCTCCCATTTAAGACCTGCCTTGATCTCGCTCACTGTGACGTATCCCTTTTTCTACAAGAGAACAAACAAACATCTGTATTTCCCACAATTTGAACTCAATTACCTAAACATGTGTGTAGATGAAGATGGACACCAGTCATTAACATAATTAACTGTTTGAAATGTTGAGTGGCTTCACTCACTGACTCACATCCTGAGCGTATTTACCTCTTCCTCTCAGAACTCTCTGATGGAGTTCATCCAAAGTAATGAGCCCTGAAGGAAAACACACTATGAAGCTGCTGCAGTGATTTCACAACTTCATCTCCTGCTGATAAGAACTGTGCAGACATGCTTTGAATACGGTGACAAATTACCAACCTCCATTTCTGTGTTTCAGCGCCAGGCACACTTCAATAATCTGAACACCGAGCTCGTAGTAGAAGTCACCAACCCCGAGCATCTCAGACCAGAAACCTTTCTCAGCTGTGGAGACAAAAAAACAAAGCAGGAATTATTAGACGTGACAGTAGAACATGTGATTTGAACACACAGCTCGTTATCTCTTCATTTGATTGCATACTTAAGGATTCTAACAGGCAAGTGGGTCGACTCCGATGGCAGCACACATTTCCTGAAACTGAACCCTGGACTGTGAGTTCTTTCGAATTTCTTGTTTGTGTTTGCTGGCGAGCTCTTCCAGGTTTGATTTGAACGTCTCCAGCTGTTTGGACACCTGGAGGAAGAAAGTCAGATAATTCGGTGAATGATTCAATGAACAACGCAGAGCACAGTTTAACATCACCAGACACATTAACACTCGCTGGAAACACGCGGCAGATTTAGATCAGTGTCAAAAATCACTTAGGAACATTGTCATGTTCGAGGCAACCTAACTTAGTACAGTCGAGTCCATTCAATAGCTACTGTAACTTTTTATTTGTCATCTTCAAGCAAGAAAATAATATATCTTGTAAAAAACGAGTTGTCTGATGTTTTAATGAATAAAACAGTTGATTAAACACTCAGCAGATTCATTTAGTCTGGAAATAACAGATGCAACAGTCGAGATAATCACGAAACGATGTCAAATAACAGATGAAGCAGAACTATATTTACATTCACCAGGGAACTGAGCTGATGGATACTGAAGAGGTTTCCGTGGACTCACCTGAACAATCTGATCCTCCGCCAGGACGCTTCCTCTCTCTCTTTGTATTTTCGCCCGAAAAGAAACAGAAAACCCAAACTTTCACTAAACTTCTTCAACGCTCACGTGAAAACACAAGTTCACCGACTCTACCTCCGCGAGCTTCTTCTTCTGCTCCGACTCCCCTGCGACGCATCTCCACTCCGTCTGGATTACAAAAGTTTGAACTATCTGAGGGTTCGTCGAGGAATAATGTCAACAAAGTGTGTCGGCGTTAGTTTACGTTACAGCTAAGCTAACTGTGGCTAACGGGTCCTGGTGTTTCCATTTTAAATGGCAGGAAGTAAACTACTTCCTCCTGATCGGTGATGTGTACGTTTGATTTCATACCGCCCCCTGGTGTCAGGGAGTATACCGCAGATATATATATTGGTTTTATTTTAATGTGTTTTATTTAATATACAGAGAAATATTTTTATGTGAATTAAACATTTAAAAAAAATAACATTTAGAAATGTTTATTTAAAAACAAAGCTTGTTAATTTGAACTACTGTTTACACTGTGTACAGCACCTAATGAGGAAATGTGGACCTAAACTCTTACATTTAACAAGTGAACAACTGTATTTTCTTCTTTTAAATCGAGATATCTTTATTATAGGCGATGAGAAAACTCCAGAGCTGCACACACTTCCTTCAGAAAAGGGGCTTTTATGCAGTTTTATCAGCAGCAGTACTCTAAATGTCAGATAAATGTGGATTCATCTATTTCAATTAAATAACTCAGTAAATACTTGGTGCTGAGTTAACAACCTACAGTAAAGATTCATGCAACATTTAGCACATTAAACAAATGAAAAATTGTCAGTATGTGAAAAGGTAATGGTTTGTTGATGAAATGTGAATGTGGAGATGGAACGTGTGGGTTTAACTGCTCAACATGTTTGACTGAAGGTAATTTCAGGGGAAAAGAAATTCCTTCAGGAATATTTGATTCCTTCATTTTCTTCCAGTGAAACTATCTGAGATTGGTTTTATACTGTTTCGTTCTTAATATTATAAATTGATAGAATAAAATATCAGTTGGTCCTGAATGTTTTGTGCTGCACATGAAAGCGTGCCAAACGTTTTGAAGCTGCAGAAACATTGTGTGCATATGAGGAAAAGTTTGATGTACACATTGTTTGTGGGAATATTGTGTACATCTGTGAAAAACATGTTTAGTGTATTTGCAATTCAAATTTGTGCAGGAATGTGTTGCAACTGTGATTAATCACAAAGTCTGAGGGGAAATACTCTTATCTATGCAGGTTTCACTAAAGGAGATGAAGATGATGAAGAAGAAGATGAAGATGATGAGGGTTCAGAGACACTGAAGAAGATGATGAAGAAGAAGATGATGATGATGAGTGTTCAGCAACACTGAAGAAGAAGAATGTTTCAGCTCCTCTTCCTCTGCTTTTCTCCTCTTCTCATCCTCTTCCTCCCCTCCTCTTCCTCTTCTCCTCTCTTCTTCTCCTCCTCCCCTCCTCCTCCTCTCCTCCTGTTCTCCACCTCTTTCCCGTCTCTTCTTCTCATCCTCCTCTTCCTCTCCTCTTCCTCTCTTCCTCTTCTCCTCCTCTTCCCCTCCTCTTCTTCTCATCCTCCTCTTCCTCTCCTCCTCTTCCCCTCCTCTTCTTCTCCTCCTCCTCTTCCTCTCCTCTTCCCCTCCTCTTCTCCTCCACTCCTCTTCCCCTCCTCTTCTTCTCCTCCTCCTCTTCCCCTCCTCTTCTTCTCCTCCTCCTCTTCTCCTCCTCCTCTTCCTCTCCTCTTCTTCTCCTCCTCCTCTTCCTCTCCTCTTCCCCTCCTCTTCTCCTCCGCTCCTCTTCCCCTCCTCTTCTTCTCCTCCTTCTGCTCTCCTCCTGCTCTCCTCCTCTTCTCCTCCTCTCCTCCTCCTCTTCTCCTCCTCTTCCCCTCCTCTTCTCCTCCTCTTCTCCTCCTCTCCTCCTTCAAACCGTCACAACAGCAGACATGTCCATCCTGCACATTGCGCATGCGCAGTCCTCGGCGCTTTGAGCCTTGAGGAGGGAACATGGAGACAGTTGCAGGTGAAGTCGAGTTGTAGACGAGGTGAGTTTAAAAACACGTAAACGCGTTTTAATGAACCCGAGTCTGTTGAAACCAGCACGTGACGCCTCGAGCGGCTTTAAGCCTCTTTCCTCCGGAGGCGCAGTTTGTTAGCGAAGCTAGCCGGCTAGCGTTAGCCTGTTAGCTAGCTAGCTGTTATTGTTTTTCATGATTTCGCGAGAACCAAAATGGAGGAGGTGGCTGCAGCCTGTGTCCTCCACAGCCACTCCCGAGTCCTTGTGTGAAGCCCCCGACTCACAGTCACCCTAACCCGGGTAGATAGTCCCGGCCACAGCCCCCGTGTGTTTGTGCCGCAGTGCCAATGTAGCTTAGCATGATTATCAAATCCCGGTGGACGATTTTAGGGAAAGTATGGATCGGATCTCTCGGTGCTGCAGCTTCCCTCGGTTTGTCCAAGTGTTACGAAAGCTGGGCTCCATGTTTAACTCCAAACTCAACGCTAAAGAACAATAACAGGACACCGGTGCTTTATTTTTTTTTTATTCTTCTTGCAGGAAATCAGCTGCTCGGCTCACATGGGAGCCACTTAGCCGTGGTTGCAATGCAGGGTGAGAGGTCCCTGTGTTCGCCATGACTCTGAGGTCCACGCTGTTTCCAAAGACGGGATCCAAGCAGAGCACTGACAACATCGACTTCGACCGAACGCACGTCGGGGCCGCCACCGGGAGTCCGGTGAGCCTGAGGAGGGAGCCCTGCGACTTTGTTCTCCGTGTGCAAGACGTGCAGGGCGGTCACATCCCGAGCAAGTCGCAGGTCTTAGACCAGATTTACATGACAAGCAAAGTCGCCCTCGCAGCCACAGTTGCAGAAGTAGTTCAGGGTGACAACAAAACTGTGGGGGTATTGTCCCCTGTCAGACCAATGGGGGGTGAGGGAACCCCGGTGAAAGGTAAACCCCTCTCTGTTGACAACATGGATAACCCTCAGATGGCTGTGAACAATAACCCTAAGGATGCAGGTGCCGAGGACAGCGGCAAGGGGGTTGTCCCCGGAGTTGTCGGCACCGCATCCATTGAACTCTCGTCTGAGGGCAAGTGGAGGAACATCAGGAAGACTCCTGCCAATCCCCACACACAGGCCAACTGCCTCCGACAGATCCTGCTCCTGCAGCTGGATCTCATCGAACAACAGCAGCAGCAGCTGCAGTCCAAGGACAAGGAGATAGATGAGCTCAAAGCAGACAAAGAGACAGTATGTAAAAGTTTTGTTAATCTTAGTCTGGTGGTGCGTTAAGTGTTGGCGTGCATGCAAAGTTAGTCTTTATTCACGGCGTTGTCTTTTGCAGCTGCTCGCTCGCATTGAGCGAATGGAGCGTCGCCTGCAACTCACAAGAAAGGACCCACCACGTGATAAGCGACTTTTCCAGCCCCTGGAGCCTTGGACCCCCGACAAAGAGGACATGTGGGATCTTGATGTGGAGGAGAGTCCACAGCCCAACCAAGCCAATCCACTTCCCTTTAGTCGGGGTGGTAAAGGTCAAAAGAGGTAAAATAGACAATAGTTCTTCTGATGAAATATCTGCCACAGTACCTCCCCGTATACACCTCGGTTCCTTATTATGTTTCTTTCCAAACACAGAAAGTCTTGCTTTGGAGATGCAAAAGTCCAGAAATCCCGGGGCAAGAGTGCAAAGCTCAGCCCCCAGAAAACTGAAATTCAGCCCGGTTCTCCTAATCAGAGAGAGCTGCGTAGCAAGGAAACCCCAGAGAAGATGGTTCCCATGAGGTCTGGGGCAGAAAGGGACATTTTGCTTCCGTGCAAAGAGGAGCCTGAGCTGAACTGCCAGATGGAGGATCTGCCCTTCATGTCTACCACAGAGATGTATCTGTGTTGCTGGAACCAACCTCCTCTCTCCCCTCTGCGGGAGACTTCTCCTAAAAAGGAGGAAGAGGTGGCCAGTGAGTGGACTCCTCATGTAGTACATGATATGCTGATTGTTTGTAAGCCTAACCTATATCCCATCTTTAATCACTTTATCCTTCAATTGTACTGAACACTCTATCCATGGTGAACCTCCTCTCCATCTGTCTTTCTCCCACTTACTAGTTCCATCCTGGAGAGAAAACTACATCGAGCCCCTGGAGGACGACTCCTCCAACTCTGTTGAGGTGAGAGACACACGCTGATTGGAAAATACTAAGAATCCTACTTCTTGACTTGGAAAAGTTACGTCACACTAGACGGAAAAGCGTCTAGCTCATGAATAATATATGTGATCCTGTTTTCCCATCAAGCCGCTGGACGACGGTGTGTTTTTGAAACGCCATGCGAAGCTCGAGTTGGATGAAAAGAGGAGGAAAAGGTACAAACTACGTTTCAGCCCATAAAACTTAAAGTAACCAGTACTGTGCTGTAATAAGCATAACATGTAGTTCTGTTGGATGCAAGTGTGAAACCTTAACATTTTTATTTTAGCACTTTTCTCCACAGAGTGAATTTGTTCTCTATTAAATCTTGATTCATTATTATTATCCAGTAATAAATCAAATGTCTGATTTTAGAGCTCCACTCAATGTTACCACATGTATTATTATTTCCCACTCGATCTTTACTCGTTTCTTTTTTCCCTGCTTGTGTCTTCAGATGGGACATCCAGCGAATCAGAGAGCAGCGCATGTTCCAGCGTCTGCAGCAGCGCATGAACAGGAAGAAAATCGTCCAGGAAACTGAGCCGGAGGTTTCCTCCTTCTACCCCGACACTGAAGATGGTACGCCTGCACTTTCTGACATCCGAAAACCCCTGAATAAAACCGGGTGTGATGTAAAATAAAATGACAACTATTAAATGGATTCTAACTCAGTTTTTTTTATGTCTTCCAGTTGAAGCTATAGTGATCACTCCTTTCTTGCCTGTGGTTGCATTTGGACGACCGTTGCCCAAACTCGCACAACAGTAAGTCGGAGCTGTTTGATTCTGCTTCATGTCACGTTTCCTGTGTGGTCAGCACATGCTGGTGTAACAATTATTAAAGACATCATCATTCTCAGTATATGATTATGTGATTACTTGGTGTATGAAGTCCACGGTGACTTCATATGAACCACGTTTCCTGCCTCATGAGAATATTATTTTTGTCGATGAACTAATCCAGGGTTTCCCTTTTATTTAGCCACCTGCTGCTCTTCTGTCAAAACAGAAAACTGTATTCTTATGTGATTCTTTGTTTTTTTCTTCCAGGAACTTTGAGCTGCCTTGGCTGGACGACCGGAGCCGATGTCGCATCGAAGTTCCCAAAAAACACACACCTCACCGGACCTGTCGGAAGTGAAACCCATTCGGCACAAACTGCAGAGAGAAAGATCCTCCATGATCCAGATTAGAAATGTAGTTATCAGTTATCAGCCGCTCTGTGTAATTGCTGTCCAGGCTCAACATGTCACCACACACCAGCTGATGTTCTACAGAGTAGGATGAGAGAAAGCTGCGTCATCGGGTGTCCTTGATATTTTCCGTCTCATTTACACCTCCGAAAGGACGACTCGGCTTCCCTGCATGATGCCGCGAGGTCGCGGTCCCATTGTCGGCAGCTGGTGAAGATTAAATATCAGTTTCTGTTCTGTTTCCAACAGTTATATATGAATGTTAGGTAACATGATTCAGGTCAGCTGACAGGAATAAGTGGGGACTCTAAACTTCAGCACATCCATTTCAGTTTGTTCGTCATTAAAGCTGAAAAATAAGAGCTTGAATTGTTGATCAAGAGTGACTCAGCTTTTTGCTCTGGGTTTTCCCACCACGCTCGTTCTTCTTGCCTATGTGGAGAAAAAAAAAGTCGAAATCTGACCGTGCTGTGTAAAATCTTTATTGTTCACACGCAACCTCAAATAAGATTTTATCTGTTTCGTGTGATATCTGGACTTTTGAGTCACACTCAGCATGATGTCATATTTAAAAAACCGCAGCTCTTGATTCAACCCAACTCGAGGAGGTCCGAGATCTGAAAATTGGACGAGTGGTAAAGCTGACGTGAAACCCGGGGATCTGTTCCCTTCTTTTGTTTCTATTTACCTTTTCTTTTTATGTGAGTTGCATGGCTCTGTTAAAAAAAAAGAAGATTGTAGCATGGCTTAACCTCAGAACGGAGAATAATCTCTGCTCATCGGGCTGTGAATTCTACGAAGTAATGTTCCTTGAAAGCATGAGTTTCTCGGCTGCTCTGTTCAGTGAGATTTGCTGGTTCGGCCCGAACAGCCTCATCAAAAAAGACGATCTGACTAAAAACAAAAGTACAGCTCTGATCTTAATCTTCGTGTTTCCGATCGTCGCAACATCTTACATCCAGTAAATATTAGCCGAGTTACGTGTATGCATTGGTGTCTTAAGGATGCGGACATCCAGAGGAACCATTTAGATGATAAATACGCTTGCTAGCTGTAGTCATAGCGATGTTCACTAGTGTGCTCTCTCTCTAACATGCTGCCAGTTAATCTCTCTGACGTGATCCCAGTCACAATCTGCCGGTGTTTCTTCCTCGCTGCGCTTTTGCTCGACCTGTTTCACATATTGATGCGATGGCTTCCTGCAGTACATCAACTGCCAGACGTTCGTGTGAGCAGACGTTGGGAAATACAAACCTTTTCTCTTTCTGTTTCTGTACATAGCTTTCAGAAAACAAATGTACATAAAACATGGCTGTTATTTTTTTATTATTTAATGTCAGAAGTGATGCGTACATTCAATATTGTTCTATGATTGTATGTTGACAAATTGACAGTTTTGAAAGTTAAAATTGTTTTGGAATAAAAAATAACTTGTCTTTGATGTGTTTCAAGTTTGCGTCTTGATAAATGTGTTTGAGGAAAATATAGATATTTAAAAGTTTTAAAAATTGCTCATGAATTCTTATTTTAAACAGTTGCTAAATGTTGAATCTGCTTATAACTTTATCTGTAGTCTAACCCATTTATTTGATAAACTTATTAAAGCTAAACATGGGGACAAATACCCAGAATTAATCTTTTTAAGTATATAAAAGCACAAACCTCTACCTGGGCAACAGTCCTGTTGTGAAACCTCATGTAAATTCACCAGATCCAGATTTTCAATTAGAACCAAATTTCGCACACATGAATTTCAGTCCCCAGATTCTTCGGCTCATGTCTGATCCTCCCACCTCTAATCAAAAACACCACTTAGTTAAATCTGGAAAAAAAAAAGTTTATTGAATAAAGAAAAGACAAAAAACAAACAGGACAGATTCTCAAAAATAAACATCACTGACTCTTTGTGAACATTTTGGTGAAAGTTCTGCCGATGTCAGTGACGATGCAGGACTCAGGAGGGCTGAGGCAGCTCAAAACACTTTCCTTCTTTGTCTCGAATCTTTTATATATTTTCAGAAAATAAAAAAGTCCTATAGGTGAATAGAGACAGAAACATTGTTGAGATAATACACAATCTTCATTTAGACCCTGACCTCTGTCAACTCTCACAAATCTAAACCTTGTGTTTGGGCGTATAGAGTATATTTCATGTGATAATCATGGTGATGATGATACAATGAACACCAAACCTGTCCGATGTACAAAAAGTGCTGAATTAGGATACGTCACCCATATAAAATATCCACTAATGTTACCGTCTTTCACCAGGGTTCTTTTACACTTCTCAGCGTTAGTGTTAGTTTCAAGTGTGAAAACATCGCGCCGTGACGAGTTAGTATTTACACAGCCTGTGAAATCAACTCTCAGAGAATCTGCGTCATTTGGCAAAGTCTAAAACCTGACATGAGCTTTCTAAACCTATGAAGAGGATAATGACCCCTGTTGGGTTGTTTGTTTGTTTGTTTTTCAATTTTTGGATTAAATACAAGATACACGCATAAAACGAAAACACCTCAAAACAGAAATCAACACAGGCTGGGAAACAGCCAGCGTTCTGCCAGTTACACCTTCGAGAAGAATCTAGACACGGAGATTCGAGTGCGTTTGTATCTGTATCGACAAACGCCACCTGTCAGATACTGTGTTCAGTCTCTCCGCAGGTTGTTCAGCCGCTCCTCCAGATCGGCGTCGGCGTCAGCGAGGGCGGCCTGGGGCTCGACCTTCTTTCCTCCGGCCACCGACAGGTTTCCCCCGGGGGTCGGGAGATCTGAGGTGAGCACAAAGTGGGATTTCAGTGTTATAACAAACAGACGATTCCAGACAACTAGCACAAGTACAGGGTTGGGTTCAACCCGAGGAATCAGTTTTATTATCACAGGTATTAACTATTATAAACTGTAGAAACAGCACTGCTGCCAGTCGATCACAAGCACCAGGTACTGTGACTTACAAATTCACTCAGGTGTCATTTAATTTTACTTTGAAATCCTCATTTATTGTCTGTGCCTTCTAACTCTATGTTTAACCCTGTACCCTGCAACTTTCCCACAGCCCAATGTGACGTCTTCTCATGTATGATAAAGATATTTGATATTTTGTTGTGTGTTAATACATTTAGTAACTACAACTATACTTTAGTATCTCACAGTGAAAGCAAATCTTTGAATTGGAATTATTGATAAATGTGAATACTTGTTATAAATGGAAGCTAAACTGAAAAGTGCTGATCAAACCCCACTTTCTGCACATTTTCATTAAATGTGATCATTTGTTTTTCCTTACGTGACAGTTCATCGGACAGATTCAGACCCAGCTCGTCCAGCACCTGGGACACGATGGCGTCACTGCACAAGAGACACAATCACACGTGTAATGCAAATCCAAATTATTTATGACAAGTGTTTGTACACAAATGAGAATGAAAAGGTTGTTTTGCTGCTTGTCTCAGTCCGTTACCTCTCCTCCTCATCATCCTCGTCACCCATGGCGTCATCAATGGCGTCATTCATCATCTCCTCCTTCATGTCCATGATTTCACTCTGTTTTTCGAACTCCATCATGATCTTCTGAATCTGAGGCAGTTTCAGCTGTGAGAATAGAAACAATATGTTATCAGTTCTTCTTTAATCCCATCACACAGAGTGATTCACTGACTTCTTGACTGACCTGTCTGTTCATAGTGGCCATGGCCTTGGTGACGCCTTTCATAGCCTGCGCCATGCTGTTGTTGGACTTGAGCGTCTGTATCTTTAAGCTGACAGCCTGGATGTTTGCTTTCATCATGATGAACTTCTTCACGTAGCGCCTCGTGCGAACCAAATCCTTGGCCATGATCTTGACGGCATCCTGCAAAGAATAAAACAACACACGGTTAGAATCCTCTCTTTACGATTGATTCTCTCTTCATAAAAACACATGTTCATCTCACCATTTGTCCTTGTTTGGCCATTTTCTTTATGTCTGCGATGATCTTCTTCTCCTGCTGCTCCAGTTTACTCCGCTCCCGGTCCAGGTCTCTCATGGCCCGATTGAGCGCCCTCTGATTCTGCCTCAGCATCTCCTCCGGAGTCTTCCTTTTCCCAAACAGGAAATCCATCTGCATGAAAAAAATAGGAAAAGCAGAGAGTCAACACAGTTAAAACAAAAATGCATAAAAGGAAATTAAATAAAATGAATAATAAAATAAAAAATATCGAACATCCCCTGCTTCCAACTTCTGCTCTCACCTGATTGGTAATAAAGATAATTATTATTGAGTGAATCTAGCTGAGGTTCAACAAAACAGGAAGTTTGATGAAATCCAGGGTTCTGGAAATATTATTTTCTACTATTCTCTCACATTTTATTCACCTTAGAGCAACAAATGATGCAAATCTTCATTACCAATGAATCTGTACACGGTTTCCCAACCAATTAAAAGAAAAGTAGTCAAACACAGTCTTATACCAAGATCCCATAGCCAGAGGTGCCATCTTCATATCCCTGTTTTATGCGACCGACAGTCTGAGACCCAAGGACAATCAGTTTGTCATTAGATATAAATCTGATAATCAAAATGAACGATTTCAATCATTTTATCAAAACATATAATGGCAGATATTCGCTGTTCGAAGCTTCTCAGACGTGACAGTGAAGTGAAAATCTTTGGATTTCAGACTGTTGGTCAAACAACTGATCACTCAAACCTTTTTAGGCATTTTGTAGACGTGGTCTGTGGTCTGTGGAGAATTAAAACGACAGTTATGATGTCACCGGTTTCAGGATTTTACAATAAACAATCATCATAATAGAAGAAGAGGAGAAGAAAATCCTCACATGACAGAAGCAGAACAATGATCGAATCACACAGTTGAGGATTCTTTTAATAGTCGAACTTCTGAGAGTGTGAATCAGGGATTTGAACTTTTGTTGTCAGGCCTGTTTCACCTCCTTGTTTCCTGGAACATGTTACTCAGCAGTTACATATGTAACTGGAGGCCTGAACTCTTTAACCGTGTTGTCTCTCCCAACATTAACCCCAGCATCACGCACTGATCCCGGCTGCCTCACATGAGAACCCCCCCCTCCCCGCACAGCGTCTCACTCACCGTGAACCGTGGAGAAGGTTTGATTCCCGCAGGTGAAACTGTTCCCGAGCGTCTTCTCACAACAATATCTGTGATTATTTGTTTTCTTTACCGACGCTTCCGCGTTCAGAGAGTTTCACTTCCGGGAAGTGACGTCAGGGCGCACGCCTAGGGAGTGGACGTGCAGTTACGTCACCCGCATCAAGCTCAAGATGCCATAGACAGGAAGTAGAAAGTTTCAAAATAAGACCTAATAAACTCATTTGAATATAACAACTTGGTTTTATTATTATTGTCTTTCTTGAACAAATTTCTTATTTATAAATATACATTTGCAAAATAAATCAAGAATGTTCTTTTTTCCAACACAATGTATTTAAAAAAACAAATACACATAAACCTACATAACCATCTATCTGACCGTCATATCATCGTGTATGCATACTGTGTGTACATTGCGTAGTTTGTATGTTAACAGTACAGTCGATATTCTATCAATCATCTCGTTGTTTAGTTTTGTTATGTGTTTCTGCACTGCACAAGGATAATTTATTCCCAGGCTTTTACTTTGTAGTAATGGGAGCTTGATATCCGGTCATATTCTCTTGCTCTTGACGCAGCGGCTCTGCACATGTGCGTGTTTCGCGTCAGGAAGTCAAACACATGAGATGTGGATGCAGACTGGATGTGTTGGAGGCTGCACAGAGATTCAGTGAACTCATCATGCTGCTCAGTGGAACCTGCAGACACGTGATCTCTGGATTCATGGATCTCTCAGGGAGTTCAGACACTTTGGTCTGAGGCAGCTGCAGCTCTTTGTGCCTCTGGACATATTTCCATCTACTCTAACATGTGGGTGATCACATCAGCTGCTCGTCAGCACAAGTCCCTGCTGGTTTGGGGCAGAGGATTTAACAAGTCAGTCTCAGGAGTGGGCTCTCAGGTCGCCTCTCACCATGTCACAGCGTCTCTCCTGCACCCAGAGGACAGCAGCTTCAAACCTGCGGTGAAGAGACAACACAGACACAATGAGACTCGTGAGAGGTCAGCGCAGAGTAAAGTGTGGAGGAATGAGATCCCAGTGGTGCAGAGGGCAGGTCAGAGGAAGGGAGACTCCCACAGAGTATCCTCTGAACTCAGGAAGCTGTGTCTGGAGGATTCCCCTGCTGAGAGGGAGAGGCCGGGGACGCAGAAGTCAACACTGGACTCCAGAGCAGAGAGCCATGAGATTGTCTTTGGCATTGCTCCCTGTCTCTTGGCTCTGACTCAGGGCAGAAGGAAGGCCCATAAGCTGTTTGTAAAAGATGGCGAGGCCTCTCACCGGGCCTCTGTGTTGAAGGTGTGCGAGGAGGCCCGTCGGCGAGGAGTGCAAGTCCAGCGGGTCAGCAAGAAGGTGCTGGACAGGATGTCTTCTGACCGAGTTCACCAAGGAGTGTGTCTGCAAGCCAGTCCTCTGAGCTATCTCACAGAACGCTCAGACTCAGCACCCGGGAGAAAAGACCCCCCTTTGTGGCTCGTCCTTGAGGGAATTCAGGATCCGATGAATCTGGGCGCCATCCTGCGCTCTGCTTACTTCCTCGGTGTGGACAGGGTGGCCAGCAGTCTTCACAACAGCTGTTCACTGTCTCCTGTGGTGAGCAAGGCCAGCTCTGGTGCCATGGAGGTGCTCGGGGTGTATGGATACGAAAACCTTGAAGATATGGTGAAGCTGAAGGTAGCACAGGGCTGGCAGGCGGTCGGCACAGTGGCCGCTGAAGCAGACGAGTCTCAGCTTCCTGTCACTGAGTGTTCAGCCTTTCAGATGACTAGACCCACAGTGTTGCTGATCGGAGGAGAGGGGGGAGGATTGTCCCGGGAGCTGCTCTCTCTGTGCCAAACGCTGCTCACCATCCCAGCAGGCAGAGATTTGTTCCCTGGTATCGAGTCTCTGAACGTCTCCGTCGCTACTGGCATCCTGCTTCACACGCTGCTCTCCTCCAGGACATCCACTACATGACCACACCAAAGACTGCCGCTGCTGACCTTTGAGGGTCACACGGGACTCGAACAAATCCCAAGCTGACAATAGCCAAGAACCCCAAATGCAGTACTCAACATTTTAGACCCTGAGAGTTATGTCAAAACAGTAAAGTGAGCTCACAGGTAAAAAAGTCACAAATATTGTAACGACCATAGTGCTGCATTATGTCTTCCCAGACATAGTGGATCAAACCTGGATCCACCTCCCTCTACGACCTGGAGGAGAGTGTCAGTGTGCACCAATGGACCTACTGCAGCCATATAAGCTGTGTGTGTGTGTGTGTGTGTGTGTGTGTGTGTGTGTGTGTGTGTGTGTGTGTGTGTGTGTGTGTTTGTGTGTGTGTGTGTGTGTGTGTGTGTGTGTGTGTGTGTGTAGTGTGCAGTTGGTGAAGCTCGTTTTCTGTTGTCATATTTTGTGTGATTACAGATTAATTCTTGATTTGTCTGCATATCATCTTTCTTCATCTCTCCTTTTCCTTCTGGTTTTATGTGACATCTTTTTGTTAATCTGCACATATCCTAACTTTTTAGGGAGATAACAATATTTTTTATTTAAATTCAAGTGTCAAACTGAAAAAAAAAAATATATGATCAATATTTGCTGCGACCAATCTACTGTAAAACAGCACAGATTCTCCTCTTGGACAAAGTTTGTTTATATACTTGGTCATAATCATCATACATGTCTTCTGTCTCCTCATGTGACTCCATGATGTTGAGCCCTTATCTACAGCAGAACTTGTCCTTCTTGTCTCTGAAGACAGTTGTAAATGTCCTTGATGGTGTTGTGTGATGGATACGTATCTCAAGTGCCTAAAACTTTTCACTGTTCTGTATCCGCCTGTACTTTAACCCAAGATGCCAAGGAAGACTTGGTCATTAAGTGCTGCATATGTAGCTGAAAATAGACCTGGAAAAATGCACCATTTGAATAAAGTTTGCAAAAAACTACAGTGTTGTAATGCTGCAATTATGGGATTTATTGTCATCCTGAAGGAATAAAAAAATTATTTAAAAGGAATAAATGTCTGTTAACTGATGTCTTGACTTTATAAGTTAAATTAAAATAAAAGCAAGGTAGAAAGAGCTTACTATAAAAAAGTTGCATACACTACAAAACTAATTCAAAGGTGCAGTGTGACATTCATTGCAAATTAAGTAACAATTTTAACTGTATGGAGTGTGTGTGTGAATAGTTATTGCACATGTGTATTTATAGTTATTGCACATGTGTATTTATAGTTATTGCACATGTGTATGTATAGTTATTGCAGATGTGTATTTATAGTTATTGCACGTGTGTGTATCAGTTGTCTCACATTTTCCTAATAAAGTGCAAACTGGCAGGAAACCAGATGTGCAGTGGAATAAAGTGCAGGAAACCAGATGTGCAGGCTGTGTAAGCTTCTGAAATGGAGTCTCTTGTTTTCGTCTGGCCTTGATAAACTTGTGCATTAGTTTCTTATATGATTTGTTTTTTTGTTTTTTTTATTTCGCCTGTGAGAGAGTTTTGTTCCACTGTGGACTGTGTGCGTGGATTTTCCACACGGCGGCAGTGTGCAGGAGCGGAGCCGCCACAGAGCCCGTGTGATGGGCGAGGAAGAAGAGCGGCACACACAATGCACGGCTCGGTCTGACAAGGGTTGTGTCTCCACGAATTTCACGATAATTTCCAAATTCCGTGGAAACTTGAGACGGGGGCAGCAGCGGGGCCGAGCGCCTCCTCTCCGCCACTAGTCTATCTCTGGATTCGGCGAGAAAGACGAGCCGCTGAGCGGAAACCTTCGGCTCCAACTTCTCCCAAACACTGGATGTACTCGGCCGCACGAAGGAGCTGCCCGGCCCGACGGGGGCTCGGCCGACACCCTCGTTAATGGAAATCGACACCGTGGCTTTGATGCTTGGGCCTTGATTTTTTTTTTCCTTTATGATGGAGGTGGAAGGGAAGAAGAGCTGCGTGTGAACACGCTGAATATTAGCGAGTTGTGCCCGATTGGTTCGTTAAAATGCTTCCGTGTCCCTCCTGCTTCCTGTAAAAAACAGAGGTTGTTGTTTAGCCGGCTAACGCTGGCTAACCGGAGAGCTAACGTTACGTCTTTCTTTTGATGCGAATTCAACCATTACCATCGGCCATTAGCGTCTCGACACCGGACAATCCATCCTCTCCGCCGGTGAGCGTTAGTTAGCTTCACCCTGTGGCCTCCAGCCGGTCAAACACCGCAGACACGTTTTAAGAATATCATTTTATTCTTATGCTGCGGGCTGAATATGTCGTAATGTGCCGTGAGTTAGCCGTGCGAGCTAAAGGCTAATTGGCTGAAATCAACACTGAGCTAGCTAGCTAGCTAGCAGTAGCATTGAATACGCAAACTCCAGCGGACAGCTGATCTTACTCCTCTCGTCGGGAGTAATTTAAGACAGTAGAAACACTTTCATTTCGCGGCGACGCGTTTATCGTGTCGCGGCCGTTGTGTTGACGCCGGTGGCCCGTGTCCTCGTTGTCGTTAGCCAGCTTAACGTTCAGGTTTTGCTAATAAATGTGTCAGCGTGTGCAGAAATATAGGAAATCCCACGGTTGTGTCGAGCGACGCTAGTTTCTCTGTGAAACATCTCCGGAGGACACTCGTCCGGTTTGGTCAGCAGCATAATTAAGACGCGTCTCTTCTTTTTTCTTTTTTTTTGTTGTTTACATGCGTGCAACTTATGTGGTTGTCGGTTGAATTCCTTGCTAGCCCGCTAACGTTAGCCTCCTCCGAGACACAATCAGCCATGTCCTGACATCCGTCCGTCTGCTCGTGTTTGTTCTCGGGTGATTTAAATTCCCATGTGGATCCGAGTTTCTCTGAAATGAATCTAAAATTTCGCCGGAAGAAAGGCACAGGTGCCAGCGGACTGTTGTCAAAGGACGGTGAATAACAGCCACTGGTTTCATTAACGCCATTTTTAACGGAGGCTCCCTGCGAGGGCCCGTGTGGTGGTGTTTTATCTGCGGTTCGGTGCCTGTCCGCCGGACCGGGACTTGAATCAAGTGCCTTTGGTCTCTCTGGAGTTGCAGAGGGGGGTTTTGAACATGGAGGGCCCGAGCCGAAGCACTGGATTCAGGCAGAGCCGACGCTCCCGTTCCCAGCGCGACAGGGAGCGGCGGAGGCGGAGAGTGGACCTGGCCGAGCAGCGGGCCACATCCCTGTCCTCGGGCTCCGATCGGGAGGCGTGCGGGACCAACAGTGTGCTGGGCCCCGGTGGGAGAGAATGCCGGCCCGGTTTTGGGAGACACAGGCCTCCACGCCGGAGGAAGAGGGAGTCTGTGTCCTGCGAGGAAGACATCATCGATGGCTTTGCTATTGCGAGCTTCATCAGCTTAGAGGCACTGGAGGTAAGTGTGTGGATTTTACACCCAGACATCAGCTGTCATCCATCAAACTGCATTTATTCCACACATTCGTGCAAACAAAGTGATGGATGACTCTCACATGTCGCTGGCAGGTTGTTGACACAATCCTTTGCTCTTATTTATCTGATCTAAACCTAAACTTTATCTCAATCCCTTTTTTACTCCTCTTCATCACGTCGAATCATGTCACCATCCTCAGAGCCAAAGGAATGAAAAGGCTTCAGATTGAACTCCTCAACTCTGACCATTCCTTGCTCGGAGAAAGCACTGCACTCAGGCCAAACCCAAACCCCAAGGCATCCCTCTGATGGGTTCTGGAGAGGCCTCAATTATTCATGTTCTAATTCTGTGAGGTGTTGATGAGCTGCCAAATGGCTTCTCAGAAAAAGAAAGGAACAATACACGACTGTAATTGTGTATTAATAACCCCAACCCTTCTGTTTAAGCACTTGGCCGGGGCTCCTCTTCTAATACTTTTCATTCCCGACCTGCTCAGTTCAGTTGTCTATCCATCGTAGCAGAGCCGGAAACAAAAGTCACATGAGGATTCCAGAATCTGCATTTGTTTGGTTTGAAGTTTCTGCCATAAATTTAGAGCTTTCACATGATATATGTGACATCAGACATGTTTGGCATGTCGACGAAGAGAATCAATCTAATAATCTGCCTTCAGGGTGGATCTGATGGTATCTGCTTTTGACCTCTGCATCAGGACAGGAAACCATATTACTTGTCCATAGGTTATGTTGCAAAACTGCACATTTGCACACACACTTCCTGTGTTCTCCTGGGTAACTTGATTTTACTGTGGAATCACTATCAAATGCCAAGTTTCGTGGTGTTTTACTGTCTGAAACCATTAATAGAAGAAAGTAAACATACAAGAGAACATTTACCAGCTTTCACTGGTGGATTTTTCTTTCACATATTTTTAATTTCATGCCTGAATTTTTCAATAGCAGCAGCTGTCTGCAGTTATTCTGCCAAAGAAAAAAACTTATTACAATTAAAACAGTTTCACAAGTGGGTCAGGGAATTCAAACATTTAAAACTATGAATAATCCAAACAGAATAATGACAATGTGTGGTGGAAAAACTGCTACCTCTACTGAGTATATTACAATATAATTCCTAGATGTTATTATTTTTTTGGCTAGTGACCTTTTATAGTCAAGAAGCTCCTTCTTACAACACACTGGTAACATATTTGAGCTCATAAATACTGATTCTACCTTTTTGAAAATTCTTTGGTTGAACTCTTAAGTAGTTTTAAGCTGTTTTTGATCAGTCTAATGTATCTATATAAATATTACCACATATCCCCAAAAAATCCCCAAATCTTACCACACACAAACAGCTGACGTCATGGTTTCATGACATCTTTCTCATGTTTCTATTTTTGCTTTCACTTATAGTAGAACATGTGCAGAATTTGGGTCTTTCAGGACACTAAGCTAGCTACCTCCGTGGCCTCAGGCATATACATTCATGATGCGTAAACACTGATATTTAAAAAAAAAAAACTCTCTTTATCAGATGGACTGCTCACTGAAGCCCAGTCAGCGCACTGATATGCTGGGAAGGAGGAACAAGGGGAAGAGGGGGCCAGAGGAGAATGGTGGAGGACCACTGTCAGAGCCGGAGGAAGGAGCCCCGCACAGCTACCCCAGCTTGAAGAGTAGAAACAAGAGGAGAAGGATAGAGGTGATTGATTAATGGCTCTTAGGGGCTCTAGTTTTTTCATCTTGTCATGTTGGAGGTTGAGCCAGTAAGTCTTAATCAAATATCTGTGTTTACATTTCCATTCTAACCTGCATATCGAAAACTGGTTTTAAACACACACACACTAAATTCTAACACCTATCTTTCAAGGATGTTGTAAACGAAGGAGTGCAGGATGATTCCATGCAACAGGGAAATTATTTGATGTGAACATATTATTTTATGTTTAATCACAGTACATGACACTTTTTTACTAAGCCACATTTAAAACCTAATTGAAAACAATTGGAGCTAAAAATATTATTATTTTTTTGTATCTTAGGGACATCCTTTGGAGACTGGCTACATTGTAAGTTTCTTTTCTGATGCTGTATTGACTGTGATGTTGTTTTCTCATGTCTGTCCATTATTTTTACCCATTTCTTTAAAACTGAAATGTTCTAATTGATGATTAACGGAATATTCTTTCTATCCATCTTCTTTCAGTGTGACACTGAGAGTGATACAGGAGACAAGGTGTGTAGTACTTTCCTGTTGTCTTTCTTCCAGTGTTTTTATTAGCTAATGAATTGCATGGCACTTTACATAGTTTGCATTACTTGTCCTTGTCTTTGAAGGAGCTTTGTTGTCATTACTTTTACACGATTAATCAACTAAGTATTAAAGAGTTCTGTTATTCAGAAGTCCTTCAACGCATTGTCACATTTTCTCGATCTGGTATAATTATTAATGTTGCTGATTGATATGTTGACTGTCACTGGGTGTAGACGGGGCATTAATATAACAAAATCTATTTTTTATCTCCATCTCCAGGCTTCTGACAATGAAATGGATCCAGTGTTCACAGTCAGCACTAGAAAAGGTGAGAAATTAGAAATATGGTTTACTTCATTTTTCCCCTGCTGCTTCACATTCATGAAACGTTTAGCTGATGTGTCACTCAATGGGCCCCGGCATGGCTATATATAGATCTTAACGGAAAATTAAGAAAAAGCCAGTCTCTCATTTGTTCTTGAATCACTACATTTTGATTCAAATAGGCGGTGTGGCACTGATTTTAGTCATTCGTCTGATAACTACAGAGATGGTGGAGTGGGGTGCACGCTCGGTGTGGATCTACCCAATACTCGATAACGTGAGCTTGCACATCGTTAAAACAACAATTAAGATATTATCGTAGACGATAAATATCGCACACGCCTAGTGTACGGATCTATTTGATTTCTAGTGATTAAGATCCATACCTGTGACGCTGCTCGGGCCAGGTTCATGTTCCATTCGGTCCAATCAGGCCTGTGTCCTGTTAATTTGTCTTCGGCCTGTGGGTCATTATGTGTAATACCCATGTTCATCCAATCAGGATTCTGTTCCTCTGTTAGTCAGCAATGTGTAGGAACTCAAAATGGTGTCTCATATCGTCTTCTTCAGTTGTGGAACCTGCCCCCTCAAGCATGGGAGCATCCATGGGCAAAAGCTTCCCAACTCTACCGGCCCGTTGTGGTGGCGTCTCACGGTTGATGGTGACCCCGCGAGTATCTGGCCTGGAGCGGAGCCAGGAGAAAAGCCTGGAGCCGCATTTCCCAGAGCCTGTTTCTTCTTCTACCTCTTCTGCCTCCTTCGGCCTGCCTTCCCACTCTCCAGTCACAGCCTCAGGCGTGGTCCCTCGGCCCGGCCCCATCAACGGAAACGGAAGCCGCCACAGCTGCAGCTCGCCGCTCTCCAAACCCAAGTCCTTCCTCACTTTACCTGGACGATCTCACTCCATCTACAACATCAACAACAGGTATGTAACTTGTGAATACCTACACCATATAAAGTCTTGACTAAAATGTGTTTTATTTTGAATCTTGCTTCTAAATTAATTTTAGAAAACATGACTCATACACACGTTCTTCCTCTCAGGAGCAGCACCCCAGTCAAACCTCCGTCATCTGCTTCATCGGTTGCATCTTCATCATCCTCCATGCGGCCCCCAACTCCCTCTACCAGTGTGTCGCTGCCCTACATTCGGGGCTCAGGATCTTCAGGGCCCCTGCGACCTCCATCCCGTGCCAGCTCTGGGGCCCTGTACACATCCTCCCCCGGCTTGCCTCCGCCTCCACCTCTGTTACAAGGTCCCGCCCACTCAGCAGCAGCAGGTACAGTCAACCAACAAAAACAATTATCTTTCAACACTTGAATTTAAGAGCCAGTCTGTGGTTTGTGTCTATCTGAGTATCTGACACCCTCTTTAAATATTGCAGCATCAGAATTTAACAATGTCCATCTCTTGATTTCATCAGAGCGTGAGGGCAGACGCAGTGTCCCAGGGGCTGAAAACAATGCAGCGGCTGCAGGCCGCTCCACTCCTGGTGGTCCATCATCGTCGAGCTCTGCACCAGGTTCATCGGGCCGAACATCTCAGAACCAGCCGAGCATCCCGCCCATGGCCTTCCAGTTCCATCAGCACAACCACCAGCACCAACACACGCACACACACCAACACTTCACGCCCTTCCTGCAACCTACAGCTACTGCGCCACCTCTGGTGAGATGCTCCGAACGTGTCAAACTTGAAATTTCAGTGTGGCTGGAATGTGGATTATATGCATTTTTGAAAGATGTTTTAATCGCTGAACTGTTTTTATCTTTTAGTTTGATAAGTATGCAGCCAAAATGGACGGGCTGTACCGACACCCTGTGAGTATTTTGCTTCCTCTGACTGATGATTAAAGAAGTCTGAGCTTAAATTTGGGACTCTTAAAAAGTAATACATTTTCGTAATATTTTCGTCTGTTGTTTTGTGTTTGTCTGGCAGTTCTTCCCGCAATACCCACCTCCCTCAGTGCCGAGTATTCAGCCTGTGATTCCTCCCACTGGGCCATTCAGCTCCTTGCGAGGAGCATTTCAGCCAAAGGTGAGAATAACTCTCTTTATCTCCTCTCAACATTTGACAGTTTGAGTTAATTTGATCACCCACACTGAAAGATGAAAAAAGATATAAATATGAAGCTTGTTTTGATATGTAGGGAACACTGACACCTCATGCAGCAGGGGTGCCACACATAAAAACAAAAAGAATGTCAGATGTTAATCATTTGAAGACGAGTAGATTGAGGCTGATGTTTTGTGCTGTGTGTGTGACAGCCTCTTGTCCCTCAGGGAACGGGTCCTGATTTATCTGCACGTCTTGGGGTTGTGCCTCACCACCTGCAGCCCAAAGACCCCAGGGTAAGGGCAGTGTGCTTACTTGAAACCTGTTTGCATCATTCCTCCAGTGATTATTTTCTTTTGTTTGAGGAAAGCCAGTTTAGTCTGGGATGTGCTGCAACACGGGCTTAGTCAGTGCAGTTAAGAGTGCAAAAGGTTATTTCTGATAAAGAGTGAGACATGACACTGTGATTAAAAGTGGTTTCACACTTCTGTTCTCTCGTAGCTAACTGATCCATTTGGGACATCGTTGAAAGTCAGTAATGTAAGCAAAAAAAACAGATCCCATGGCTCCTTAAAACCTTCAGCCTTTTTTACTTTCTCACTGCTTTACTCACTCTTTGCACTTCTTTCACTTGGAATCTTGACTGCTACTGATTTATTCTCTGCCCTTGCACACCCAGTTAGATATTTCAGATTCAAAAATTACCTCAGATATAATACTGTGGCTACTTAAACATTTTTTACTGTCTTTCTTTTTTCTATTTCCAAACTCAAACTGATCCCTCGCGAGTAACCTGATCTCCAGCTGGAAACCCCAGTCTTGTGTTGAGTTTAGATGAGATTTCTGACCCTGAGAAAGGAAATCTGACTCTGTGTGCAAAGGCTTTAAAGTTGTACATGCAAGATTTGTGGAATAACATAGTAAACTCCTGTGATTGTTGTGCTGTGCAGAAACCAGGAAAATGGTGTGCTATGCACGTTTATGTGGCCTGGATGATTCTAAGCCATCAGAAAAAAGTAAAGGTATGTGTGTCTCATTGTTTTTATAGATGTAAATTTCAGTTGCCATTCAAATAGAAAGGGCGGTGAGCTCTAAAAATACCAGGTTAACTTTTTTCTCTCCCTCTTCCAGCTGATGCACGCTGATCCTCACAAGTTGGACCTCCGTAGTGACCTGCTGGCCCGTCTTCCTGGAGCTGGGGGACTTGGCCCCCTTGGGCCCATGGGAGGAGCCATTCCTCCCACTCACGACCTAACAAGACCCCCCAGTCTCTTCTCAGCTTCAGGTGCAAGTTTAAACTGTTTTGTGACTCAAGAGCTGCTCACAGAAAATGTATTTATTGTTGACTTAATGATTTGAAGAAAATGCAATTATCTCCTCACTTTTGTGTTTTAGTTTTTCACTCCACATAATTTTTTAAAGAACTCCTTTTCTGAATACCTGTTGTTATCTTTCCTTATATCTCTGAGGTTTTAAAAAAGCTCCTGTACCATTGTTTTCTGAGTCACAGTTACCTCCACACATTAAGTGTGTGACAAACCTGATGTGTTTAATTTGATTACTCATGACATTGTCTTTATTATTTTATTTCTTTCCCTAAGGTGCAGTCACTCCGTCCTCAGCTCCATTCATCTCTCCATCGACACCTCACTCCTCTTTCCTCGCACCAACTGCACACTTGGGTAAGAGCAGCTTAAACAGACAAATCATCAATTCAATAGAAATCAATTTATGGGTTGCACAGTTCTCAGAACTGTTGAATGTAACTTGTACACAAACTCTTTTTCTGGGTAAAAATATTAAGTTTGTATCCGCACAGTATTTGTAATGTTGACCCTTGTGTTTCAGATCCATATGGTCGTTCCCCACCTTTCACTCCGCTAGGAGCTCTGGGTTCTGGTGCCTTCGGAGGACTTGGCAGCCCAACACTGGGTCAGTTTCAAAACTCCTTTCTCGTATTAAAACACAAGACTTGAAGGATGGGTTTGAGTGTTTTCAAGTTATCCTTGTACAATCCCTACTAATTTATTGCCTGGTGTAGTAATTTCTCACATCTTCCCTGGCCTTAAAGTGAACCCTTCTTAATGTGATGATAAGTAAAATGGGCTCAGTTTAAAAAATGCATTTGTAAAGACTCAGCAGTCTGAGGTGGTGAAATCATTCGAGGTATCTTCACCGTAGCTGTGTTGTGTAGATTTATTGCTGAAGTTATGTATTAGCAACAAATCTAGATGCAGCAACCATGAGTTATCTGCCCTGCAGCGATTCAACAAGGAAATGCTGTCTGGGGAAGCACACAGGGGGACATCGCTCTAAAAAGGATGTGACTTAAAGCTATTTATGCTCTGTTTGGCATAGGCACCTGAGACCCCATATTAGTTTCAGCTGAAATCAGAAATTAATGTTTGCATAGAGCTATGTGGATGTTATCCACCATAATAAGAGCATAGGTTTAGGTCGTATGACATTTGAATAACCAACATTGCACATTGTCTAAAAAGTCTAAAAATGTGGTAAACTGATCTAGTTGTGTTATAAAAATCATGAATACCTTCTGAAGCTGTAACGCAGCCTCTAATATCTAAGTAACAACAGAATGCATTTGATGTTTTTACTTTCACAAGATGCAAATGCTAGTTTTATAAAATATCTAGCACGAACGCTTTAAGGTAAAAACTGTTTAAATTGCTTCTACCCATTAACCACAGTGTTGTTTGTCTAAGAAATGTCTTTTCTTAATTTGCAGCGGGCTCCATGTTTGGCCCTAAAGACTCACCAGCTGGCTTGTCCAACCCCAACCATCACGAAGCGTGGAGCCGTCTACACGGCGGCCCGTCTGGGTTCCCTATTGGTCCCAACTGGGCTAAAGGGGTGGACAAGAGGGATGAGAGGGACCGGGGAAAGGAAGGAGAGAGAAGAGACATCCCCCACATTAAGGATGAAAAAGACAGGTATCACACTTGGTTATTTTAATACATTAAATACATTGATTATAAGAATTTTTTTTGTCCATTGACCTGAAGATAAATCAAGTAATCGTTTCAACTCTAACGCATTTTTAACAAAACAAACATGTAATCAGGTTTATTGAATGATAAACATAAGGACTGGTATGATTTAGGAATATGCTTCTTTAAATGTGCTGTGGTCTGAACTTTGGTTTATTTTACCTGTCATGATTTTGATGATCTAACCTGTGAACTCTGTTTTGCAGAGACAATATGCTGTATGGCCGACAACCTGTGAGAATGTCTCCGGTTGGTCCTTCCTTCAAGCAGCGCAGTAGCACTCCGGTCTCTCACATTAATGGACACAGCAGTGCTCTGGGGGGGAGCAGTGGGCCCACTGAGGACCTGACACGCAGCTTCAATAGAGACAGAGAGCGCGAGCGGGACAGAGACGGAGACAAACGGCCGCTGCAAACAGTGTCTTCACGAGCACCTCCTCTTGGATCTTCATCATTAGTAGCAGACAGGGACAGACCACGTTCTTCCTCATCCTCTGTGCTCAACACTCCCCCACCCTCCAATCGCTCAGCCCCATCTCCTTTGGACCTTTACCCCCGCGCAATGGCCCCAACAGCACATAGCCTCCACAACGAACCCTCACACTCCCAAAGAGACAGCAACATCCCTGCTTCCTCCGCAGCTTCTGCCTCTGTCACGTCTTTGTCTCAGGGCAGGAAGTCTGACCGGACCACGACACCTGTGTCTAAACCTCCAATGCTACTCCCACCAGTCAAAGTCAAAGAGGAGCGGAAGGAGGAGCCGGAGCACATCCCCATCACCTTGCCTCCTCCAGCACATAACCACAGCTTTGACCGCCCCAACAGTCATCCACACCAGCACAGTTCTGGTACCCCTTCCTCCTCCTCTTTATCACTAACTCCCACTCCTGGTGTTCCACTTCCACCACCTACTCCAAACCATTCCCACCAACACTTTTCCCTGCTTGACCGCTCAAGAGCCATTGAAGCATATATGGGGAGCGCTGCAGGACCTCCCGGGCTGGTAATGGGTCCAGGAGAACGTTTCACCCATGGTCCCCCCCAAGGACCACCACAGGGCCCTCACAGTTTCACCTGGGACCCCTGGAGGGAGCTGGCAGCTCAGCAGCAACATCAACATCGTAGGGAGGCTTTGGCACTTCGGTCAGACCCACATCTAGCCCTGCGATCCGATCCACATTTGGCCCGGCTGCTTCAGCATCAGCGTCTTCTGGAGGCTGAGAGGGTTGCAGCTGTAGCAGCTGCAGCTGCATCAGCCGCTTCTCACCACCCTCCTACCTCTTCTGCCTCCAACTCTGCTGTCCGCCAGGAGTACGGCCTGATGGGCCATCACTTTGAACGCCCTCATCAGCTTGGACCCCCAGGAGGAGGATTGATGGATGAGGAGCAGCGTGCCCAGATCCTGAGAGAAGACTTTGAGCGGGCCCGCTACTTCGGGATACACCCTCACCTCCCTCCAGGCGCTCACCTCTCAGGTCCCTCTCATGCTGCTGCTGCCGCTCACCTGGAGCAGCTCCACCCTGGCCTTCTCTCCCACTCAATTCCCCATGGAGCCTCTGCTCAGCACCACGCGGGCCTTTACGCCCGTTTAGGCCCACTGAACCCACACCACATGTCCAACAGCATCCTTGCAAAGAACCCAGGGGGCTTGGTGGGGGTACCGCCTCCACTCATTCCGTCCATCACCAACCGGTCGTCCACACCTCCCCGCAGATTTGCAGGGCCAGGTGAGCTGGCACTGTACAGTGCCCACAAAGATGGAGAGTCCAGATAGTACAGGGACAACACTGGAGGAGATTCAGGAACATGTCAGGATCACTGTGCTGCTCTCAACCTGCCCCCTTTTTCCTCTTGCAGACTACAACCCCCAATTTACACAACCAAACCAGCTCCAGTCTCACAAACAGAAAGGGGTAACCACGACTGGCTGGATGTGACGGTAGGGAGGGAAATGCAAGACTCATTCATGTGACTTGGAATATGCCCAATGGTTCTATCGGTGCAATTTAAAGGTACATGGTTTCTGTGCATCCTTGGTGTATTTTATTTTATACTGGCTGTTGGTTATTACAGTACTCCCTTTCGAAAGCTGTAAGAAGAGGCAGAGGAGAGCTTTTTCTCATTAGTCAGGTGAATTGTGATCTATGCTTCTTAGCAAGCCTATTCCAGGTGGAATGGAACTAACTTCCAAAAGGATGTACACTTTGAGAACAGAAGGGTTCATCCTCAGCTTCACCCTCCTACATAAATCAAACCTGATACGGTGTTGTGGATGAGGGTTTCTAGAAATACAGTGGTAAAGTGGTTCTGTTCTGTCATTGTCTTTTTTGTCATTGTGAGAAGACAGATTATTGATGACACCATTTAATGAATATCAGTAAGCGTTGTACCTCAGTTTCCTGCTTTACCCCCAAAAACTCCAACCTCAAACCCTCAGCTTCACTCATGAGATTCAACCTTTTTGGGCTTGTCTTTTGTTTTCACAGGATGAATGGCGAAATGAACTGTGCTGAACTGTGTGAGTGAACACGGTATTTTAGAGCTTCCTGTAACTGTTTCCCAGTCTCCTCTTGACTATACGAGCAGGACCAGATTATAGTAGTCTAGAGAAATTGCCTTTGTAATTATTATTCTTAACATTAATTATCTTCTATAATAATAAATATATTCACTGTTATGTTATTTGTAATTGTTTCGGGTATCAACCAGTACTCTCTCCCCAGGTAGTAATATGTTTCAAATCATATGGGAGGCTTGCTTCACAGACGACGTTTTAATGCTTGTGAACATTGAGCCTTAACAATTTGCAACCTCTGGCCTCTTCAAGGATCATCTATGACTTTATTATGCTGAGAGGGAGGTTTGCCTGTTTGTCACTGGTTGTGTGCTATATCCATTTGGAACTAAAGGAGCCTTGTACATTGAACTGTCGAGTTGTTTCATCAACAAAAATAAGTTATATACATGGATAAGGGGGACATCTGCTGAAGAACTGAAAAAAAAAATATAAGGACTTGTGTCAAAAGACAACTAGACAGTGGGTATCCTGAGAGGGAAAAGACTGGGTCAATTATTTTAATATGACCATTTTATACCTTTCAAACCCCTCCCCTAGAGACCACAAAGATTAATTATTAAATGAATTGTTGTTTACTCTGTTGTGTGGGTCTTTTGTTCTGAATCCTTTGTTTTTATGGTTTTACGAATGGTTATTTACCAACTTTTTCCTCAACTCATCAGTTAATTGTTCGGTCATTAGACTTGAAAAACGCCCCCCCCTCCTCATATTTCCACTTTTACACTCCAAAGCCCGAAAATAGAAATATATGAACACAAGCACATGTTTACATTTCAGAAGATGTAACCATGGACTCTGGGGCCTTGTGATAGAAATGGCCATGTTTCTTCAGCTTTATTAAATATTATTCTTTATACTTAATCTCTCGTGTTAGCTATATCTCACGCAGTCAGACAAATAATAATTTCCACTGACAATCATTCTCCCCATGGGAAACCAAAAGGAAAATCTGAGACACCTGCCAGGGCTGTGAGGAATTACTGTTTTCATTTTTGATTATTGTAAAAATATTTTTTGGACAATTCTTCTACTTTTGAAATGTCGGAAAATGGTGATAAATGAAAGCAACAGCCCAAGGTAGTGATGACAACTTCTGTTTTATGAGATCAACTTTCCAAACACATTAATTTTACTGTCATGTAAGAATTATAAAATAATAAATATCTCTCATTTGATAAACTGGATCCAAAAAGATCATTTTCAGTCAATTACTAATTTAAGGTTCACTACAAAACCCATTGAGGTGCAAATGCATGTATGCTGACATGAGCGTGTATAATGAGAAAAAAAGAAAGTCACATGATATTACAATCATGTGACAGTCATGTTATTGTTCAAGTGATTTGTAAAACTTGGTGAGAATAAATGGATTGAATTGCAACATGCCAATAATTAGGGCTGAAATGAGTAGGCCGACTAAAACGTATTTATGTTTAAATTCTCTATCGTCCGTAAATAACAGTATGTGAACTGATACAAGGCGAATAAAGAGGTTTCTGATAAATCTTTCATAAAACAGTCAAATATACAGAAAATCCAATCAGCTCTAAAAAATAGTTTCAATTCAAAATATTGCTACCTTCTAAAAGCAAGTTTTTTACATACCATAATACTGTAATTTAAAAAAGTAAAAATATATAATAACTTGGAGATTTATCATCTTGGGATTGTCACACAAAATTACAACAAAACCTATTGACATGTAAATGCATGTATGCTGACATGAGCGTGTATAAATAAAGAAACGAGACAAATCATGTGACAGTCATGTTATTGTAATTGTTCAAGTGATTTATAGAACTTGGTGAGAATAAATTATAATTAGGACTGAAATAAACAGGTGAAATATGACGTAATTATCGTTAGATTCACTATTTTCTGTAAATAACAGTCATAAATATACAGGAAGAAATAACAGTCAGAATATTAAAGAGGAAGAAGAAGAAACTACAGTCAGAAATATTAAAGAAAAAATTACAGTCAGAAATATTAAAGAAGGAGAAGAAGAAACAACAGTCAGAATATAAGAAGAAGAAACAACAGTCAGAATATAAGAAGAAGAAACAACAGCCAGGAATATTAAAGAAGAAGAAACAGTCAGGAATATTAAAGAGGAGGAAGAAGAAACTACAGTCAAAAATATTAAAGAAAAAACTACAGTCAGAAATATTAAAGAAAAATTACAGTCAGAAATATTAAAGAAGGAGATGAAGAAACTACAGTCAGAATATAAGAAGAAGAAACAACAGTCAGAAACATTGAAGAAGAAGAATAAACAACATATTAAAGAAGAAACAACAGTCAGAAACATTGAAGAATAAACAACAACATATTAAAGAAGAAGAAGAAGAAACCACAGTCAGAAACATTGAAGAAGAATAAACAACATATTAAAGAAGAAGAAGAAACAACATATTAAAGAAGAAGAAGAATAAACAACATATTAAAGAAGAAGAATAAACAACATATTAAATAAGAAGAATAAACAACATATTAAAGAAGAAGAAACAACATATTAAAGAAGAAGAAGAATAAACAACATATTAAAGAAGAAGAATAAACAACATATTAAAGAAGAAGAAGAATAAACAACATATTAAAGAAGAAGAATAAACAACATATTAAATAAGAAGAATAAACAACATATTAAAGAAGAAGAAGAATAAACAACATATTAAAGAAGAAGAATAAATCACATATTAAAGATTTGAAGCGCCGCGCTGCTCCAGATCTCGCGGGATTACCGCAGCTCGGTACTTGGTCGCAGCGGCGCTCCTCCACCATTTCGCTGCGTAAAGTCTCCTCCCCGCGACCGCTACCTTCTGCCGCCGAGAGCCCAGTCTCTCCCGGTCCGCACTTTGAGCTTCTTCCCGCAGACCCGGCGGTACCTCGTTGGGTACCGGGAGACAGTTCGGGTCGCTGGCATCGCGGATTGAGTGCGATCTCACGCGGATGACGACTCCTTCAGCGAGAATTTAGTAAAAGAAAATCGCTCGGAAATTTCAGGTAGGTGGGAACTTAAGATGGCGGCCTGGAGAGGGAGGGGGCGAGGAGGAAGTAACGGGGGGGACCGGAGGGAGACTCGGAGGGACGACAGGACACGACCGCCACCGCGGCTCACCCACCGCGGCACTTTGAACGGATTTAACGGCGCTTCGACGGGAGAACCGGGACACAGTGAAAACCCAGAAAACCCACGTAAACTGCGCCTTTTGAAACAAACCGCGACGGAACCATCGCTTCCGGCTCGTCGCTGCTGAAGCGCCGGTGTCGGTGGGACACTGCGACTCCCCCCCTGCACCCCCCCCCCTCCGTGTAATCATTGCAAAATTCATAAGGAACTTTTGAACATTGTTTTTTTTTCCTTCTTTTCGTCTTTTTAATGTTTGCACCTGAATTAATAAGCACGAGGGATTTAAAGTGAATGTTTTTTAAAAGTCATTCATTTAAGCTGTTTGACCCCACGCAATGACGTCACGGGTGATTGTCTCTCCCCCCCCCACCCCCCCACCACCCTGTGTTAAGTGCAGAAGCGGGGTTTTAATGCGTTTTTCTCCCCCTCGGTGTCCCGGCGCGAGCAATGGATCGTATGTGTGGGTGTAAAATAAAAGCGGCTCCTTCACCAGCCGGAGCTTTCACATGAGCGCGGGACGGATGTGGCGCAGCCCCGCTCCTAACTCCTCTAGCTCGGCTGTTAGCACCAGTGCCACCCAAGCACTGTTATTGTGGGAGCTAGCGCTAGCTTGCTAACCGCGCTAGCCAAACCGGTGTGCAGGCGAAATCTGCCTCCCGATCGATTCCCCGTGACTACAACCCGACACCCGGTGTATTTCCGTCTCCAGTCAGTCGGGTTTTCATAACGCGGTAACACCGACCTAACCCCCCCCCCCCCCCCCCTCCCACCGCCTGCACAGGTACATGTCCCGGCGCCCAACAGAACCCGATCTAAACCCCAACCGTGCAGGGCAATGCTCCGGGGGACGTTAGCTAAAAGGGAGACACATTTCACCGGAGCACCAGCGACCTCATAGGCGTTAACCACCTCCATGTGTTTTCATTAAAACATGAACGGATACGTTGCGACTCTGCTGGGACTGAGAAAGTCGAGCCACTCGTCTATTCACGCCACTGCTCATAGACAAAGGTGTCTTTCCTCCACGCAGATCTGCAGCCACAAGGCTGCGGGCAGCCTCAGTAAACAAGCTGTGCATCTACAAAGAGCCTCAGAATGAATGAGTGGAGGCCCGCGCGCTTGGTCCGCGGCTTGTGTCTTGGGAGCGCATGTTGCAGAACACCTTCCTGTGGGCGACTGCAGCAAACGCAGCCCTGAGCTGGAGACCGTCTCATGCAGCCTCTCTCACTCTTTATTTTATTACAGCTGCATGATCACCCGCTCACTCTCAGACAGATGTGGCAGCTGCAAGCTCCTAAAGCACAAGTCGAGCTTTCGCCCGAGTGTTTGCATGTGACACTCACCGTCCCACACATTGTCATCACTTTGTTTACTAACTGCACATCCGATTATATTCCAGCATCAGTTCCGTCACTGCAAAAGTCACCCTTGTTATCCTCGGATTTTTAGCTGTTTAAAGGGAATTTAATCAATATTTAGTGAAGGACTGCATCGAATGAGTATAATTTAATATTCTTAATGTTTCCTCTATTGTTTTGTTTGATTTGTAAAACTTATGAAGGTATTTTTGCATCAATAATGACAATGATCAAAATAGTTAAAACTTGTTTGTTTCAGCTGCACCTGTGTGGTTGGGTAGTTTAAATACAAAGAGTCATATTTCACTGGATCTTCTTCACATTTGTTTTTAAATAACTAGTACCTACAGCTGTCTGGTGAATGTGGTATATTGAAAATGTAAATACTTTGTTTTAAAGTGTCGTCAAGTAGAAATAGAGTCGGGCATGGAGGGAAAACAAATGAGCCTTTAAAGTTGTCCTTAACTACAGTAAATGTACTCTACACCACTGCACAGTTTTAATTCTGATGTGAGAGAGATGCAATTGCTGATTTTATTTCAATAATTTATGCTCCATTTGTTTTCCTCTTCTTCAGAATATGTGGCGGGGACCCTAATTTCAGCATCCTGGAAGTAGAAAGCACAGAAGATCTGTGTCTCACACCACAGACAGGTGAGAAGTTTTGTGGACTTGCCTATTTTCTAATGTCCGGATTTGTTTCAATGCATTAACCACCTTGTCCAGACATTGAGGTAATAACCTAACCTTTGTCACCCTCAGGTGCAGTGTGTAGCCGGGGCAGCACAGAGGAAGGAAGCTCTGGGGAGGAGGCGGCGCGGCAGCGTGCCTCCCCGGCTGTGGATTTGCCCGGTGACAAGCCCCAGGCTGCACAGGATGTGGCCGGGGAGTCACCTCGGCATGCCCAGCAGCCGGTCGCAGCTGCCCCCCGCCCAGACCCTCCACTCACCATTCCATCCACCGTGCCATTGCAGGAGAGCAAGGACTCAGCATTCCTTGGCATGGAGAACGCACCGCCAACATCATTGCCTGAGTCTCTCCCCATCAGCTGCGACTCTACGGACAGTGTCTCAGAAGAAGTTGCAGAAGTTGTCGCAGGTGCAAGATCCTTGCCAACATCCCTTAGCTCCTCGGATGAGATGCAAAGGCTTCCAGCTTCCCTATGTCCGCCTCTTGCCCCAGATACAAAGTTCGACAGCACAGCGAGAGAGCTGCAGTATGGGTCACAAACTGATAAAGAGAAAAGCCAATCAAATTGTGACACGAACCAGATTCAACCACTTGAACAAGGTGAAGGACTTCTGGCTATTTCAGAGGCAAAAGAGAAGCAGTTCAACAGATTGGAATATAAACCAGAGACTGGAACAAATATGGAAATTGTTGGAAAAGAACAGAAAGTTGGGAATATTCTCCCACAAACCTCATCTCAAATCTCAACTTCCTCTGTCCCACAACCGGATGCTGACAGCACAGAACATGGGGCTGTGGAGCAGTCGAACAGGGACTCACTTGTCCACGCAAATCAAGACAGCCATATCCCTCCGTCAGGTGCTGCGTGGCAAGCTGATGGTCACCAGGACTCAAAATCTTTGCTCCAATTTACTGACAGTATTGAGATTAAACAAATTGACACATCAGAAACACAACCTCAAATCATCAAGACGATCTCAGATGATGCCAGAGAACTACAGAAGGCAAATTCTTTTGAATCAGTGGAGACATTTGATAGTGTTGCGGCGCTTCTTGAAACCTCTAACAGTGAAACGCAACCTCCATCAGCTGAAATACTTGAGACCCCAGAGGCAAGAGAAAAACTTCATGGATTACACACTTCTGGAAACGCAAGCTTATTGTCCAGCGACACAGCTGGCAGAGAAGACGGCAACACCCAGAAGAGCTCTGTTGGGGGAGAGCAGGTTGAGAGTAGCACAAGGGAAGAACAAACGGACGCGGACGTCTCCTCGTCTGACTTCACAATGCTGCCAGAGAATTCTTCCACACAGGATAGTTCCTCAAAACCCTTTGCTGCCCCTCCCCTGTTTGATAGTGGCATAGTAATCTCCCTGCAGGCGGGGCAGGTTGTTAAAGCAGAAACCTCTCCCCCCTCTGATCAACTCCCCACAACAGAGACGCCCCTGGTTGCTGAGCCCGGAGATGCTCAAGAAATCGTGGTTGTCCAAGAGGAGGCTCATATCGACGAGGACTGGTCTGACATGCACCTGAAACAGAGTTACATCGTACAACGAGAGGATGGTAGTGTCTGTGAAGCTGCCATCGTCAACGAGCTGAGTTCTGAACCCAAGCTGTATGAGGAACGGGTTCAGGCAGATGTGGAGATAGACTCACAGCCGGTGGAAGTGTATGAGTTTTGTGGCCTGGTGGAGGAGGTTGCCGAGGAAACGGTTTGTGCCAGTGGCAGCGCACAGATCCCTCACTCTCCAGGATATGAGGTGAACCTTTTCAACGCGCTACTGGGAAACTCTGAGGAGTTTAATGTCAAACAGGACTTGGAGATGCACCTCGGACCATCTATTCACACAGTCAATGACAGTGACACTCTCATCATTTCCCAGCAACCCTTGCCTTCATCACACGACACAAATCAACTGCAGGATATCTCAAACAGTAATTCCCATAATTTGTCCTTAGAAAACATGAGGGTAGCTGATGTCAGACAGCATTTGGTATTAGACCCTAACCAAGCTGTTCAAGTGGCAAACTCCAGTGAGGTTTGTGTAGTTGAAGTAGCTGCTGTTACATCTGACTCATTCACTGTTGAACAAGCAGGCACAAGTGCACAAATTGTGACGACTTGTTCGCAGGTCAGTGCAGCAGTGTCAGATCAAACAGAGGTCAGAGATCCTCCTAAAATTCAAACAGCTCCCCAAAAACCGGACACTGAGGCAACAGTTGGCTCTTTATGTCTCATATCCCCAGTGGTCACTGCAATGCAATCGTCTGTCGCTGTTTCAGTGCACGTTTCCCCTGTAGAGAATCAGCCCTCTCTAATACAGACCCCAGGACTCACTGTTTTAAATGCCACAAAGCTTGAGGCCTGTGTTTCTTCACATGAAGGGACAGAAGAAGCCTTTTCTTTGACAGAGCCTACATCACAGAGTATTCAGAACGTTGCTATGGCCACAGAAACCAAACCAGAGGCTTTCCACACCTCTCACTCCTCTAGTACCACAGATCCAAAGCTGCTCCTGCTCAAACCAGGAGAAACATCTCTCCTGAAATATCCATCCTCCTTCTTGTCACAGGTGTCCAAGCAACAAAATGTGGGCGGAAAGTTGGCCAGTACCCACGGTGCTCTGTCTGGCTCGGTGTCTGAAGAGTGCCTTCCCCAAACTGACTCAGCAGCAGATTCTTTCTGTGCGTCAGTGGCTCTTAGCAGCCAGAACGACCAGGCGAAGTGTTCTGTCGATAAAACATCTGTGACAGCAGCTCTGCCTGTCAAGGTGCAGCCTTCTGTGAGCGGGAACATCACATTTCAACATGACCAGACTCCCACAAACAAATCTGACAAAGAGGCCTTAACTGTAACTAAAGCTTCAACAAGTGAAGCTGTGACCCAAGATAATGTCACACCTACGGATGCCACCCCACCTAGAACCTCCCACACCCTTCACATGCTTGAAGGGTCAGGGGAAAGGAAAGGTACGCCATCCAGCAGCCCTACTGACCCCATCAGCCAACCTGACTCCATGTACGTGGAGGACGAGAGCGAGGACATGGACCAGGACGACCAAACAGGAGAAGCTGATGCTCTAGAGGGCACTTCAGGGCAGGTCAGCAGCCCGGAGGAAGGCAGTGACGAAGAACCCGACGCCGACAAAACAGAAAGTTCCAGCTCATCACACAAGGTATTTTCGTGAAGGACGGGATGTTGGGTAATTAAATCAATATGTGTCGTAGACTTAGAGCTACAGTCCAGAGTAGTACGAGGAAAGAACACCATGGCAGTGTTGTGGGTCTAGAGGCTGGAAAATGATAGATATGGATCATATTCATCATGAGAATAAAAACACATGACTGAAGCATCAGACTTTGTCCATGAATGTCAAGACTGTGGAGATTATTTCAAACTCTAAACTTTATATATTTTCCCTGTGTGGTCTCTCCTTTGACTCTAAGAAAAGTTGATTTTACTTTCTAATCCGAAAACTATTGATGTGAGTAAAGCAGCAATGGAGTTGGTCAGCTCACACTGTGTGTCCTTAGGAACAGGTTTTCTTTTACATAACTGTCAAGGACAAACATATTTTTAGGATTGTATTTGCATTTAATCAGGTTTGCTGGCATGTTTTACCTATAAGGCGTCACTGCCATTTATCCCATCTCTCTTCATGTAGTTCATATAACTTGTGTGAGCGTTGTGTTTATTATTTAGTGATTTTATTCTTTAAGTTGGCCGCATGCTAAGCCATGTGTGTTTTCCAGCATGGACAGAGCAGGACAGACAGAAAGGCACTGTTCCTTAAGGTAAGTGCTGGTTGTGAGATACCCAGATAGGCATCTCTTTTAACAGGGCATTCTCGGGCACATCCTGGCACTCATGACTTGGTGTAACTTCATAAGGCTTTTCTTTGACTTCCGCTATGTTATGATTGTAATTCTGCTGACAGACTGTCCAGTTGATGGTCAGTTTGTAATTCTGGAGCATGTCCGCACTCGCTTCTTAAAAACACACTTTCATTTAATTTGTGCATGTGCCTTTTATCTATAGCACTGTCTTTACCTTCACCGCTTTATGTTCTTTAAGTATTTTCTTTCCGTCCTTTGGCCTTTAGGTACGGCAATGGATCGCAGACAGGGTCACCGCCAATTCATCTCCTGTCTCGCCGTCCACCTCCTACCCCAGCCCCTCTCCCACTTCCGATTGGGCCATAACGCGACGAGAGAAGTCCTCACCTCTCCGGGGTCCTCATGGCAAGTTTGTCTCTCCTCTGTCCGTCTGTGGCTACAGTTCATCCTCTGTCTCTCCTGATCCAACCACTCCTCAGCGACCCCGTGGAGAGCGTCACACAGACATGGCTGAGCTGGCGAAACATGTGAGTGAGCCTTCAGATATTATATATGTAAAGCACTGAAATACTTTTTTCTTAGTGAATACATTTTTAAACCACCTAGCTCACCTTTCAGAAACAGCTGTTGCAAAACAGTTTGTCGTCAGGATTTACGTAGTGATTTTTCTTTTTCTTCCTGATTGTGTCCCGCAGGAAGCAGACATTGAACATCGAACCCAGGCATTCAAGCGAGAGGGATTCTGGTCAATGAAGCGTCTCACCCGCCTGACTGAGCCGATGCGACCCAAAGTTCATTGGGACTACCTGTGTGAGGAGATGCAGTGGCTCTCTGCTGACTTTGCCCAAGAGAGGCGATGGAAGAGAGGGGTGGCTCGAAAGGTGGGTTAAGTTAAATCACTCTAGATTTACTGTTCACGTCCACACACTTGGAAATGTAATATTTACGCTTCTCTAAAAGATTGGTTGTACAATAAGATTTTAAATGCTGTATATGTTATTGTGCTATCAGGTGGTTCGAATGGTGATGCGACACCACGAGGAGCTGAGGCAAAAAGAAGAAAAAGCCAAGAGAGACGAGCACGCTAAAATTAGAAGAGTGGCATCTTCCATTGCAAAGGAAGTGCGAGCTTTTTGGAGCAGTGTCGAGAAGGTACAGATTCACAAAATCAGAGTAAACAAAACATTCTGGTTCAGTGTTTAGCTGTGTAGTTGGTGCTTGATGGTCTTTATGCACTTTTCAGCAGTAAAAACGATTTTGTGCAGCTTCTCTTGAATTTACCAAGTGAATTTCACCTGGTTTCATAAAGGTGGTACAGTACAAGCAGCAGTCCAGATTGGAGGAGAAGAGGAAGAAAGCTTTGGACCTGCAGCTGGACTTTATCGTTGGCCAGACAGAGAAATACTCAGACCTCCTCAGCAAGTCGCTCGCACCCACCAGGCCGGCTGAAACTGTCCCTGTGACACCCCCAAAATCTCAACTGCCTCCTGTCGATGAGGATGGTGAGTAATAAAGAAAACCTGCACCTTTTACATATACGAGCGATTTACGAGCTGATTCATTGGCTCACACAGGGACGTTGTCATAGCTACACACCAATGAATGAGTTCTTAGAAGTCCACAGTGGAAGGTTCAGTGGAAACAAAAAGCTCCTTTTTATTGTCAAGGTTGTTGCATCTGAGAGAATCAACTATGTTCCCACATCTCTGTGAAAGTCCCACCTGATAACCTGAGGCTGAAATGCTTCGTGGCTCCACTCGTGAAGTCAGCTATAAAACATTTCTCTGTACAACACCTCATGAGCAACGTTTCGAGCAACACCTGTCAACCAACAGACGGTAAACTTGTCAAACTGGTCACACTCGTCTGCGTCCATTGTCCCTGATGGAAGTTGGATTTCTGAAGCGTGGATGTGAACTGTACCTTCATGTTAGAGTTTGCTCAGATAGAATAAGGAAGTGGTGGATATCTGTGTGTCAGGAGAGCAGCCCCACCTTCATTTTATTATCTAACACAGTTTGGTGCTGAAGTGCAAACACAGTTTTCCAGAATCTGTGTATCTCCAGAATCTCTGTATTGAAACTCTAACTTGTATTTTGAAGAGTATGCCTTCAGATGTATGAGCTTTTGTATTGTACCCTTTGAGCCCAAATAGAGATACGAGACATATCTGTTTAATCATTTTTTTCTTTCCTTTTGCACTTTTTCATCCCCTAAAAACTCTTTCCTTTATCCAGATAGGGACTTTGAGCCTCCATGTGAGGAAGAGGATGACGAGGAGACAATAGACGTGGAGGAGCAGCAGGAGGGCAATGATGCTGAGAGCCATCGGAGGGAGATTGAGCTGCTGAAGGAGGAGGGCATGCTGCCCCTGGACCAATTACTCAGCACCCTCAAACTGCCACAGGTACCCACGCAAACCTGCCGACACTGGGATGTGTTCTCTGATATATCATTGGATGTCATTTAATCACAGAATCATTTTCATCATTACTTTGAAGGAGTCGGGCTCAGAAGAAGAATGCTCTGATGAAACCTCTTCATCAGTGGAGGAGGAAGATGGGGAATTCACTGCCAATGAAGAGGATGGTAAGATTTTAAATATAAGATGTGAGGGGGAAAACCCTCAACAAGTACTGGAACATGCTTCACTTATACTAAAATAAGAATAAAACCATGCACCAGTATTTGATTTGAATGCCTTGAAATTGTTGTTGGTCGAGTATTTATTTTCTGTGTCTTCTCATTTTCAGCTGAGGATGAGGAGGACACGATAGCAGACCAGGAGAAGGTAGAAGGAAACGTAAATCATGCTGAGGAGTTGGATGATCTAGCAAAAGAAGGTGGGTGCTTTTTTATTATTGGTGGATAATAGAAAAGAGTGAACACTTGTATCGAGTAGACTTGTTTTTTTCCGGGCTGTTGAGACAACGTTTGCGAAATCACACAGAAATATTTAAGGGGGTATTTTATCCATTTGATGACAGATACCAGCTCTCTGTTGATGTCCAAACAATTTAAAACATTTCTTTCATTTTCTTTCTTTCTTTTGTTTGATATGTTTATTTTGGTCATGACTAGATATTTTTCTTCAAATTTAAATTGATTTAAATTTAATGAAGCTTCTATAACAAAAGGAATTGTTCCTGTAAATAAACAGCTCATCGTGTGATGTTTTAGTCAATGATCCCACAGAAACCTCGGAAAACATTTTACAGTTGTGTTTGATTGAATTTTCAATGTCTTAAGCATCAATGTTTTTTGCATTTCAGTCATTCATTCTTTCATTTTGATGTGTGAACCTCTACCCTGACATGTCTCTGCTCTACTTGTAGGCGACATGACGATGGAGGAGCTGCTGGAGAAGTACAAAGGAGCTTATGCCTCAGACTTCGAGGCACCTTCTGCTTCTGGCTCTAAAGCGAGCTCTGATTCCGAGGTGTCTGGGGATGAGGAAGAGGAGACCGAAGAAGATGAGAGTGATGTCGAAAGCAACACTTCCTCCTCAGGTACTAACCTGCTCACAGAGAAGAGGGAATCAAAACTAATGTCACATCAATTATTTATCTGTTCAAAATGCTGATGAGGTCTTGGAACTTGTTTGAATGGGAAATATTTCCTTAAATGATTGATTGTCATTTATCTTTCAGATTCACAAGGAGACAGTGCTGAGGAGAACGACAGTGAGAAGGAGGGAGAGGAGAATGAGGAAGAGGAGGATGGGGATGACTGTGGAGATGAAGGGATGGAGCTCCTGCTAAAGGAGGGAGATAGCAGCCCACCTTCCTCTAGTTCGCGACCAAAGAAAGAAATCAGTCACATCGCTGCGACTGCCGAGAGCCTGCAGCCTAAAGGCTACACTTTGGCTACAACGAAGGTCAGTCGTGAATATTTGAATTAATTCAGGTTGAAGAGATTTTAAGTTATAAATAGTGAGTAAAAAACTTTCATTCTTCATTCTGAAGATCCGCAGTATTGTAAGAACACAAGTACTTTTGTGCGTATCTTTGTTTAAATATTTAATACTGTGCAGTTCTGGACCATAAATTTCTCATCACTTCATCACTTTGTCCTATAAAAGGTCAAGACTCCCATCCCGTTCCTGCTTCACGGCACGTTACGAGAATACCAGCACATTGGACTCGACTGGTTGGTCACTATGTACGAGAAAAAGCTTAATGGTATTTTGGCTGATGAGATGGGTTTGGGAAAGACCATCCAGACGATCGCGCTGCTAGCTCACCTCGCCTGTGAAAAAGGTAAAAGCCAGACTCATTATGCTTCTAGTGCTACTTATACATGCCGCAGTTTGTTTTAGTTCAAAGTTATTGTACTTTTGCTTTCAATAATCTTTATACATTAGTTGAACTCTGTCTGTGCTTCTTTTACCTTCAGTTGCTGATATGTTGTTCTTTTGTCTTTAGGTAACTGGGGCCCTCACCTTATCATCGTCCCCACCAGTGTGATGTTAAACTGGGAAATGGAGCTGAAGCGCTGGTGTCCCGGGTTTAAAATCCTCACTTACTTTGGCAGCCAAAAAGAGAGAAAGCTAAAGAGACAGGTAATCAGCTGACTGACTCTGGAGTGTTATTTTGCAGTTTGTACATTTCCATTGAGCTGATGAATTTTATTTGAATATATCTGGCAGATATAAAAATGAAAAAAATAGGCTGAAGTCAGAGTAGGAAAAAAAAGTTCACATGAAAAACCTTTTGTTTCCCTTTTCCTTTCTCAGGGCTGGACGAAACCTAATGCTTTCCACGTGTGCATCACGTCATACAAGCTGGTGCTCCAGGATCATCAGGCCTTTCGACGCAAGTCTTGGCGGTACCTGATCTTAGACGAGGCTCAAAACATCAAGAACTTCAAGTCTCAGCGTTGGCAGAGTCTGCTGAACTTCAACAGGTCAGTAGATCTGGGTGCTGTGTATCCTCTGAAGAAGCAGCACTGAATGAGTAATTCTTTTGATGAGTCAAATCAAAAGCAGGGCATACGTTTGTGGGAGGATGCGGTAAGATTCAACTCATACATCTTTTGGGCACGTCGTAGACTTTTCTCCCACTTTCTTGATTGAATTTAAAGGTCCTTACTTAAAAGGACAATCTCCTTGAACGACTCGTCAAGATGAGTGTAGAGAGAAACGGCTGCATCGGACCAAAGCCTCTACCAAATAACTGCAATCCAAAGACGCAGTGTCGTCAAGCTGGGCCGTGTCTGCTGCCTTTCTCTCGTGTTAAAAGTTTGGATTCAGGAATATCAAACACATTTTCATGTACGAAACAAACTCTTGCAGTGCTGCTCGTCTCAAGTGGTGGATGTAGCTTTGAAGGAGCTCAAGTTTAAATTTTGTTTTCATAAAAAATGGATAACACGTAAAATGGTTCTCTGTGAAAGCAGTAGAAGAGAAAAAGTAAAGCTGAGGTGGAAATGACTGCTTTAATTCAAATATGTGTAATTTCCAGAACATTTAATCTATCAGTTCTTTATTTTAAATTGTCTTTGCCCTGTTTAGTTGTATTTGTCTGTTTTCCTAAAAAAGGACTGCACACTGATGTAATAAAGTGAGATAATCACTTCTCCACTATTCTTGTGGGAAATCTGGATTGTGGGTGGAAAATGTGAATCAGTGATTCAAGCAAGAATCGTGTATCACATTGTTTTTTAGATTGCTCCTCCTGTTTCTGTCGAGCCTCCAAGTGCATTTACGAATGCTTTGCTGTCTCCTCTGTCTTCTGAAAATCCTCACGATATATAAATCTTGGCGCATGTATCTAACATTATCCTCTGACCTCTACCACAGCCACCGGCGACTCCTGCTCACAGGAACTCCTCTGCAGAACAGCCTGATGGAGCTGTGGTCCCTCATGCACTTCCTTATGCCCCACGTCTTCCAGTCCCACCGCGAGTTCAAAGAGTGGTTCTCCAACCCGCTGACGGGAATGATCGAGGGCAGTCAGGAGTACAACGAGGGCCTGGTCAAGAGGCTCCACAAGGTGCTGAGGCCTTTTCTGCTCAGGAGGATCAAGATCGACGTCGAGAAGCAGATGCCCAAGAAATATGAACATGTGGTTCGCTGTCGCCTCTCCAAGAGACAACGATTCCTCTACGACGACTTCATGGCTCAGGCCTCGTAAGTTTCCACATTTTCACGTTCAGAAGGAGAATTTGGAAATGATCCGGTGAACAGATCGTGGCTGGAGGCATTATGTTGTTGAGTTGTCTGAGGAATTTCTTCAACTTTTCATCAGTTGTCTTTGAGACTCATGAAGTGATTTTACTTCAGTGGTTAAAGGGCAAAGGTCACAGTGACCTTTATACAAATCTGGGAAAAAATGATGTAGAAATATGGACATGGAACCTGCACTAGTTGGCAGAGGCCTGCAACCGCAGTGCAGTAACTAGTATTGTTGCTTTTCCAAACTAACATCAAAACTCTAAAGATGAATGAATACTTTTACTTGTTATTGAATATTATTAATACTTCTATTATAGATTTTACCAGCAATGTCTCAGTGTCTTGTCTTTCTTATTTCCAGGACCCGGGAAACGCTGGCTAGTGGTCACTTCATGTCAGTGATTAACATCCTCATGCAGCTTCGCAAAGTGTGCAACCACCCCAACCTGTTTGACCCCCGACCCATCCAGTCTCCCTTCATCACGAAGCCCATTGTTTTCCACACGGCCTCGCTGGTGCAGGATGCCCTGGAGGTGTCTCCTTTAAAGGTCAGCATTTAAGGGACATTGAAATGGCTTATTGAGCAAAGCAGCGTTTACAAAAACATTGAATTTTCATCCTTAGCGTTGCGACCTGTCTTCGTTTGACCTTGTTGGTTTGGAAAGCCGCGTGTCCCGGTACCAGGCAGACGTGTTCCTGCCGCGCCACAAGGTCAGCCGCCAACTTATCCAGGAGATTGTGGAGTCCCCTGAACCCCCTCCGAGACCCAAACCAGTACGCATGAAGGTCAACAGGTACTCATTCTTTTTGTATCTTCAGTATTTACTTCTGGTCCTCTATTCCTATTGTACGTAGGCTACACGCTACTATTAACCTCTAGTGGACGTTTCCAGTGCTGGGCTCAGTGTAGGAGAGTAGTGACAGGGAAGGGAGGAATGAGCAAAGTGGTTTAGTCTCATGCTAGCGCTTTTGTGATTTCCAGAACTTGCATGTGTTTCAATAAATGAAAACTATAACTGATCTTTAACCTATTTCTGTCTGTTTTAGAATGTTCCAGCCACCTCCTAAAGGTGATACTAGAGCGTCCCTACTGATGAACAAACCAACCTGCTCCGTGCCTCCTGCAGCTCAAACCCCAAAACCTCCTCCAGTGACTGAGCTCTCCTCAACTCCTGCTCCTGTCGTTCAACAAGGCACGTGAAAGGGATAAAATTACTTCAAACAAAAGACTGAAAAGCAGAAATACGTTCTACTACTTTCAGCATAAACCAATAGGCAACAGACATATTGGTTTAGTTTCATGCCTCCATTGTCAGTCCCCCTGTTCTCTTACTCAGTGTCCTTGTTTTTCCTCCTTTTTAGTGGTGTGTTCTGTGGCCTCCGCCCCTCCTCCCCGCCCATCCATGCATCCTGCAACTCAAACTGCAGTGAGGTCCAACACGCCCAAGCCAGTGCTGACCGTACGGCCTCCCACCGCTCCCTGCACTGCCAGCATTCCTGCTCATCCGAGTCCAAACCCCAGCGCCATCATGTCTCAGAGGGTCCTGCTCAGTCCAGATATGCAGGCCAGGTTACCTTGTAAGTAGTATTTCTTTTTTACTGGTGCATCAATTTCTAAGTTGGTGATAATTGTGCCATTATATCCTAAAAACTTCATTTAATATTTAATTCCTAGCTTCAAAACTGCTCTCATTCTCTTCCGTAGCTGGTGAGGTAGTGAGTATAGCCCAGCTTGCCTCCTTGGCAGGTCGACCTGTGTCTTCGTGTCAGGGCAGTAAACCCGTCACCTTCCAGCTCCAGGGCAACAAGCTGACTCTGTCTGGAGCGCAGATCCATCAAGTCCCAGCTGCTGCTCCACGTCCTGTTCAAGGTAAGTGTGCGACGTGTTTTGTTAAGAATCCAGGTGAATTAAGTTGATCAGATTTTCTGTGAGTGTAAATCACTTTCTCATGCACCCAAAACATTTAGTGGTTGTATAATTTTGTCCTTTTGGTTGTTCGATTCCTTTTAACATTGTTGTGCTGTCTTTTAAGAGCGTCTTTGACAATATGAGTGATGCACATGTGCATAAGAACGACCACAATAATTGTTGAGATGTAAAAACAAGCTGCTCCAGTAGGAACTCGAGTTACCAGAAGAATTCATAAATATTTTCAAACAGTTGAAGTTCACTGGGTCAATTTATATATTGATATTATTTTGCTTCTGTCCTGAAGCCAGTTTGGCGGAGCCCAAGAATACTGAAGTAGTCATAGCTACTCTAGTACACATCGTAAAGCTTTTGGTGATGAGAGCCGACGCGAGTGTCGATGTGCTGTAAATAAAATCACGTGATCTCAGCAGGGGAATTATTTCGGTATCACCTGCCTCTCACCCCTCACATGAATCATGCTGAGGAATTGTTGCTGTTGTGAATGCATCTGTGCAGAGAATCTCCGGCTGCATTGTGCATGTGTGAAAGACAATTTTCCGGAAATCCTCTGCAATACGTGTCTGAGAACAGCGAATGAGTGCGAATGAAACTAATATAGATCCTGTGATGCACCCGACAGGAAATGTGATGCACCTGGTGTCCAGCGGGGTGCAGCACCACCTCATCAGTCAGCCGGCTCAGGTACAGCTACAGAGCGCTGCCAACGCCCACCCTGCAAACACGCCCTCTACAGCTCCCCCTGCAAACCGCCTGCCTCTAAATGCCTCCGCACAAGGTATTTCTTGTTTCCTCTTCTTCACTTTCTGCCTCTAAACAAAAATAATTCTTTTATATCTTTTATTTGAAGAGTTAAATCCTCAGATTCCATAAAGTTAAACTGAATGTCTGTTATGTAGAAAAGGTTATTGTTGTACTGAAGACGTAGAACTATATTCTGTGTTTGTATATGTATGTAGAAATTCTTCGTCCTTATGTCTTTATTTCTCCTCAGTGCCCTCGTCCATCGTGAGCAGCACTGGGGTTGTGAAGATCGTTGTGCGTCAGTCAGCAGGCAAGGAGGGCGGGCCTGTGCCCACCCTGGCAGTGGCCCCTTCCCCTCGTGTTGCTCCCCAGGCTTCCCCTTCCCTGCACGTCCATGCCAGCACAACCCCTGTCAGAAACACTGCTCCACTGCAAATTGCCCAGCGCACCCCTGGTCCTGCTACCGCCCACTACACCATAGCTCCTCCCAGAAACCCCAGCTCAACCCCGAACCAGCCCCAACTCCCCCGCCCTGTCCTCAAAGTAGTGCAGCCTCCTCCATCAAGCGCAGAGAAGCCAGGTGAGATAATTAGCCTGAGCTATTCATAAAGCTGTATGCATGCACACACGGCAGGACTGGTTCAGATCTTTGTTGCAACGAATCTTAAGCATTTCTTCCTTCCCTGACATCCAAGTCTTTGAATCTGCTTTAGAGTCTCAGAGGTGTGTCCTGCATCATGTAAGAGCAAACATGCAGGAAGTTAAGGTGGTTGCATGAAAGTATCTCTAAACAAGTTTTTGTTCATTTAACAATCCAGACTTGTTTTTATACATTTTCACATTCATGTGGATGACAACACATTCATCCTGTGAGGGAAGGATCCACACTTAAACAGGACTAACGCTGCTCCTCTTCTACCACAGTTAAAATTAGAAATCATGGTTTTAGAATAAGGTCAGGGTAGAGGAGAGCTCTGTTTGCTCTGCACCATGTATATAGAGATTCACAGTTCATATCTTGCGTCTTAGTTTATCTCAAGTATTGTTAATGCAGCTAAACGTCACTTTAAAGTTCACTGTTTTGCGTCTTAAACTTATATTTAAAAGTGGGCAGAGCGAAACTTGAATTGTGAAAACCGCCTTCAATTAACAAACTCTGCACAGGCACCATCCTGCACAATAACACTAACAGTAATAATAATATTCCAATACATCAAGGAAATACTTCCATAAAGACGAGAGAATAAGTAGAAATTTAATCCATTTTCACCAAACCCTTTTCCATTTGTTCTTTATAATGACCCTGCTCTGCCTCCTCCTCTATCCTCCCCTCAGCTCCAGTGACGCCCTCGTCCTCTGCACCCAAGTCTTCAGCAACGCCGAGTGACAACAGCAGCAGCAGTCGAACGCCTGCTACCACGAAGTCGAGGCCGAGTGTAAAAGTCCACCCCCCAGTCCGAAAAGTGCCTCGCCCACCTCCTCGCTCTCCTTTCCACATGGTGAGCAAGTTGTTCCTCTAGATCATCGCCGTCGACAGGTCTCAGCAAAAATGTATCTCAGTTAGTCACACATTTGTACGTCGCTGAATCAGTTGAGAGATAATAGTTTTATTTACCTCAGTGAGTTTAAAATCTAATTATTGAAGATTTATTGTTGTGGAAATGTAAAATAAAAAAAATAAAAAACACACAAGCTGTTAGTTGCAGGTAATTTCATCCTCAACTTGTTTTTTATTGGCCTCTACTCGCAAGCTTCCTTGTTGGTGCTGTCATGCCACCGGCCACTATCGGCTTATATGTGAGGATTTATGCTGCCTCTGCGACGATTAATAGTGTGATCGATGCTGTTTTAACCACTTTCATCGTAACTCTTTACCTGACTTATGTTCATCTTCTTTCTCCAGTCGTGGCTGGCTGAGAGCTCCAAACAACAGCACAACAGCCGGCTGGACTTCATCATTCGAGCCAACGAGCAGCACTGTAGAGCGAAGCCCATGTACGGCCAGGAGGTTCTGAACTTTCTGACTTTTCTACCCGGCCCCCGTCCCGCCCCAGCCGCCGTGAGCTCTCAGGGGGAATGGGGCCGGTCGGGTCACAGCAGCTGTCTGTTTGCACAGTGGCAAAACAAATACGACTACTTGTGTCAGAGTCGCGCCGTGAGAGAGGCCATCAGAAGCACTGAGGGGAGGCTGGAGCTGCTCAGTGACGCCATAGACAGGTGATCAGCTGATGTGTTTTCTGACTTATTCATTCCTGAGGATCAAGAGTTTTAACTTGGGGGAATTATTTCTGCTCTAACTTGTATTTTTATGTGTTTATTTTAGGTTTACGTTCGCGATTCCCCCTGTAGAGGCTCCTCCCATCTCCATGCACTGCTGCCATCCTCCTCCCTCTCTGAGCCACAAGCAGGTGGTCTTCTCCTCCATGCTCTCGACCCAAGTCGCTCCGCACACTCGCAGCCTGCATCGCATCCAGTGTTACATGAGGACGCAGTTCCCAGATCTGAGGCTCATACAGTATGATTGTGGTACGTTGTCAAGACACCTGAAACTTTAAAGAGCATTTTAACGCCCTGTTTAAGTTTGAACATTCACCGTCAGAAATTAAAAGTACATTCTGAACGCTGACACTAACTTACCCTTTCTGTGACTTCAGTAGAGCTGATTTATTGTGTTAGTATTATGAAATAACCTCCTTCATTTCTTCCAACACCATTTATATTAAGTGCTGATTGGTAGGTACGTTTGGTTTGTGTGTGCAGGGAAGCTTCAGACTCTCCACACTTTGCTGCGGAAGCTGAAAACAGGAGGCCACAGGGTGCTGATCTTCACTCAGATGACGCGTATGTTAGATGTGCTGGAACAGTTCCTCAACTACCATGGACACATCTACCTCCGCCTGGATGGCAGCACCCGCGTGGAGCAGAGACAGGTTTGTACTGACGATATCTTAACAAAATCTTATGTGAGAATATGATTTCATTTTTATGCCTCTGCGCTGGATGGAGGCGTTACGTTTTCAGGTTGTCCGTCTGTACGTCTGTCCCATTCCCGTGAACGTTATATCTCAAGACGGATGGATGGAAGTTCCTCAAATTTGGAACAAATATTTACTTGGACTCACGGATTAATAAAGATCTTGGTGGTCAAAGGTCACAGTGGCCTCTTGAATGTGACCTCTCAAGACCAACTGGAGGGATTTCCTTCTGTATTTCTCATTATTTTATTCTTTTGTACACGTTACCTCCATATATTTGAATATTTTCTTATTTTAAGTCAACACAAATGAAAGAAGGAAGTTGGGACAAACGTTCTGGATGCTTATCTTCTGTGCTCCTCCCTCAGTCCCTCATGGAGCGCTTCAATGCAGACCGCCGCATCTTCTGCTTCATTTTGTCAACTCGCAGCGGAGGTGTCGGGGTGAACCTGACCGGGGCCGACACTGTAGTTTTCTACGACAGTGACTGGAACCCCACCATGGACGCCCAGGCACAGGACCGCTGCCATCGCATTGGTCAGACACGAGACGTCCACATCTACAGGTGACAGTGCTGTTGCAGTGGCCTTAATAAAGTAATGAGGAAATGTGATGTCAAACAACATATTGATGTTTATTGTTCATGTTCCTCTTCAGGCTGATCAGTGAGCGCACAGTGGAGGAGAACATTTTAAAGAAAGCCAATCAGAAGAGGATGCTGGGAGATATGGCTATTGAAGGAGGAAACTTCACCACTGCCTTCTTCAAACAGGTAAATATACAGCGGCGGCAACGGAAGTTTCCATAAATTAGATATTGATGTCAAATTGGATCCTCATCATTATTTCTCTGGAGGCTTCTGACTATTTGATGCTTTTCATCACCAATATATTTATGTTGTGATGATGAATCACTGTACAAACACACGCTCCTTTAATTAAACTACCTTTTATAGTAAAAACACTTTTTGAATACGCTGACATTTCCTGATTAATGCTCGGGGTAAACGACACCATTAGTACTGCAGTTTGTTTTGAGAAGGTTGTGGTGATAACGTGAGATCATGAGGACGTGTAATTGCCTCTTTTTTCTGTACACAGAACCGTTGTAAGCGTCTCATTTACATTTTGTCCCCCAGCAAACCATCCGAGAGCTGTTTGATATGAATGAGGGAGAGAAACGAGAGGCGGCGGTGGAGCTCTCCGTGCCGCAAGCTGAGGAAGAAGAAGCCAGCACCAAACAGAGCACCACCATTCTGGAACAGGTTTGTTTAACTGCTGTATTTGCTGCGAGCTTCCAGCCCGATTGACAGAATTGAGTTGGAGGTGTCTTGGAATACAGATAATGAGATCATCTTGGTATGATACTTCCAGGCCCTGTGTCGCGCAGAGGACGAGGAGGACATCGTAGCAGCTTCTCAGGCCAAAGCGGAACAGGTGGCAGAACTGGCCGAGTTCAATGAGAACATACCGCTGGACGACGGAGGCGAACAGGAGGAGGTGGAGGAGCTCTCCAAGGCTGAGCAGGAAATAGCTGCTCTGGTGGAACAGGTGAATAATCTTGGAAGGGCTGGAACATACATCTGTTTTATATTTTACATTTGTATAAAGTTCCTCATAAAAGCTGAAATAATAACGTGACAGTTTAGGTCTGTGGTGGTATTTTACATCTTTCTGCTTTAGATTAGGATTCTATGTGAACACTTTGTTTGTGCTCAGCTGACACATCATATTCTCTTCCTACCTGTAGCTCACTCCCATCGAACGCTACGCCATGAACTTCCTGGAAGCCTCCTTAGAAGATGTTTGTAAAGAGGAGTTGAAGCAAGCTGAGGTAAGGCCTTTTCTTAACTTCCATCCTGTTTTGTTTGAAATTAAGATGTTGACAGTTCAGCAGGTTTAAGAAAACCAAATTGCCTTTTTGTCTACAGGAGCAAGTAGAGGCTGCCAGAAAGGGACTGGACCAGGCCAAGGAGGAAGGCCTCAAGCTTCACGCTTCATCTGATGATGACGACGACGACTTTTTATCACCGCCAGCGTCAGTGGAGCCCGCTCAGCCAGCTCCAGCCCGCCGAGGGCGTAAACCCAAGGACAAAGACAAGATTGTTACATCTACAAGGACCAGTGGTCGGCTTCGTGGGGCCTCGCCTGAAACTGAGCCTGAGCCTACAACCCCAAGAGAAGTGCCTGAAAGACCCCGCCTTGGTCTGAGAGTACGAGGAGCTGCCAAAGACACTGGTTCTGTGTCTACCACCCCGTCCCGCACAGACCATCTAAAATCCTCCTCATCAACTAGACTCCACGACTCCGCCAAATCTTTAAAAGCTTCATCACCTGCCAGAGATAACCAGACCACCAAAACCAGGACTCTACCAAACCGCTCCCATCCCAGTCCAGTGCCTTCGCCTCCCACAGCCTCCCCCCCTGGACGAAAACAACAGTGTGCCGTAGAGACTGACGGTAAAAGCTCCAAAGCAGGCAGAGAGGAGAAGGAGGGGGAGGATGAGAGGAGGGTGTCTGAGTCATCGCTTGAATCCAGCTGTCAAGTGGACCATCAGACAAAAGACGACGATGGCAAAGATCACAATGCCATGTCCCCCCCCTCCACAAGCTCCAGATCGCCTCGCAAGCGTCAGTCAGCAGACGGCGAAGTCCTGCGGGGCCTTGTTGAAGATTCTCCATCGGCCAAAGTCCTGCGAAAGCTTCCAGGGAGGCTTGTCACGGTGGTGGAGGACAAGGAGCCGAGAAGGAGGAGGCGGCGTGGAAGCGGCACTGGAGGTGGATGTTCTTCAGAGGAGGCAACAGTGGAGGAAACCACTGCGGGTCCGGTTGAAGAATCAAACAAAGATAATACATCAGCGAGCCCTGACGGAAAAACTAAAGGGGCAGTTCCTCAGGACCAAGAGTCTGTCCCAAATCAGTCTGTGCCCCAACAGCCCGTCAGAAGTTATCCTCCATATTCCCCACCCCATCTCTCCCCTGACATGCCGGTGCTGAGAAATCTTCCCGTGCGACGCAGGTTGGAAACTGAATCTCGCATGGCCGCACAGCTGGTAGAGCAACAGCAGCAACTGGGTAGAGGACGGGGAGGAAACCAGTCCAGAAAAACTGACACGGCACCGGGCAAAGACGCTGCTTCATCCTCTGCAGAGTCCAATGTGAACTCTCTTGTGACACCTTTGAAAAGAAAGAGGGGCCGGCCCCCTAAGACTAACCTGAAGTTACCTGAGCCTGACAACACGGCGAGTCCTTCCTCACAGCCCACCTCGCCAAGTGAGGAAGGGAACCCTCCTCTCTCCCCGAAACGTAAGAGAGGTCGTCCCAGAAAAGACTCCACAACGATGTCAGATACAGTTGGTGAAGGACAGAACTCTAAAAAAGATACCGCCACTTCTGCTGTATCTGGTTTATTAAAAACTGATGCTGGCACAGAGCTAACGGCGCCGGCTCCCGTCAAGTCGGAGATTCCTAAAGCTGCTGCTGTCGGCACAAGTCTGACATCTCAGTCTACCTCAGCTGAGGAAACCGACACTAACACTGAGGTTTCCGCCCCAGTTTCACCCACTGCTCCAAAACCAGCTCCAGCCTCCACAACAAAAACGAATCAAGTGTCCACACCAGTCTCAGCTCCAGTCCAAGCTCCACCTGCACCGCAGGCGACCCCACCCCTCCGTACAGCTGCCTCAACATCAGCCCAAACCCAAGTCACGGCTACAGCTCCAAGCTCTGACTCAACTTCAGCCCACATTTCTTCCGCACCCTCCCTCACACTTTCCACGCCTGCCGCTGTCACCGCTTCACCTGCTACCACAACTCCAGCTGCCAGCACCGTGTCCTCGTCTCTTCCAGATGTGAAACCAACACTTGAAGCTTCTAACGCTCCTAAAGATCCAAAACCTTCAGGTTCTACAACTTTGAATCCAACAGAACCAGATGCTGTCCAGACCGCCACAGTTTCCACAGCAGTTGCTCTGACACTACTGACAACCACAGTGAAAGCAGTCACCACTACAGTGAAACCAGTCACAACAACTAAAACAACTGCTGCAAACGTCTTGCCCCAAGCCCCTGCTCGGCCGGCGCTCAAAACGATCACTCCAACATCTGTCCCAGCTTCAAGTTTATCAGCTTCACAAAAACCAACCACAACATCTCCCCCTACAACAGCAACAACCACGACAACAACTGAAGCCGAAACAAGTGAAACAAGTGTACCGATCCCAACAACCGCTACGACGACACTTCCAGTAAAAACGGTGCAAACGAGCCCATTAAACACAACAAAACCTACAACTACAGCTCCAACCACATGCCCAGCCATCGCCTCCGCAACACCACCCGCAGCAACAGTCACCACATCTTCAGCGCCATCTTCTCCGGCCCAAACTAATGTGACAACTACCAAAGTCCCAACCAAACCGGTGCAAGCTGCTACGCCGGCAAATGTAACCACAGAGGCTGTCCTGTCTCCAATATCAGCCCCTGCACCTGGTCCAGTCTGCACTCCCTGCCCGACAACATCCACCAGCGTCGTTAAAACCTCAGAGGCAACGACAGCCGCAATAACTTCATCACCTCCAAAGGAAGCTGTCAAAGTTACAACACCTGCAGAAAAAGAAGCTTCCTCCAAAGAACAAACTTCTGCTTCAACTGCAGAAAAGACTGAAAAGATCACACCGTCAATAAAAACAGATTCTGAACAAGCTCCACAAACAGAAACGTCGGTTACAGTCGCTACGACAAACACTGTCGCAACCGCCCAAGTCTCCACGACCACAACCGCTCCTGTTCCAGTCACAGAAACTAAATCAGCTCCTCCTGTGTCCACCTCCCAAACGCCTGCAGCCATTTCCCCCCAAATACAAACCTCTGCATCCAAGAGAGTTTCCACTGAGGTGTCCGCACCGGCTCAGAGAGAGACCCCGCCCCTGAAGCCCTCCACTGATACATCTAGTGTTTCATCTGAGAAACAATCTGTAGAGTCCAAACACAAAGAGTGTGCGTCTAAAAGTGACTGTGAAGTACGTTCGGAAGAGGCTGAAGAGAGGAGCAGCAAAGAGGAGGAGGAGGAGGAGGACACAAATCTGGAGATCTGTAAGTCTCAACCTAAAAGGAGGAAGGTGGAGAGTTCCTCTAAGACCAAAGAGTCAGAAAAGGAGGGGACAGAGGGAGGAGAAAAGAATTCAACAAAGTCTCAGAAAGAAGAACCTCATCAACAGGTGGAAACCTCTGAAGAGCAGGAAACTCCCAGACAGAAAAGGCAACTTAGTCGCCAGAGCAGCCAGGAGTCCACACGCTCGTCTTCACCGTCATCTGGAGGCTCCACCGCAACCCTCACTCGTCAAGCTCACCACAAGAGGACGTATGAAAACAGACTTCCTGCCAAGAGGAGGCGAGTGGACGTCACCTCTGAATCTGGGAACGAGGAGTCGAAGGAAAAGGATGCGGAAAAGAAAGAGGAAGACGACGAGCAGGAGCACTCCGCCGCCGCCTCGCGGAGGAGGCGCTCCAGGTCTTCCTCTTCCTCCTCCGACTCTGACAAAAGCGAGAGCAGCAAGGAGCACCGGTTGACTCGTTCAGCCAAGCGCAGGCTACAAGATCAGGAGAAGGAAAAGGGAAACAACCGGTCTGGACAGAGACCTGCGCACAGCTCCGAGAGAAACGCGTCAAACAATACCAACACATCCACGGGCGGAGAGTCTGGCAGTGACACGTCCTCTGTCAGGACCACCAGGAAGTCTGTGGGATCTCAGTCTTCACAAGACAGTAAAACAAACAGCACCCCCCCTCCTGAGCCTGAAGTTCTGGGGAAGAGATGCTCTGCTCTCAACGCAGCAGCGAAGCTTCTAGCAATGAAAGGTAGAGTGGACACCCCGGGCCACACCACTCGGAAAGACACCACAGCCAAGACTTCGGGGACGTCTCCTGCCTCCTTGTCTGACAAGAACCAAAAGCCTAAAAACAAAAGTGTACCGGCTTCTCCTCAGAGTAACTCTGTCGCTCTGGCTAATAATAGAAGCACCGGCGGCAAACAGTCAACACCCAATCAGTCGAGCCGGCCTGCGTCTCGCTCCACCAGACAGTGTCCCGGTTCTCTGGTTCCACCCCTGGACAAGGAGTACAAGAGGGCCAAGCCAGAGGAGAAGGAGAGGGTGAGTCGGAAGTCATCGAGGGGAAAGGAAGGTGAGACTGAGGCCCAGTCTTTGTCCAGGGGCCACAGTGCCTGCAGCAGCATGAGCAGCGACGGCGAGGGGGACGGAGGCGGCAGCAGCAGAAGTCGCAGCAGCAGCAACAGCAGCCAACGCACCCACAGCATCAGCTCTCAAAACACAGAGCACAGAGACTCCCGCTCCCGCGGCGCCTCCTCCGGCAGCGAGCGCGAGAGGGACCGGAGCTCAGATCGGGCAAAGAGGAGAGACAAGAAGGACAAGCGGGGCCAACAAAGGGAGGGTCGACAGGACACCAGGAGGTCGCAGAGGCTCTCGCAGGAGGTGACCAGCAGCTCGGGGACGGAGGGGACACCGGACAGGGTGCTGCGCAGCGTCGCAGCTCTGGCGGCGGTGCAGGCCCGGACGCCGGCCGCAAGCACCCGCTCCTCCTCTAGTCAACAACGTCACAACAAGACATGATCGGAGTGCCAAAGGGAAGCATGAGTGTTGTTGCAGAGCAAGATACGAGAGCATGTCCTGACCTTCAAGGTTGCTGCTTTGTCTGCACTCGAGTGAATGACGGGGACGTAGAAGCCAGGGACCTACCTGCCTCTTGGGCCCTCTCCCTTTCCAATTGGAGCTGGTCCCCTCACCAGCTCAGCTATTGTCAGCTGGGGGAAGGCTCAGGGACGACGGACTGAGAATGAAAACGCGGCGCCGTCATCGTGCGTCTGTAACCGGACAGAAAGACGGAGTGGATGAATTCACCACTGGGACTTGAGGGGGACAAAGGTGCAGGAGGAAATAAAGGCAAGTTGTTAGTTCACATTATGTACTGTAATCATTAAAGACTGGAACGCTCAGATCTTATGTGTTAAGATGGGATAATACAGCGCCCCCTGGCGGGCTTACAAATGAACAGTCATTTGTGTGACATTAAAAACTTCGGAGTGACCAGTTGTATTGTAAGTTGGAGGTTTTAGAAAGTTTGGTTTTGAAAATTTCGTCAGCTGTCCTGACTATTGTTTCTTCGTAGTCAGTCGATAAGTTATGCATATTTTATTATTTCTTCCAGGGTATTAGGAAGAGAACAGATCTGTCAATGTGATCTTTGCTGCACTATGCTGGAGCTTGTCTTTGCTTGGGCCCCTTTTCCATGTCGACTTCTGTTCTTTGGATTTGTTCTTTAATCCAGCCTTGCATTTCTCATTTGCACATCTGGCCCTCGGCTTTAGGGCACATCGTGGTTTAGTAATTTGTTTTATACATCAACTTCAGTGACTTGATTAGTTCCTCGGGTCTCGTAACGTCTCTCCTGCGGTCGGAAAATGTATCAATTGAAGTTGCAAATTGTCTTTAAAGACTTTGAGACAAATTTCAAATCTTCCCAAAGGTGTTAATTGTCATGTATTTATACTGAAAGGGCAAGAAAATGTTGTAGAAATTAAAGAGTGCCTCTTTGGCCAAATGGGTTTGAACCTCAGATTGCCTTGTGAAGCACCTGAAGCCGGGGTGTTGAGCTTCTTATTAAAAAAAATTTAAAAAATTTAAAAAAAAGCCAAACAAAAAAAAAAAATACAACCCCTGCAAAACGTGAAGAGAAGCCCCCTGTGCACCAGTGCTACCAAATTAATGTTTTACTTTTCACCTGCATTTTTCTGTCATGTTACTTCATTGCTCTTCGTTCATGTAAAAAAAACAAAAAAACTACTTGGACAAAATATGTGAATAAAATGACTGGTACAGTTCCAGATTACTGTAAATTGTCGATTTACTTTTTGCAAAGGTTATATTTGGAGGAGGGGGGGAGGGGTCGGGTGGGAAGGGGGCGGGGTAGTTTATGGTGATGGTCTTATTTTTTTTATTTTATTTGTCTCATTTTATTTGTTGCATTCCTTTTGATCCCTTGTAATTCCACATTATTTTACTTGAACGATTAAGACAATTACAGTTGAATAAAAAGACCAAATATTTGTTGCCATTTTTCATTGTGTTGAAGGTTGTTGTTGTTTTTGTTTCGAACTGAATTTCAAATTTAAGATCATGTGTCAATCAGTCAGAAGATCAGAGATTCACACGTGGGATGAAACTATCTGTGTCAGTGAGTACTTCACCTTTAAGACCAGGTGAGACTCGTCGAGACGCCGATTAACGAGCATGATTGTTGCACAAGTGCGTCTCTGAAACGTGCACTTCCTTCACGCAGCAGTGACACAAGTTTTGAGGAAATGTGCAATCGTCATGTTGGATTCCAACACGTCTAAACCTCTTTTACTAAACTTTATGACAAACGGGAGCAAAACAACTGAAGTAAACAAAAACACTCACAAACTGAATGCTGCCAAAACTTAACTTAATTAAGACCTTCCTAAAAGTATTCTCAGTCTTTAAGGCCTGAAATTCATATTGTGGCCTTCCAGACTGAGAATCTGGAAAATTAACGTGTGGAAAAACTACAAAAATACTAAATGAACCGGCAGTTGTTTGCCTCCAGCCACTAGGTGTCACCGGTGAGGGAGTAAAAAGCCGATCAATGACACAGACGCAGGATAATGGAACATGAAAATATTTTTATTTTAAAAACAAAATCTATATTAAAATAAGGATGTGATGCGAAGTGTAACGTCTCCTGGTCACAGGAGCAGAGTCGCTGCTGCTCTCTGGTTCCAGAGGAGACACGAGGGCCGAGCGTCCTTCGACAGTTTTGGTCTATTGTTTCTTTCCTGATTTGTCGTGTTGCGCTGCGCAGCGGCTTCTGTTTCTCTTCCACTCCTCGCTTCACTCGCAGCCTGAAGGATCATGGGAGACGCCGCACAAAGTGACAAACGTGAAGAAAAACGACTAAATAAGCGTGATCGGAGTTTAGGACTCGGGAGACGCTGAACACGAACAATCACCGGCTCCGTCCCTTCTTTACAACGTTGGCGCACAACATCACATTCTCAGCTCCACGTTACGGAGAAGGCAGTTTCGAAAGAAAAAAAAAAAACTTCTCGAGTAGCAGCCGACACGCCAACGTTTAAATCATAAATACAAACTGGGGCCTTGGGCCAGAGACGCCTTGATAAAATAAAAATAAGGGGGCCGTTATTTCATATTTTAAAAAAATTCTACATTTACACGTCTCACATGTCGGCAGTTTGAAACATTGTTCAAGTTTTAAAATCCTCTGCATAAAGTTTGAATCCTCAGCTGCATAGATTATGTACAATTATATTAGCACAGAGCTTCACTCTATTAAAATAGTTTGTTTACGCCTCCAATTCATCCTACAAACAAAAAACGTAACAAGAATCATCGCACAGTTTTCCTGAGTACAGTATGTTCAGCGCCAGTGTCAGGTTTCAATACTGCATTGTGCCTCGCTCAAGGCCACGAATTTCCTCTTTTTCTTTTAATGTCGGAGGGGAAGTGGCTCTGACCTAGGAGTCCATTCACCGGCAGCGCTGCCTCTCCAGTGAGAGCAGAGACGCAGGCGGGGTTGTTGTCACTTGTGAGTTTAAACAACAGAGAGCACATCTCTTCTTAATGGAACGAGGCCCGATGGGAAGACAGGAGGGTTAGAGGAAGACGGCGTTTAAATGTGGGAGAGGATGAAAGGACCATGAGCGAAAAATCCACCGTTCAAACGATCCTGTTCATCCTGTCGGCCGATGTATTTACATGAACGGGGGATTTTTTTTTTTTTGAGAAACAAAAATGTGCCTCCGCCAAACGAACTCCCGCCGCCGGGGGGGGGTTAAGTGCCAAAGGCGCTGACCAACGCGATGACTAAGATGAGGAGGAGGATGGCCAAACAGATCGCGATCCAGAACTTCTTCTGCGGAGGAGAAGACAAAAAGATCATTGACAAACAAAAGACTAAATAAAAGTAGAAACAAATCTTGCTGCATTACGACAAACACTGGATAGAAAACTGGAGCACGGCAGTTTGTGTTTTCCAGAGAGTCAAAGTGTGGTTCAGGTTCGTACCTTTCGTGCTTTCTGCTGATATGTGACGGCTTTCTCTGTGTTGTCCTTCGCTTTCTCCACGTAGTTCGAGGACTGTTTGATGTTGTTCTCAATCCGGTTGACCATCTCTCCCTGTGAGAAGGAAAAAATAAACAACACCGGATCAGACGCTTTTTCTCAAAACCCGAACCAGCCTGAAGCCGTTTTCAGACATGACCTTTGTGTCCGGACATTTTCCTGAGTTTGTGTTTCTCATGTGAAGCAGCAGCAGGAGATTGTGCGGATCGGACTCGTTCACAACAGGAAAGAAAGATGACGCGATATTTGCGTTCTTCTAGTTTCACGTCCGTCACGTGTTTTCTGCACATTCTCCTGCTGCGTTCTCAGCCTTGCATTTACCTGAGCCTCCACCTCCATGGCGAGGTACTGGAACATGTCGTGCAGGTCTCTGATGCTCCTCTCCAGCTTCAGGATCTCGTCGTGCCGGGACTCGATCTCGTTCAGAGCCTGCTTCGTAGCTTTAGCGTCGATCAGGATCTGTACGCGGCCACAAAGCAGATATCTATTAGCTGTAAATCATTACATTAAGAATCTAATCCTAACAGTCAGGAGGTCTCAGGCTCTCATCTACGACTGAAGCCCCCAGCGTTGATGTCACTGGGCTGCTGGGACACTACGGACACGTCTAGAGGCTGCACGGGATTGAACTTCTCATTCTTACCGACGTGTTGTCCAGTTTGATCAACTAGAGAAGCTACAACAGAGCAAATCATTTCATGTCATTTAAAGACACTGGAAGACGTCGACAAGTGTGAATGTTTGTGTACGAGGGGATCCGTGACGTCCTTCTACCTCCAAATGTGACACGTACTCACATTTTGAGTGAAAACGTCCGTCTGCCCACTTTCCAGCATGACGTCCAGCTCCTCGTCCGACACGTCGTTCCCAGCTGCGGCGGGAAACAAACAAGGTCGGTGTTTTACCAAATGTTGCAGGAGAGGGACAGAAACACAAACCGATAAAGAAAGAAAGAAAGAAAAAGAGAAGATGTGGGAGAAATGTCTTGTGACCAACTGAAAAATCAAATGAGCTTAAGTATAAACTTCCCTTTTAAGACCACAGACCACAAACCCAACACTCTGACTATTGAAATGATGGCTGTGCTTGGTGCGCTCACTGATTCTCAGTTGCCTGTGTATCCTCTCCACGTTGCGGTCTCTGTACTGGGCCTGGATTGTGTTACAGTGACCCATCAGCTCCACAAACTCTTTGCACAAGACGCCGTGCTGGAAAGAGAAAGGAAACGTTGGAGCTGCTGCTCTAGATTCAATACTTTAAGATGTGATGCATTTTTATAAATTATTTAAGTTGTATCCTTAAAAAGGCACCAAGACTCAAAGGGCAGTTAAGGCTCAACCTGTGTGCGCTGCATCCGAACGGTTATAGACACATATTTTCCATCCTCCTCTGACTTCTTGGATTCGATGCCTGTCGAGAGATAATTGAATGTCAGGAAAACGAAACAGAAAACTTCCCACTGTGTTCGCTTCTTATTCGTCGATACTCACTCTTCAGTTTTCTCTGGATCTGACTCGCCACTGTTTTTATTTCGTCTCGAAGAGTCTGCAGCTCTTTCTTCATACCTGAACAACGAGAAATCCGGATGTTCAGCACACAAAGAGGCGGAGTGAGTTCTCTCTGTGTTTGTTTACTGTTCCTCGGACAGATCGATGTGTGAGATCATAACCTGATTCTCGACCAGCTGATGCTAGAATAGAAAATACTCACTCTCCACGGGCAGCGCTTCACCGAGCACAGTTTTCTGTTTGTTCTCCAGCTCAGACACCATCCTCCTGAGACTCTGCAGCCCCTCGTGAATTTCTTGTGCCTACAGATGGAGAGGGAGGATCAGTAAATCATACCTTTAGTTTTTTATTTTTAAATATCAGACTCAGTAACTTCGGGCGACCTGTGGGCTGAGCAACGACGTTCAGGGTAAATTCACCTTTTTGAAGAAGGCTTCGCTCTCCTTCTCCTCTTTGGCCGAAGAGGCTCCAGGTTTGATCATCAGAGCTGTGCCCTCCTCGTCATCGTCCGAGGCCTCGGCATTCTGCGCTCACATTAACAAAAGAACCCCAAGAGAAGACAGTCAGTGCTTTCTCACGGCAACAAGGTTTGCTTCGGCAGAAACTTAAAGAAAACTTGGCTTTTCAATACTTAGTTTGTTCAGTGTCCTTGTTTAAATGTGATTTCAGATCAGTGCATCATTTCTTAACAAGACAGAATAATATGAGGAGTTCACAGAAGAAGAATCTGGATTAAAAACCCACATTTACATTTTTCCAACCTGGATTTGATTAAAATACAAGAACCTGATTTAATCCAATCGAGTCCGGATCAAACATCAGATTATAGAGTAAAATAAGAAAGATAATAAATCTCATTTTTCTACACTCGTCAGATCTGAGTTTTCCAGACACAGTTTACTTAATTAAAGTCTGGTCAGGTGTGAACCGGTGGATCTCTCTTCTCTCCAGCACCGACACCCCGGGAGCAGCCCTGCCCTGCCCCGGCCTGGCGCATCAGTCCAGAGGGGCAGCGGAAACCGGGACGACCCGGTCGCTTAAGTTCACGCTGAGACGCTGGGGACCGTGTCCACCGGGGACATGTCGCTCCCTGGATGTGGGTCACGCTGCGGGAGGAAGTTGTCCCGGGGACACAGTGAAGTTAACGCCCGTTTCGACACACACGGACCGGACGTGTTAGCAGGCTAATGCTAGCTGTTAGCCGTTAACTTCCACACTCACGTTTCCCAACTCTTTGGTCCGGTCCCGCATCTTGTCGGCAGAAGGTCCGGGGAGCCGCGAGTCTTCACCCGAGAGAAGCGAGTGAGTCTGAGAGAATCCACCGAGAGAAACCGGCTGAAAACTCCGTTTCCACTTGAGTGTGATGAGACTCAACAACTGTCCTCCATTAGCAGCTCCTCTTCTTCTGCTGCTGCTTCTGCTGCTGCTGCTGCAGAACATCCAGCTCAACACTGCCGTCTGCGGCAGAGGTGTGTAACTTCAACTACTTCAATCCTATGACCACAAAAAAGAGACAGAAAGTAAAAAAAAGTATCGTAAAGATGATCACAGACACATAAAACTACAACAGGGAGATGATGAATTACCGTAAAGATGATCACAGACACATAAAACTACAACAGGGAGATGATGAATTACCGTAAAGATGATCACAGACACATAAAACTACAACAGGGAGATGATGAATTACTATAAAGATGATCACAGACACATAAAACTACAACAAGAACATGATGAATTACTATAAAGATTATCACAGACACATAAAACAGGGAGATGATGAATTACTATAACAATTAGCCAATAGATAAATTTCACCTAAATCTGAACCTTTAAGACATAAAACAAACACAAAATAGATCTAATGTCTTTGGTTCACTCCTTCCACTGTTTATGTATTAATGCACATTTTATATTTAAAAAAAGACCAACAACACTATTATTGATCTCTATGGTCACACCAGCTCCTCCAGGAGACGTTTCCCTCTCAGACACCAGAGGTCACCATTGTCTCACTCAGCCTGAAGCAGCAGCATTCAGCAGAAACCTGCCAAACAATAAATAACCAATAATCGTTCAGTACTTTTTTGGATTTTTTTTGCCTCCGATATTTTCCATAAATATGTTTGGATTAAAAAAATGAGAACTACATGATTACTGATGAATATGTGACCTTTAAAAATGTTTAAATCCACATAAAGAGGACAGTAGATATTAAAATCTAATAAAAGGAGGCGTGTCCTGTTTGTTTAAGGTGTCTGATTTGATTGGAGTCAGTGGGTCACATGACCCGGAAGCTGTTATTAAAAACAAAGCAACTCATCAACACAGACTTTAATCGATTATAATTATTAATTGATTATAATTATTAATTGATTTCTTTGAAACTGTGAGTCTCAAAAGTTGTCATGACAATAACTGAATTTGATGTAAACGCTGTGTTTCAGTGCGAGCGTGTGATTCTGTGAGAACTACATTTCCCATGGTGCAGCGGAGGGTCGTGTCTCCAGCTGTCAGCCCTGGTTCCTCCAGCATCATCACCGGAGCGGCGGACACTCGCTCACCGTCCTCGGCGGCGACATGACGGGGGATTAACTCACCGACCGCCGCGATGCACGGAGCGGATGTTTGACGCCTGAAGCTCCGCGTGTGTCACGGACCAGCGCCGGAGATCCGACCGAATTCACCGGGGAGAAATGTGGAGAGGCTGCACCGCCCGGTGCTAACGCAGAAAAACACAAGATGAAGAAGCAGTTCAACCGGATGAGACAGCTCGCCAACCAGACGGTGGGCAGGTGAGAGCCGGACACACACGGACACACACAACCACACACACAGACACGGACACACACAGACACACACACAAACACACACACAGAGACACAGACACACACACAAACACACACAGAAACACACAGACACACACACACAAACACACACACACACACAGAGACACAGACACGGACACACACACACACACACACACAGAGACACAGACACGGACACACACACACACACACACAACCACACACAGAGACACACACAGACACACACACACACACACACACAACCACACACACACATACAGACACACACAGACACACACACAAACACACACAGAAACACACAGACACACAGAGACACAACCACACACAGACACGGACACACACACACACACACACACACACACACAACCACACACACAGACACGGACACACACACAGACACACACACACACACACAGAGACACGGACACACACACACACGGACACACACACACAGACACAACCACACACACACACAACCACACACACAGACACACTGACAAGCACACACACACACACACACACACACACACAGACAGACACGGACACACACACACACACACACACAACCACACACACAGACACGGACACACACACACAACCACAGACACACACACACACAACCACACACACACACACACACACACACAACCACAACCACACACACACACACACACACACACAGAGACACACACACTACAGCCGGGGCAGCACCGGCCCCCCGCTCTCTGCTCTGATCAGTGGCTCTCACTCGGCGGCCTCCAGCCCCTCACTCCCTCCGCTGGTTGATGAGCACATCCACGGTCAGTGTGGGTCACAGCTGCAGAGTGTGATGGAGGGGGAGGAGGAGCAGGGAGAAACATCGATGATGATGAGGAGCAGGGAGAAACATGTGTGATGAGGAGGAGGAGCAGGGAGAAACATAGATGATGAGAAGGAGCAGGGAGAAATGTGTGATAAACATGAGGAGCAGGGAGAAACATGTGTGATGATGCTGAGGAGGAGCAGGGAGAAACATAGATGATGAGGAGAAACAGGTTGAAACATGTCTGAAGATGAGGAGGAGCAGGGAGAAACGTGTGTGATGATGCTGAGGAGGAGCAGGGAGAAACGTGTGATGCTGAGGAGGAGCAGGGAGAAACGTGTGATGATGATGAGGAGCAGGGAGAAACATAGATGATGAGGAGGAACAGGTTGAAACATGTCTGAAGATGAGGAGGGGCAGGGAGAAACATGTGTGATGATGCTGAGGAGAAGCAGGGAGAAACGTGTGATGAGGAGGAGCAGGGAGAAGCGTGTGATGAGGAGGAGCAGGGAGAAGCGTGTGATGAGGAGGAGCAGGGAGAAGCGTGTGATGAGGAGGAGCAGGGAGAAGCGTGTGATGAGGAGGAGCAGGGAGAAGCGTGTGATGAGGAGGAGCAGGGCCCAGGCTGGGTCAGGACACACTGGACTGATGAACTGATTTGTATAAACATTTGTTGAACCCTGGAGTGGAGGCGTCTGTGCAGCCTCTCATGTGGACACGCTGACGAACACTGGAAACATTAATCTCAGTAAATCCACACGAGGCCGAATCAGAAACGTACGAGCGCTTTAGATCAACGTGCTGAGGTTTATGTGATTCGTGTTTTATCTCCGAGAAGCCGATGCTACGGATGAATCTACAGATTGTTCAGCTCTCGGTCGAGGCTCCGGTAAAGTGACGGTGACTTCACGTTAACGCGCTCCTCGTGTCTCTCGTTGTGTTCCAGTCGAGGAGGTGCAGCTCGATAGGTGTTGTCACGGCTCTCCTTCTATTTGTCAACCCCACCCTCCCCTTGTAACTAAAAGCCAATGTCATGTGTCAACACTACACCCTTGGCAATTTGGATCAAGTGTTGTTTAACCCTTTGTAATTGTTGCACGACAGGAACACAGACTCATTGTTGACATGCAGCCGGCAGAACTCGCTCCGGGTTCGTTGTTAAGTGCCCGATAACCAGTTTGTTTTGCTTGGCTGGCACAGAGAGAGGAGTGTGTGTGTGTGTGTGTGTGTGTGTGTCAGGATATCTCTTGGCTTGCTCACCCACGCTCACTGCAGGCAGGGCCGCTGATACAAATCAATGGAAAAGGTATTACTGCAGCTAATGCCCAGCAGAGCGGACTTGGCAGGAGGCCTCAGGAACCCTCGGAGAACATTTAGCCCAGCAGATTTTTTTTTTATTTTTCTGCTTTACCAGCGCTCAAAGGAACAAAAGCTCGAATGCACTTGTCAAAGATAAAAACCCGCCAATTATTTGTGCGCATAGAAACATCCTGCACACGACAACGTGTGTGTCAGGGCAGGAGGCCAGCTGCTGGTTTATTCCCCCTCATCTGCCCGAGCGGCGCAGCAGCAGAGCCCAGCGAGGCGGAACGTCCCAGTAATGAGTTTCAACCTGTATCGTAAGAAGCAGAACAGCCGGGGTAATTAGTCACATTTAGAGGGTAGAGACTCCAGCGCGACGCCTGACGGCTGGACGCTCAGGTCGTTGGTGAGATCTTCTCCGTGACCTTGGCAGCCGGTGTCGCCCGGAGTGTCGTGAGGATTTGAAAGCCCGAAGACATAATGGTAGTGTCCTTATGTCCCGTAGATTTACTTTACACTCTCTTCTGTGTTTTATCAGGAGATATGTTTGTGGTTATGTCCCGGATGTTTACTGTCGGTGTCTCCTCTGACAGGTCAAAGACAGTTTGAGTCACTGTAATGATGGAAAATGAAAAACTCCACAATGTGAATTTGCAGAAGACGTGGAACACATTGACTCAAATGCATCGTCTCTCTGCTTTTTAATTTATCTGCATTCTTATAGTTTATAGCTGTGAATAGATATTGTCCAAAATGTGTAACGGAACACGGAGTCTGAGTTTATTCAGAAGGACAGGAGTTCCATCCTCTCCATCATTATCGTTTTTTATTATAAGAGGCGAATCCAGAAATGTCTCTTTCTTCAACATTGTGTTTCGTGACATTTTCACTGATTTCCCAGAGAATAACTCATAAATATTGAAAACTTGTTAAGAGGACTGATATCGACGAGTGAGTGTAATCTGGTGCAGCTTGATTGAATATGAGGGGACGTGTGAAGCCTCAGCAGAACTACCAACTGTGTTTTACTATTCTCGTTCAATATCTATTTATACACCAGCCTCCAGTTAATAAGTCCAAACAGGAAGAGATAGAGTTGTTGACAAATACGTTAATGAGCACTTATATCTGCCTCCAACTCGTGCGTCCTGTACGTTCATCTAATTCAGTCTAATTCACTTGTATTGGTTTGGCCCATTAGCTGCATCATAGGATGAAACTGTGTCACGCTCATTTTCTCTCTGGTGCAGGGATTTGATTCTGTGATTTGATTATGGCAAAAGGAAATATTTATATTCTCTCTCTCTCTGTTGCTTTTATTTACCCTCGGAGAAACATTCAAAGCTCCTAAAATGCCCATCTGTCTTCATCGCGCACGCACATGAGCATCCTCAAACTAATGAAGCGTCTCCCCGCAGGACGACATTGCTGCATTGCTCCAGTTAACGATATAGGTCAAGAGAGGTTCAGACACAGTTAAATTCATCTCCCAAACAGTCAGCCCGCTCCATAATCCTGTGTAATGCTGCGTAAACTGTGGGACTGAATGAAAATGTGTAACTCTCCCCGAGCACAGCGAGGTTATGGCAGGAAGGGGACCGGCGTAATCCTCCTCTGGCTTCGTCACTTCTTCTGCAGAGTATTTTTAACTCATCTGCTCATTCACATATTTGTGTCGGCGATAAGCGAAAGAGGTTGTTGGACTCTGTAACATCTCTGCGTACAAACACTCCCGCAGAGCAGAGGATAGATGTTAGTCCGGGTTTAGTGAAGGAGGCTGAGGTGAAAAAGAATGTGTTGAAGAGAGGCTGGAAAATAGATTTCTAATCTCCACCAACATGGCCTCAGTGTCCATTAGTTTAGTTTTTCACATCCTGCGTGATTGTTTTCTCCATCACCGCTGAACCTAACGTCTGATTGATGGATGAACCTGCGGCCTGTGATTCTGGTGTTTTCTCCGTGAACCTCGAAGGCGTGCAGCTGATTTCTGGGCTTCGTTGTTACTTTTCCCTTCAATAAACCACGAGGAAGAACTTGTTGGGCCGTATCTGACACCCCCCCCCCCCCCCCCCCGACACGCTCGCAGACCCCTGCTCCAGTCTGTGACACAGTTTAATCTGCTGGAGCTGGAAGCTAAAGAAGTTTCATGCTGTGATTCGTGGAAGAAATAAACTGCAACGGCCAACGTGCTAGTTCTGCAACAACGTCTGCGGCTTCGTGCACTGAGCCGTCAGAGACTTCAGATTTGGAAATATCTGAAGTCTGGACGTGCAGATCATCACTGGGTCAAGTCTCCTGATTGAGTGGAGATTTGTGAACTGCAGGAAAGTCCAGATATTCTGATTGTGTCTGTTCGTCTTGAAATCCTCACTCCCTCGCCCCCCAGCTGCAAAACCCGTTATCTGTGTCGGTCTGGACGGTTCGTCAACACAGAGATTCAAAGTTTTGCTCCTGTTTTTATTAGAAACGGCTCCATAGAGATCAACCTAATTTACTCTGGTGTGTTTTTTTTATCTTCCTCGACTGCTGGACCATTCAGCTGAAAGATAATAAACCCATTTGTCAGACCTGGTGCTGCACGTGTGTTAATTACAGCAGCATCGTCGGGATTTGATAATTGATCTCCCTTTATTTGGAACGCCATCAGTATTCATGGCGTGGCAGCAGTAACAGTGGGGAAATGAAATGATTTCGGTTGGTGCTGATGAGGCCAGGTCAGCGCAGCGGCTTCCGTGAGCTGACGAGGGTGAGAGGGTAAAGAAGGAGAGGCCGGACTAACAGGACCTGACATGGATGACATTTTGTTTACAGCGGGGAAGTGTTGCAGCTCTCCGGGCTCCTCGGAGGTGTTGAGGAAAGGTTTTATTATGAGCATCATTACGGGCATTACTGTTGACCAGGAGAGACGTGTGTGTGTCTGTGTGTGTCTGTGTGTGTGTGTGTTTTTTTAACTGATCTACAGGAGCACGAGATGTTTTCCACCTCTAGGTATCAACATTAAACATTTCTTTCTTCTCATACTCGTTTCTGAGCCTCCCCCGTCGCTCTGGTTCTTCTCCGTCCTCTCTGTCCGGCAGCTTCTCAATCCTTCAGTGTAAACTTCACTTTGAAACGATGCTCTGCAGCTTCACCCTGAAGGTAATTAGCAGAGGAACAGGAGACGACAAATGAGCCTCCTTTGACACGAAGAGCAGAAATAATAGAACTGGATCGTGTTTTGGATCAGAGAGGTTTGCCGCAGATTTAGGGGTTAAAAGTGGGAAGTTTTCTCTTCCCGTCTGTCATTGTTCTGCTGGGACGTCGGGTTCGTGGGTGAAAGTGAGGGAGTCACTAAGGGAGATGTCAATGCCAGTGGAGCGTTATGGAAGTCGCTGGAGTGTGATGATGGAGACGCTGCTTCGGTTTGTTGCAGAGCCACCGAGGAGCCGGCCTCCTCCTCCTCCTCCTCCTCCTCCTCCTCCTCCTCCTCTTCATCTGCTGCTGCTGACGGCAGAGAATCTGGAAAACGTCTTGACAGGAAGTTATTTCACTGACGTATAGAAGCAAAGACGAAGTTTGTACATCGGACGCTCTGCACCATTCAGGTACATTAACTTGAGAGCAGCTGCTTGTTTCTTGTGCTCATCCATCAACTTATTCTATCAGGGAAGTCGCTTAAGGCTTCAAATGAACCCGGCGACTTTTATACCGTTAAATCTCGATTCACGGCCGAGTATTTTGCCAACGCTTTCAGGACGGTTGTGCGAAACGTCTCAGACGCTGCGTCCTTGTCTGTTTGTCGGCTCTTGACCCACAGACCCAGAGCAGGTTGTAAAACCAGAATCAGGCCTCAGTGGATTCTCTGTGTTGGCTCGTGTTTGTGTGCAGCGCAGTGAGCAGCAAAGAAACCGAGTTGGTAATTGAGTGTGTGTGTGCGTGACCACTGCTGGGACACACCCACGTTACTGTGGCGACCAGGGTCTCTCAGTTTTGTCGTGGCTGACTCCAACCCACCCTCCAACTATCCTGTGCGTCCAGCGCCACAGCTGAGCCGTCCTGGAAACATAAGCTCAGCTGCTGTTGGGTCCCACCTCGCTTCAAAACATGCCACAGCCCCTGAGGAGCATTAAACTGAAGCCTGAGCGTGAACTGGACAGGAAATGACATCAGGAGGCTGGGATGGGGGTTTTGGTGGAGGGGCAGCAACGCCCCCACAGCTCCAGCGGTACATTTCCACTCTTGTAATGGACGCTAATTGGGAGCCAGAGTGGTGTCTCATACAGAGCTGTCAGAGTTTAGCCGAGCTGCCAAGAGAAAACGCAACGAGTCAAACTTCTGTTTTTCTTCTTCTTTCTTCGCAAAACCGAGCGCTCACGTTGACGAGGGACCACGAGAAAACATCTCTGAACCGTGATGGGAAAGAAAAAAAACTTCTCCGGACTTTGGGTCACGTCTGAGAACGACTTATGGTTTGAAGTGTTCGACATTAAAAGCAGATCAGAGATGTAGATTTAAATATCTCCAGACTTTTAGGCGTTCTCCCTCGTTATTTCCACATGATCTCGTTTCGCCCGCTCTGATTCGTTACCCGCTCTTATGTGAGAGATGTGTTTTCACTCGTTTCTTGTCGCCTTCCTCTGCCTCAGCTTTTCTGTCTTCAGTGAGATTTCCCTTCAGAAAGAGAAATGATGCAGAAAAACACCACAGTGAGATAGTTTGACTAATTTCTTCTGTAAAATCAAACTTTATTCATGTGTGTGTGTGTGTGTGTGTGAGATATTGGGCCTCATGCAAGAACCATTCCAGATTTCTTCTTCAGACGTGTCTGGGGACGACTGGGTTGATTGTTAATTGTTGCCATGGAAGCGGTTTTCAGATCATTAACCCACAAATTCCCAAATATGAGAGAATAAATTCCCAACCAGTTGATCTTCCTGAAACCATCACAACCGACATGAAGTCCCTGGAGTCGAGTCAGAGGAGAAACCCTCAGCTGAAGGTGTGGCCACCCTCCCTCCTCCTGCTGTAGCTGCTGCCTCGGTGCCACCGCTCCTATCTATGTCTGTTAAACTTTAATGAGGACTCAAACCCTCGGTGCTCAGGTGTCAGCGCCTCAGTGTGGTGTGAGACGAGGGGCAGGGGTGAAGAGGGCAGCGTCACACGAGAAATTACAAACAAACTGAAAATAATCATTCGTTTCAATCATTGAGTGTTACGGGTATATCATTTTACATTTCCTTACCATTACATCTTAAAGTGTTTCTTATTTACTATTACTCACTGTTTATTCCTCTAACATTGCACCTTTCCCCGTTGTGAATATCTTATCTTATCTAATTCATCATTAAACTAACAATCATCAGCTTCTCACCTTGACAGGAGCTAAAACTAGCTGCTTGCACAATATTGATGATCATGAACTGAACATTTGAGTCACTTCGGGTCGTTGTTATCACACCGATGCAGCTCATCAGTAATTTGATGCTAAGAAACGTCATGATTGACAGCTGAGACGGACTCATCATTGTTAAAACACGTGCACCGATTGGCCCTCGACGCTGTGGCTCCACCCCCACGATCTTCACTGTGCAGACACGTTCACATCTGAGATCGTTTGTCTTCATTTCTGGACAGTGGGAGGAAGTGCAGACACGTCGAACGTCTTCATTCACAGTCTGTAAATGTGATGAATGATGGTTTAACACTCGTCGTAGCAAGATTTCTGCTTTGAGTACTTTCATTTTTCATGCTTTCAGTTCAATTACCAGATTTTAGAGAGTATTTTTACGGTGCATCCTTGATCTGATTACTTCCTCCACCACTCCTCCCTCATAAGATGATCTGTTAAATACTATTCAAGCTGCAGTTGTTTGTGTTTTTAATCAGAGTGTTTCCTCCACACACGTCTTCTGTCTGCTCATGTGCTAAATGATCTTTTCCAAACCACAGCAGCCGTCCAAAATAAAATGTTATTCTCGGCGCTCAGTGTTAATTGTCCTCAAACAAAATGCAAATGGGTTTTTTGCTGCCGGTGAAATAAACCAGTAAACTGGAAAAAGTGGGACAAACACAGAAATCCTGAGTTTAGATGTTGGATCAGCTTCATCTTTTTCAAACTAAAACACAAACTGTCTTTCCACCAACAACAACCATCTGAAGATGTTTCTATTATTCCCAAAACACACAAAGACCAGTATTTAATTCTTCATTAAGCTCGACTGTTCTTTTGTGATAAATATGGTGTGAATCGTTGCCAAGCTGCATCAGAATCACGAGATGATGATGAGTCACTTGTTTTTGGTATCATCACAATCACGTCATTGTTGCTGTGCGTGAAGAAGAAGAAGTAAAAACATTATCTGGGGTTCAGTAGAGTTCTCCTTATAAAATACAATGTACAGATCCTGTTTTATAATAGATCCTATGACGTGACGAAGCGTCTCCGCTGACAGAAGCTTCTTCGGGAGCTTGTTGTGAATCACACACGTTCTCTGAGACGAGGATCCTGCTGTGAAGCTTCAGGTCCAAAGTAACGGAGTCAAATCCACTTTGACAACAGTCACTCGGGCGTTTCATCGCACACCTGAAGACACGCTCCTGTCTGTGTGTTTGTGTTCCCGCTGCTGACGGGACGTCTCCTGTTTTAGCTCCATGCACTCCAGTTACCCTCTCGTCAAAAATACGCTGCGTGTGAGAGTAATCGACGGAGCAGCTCCGGGTGGAATGAATTTGACTACATGTCTCTATTTAGTCTTGGACACAAGAAGGGATCTGCTCTGCTCGGCTGCTGAGGAAAGGTTGTTCCCATGGTAATGAAAAGTATCTGAATCAGTGGAGATCACCAGATGATAAGAACTTTAGCTTTTTTCAGACAATACACTTTGGAAAATGTCTGAAAAACATCAATGTCGACTCATCAAGAGTCCAAACTGGAACATGCTCACACCGTTATCTGGTTTTTTTTGACATGTGAGACACAAATATTTGACACTTTGAAGTAAATCAATGTTTCACTGTAGTAAATTTCCTGTTGTGTGACTAACGGATTGTTCTGCCTTCAGCTTCAGATGCAACTGTAGCTCTGGGCTGAATAAAAATACCCGAGAATTTCATCTCACAGGAACCAAAAGCTGCAGAAATGTGCAGATTGTTGATTCTCAGTGGGATTGGCACATCGCAGGCTTTTCTCTTCACTCCAATACGGAGTCTTGAAATACCCATTGCATTGTCGGCATTGCATAATTTAAAATACACATGTGGTTCGGCAGCAGCTGAGTCATGGAGGTGACTCCTAAAATACTTCGGCTCCAGGAAGCTCACGACTCTTCTAAAGGGAAACATCTGACTTCAAGATGATGTTCAGACTGAGACATCCATGGTTTTAGACTTTTTAAATACCGAGACACGGGATTTAAATAGTTCCACCGCTGTTAACGTGGGCTCTTGTTATTATTGTCAGGGATTAAATGAGCCGTACCGCTTCTCCAGCACCTTCCATTAATAATCCAATACATCTGATTGGCTGTGGCACACACAATAATGTCGAGCAGCGGCGTCCCAGTGGGCAAGTGGACTGTCAAAAACGAATCCTCCACGTTTACCCGCAGCCTGTCAGCATCTGTAAGAGCCTGAATCTGCGAGGTCTGTGATTTCCAAACGTTGATTTCCAGCAGCTTCGGAGGGAAACAGACAAACGATGTTGTTCTGCTGAGTCAGATCAGAAAATGCTTTTATTACCAGACGTTCTTCAAAGTGGGAGGCCGCTCAGTTTCGAGGGAGCGAAATATGACATCAGTTTTGAAAAGAGGATGAATAACAAGTTGAATTCTGTGTGATTGTGATAAAGACGTGGTTCAGAGGTCCAGTCGTTCTTATGCTAAAGTAAACTCTTGATTTTCTACTGTGAAGATTTGGCGAAGAAAGACTTTGTCTTGTGTAACGAGACTTGACCCTGGACGCTTCAGATCCGTGGTTCATGCCCGTTTGTCCACAGGGTGAAAGATACTGTGGATGTTGTCGATCATGCGTATCGAGGTTTGGTGTCAGCACCTCGTGCTCTGTTGTGACTGTGACAGCGTCTGTGGAGCTGATTTACTGTCTGTGTGTCGTCATACGTTGGCTTCAAGGTCTTCCTGTGTACGTGACGGCTGCTTCACTGAGGCGTTCACTCATTACTGATGCAGGACGACCCAGAGGCTGGTGGTTGCGATGACCGAGTGGGAAGTTTGCGTTTATCAGACGGCTGCTCAGTGGAACTATTTATAGTGTTCAGTTAAACGCCTGAAATAAAATCTGGGGTTAAAACAAGCTCAAGACATTTTCAGGTTTTTATTCTACGAAGTAAAAAAACATCACTTGTGAGTAAGTCTGTATCTGTCATATAAAAAAGGCGGATGCTGACAAACCCAAAAACTGATCTTCTCACTTTTCCAACAGCGTCTTTGTGTTTAAACTCACATTCTTCCTCAAAGCTTCTTTTCCAGTTTGATGTTATGACGCACGTGAAACAGCCGTGAATGTTTGTGTTCTCTTAGTTTTTTTACATCATGGGAACAACTTGCAACAAGGTTTTTTCGTATCGTGCCAGATGCAACACTGGCAGGACGACGCGCGGTGAGAGAGCTTCTCGGTTTTATGGCGTGTTTGTGACGCGGAGGAGGAAAAAACAGAAACTCCTCTGCTGGTGATGAGGGAAGGAGTCAGTTTACCCGTGTTGAATAAACCTGACCCGTACAAGAGGAAAGAATTTTGCGGAAGCAGCAAGAACCAAATCAAATTAGAAGTTGGAAGCTTAGTTTTGGTTGAAGTCGTGCAGCAGAGATGTAATTCATTCATCGCCCGACTTGAAGTGATTCCTGGAGTTTCTCCACACTCGGTCGGCCTCGGCGTCCAGGCAGCGGGGGAAGTAAATGATGCAGGCGATGACTCACAGAGGCTTCCCCTCCTCCTCCTCCTCCCTCCTCCGTCTCTCTCCTCCCGTCTCGTCTCTAACGTCTCAGGGTGGATTTCAGCAGCTGACTGAAGCAGCGATGAACACATATAATGGAAAATGTCATTTATGTAACGCTGTAAATAAAGATTAGTTCCGTTGCTGTGGACGAGAAAGGTTACAGACGTTTGGTTTTCTCTGCAGCTTTGAAGCTAAAATTCACACAAATGACATTAAAGTGTAAACATGACAGTTACATGGGAAATGTTATGAGCTAGTCTTTCTGGTTTCATTGTCTTGCAGTCAAACACACGTTGCTTATCACTGACCGTCAGATCATCATTTCAGAAGAATTTCAGTCGTACAAGGAACAAATGTAAATACAATTAATATCATCATACTCATCTCAATCTTATTTTTGTGATTTCTTTGCTGTGGCTGCATATTTAGTTCATCGGTGGCCCTCGTTTGTTGAGCGAGTACTTACTTCGGTGTGAAACCGATGGCCCTGCAGAGACGCTCCCTGAATGACATGTAGCTGAGAGGAGCAACATATGCTCGGTAACAACGTGGCAGGTGCTCTTCCCGCCGCATGTGGAGAAGCAGACTTTCTCCGGTGTGTCTCCTCCCAACACTAACGCAGACTTTCTGTTTTCACGCTGCAGAACAGTGGCAGCTCTCTTGTAGCCTCACCTCTGCCTTTTCTCACGTTGCTCCAGTGTTGAAGCATATTAGCTCGTGTGTGTGTGTGTGTGTGTGTGTGTGTGTGTGTGTGTGTGTGCAGCCTGAGGGCCTCTCCTCTAAAGGCATCTGCTGCCCGGTTGGAGAGCCTCACTCTGCCTGATGAAATCACAGCTGACGTTTTGCAAACACAGAATGCGTCCAGCTCTTCAGCCACTGACGGATTATGTTTTTCTGCACAGAGCAGAATACGTTGAATTATCCTCACCTCTGTGCTTCATCCCTCCCCCCCCCCCTCATCCTCCTGCGTCAGCCACATTTTCTGGCTCCTGATGAGCATCGGTGTAAAACGTGTTTAACGCCATCGCACTGACAACTGAGAGTGAAAGGGGAGAATCATCCAGAGGAACACGACGGACGCGTTGTTTGTTTTCTGCTGTCTTTAAAATATTCAGTGTTGCCCGATGCAGCGCTGCCAAACACAACAGAAGCTTCCATCCTGATCGGCAGCGATAACAGCGATGAATATTTCACCGTTACAGAATGTGGAATGTGGGTCGCAACGAGGAAGTGAGGCCTTGCGGGGAGCGCCATAAATATCTCTCCCTTCTCTATCTGATTTTAATGGTTAAGCGTTATTAGGGGGGTGTGTGTGTGTGTGTGTGTGTGTGTGTAGCTCACTGTAACAGAAACCCAGAGGAGCTGAGAGGAGCCAGAGGCAAAGTGTTGCTTCATCTGCACGAGATATTTCTTATTTCCATTTGATTGGTTGTTGTGAAAATGCAAAGACAGAAAAATAAGTGCAGGACGAGCAGCTGATGATCATCTTCGTGGTCTCTTTGGTCAGACCCGTTATATATTTTGCCATGTAGCGTAGACTCTACTGGTTTCATTATTTTAACATGGAGGCATTTGGACATTACCATAAAAACCACAGGCTGTAAAGAAAGATGGACGACAGGTCTCCACTCTGGTTGAACGCTGCCATCTTGTGCATTTGGAGAGCGGGAGAAGTTGGGATCTGTGAATGCAGCTGGGCAGCGAGGTCCCATCGATACAAGCACTCGACCAACAGGATCAAATAAACAATTCAGCTTACTACGCTAATCAGAAACTAAATACTTCCATGATGTGTACTTTGACTTTTGAATCTGGTCCATGTCGGAGTTTATGACCATGACGCATGTCGTGTCATATCTTTATTTACAGTCCACAATAAAAAAGCTGCTTCAGTCACAAATGGTTTAAAATATAATAAACCTCCAGATAATAATTCATCAAAGTGAGAAATGAGTGAGTCACAGTTTTTTGTCTCACAGAGACTCGGGGTCCACCTGCTGTTCTGCGTGTGGACACGACGAGTGAAACTGAATGTGCGTTCATGCGTCCTCAGCTGTCACATACGTCGACCTCTTGCTATGTTATCTCATCTTGCATCTTCTCCAGGATGCGAAGCCACATTCTCTCCTGCTGCTGCCGTCACCTCGACCCTGTAACCTGTAACTCAAACAGTGACAGAGGCTTTCACAACAAACCGCAGCGTAGCACATGCTCTTATTATGAAATGATCTATGTACTCGTGTACTCGCTCTCGTCTCCAGTGGTTTTTCTTTTGCAGTAAAGGAAAACATGTTTTAGTTTGTTCAGGTGACTTTAAGTCTGACTACTTTCTAAACTGCGTCATATTTAAATAATAATAATAATGTATAAGTTAAGTCACAGGCTTTGAAAAGTTTATTCAAAGACCTTAGAAATAGCATTAAAGCTGCATTCTTTGAATTATGGCCACTGGGGGGCAGCAGAACAAGTAAGAACTGTAAACAAAACGTTATTAACTCTAAAACTTTATCAAACATTATTTTATTGTTATATAAAATGATGATTACAGCAGCTTTATCACGTCCTTTACATTAGAGTCCAGGGTTTTTTGCATTTTAACCGAAGTGGCTGCTCACTCAGAGACGCAGCAGCTCAGGTGTTTAATGCAACTATGAACAAACACGATGCTCAACGGTGTCGTCCAACACGGACACAGTCGCCTTGTTGTGTTGAATGTTGTCTCTCTCGTTCTGTAAAATTCTTCCAGGCACAGATTTATGGCGTCTGCATCACATCTTGTGCACTGTGTTGGTTACGTGGTTTCCTGCCACACAGATGTTTATTCATCGACCAGCGCAGATGTTTAGAGCCGACAGAATCCAAGGACGTGGGCGTGACACTCGAACTGATTTTTACATCCATGGCACTCACCAAAGTTTCATTTTGTGATGTTCATTTAAACCAGTTAAGCTGCTCAGTTCACTGTGGAGCCTCGTGAAGCTTCGGTCGGCTAAGATTAGACCCCAGCAGCGTGTGTGTGTGTGTGTGTGTGCGACCACATGTGTCCTCCTGTGTGTGTATATATTTGATGTGTACATGTGCTCGGCTGTAACACAGGGCCTGGTGCTGCCGCTGACAGAGATGCAGCGCTGTGTGACAGCGGTGGATTTCCCAAGGCGGCCATTAGCCAGATGCACACGAGGACACATCAGAGCGTGTCTTTACATCAGTCGGGAGGTGCTGGGTGTGTAGCTCTGTGCACCAGTGTGGGTTTTTTTTATTTTCTGATGTGTGCGTCTGTGTCAGAACGTACCTTCAGTTCTATTTTAGTTTTTCCGTCACCATGCAGGCCACCATCATTTCTAGAGGAAAATGTAGGTTAGAGTGAAAATCAACCAATCACTGTTCAGCTCCGTGTTCTTTAAACTGTCTGTCGATCCACATCAGACGCAGCTCGTCTCTTTAAAGTTTCATTTCTCTTGTCAGGACGGGAAAAGAAACTTAATTTTGATTTTCTGATCCAGACTTAGAGGATGAATAACTTCTTACACACAGTGAACACAGAGAGCACATATCTCTGTTAGAGACTGTTTCCTCTCACGTATGTGGAAAGTTTTGAACGGACACTTTTACTGTTGCTGTGTTGGTCCGGGTCTGTTTTCTTTCTCGGTAGTTTCACATCAATGGAAATCTTGATGCCACCACACATGAAGTTCTTTCAGGGATGTCATCATTTCTGTGTTGATTTACTGAAATGCAAAATATCAAAAAGTGGGAAAATTATTATTCTCTCTGACAAACAGACCAAAATATATTCTTATAATTTTGTAGGGTTAATAAATAAATCTGGAATCTGCAAATCATTGGTAGTTTTGCTGAAACAGCTCAAGAAGAAGACAAACGACTAGTGAACTACATCAGTTGTCGGTCGAATGTGTTTCGTTGTGATCGGTGTTAAACCTCCGTGTGCTGTCGTGAAATATGAGGAACTCACTTTTATCTACCTTTAGGGACAGGACCAGGTTTAATTAAACTGGAAACATGTTTATATATGTGCCTTCATTTTATAATTTGAAGTTATTTATGACCAGTCCACACAATAAATAACTTAATTCTACAAAAATCCGTCTGGTTTTAATCTGCTTGGTTCATGGCGGATCTTTAAATCTGGTGGAAACACTGAAGACTCGAGGTCGTGCTCATCGTCTTGGAGAAACATGAATGGGTCACACCTAAAGACTTTGATTTGAAAATCAGCAAGAGGAAATGACCTCGTGCTGAAATCAGCACGGGTCACGTTTCCTCATAGAATGTCGCTCTCAGACGTGTGAGAGGACGAAGGCGGAGGCTGCATGATGGAGGAGGAGGAACAAGGTCAGTGGTATCCACAGCGACGGCTCAGCCTCACTCCTCTGATGGAAACGTCGGGACAAAAGCAGAGAAATGAGCCTCCGTCAGTCCTGGGCTCTCGCTGCTGGCCTCCAAACACTCCATTTAAAACCGCAGGGCTCGTCTCAGTTTGACAATGCTGTCACAGCTCCAGCGCCCTGCACCACATTGTCTCCTCCCGCCTGTCACCTGCCTGAGTTATTTCACGGCTCCTGCAGCGCCAACATAATTATGAAGGTGTTGTTGTTTGCAAGGAACTTCTCACCCTCGGTACTTTCTGGAAGCGATTACTGGGCGTTTGTCGTCTCCCTTCCAGTCCCCCTGCCGACTGTTATTAGTCATTCTGTGTAATTGTCGAGTACGATGAGAACTTGGCAGGCGAGCGTCGCTGCAGAGACGAGTCCGACGAGCTGTCCTCTCCCTCGGCTGCCAGAACGCTGCCGGGACAGTTCACAGTGAGAGACGAGAGGCGGCAGAAGTTTAGAGAGACGCAAGGATTGAGAGCTGGATGGGGATAAAACTACCAGACCCCTCGTACACCCCCCCCACTGGCTCTGACCCAACCCCTGTTGTGAGGAGTGGGGGCGTGGAGGATGGTGGTGTTCGGGGGATAAACACGACGCGTCCGTAAGCGGGAGGAAAAACAGCCACCTCACCAGATGTTCCATTTTCTGTCTGAGAGCTCTTGCGGAATTCGTTAGCATGCATTAGCATCTAACAGCAGACGGACTAATCGGCCAGCAGGGTTTTATCTGTGAAGTCTGCCCGCTCGTAAATAATGTCCCTGCTCCTTTAGATTCAAGTCGTGTTGTTGATCTAATGGAATGGTTCCCAAACTGTGGCTGACGGCCCCCGAGGGGTCACAAGGTCAACACTGAGGGGCAGCAGTGAACGGACATAAGGATGTGGGATAGGTTGGCCCCGAGAAGGTCGCAGGACGTGTTTGAGCCTTCGACGCAGGACGGTCTGGACAGGGTTGAGATTCTGACTCATTTGATTGAAAACACAACAAAATCGATGACTTGAGGAGGTGATTAGTGGATCAGTCGTTAAAAGTTTCAGAGCGCTCACTCGGCTCTTTCCTACGATTTGTTGAGACGACTGTATTTTTAGCCTCGCTGAAATATTGATACCATCAAACCACGACCCATTAAATGTTCGGCCTGTGTGGCAGCAGCTCCTCGTTTCTAAAGAAACATTTAAATCACACAAGCAGCGTCTAGTTTTGTAAATACTCGGTAAATGCTCTATTCCGTGTCATCGATAATAATGCCATGAGAAGTTTTCTCTCGGTGGCAGAAGGCGACGAGTGAATCGCTGGAGGCTTTAAAGAAAGTGCGCGACCTCCCACCGGTTGATTTTACTTTTCAAGGCTTCTCTGTGTTGTTGCCTCCTGAGGGCCGAGGTAGTCCGGGTGAATCCGGAATGAGTCGAGCCATTTCATTGTGTTCAGCCGAGAGGAGCTGGAGGGATTTAGTGCTCCTTGAGAAAAATAGCCGACTCTCTGGAGAGCGGGACCTGGACGCTGCAAACTTCTGGCTGTGAGCAGCATTTTGATTTGTTGTGCTGTTGGGAGAAGAATCAGCCTCGGGTTGTGTTTTGTTATCTTGTGCCGTGTTGTGTTGTGCGTCTGTTTACTATGCAGCGTGTGCTCTGCACTGACATCACCGTCAAGGTGGTCTGTTGGAAAAAGGCCGAACCCCATCTGTCTGAAGGATTTTATCAGAGAGAACAACACGTTCCTAGAGTCAGAACTATTTTTTTGTTGGACACGTTGAAATATTAACCAATAAAAGTCAGAATCCTTATTTTTGATAAGATAAAAACACATGTTCCCAGATTTAATCAGATTTAATCAGATCTATCAGATCTATCAGATGATCCAGATTTATGTTCAAGTTTATTGTTTTTCTTTAAACTGCTGCCACACATTACGGATCTGCACCTGGAAACACTCACGATATAACACCAACACATGATATAATTATTATTTGGCGTTATTTCAGACTCTTACAACATCAGTACACAAATTAAATGTCACTGACTCAGTATTTATACTTGCAGACGTATTTCCAGAGATTAGAGCTCTAAAATGAAGCAGAGGAATTCTAGGAAACATTTTCTTTCTGAAGAAATTACCTTGAATATATCACACAAGCACCTTCCTTATATCTTGTATAGTTCCGGCTAATTTACAGATAATTACCAGCTAATCTTATATCTACCTGTCAGATATACTATATTTGGTGGCGATAAAGATCCACATATTATATACCAGTTATATACTGTGGAAATAATACACGATTACAAGAAACGGCAATAAGTACTTCAGTACAGAGTGTGAGTGTGTGAGTGGATTTATCAGGATCCTGTTTTAAGGCTTCATGTTGATTTTCTTAGTCGCTGAATGGAGCCGATGACCTTGAAGCCAAAAGATGTGAGCGCTAGTGTGTGCGTGTGTGTGTGTGAGTGTGTGTGTGTGTGTGTGTGTGTGTGTGTGTGTGTGTGTGTGTGTGAGAGTGTGATACGGATCTCCTCTCCGTTGTGACAAATGAAAGCTCGGCCACATCTCAGGCTCCTGTTAGACTGATGACTCCACTTTGCTCCGCCGCTTCATTCAGCTTCTCCACTCTTACGTTTGATCCATCCATCCCCGCCGTTGCTGCAATGCTTGCTGCCATAGCAACCCTTACCCTACCCCCCCCTTCTCAGTCAGTGGAAGAGAGAGGAGCATGCTGGGTAATCTGACTTCACCTGGAACAATTCTCCTGGGGGATTTATTTCTGTCGTTGAACCATTTATTTCCCTCATCAGTCACCGATTCCCCTGGACTGGATGAACTTCATTCATTTATTATTATTTCAGTCACGTCACTGATCCAACTCTTCATTTACACAAGTTATAAAATAAAACCACGGTTTGACCAAACGCGACGGAACAGGAGGAGGGAGAACGAGCTTTAAATTGTTCCGTGATCAGTAACACCTCGAGGGAACAGAATCTAATAGGACGTAGATTTGCTTTAATTAAATTTGTGAAATGGTTCAACAAAGTGATATTCACAATATAAAGGTTTTTACAACATGCAGCAGGGGGACGGGGGTGGAGACAGATCCAGAAACAGGAAATTATCCAAATCATTCGGGCGTCGAACCTTATCGTCGACTCTTTATCACCAAAAGCTGTCGAATCTCTTCGTCTTTCCAAGTTGACGTCTTCGTCTGCGTCCTCTACGTCTATGACTCCTCTTTTTCATCCTGACACATTTGCATTCTTTTTATTTATCTCAGTTTTTGCATCTGTTGACTCGCTCGCTGTGAATTCTGTGCAGAACATCCTGATGGAGCTGGCAGGAAAAACTGCGGAGAAAGTTCGGAGCAGCTCAGATGTTTTGCGTCTTCAAAGCCCCTCCTCATCATTTCAGGAAATATCAGTGGATGTCTTAAAACATCTTTAGTATTGTAGTGAATGAGTTGTGACGTTAAGGCTGGGATTCAGTATGTGTAGATGTTTTTGCATTCATTTATGCAACTCGTCTTTATAAGTGAGAATTAACCTTCGTCTTTTAAACTGAATCTTTTCAAATATTGTATGTGCAGCAGCGTTCCGGTCGCATGAGTGAAAACACGTGTGTTAAGCTTCTGTGTATTTTAGCGCTTCCTCCATAAAAAGTCGACCACACGTTAAATACCCTCACAACTTTTCATCCTTTTTGCAGCCTCAGCTAAAAAAGTACTCAGTAACTTCCGTGTGCACCCTGTGTGATGGCAGAGAACATAAGGTTTGTTAAGGTGCAGCCGGACCTGCTGCCGCTTACAGCTCAGATTTCCTCACATTGGGGGGTTTGATGCTGCAGCTCAGGCCAGTGAACGTCCCACTGTCTCAGGGATCACTCCCAGTCCTGCAGTGTTGAATCTTTTCTGCCTTTTCAGTGTGGGTGCAGGAAAAGATTTATAAGTGTGTGATCTTCTGCCAAAAGTCCCGGAGCGTAGAAAAGAGGCAGAACAAAGTGCGTTGAGTCATTTTAACGAGAGAACAATCTGCTCTCGCTTCAGCTCCTTTTGGAAAATCTCTCAAAAGGTTTATCAGTGTTTTTTTTTTACACGTCTGTCCCCTGCTGCTGCTGCTGCTGCTGTTTTCTTCACCGCCACCTCCCCACGCCTCTCTCTCTCTCTCTCTCTTTCCTCCGTGCCAGTGGGAATCCCGCGAGTGACGACAGAAGCTGAGGCTGCAGTAAAGTCCTGACTGCCGAGCTGCTGAGGCTTTGATTCAGGATGCCGTAACGCCCTTGATGTGTCGCACAATTAACAAAAAAAGCTGCAGAGAGAGGAAGAGGAGTGCACGTGAGAGAAAGATGGAAGCTGTAGAGTTGCCTGTTATTCCCTCTTTTCTAAGGCAAAGGTGACCACAGTCGTCATCTTCTCTCTCTCCTCCTCCTCCCCCCTCCCTCCCCCGTTTATAGATATTCAAAATATGAACCATGTGTTTTTCGGCCTCTCCCTTCCTCAGCTGCAACCTCCACGTCACGCTGCGTTATGAGAACCAAATCCCCCGAGTGGAAACGTCAGCACAACATTAACAGCTGACCTTCTCCTCTCCTGACACGTTCACCTCGAGGAGGCAGCAGCAGCAGCGGAGAAAAGGCCGTTAGATGTAGATAGTTATGGTTTAAAACACGTAAACCTTCATCAGAGAGCAAAGAACTGAGCTGCTTTCAGGATCCACACTTTTCAGTGTCGGAGCAGCACGTACGTGCAGCAGTTTCCAGATCCACTTTACAAGGATTCCAACCCGGAGAACAAACTGCATCTTGTGACACAACGTAGAAATCTGGCTCGACAGTTTCATAACATAATGAGATTTAGTTGAGATATCATCAGGAGTGACCTCATGCTTCTGGCAAATTATTAAAGAAGATCCCTTGACCTAGAACCAGGGACCAGTTTCACAATGTTTGTGTTTGTAATAAGTTGCAGCGAGTGAGTTGCATGTTGTTTATCTGTGATCCAGTTTTATCCAGTGTTCAGCTGCTGTAACAGACCGTCCCAGCACCGCAGCTTCATTCTGCTGCCGCTTTACTACGGTTAATAATACATGGATGCATCTGTGCATCTGTGTTATGGAGTCTTGCCTCCTGCTGGTATTAGAGGACATGACAGTTCACACTCGAGCCGTGTGACTAACGTGTCGGGGCGTGTGCAAGTTGTTATTTTACCCTGATACTGTGAGGAAGGGTCGTCCGGGTGGAAACACTCGGCTGACAGCTGTTTGTTCTGCTTGTGCTCAGCTTTGTGTTCATCATAACACGTGTGTGTGTGAGTGTGTGTGTGTGTGTGTGTGTGTGTGTGTGTGTGTGTGTGCGTGTGCGTGCGTTCGCAGAGAAAGGGAACAAGAAATACTCGAAGTGTCGTGAGCGTGTTTGGATTCCTCAGTGTCCAGGTTGACTAATTGCTCACCTCCTCATTAGTGTGTGTGTGTGTGTGTGTGTGTGTGTGTGTGTGTGTGTGTGTGTGTGTGTGTGTGTGTGTGTGTGTGTGTGTGTGTGTGTGTGTGCTCCTCGTTGTCAGAGAGGAAATGAATCTGCACAAAGATGATTAACGTGTGTCGAGAGTTCGTCCTCCTGGGTCATAACGTGTCCCCGTGCACGTATCTGAAGTCCGGCCTGCTCGGGATTTCTTCTTCTGTCACTTTGGACTCAAAGTGAACCGATTAGATTTCAGTGGTCAAAGGTCAAAGGTCACAGTTATATGAGTCTGAGACTGAAGCTGTTATTCTAGTCCATGATGTTTTGTGTCATCGTCTTAAAAGTTGAACTAACTTACAGAATTTACTTTTTGCATCAGCTGAGTTTTTTTTGAACAGTTTGACTTGAGTTACTTGTTGATAGTTTTCAGCCGCTTTCCCAATCGGCAGCTTGTTGAATCTTTGTCGTAGTGTTGTTTTTAATGAGCACACAAACGTGCACGTGCTTATTCAACCAGCGGCTCTGAGAGTCTGGACTGTGCTGAAAAGAACAAGAGAGCCAGAGGTTCACAGCAGCTTGGAAGGATGAAAGATAAGAGGTTTCACTTTCTTTTCTCCTCCTGCGTCCAGCTGTTCAGCTTCAGTCAGATCGATAATCATCCAGCCGAGCCAGAGGTGTGAGTCAGTGTGAGTCAGTGTGAGTCAGTGTGAGTCAGTGTGTGTTTTCTGCAGTGCGACCTGTAGAGAAGGAGTCAGAGATCACTGGGTGATGAGAGAAAAGTGTGAAAGAACCAGATCGTCAGGTCTCATTCTTCAGGCTGTCCTGCCTCCCTCCCTCTCTCCCTCCCTCCCTCTCTCTCTCACCCACTTTCTCCTCCTCCTCTCACTCCACCTTCCCCCCTTTTTCTGCCTCACTATTGTGGCTCTGCTGTGGCCTGAGAACAGGTGGCTCCCCTCCTGTTAGCAGGGGGGATGTGGAAGAGAAAGCTGCAGATCAGCAGGACGAAGGCCTCACGCAGGAACAGCAGGGCTCCGTAAGTGCAGGACGTCGTCGTCCACGCTGTTTTATTTTGGATTCAATCGTAGTAAAGTGTGAGGACGATGCGGGGGGGCCGTGTTGTCTGAGGAGGGAGGGGACGCTCGGTGTTCGTTAGAAAGGACAGAGATGAGGTTTCTTGATTCTTAAAAACCTGCTTGTGTCTCTCGATCATAGTGATGATAATTCATTTAATTTATATATTTGTGTTTTTACAAGTGGGTGCTGTAGCTGTCATGTCTGCCCCCCCCACCCCCCCTTCGATTTACATACTTGTTTTTAAAGCCTCATCCCTCATCACACCACAGAGCCAAAGAGCTTAGATTAATGAAGACACCATTAAATTGCAGCATTAAATATATACAAACACACTTTACTTCATTTATCGCTCGCTGTAAAATTACTCATCACATTAATCGATAGCGAACGTTTTCAGGCGTAGTCTCTCAATTACTCTAGAAATTAAATAATTGGAATAAATGACAGTAATTTTCCGAGGGAATCATTCGGGGCTGAGAAAACACAGCGTTCCATTTTTTAATAAATGTATTTTGGCCCCGATGCTCTGCAGCATATTTTAGATAAAGTGTTCCTCAAGTGGTTTGTTTTTATTTTATTTATCGGAACGCTGAGCTGACACTTTAAATATTTCACAGGAAACTATTTTACAGCTTCTCTCTTGGACCCGTCAAACCAGAGGTTCTCCACCTGCAGGGTGGAAGGATTTTTTCAATTCTTCTCTTTTTATGGCTGTTGACAGGCGAGAGTTTCACGAGTCTGAATCACGGAACGCGGGGCTCGTGTTGTTTCCATGATGTTTATCTCTGAAATCAATGGTTGAAAAGGAAAATGAATCCTTTCGCTCACGTGCACTTGTGATATATGTACTTCTTGCTTTTTTGCTTTAGTTTTCTCCTCCTTATTTTTGCATCACTGCATTAGAAACACATCAGATTTCCTTTCTCCACACAGGTGACAAATAAACCATCAACTCATTTGACACATCACAGGTTTTTTTTATCACCACTGATTTCCACCCCCCCCTTCGCCTCAGGTTGATTTATGCGTCTTCGGCTGCTCAGGCTCGTCGTGAACACAGAGCTCGCTTCCATATTTCAGCCGCCAAGATTACGTTGCAATAAAAGAGGATCTTACTGTGAAGATGCTCTCGGGGTAAAGTGGAGCCTGATGTTTAATCAATGTGAGCGGAGCTGAAGGAGCGAATCATCCAGCGACAAACCTCAGGCCTCACGTTTCTGCCGCCTGAATTTATGACGTTTACAGATGCTGCTCTGAACAGATGATTCCTCAGATGAGCTGGTTTTGAGGAAACGTGAGACGGTTTGTCTGTGTGTCTCTGACTGGGGGATTATAAATCATCGGATTCTTCGATAACTAAATGAATTGTTACCTGTAGCAGTGATAAATATAAGGATCGTTTTCGACAACTGGATGGATTTTTGTGATATTTTCTATTTGTCATTAAGATTCTGTTAAGTTCGCTGATGTCGAGAATCAACTTCTCTTAAGATGCTGAAAGACAAACATCTGTTATAATCTGGAAAGTAAAACATACTACCCTCCCATGTTCATACACATGTACACCATACTACATGTATATGAATGAATACACTCAAACTCTTTTATGTCATTTCCTTCTTGACAATTTGTATTTGTGCTTTTCTCCTTTTCCAGAGAAAAGATAAACATTCTTGTTACATGATGGGCTCCAGGCAGCTGTGTGTCATTTATTCTGTGTACAGAAATCCAGAAAATGAAGTAATCACACCGACTCTGTGAACTGTGCCGAGTTCCCACAGTAATAAGTTATGTAATTTAACAGTCGTGTCTTTCTCTTCTCTTCTCTTCCAGGGCTGAGAAGACAGAAGTGTTAAGTGACGACCTGCTGCAGGTACGAATGAATCCTCCTGTTTTCTGCCTCTCACAGGAAAGAAAGTCATTATTGGCGGAAAGTATTCCGTGTGAATCAAACGACTTTTTCAAATGGCCTTCAAGCAACATTAATGAGCGCTGGAATTGAATCTCTTTGTGAGACCAAAGATTGAGCGTCCCCATTGACTGACTCGGCCGCAGCGCTGTAATTGTTCTGATTAATGACGCCTCGGTGGCAGCGGCATCGGTTCAACCGAGTTGGTTTCATAATGAAATGAGAGACATTTAACTAAGAGGTGACGGGCTCGTATAAACTTCACCAGCTCTTTCAGAGACAAACAGCTCGGACAAGGCTGTAACTTTAAAACCAAACTCTGTTCTGGACGAGGTCGAAAGTGTCAACACGGACGTTTCCTCAAACTGTGCATTAGACGTGAGTGGTGCAGTTATAAAATATATATATGTGTGTGTGTGTGTGTGTGTGTGTTTTAGGTGGAGAAACGTCTGGAGCTGGTAAAGCAGGTCTCCCACAGCACTCACAAGAAGTTGACTGCGTGTCTGCAGGGCCAGCAGGGCGTGGACCTGGAGAAGAAGTCTGTCCGGTCGCCCTCGGTGAGAAGCAAAGATACAAAGCAAAGATCTGTCGTATGCAGTAAACACAGAAATGCAAAACGTAGGAACATTAAATGAGAAAGAGGTGGAAAATAAATAAACGAGATGTTTAGGAATCAGACATCGATGGATTAATTACACCCAGTGTAGAGATAATGGAGGCTTCATTATAAAGTGTCTGCTCGATTCAGATAAGGATGGATTTTTACTTCAGCTCCTTGTTTGATTCATTAATTACAGATTCTTTTTCCGTTTTGAGCCACGTTGATCTGTGACGAGCTCTGATTCATTTGTTTGACTGTTTCGTCCTCTGTGCAGAAAAAGCTTCCTCTCACAACACTAGCACAATGTTTGGTGGAGGGGGCGGCAGTGCTCGGAGACGAGTCTCTACTCGGGTGAGCACACACACACACACACACACACACACACACACACACTAATTTAATTGATCATTGATTATCTGTAGTCCTGGAAGCATTTTGTGTCAGAAAGCGCTGACATGGAAAGGAATGTTTTTATCACCCGCTGACCCAGAAGTGATTTTCTCTTCACATCCAGAAATAAAGTCAGACGAGAATAAACCTCATCAGCTACAGTCAAATATTTATTAACTCCATTTAAGTAACGTCTCCTGTAAAATCAGAAAACCCAAAGAGAAAAATTGCAGGAAATTAAAAATGCTAATGCAAAGCTACATTTATGGATGTTTTTACGGTCCCCGCTGCAGCGTCCGTCACTTTGCTGCTTTAATTCACACAGATCATGTTCAGGCATCGCTGTTGTGCTGCTTTGGTTTAAAATCCCGCCCTGAATCTTTGCTGGTGTTTCCCGGGTTTTATTGTCCGTTGCAGGAAAATGCTGAAGCTCTGTGGAGAGACGCAGGACAAACTCGCCCAGGAGCTCATCATGTTTGAGCTCACCATAGAGAGAGACGTCGTCGAGCCTCTGTACGACCTCGCCGAGGTAACGACGGCCCGCGATCAGAAAGAGACGGCAGATTTCTGCATCCTGTGATCAGACACATTTCATTTGTCCCTCGTGTAAATTTAACCAGTGAACCGACCTTTGGCTGAGTTTTGCAGAAACAGGTGTCAAATCTCCTGAAAACTCAGAATCTGTCCCTCGTCTTGTTTCACACTAACAAACACTCGGCTCTGTCCTCAGGTGGAAATCCCAAACATCCAGAAACAAAGGAAACATTTAGCAAAACTGGTCCTGGACATGGACTCTGCACGCACACGGTGAGTCTCTGTGTGTGTGTGTGTGTGTGTGTGTGTGTGTGTGTGATCAGAGAAACTTCATCCCCTGGGAATGGACGGTCTCTGCAGTTTCCCACTGACTGTCACTGAGCTTTGATTGTTCACAGTGAAGATGGATCATTTAAATCTTCCTGTGTGAAAACCTCATTTGAAGCCAGATTCAGTTTGTTTCATTCTTTTTTCTTTTTCTCCGCCAGTTGCTGCTGCAGGTTTAATAATAATATGTTTAAATCGGATCAGTTGGACAGCTGCAGTTGTTTATCATACGTACATTTACCTAGATGCACAAAATGTGTGGATTTCCCCTTGAACCATTTTGTGATCATATCTTTAAGTTGCACAGATAATTAAAAGAACACCTGGAGTTACACACGGCTTCAGGTGTTGTTGTTAACTCACCGTCCTTCAGCGCTGAACATTTATCAAATCTAAATCTCAGACTCGTGGGCAGGAGTGAAAACCTCTCAGTGACCTTGAATTCCCCCGAGTCATCACGTCAGTGCGGATTTCCCTCCCGTCCAATCAGAAACTGTTCTCTGATCGCTGACTCGCTGTCGTCTCGCTGCCATCATGAGCAGTGACATGGAGAATTGTGATTTTTTTTTTTTTTAGTCGCTGCAGTTCAGGCCATGGGTTCCATTTTTTAAATTTCTTTTTTTCGTGACCCAAATCTGAGACAATTTCTCCCATCATCCCGCTGTGTGCTGAGCTCCTCTGGCAGCGCCACGTATTATCTTCACTCCGAGTGTTCAGACACTCAACTCAGACAGGAAGTCTGGCAGATAGACGCAGAGAATTAAGAGGAGAGAACTGCTCCAGTTGAGTGATGGAGGAGAGAAAAGTTGTCAGTTCTGTCATTCAAAAAACTTTGTGTAAAGTATCTGTTGATATTTGTTTCTCTCAGAGCTGAAACTTTCTGATCCACCACGTGTTTACATATTCACATTTTACAAAAGTAAAATGGAACTGGTGAGAATTGTGAATGTCCCTTTGATTCGCTGCAGACTTTAATGCCGCCTCCAGCCCTCCCCCCGACCTTTAAAGCACAAGCGAGAGACGATGGCTGGATTGTTCAGTTCAGCTTCAGCTCTATTTATTCTGACAACACACGATGTTGTGTTTCCAGGTATTATCAGTCCACTAAGTCATCAGGACTGTCCAGCAACCTGCAGCTGACGGGAGCCAAGGCCGACCACCTCAGGGAAGAGATGGAGGAGGCAGCCAACCGCATGGAGATCTGTCGGGTCAGTCTTCACTTTCACTCACAGCAGCAGAAGCATGAGAACTAAGAAAATCAAATATTATAAGATGATTGAATACTGGGTCAGACCAGAGGTGAAGACTTGTCAGGTTTTAAGAAGTTCAAACTTTATATTTCTGACTTTTCACGAGACCGTTTTTTCAGCCGTCGGAGCAGAGAGAAGCTCGCAGGTGTAACTAACAGGATTAATGCTGTCTCAGCTGAAGAGTCGGAACAACACGGCTCCCTGGAGCTCCGAGCCGACATTAAAGTCATTAAAGCGTTTTAATTTTTCATGTGTGAGTCTTGTGTCTTTCTCACTTTTATTTTCTTCTCCCTCCAGGATCAGTTGTCGGCAGACATGTACAGTTTTGTGGCCAAAGAAATCGACTATGCAAGCTACTTCCAGACTGTAAGTGCAGCGTCTCCGCAGACTGCGACATGAGGGAAGAAGAGACATCTTCCTCTTCCTCTTCATCACGTCTCTTTCTTTCCGTCTCTGTGTGTAGCTGATAGAAGTCCAGGCCGAGTACCACAGGAAGTCATTGGAGCTGCTTCAGAGTGTTCTGCCGCAGATCAAAGCTCATCAGGGTGAGTCTCCTTCGCGATTCTTTGATGTGCAAATACTGTTTATCCATAGCTGCTTTCAGACGTTCACTGAACTCCAGATAATCTCCTGAAATTAAGGGCGTGAGACGTGTACGTGAGAACGCAAATGTCAGTTGTTCAGAACAATTTCTCCTCGTCTTTCCAAGTCGACGTCTTCGTCTTCCACGTGTACGGCTCCTCTTCTTCATCCTGAGATATTTGAGTTCTTCCAGTTTCACGTCCGTCACGTGTTAGAAACCTCATCAACACGTCCACTCGCTCGCTTTATGTTTTCCAGATATTTCACGAGGGGGCTGCAGGAAACGTTTGGAGCAACTGACTCAGACATTTGCGTTCTCAACTGCTCGGTTTGTGAGAACCCCACATAATTAACTGATATGTTTATGAGTAAGTCATCTGTTTAAGTACAGGATAAATTACATCTGAAAGAAAACCACAGAAACTCAAGTGAAACACTCCGGACTGTTAAAAGACAAACGGAGCCGGAGCAGATGGTGTTTAATGTCACATTAAAATGGAAATTCATTCAGTCGTCTGATCACTAAAAATTTATTTAATGACAAACTGCAGAACTCAGTGTGCTCGATATTGTTTGTGTTTGAATTAAACTTATATTCTTTGTTTGTTCTGATCAGTTTCTGCAGAGCTGCTAATGTGCGTCGTGACGTCGTGCATGTGTCTGAGTGTAACTCTGTGTGTGTGTGTGTTTGACAGAGACCTGGGTGGAGAAGCCGTGCTATGGGAAACCATTAGAGGAGCACTTAGCGCTCAGCGGGAGAGATATTGCCTTCCCCATCGAGGCCTGTGTCACTATGCTGCTGGAGTGTGGCATGCAGGAGGAGGTCAGACTCACACACACACACTAATAACTAAAGGGCAAACTATATCTAATGAGGTCAACGCTGCAGTTAGATTTCTACAGAGCACTTTTTCTTTGTTTAATTATAGTGTGATGGTCAGAAATCCTCTGATGTCCAGGGAGCTGCAAATTGTTCCGTATGCTACAAGAGACTAAATGATTTCCTTTGACACATCTACACAAAAAGCTGAATATAATTATGAGGTTTAAAGTTTTACAGTATCGACAGAGAAAGACTTTTTTTAAATTTTAAATGTAAAGTGAATTCAATACAGTTAATCCAGTTTAATTTGGACATTAAGAGTAATTGATTCACGATGTTAAAGGAAACACAAACTGACCTGTTGTGGTGAACTGCTGCTGACTCAGCTCTTCATTTAGGTTCTGCAGACGTAGGTTTGGTTTCAGAAATGCAGACGACACAGAATGAAGGAGTTCAACAACGGTTGCATCACATCTGGAGGGATTTAGTGTTTATTGCTCCTCTGTCAATAAAAGAATTAGAAATCTGATGTGTAAACACTTGTGTTTTACTTCTGGGCGTCTGACTCGTCTGCATGTTGCGTCGCAGGGTTTGTTCAGAATCGCTCCCTCCGCCTCCAAACTGAAGAAGCTGAAGGCGTCTTTAGACTGCGGAGTGTTGGACGTGCAGGAGTACTCCGCTGACCCGCACGCCATCGCAGGTGAGCTCCTCACAACACCGCCACACACCTGAGCTGCCAAATAGGAATATGAGCACATTACTTCAGTTTGGGGAATAAACAGAATGCCAAACAATCTACAAGGAGTAAATCCCTAATATATTTTAATGCCTGTCGCTATTTGTTTTTATTCCCCCTGCACATATTTCTAATTCTGCTGCCACTCATGCTCTTGTCCATCTCTGTGTTTCTCTTTTTTAGAAAGTGTTAAAAGAAATAGAACTGGGATTAGTGTCAGACAGATTCTTCGTCCCGTGCAGCAAAAAGCAGAATCAGTTTTCTTGGATTCTTTCTGTTGCTGTCACTGATCTGTTTCTAAATCAAACCTGTGATGCAGCAGGAATGAAAGAAAAGCTTTCGAGCTTTGATGAGGCTGTTATTGATTTTCTCCTCGTCTGTACTGCAGCTCACTGCTGCACAAAGTCTCCGTCAGATCAAAACCTTGTATCTCCACAATAACAAATGTTCATATTTTTAGCTTAAGAGCACATGCATTTTTAAATGTTTCATATTTAGCCTCCGGCACACAGAGGACATACTGCACCAACTTTAATGAAAAAGACGAATTCAGATTTATTTCAGTGCAGGAAAACGATTCACATTTAAACCATGTTTACCTTTATTTGATTAGTTATTCTGAATGACTCGGATTCAGCCTCATGCAAAGAACAGTTGTACAAACCTGCTGCACAAATTTGAAAACTACAATTCTCACGTAGGTAGAGACACTTTTCGACACTAAAGACTGAAAATCTCAGCAGCTTCAGAAACACTCGGATCAACTCGTCTGACGATCACTGACCTCACACTTCCTCTTCTTTCTGATGTTGCACATTAACTGAATCTTCTGGATCGTGTGTGTGTTTCTGTCCTGCTGCCACATGACGGACAGATGTCATGAACAAACAGGTGCGCGGGTGTTCCTAATAAAGTGCTCAGTGTGAATCATTTCACACAGACCCACCTCCTCTATCACAACAAGACCAAACAAAAGAGATTTCCAGCCTCGATCGAGCAGAACTTGTGGGTGGAAGTGTAATTTTCAGCGACGGATGGCTGGGCTTCTCTCCGACTCCTCTCTCTGGTCTGCTGCGTTCATTTCCCCCAGAGACTCATGGGATGGAAGACAAACAAAACGCAGTCAGGGCATCCTTCACTGGGAGACAGCTCGGAGGCTGCTGTCATTCTGTCTGTCTGTCTGTCTGTCTGTCTGTGTGTGTGTGTGTGTGTGTGTGTGTGTGTCTACGTGCATGACAGTCTGGGTACATACAGGCGTGTTGTGTGTGTGTGTGTGAGTGTGATCAGTGCTGAACACATTAGATACAAAGAATGATTTTGAAACCACAACATGCAGCTCTGGTTTGATGAGTCTGCAGAGAAGAGCCAGCTGATTATAACTGAGGCTGAATGGAAGATGAACGCCTGCACCCCCCCCCCCCCCCCCCCCCCCCCCCCCCAGTGGGACAGGATCACAAATTAGATTTCCAGTCGGAGCTAACTCAGTTGAACACGGGATCATCGGGGAGGGACGTGGCCACGACTGTGATTCATTTCTCCTCCCGCACACGCTCCAGTAAACACTGATGACTGACTGGTTTAACGATGGGACATACTGTATATATCTCCAAGTTGTGTGGTTTTAAAGTTTATCTGAAAATGACTCTGAGGAGATTTGAACGAGTCTGACAGATTTAACTAGAATCGCTGAGTCGCAGTCTGACAACTCCACCAATCCGTTATGTTCTCAGCCAATCCTGGAGCCTGTCGGCGAGTGTCTGGCTTCAAATTAGCCGCTTGGGGCAACAACCAGTATTTTTGGCTCTCCTGATATCAGACAGACGATATTCAGACTAAAACTCCATCTTCCGTTCATCGTACACAGTTCAACATGTTTCTTTTCTTGCTAGTTACGTGTCTTTGAGTGTCCAGGGGACATTTTGGCTCTTCTCTATTAACAGAAATCTGAATCTGAACAGAAATCAAATAAAAAGCAGATTCAAGCTGCTGAAGCCGTCCTCGTCACATCTGCATGATATCTTCATTAGTGTTTATCAAAGTTTTATGTTGATCTCCCCAGGGGCTCTGAAGTCGTATCTGCGGGAGCTCCCCGAGCCTCTGATGACCTTTGAACTCTACAACGACTGGATCCAGGCGTCCAAGTGAATATCTGTTCAGTTTAATGTTGACGTTCCAACTTTATCTTTAGGTTTGTTTATTTACCCGCTCCACGTCTCTCTGTCGTCCTAAAGCATTCAAGATCAAGACAAGAGGCTTCAGGCTCTGCTCAGTGCCTGTGAGAAACTACCCCCAGCCAACAACAACAACTTCAAGTGAGTCACTGTTTCCATGTTTCCCTCCTCGTCATCCTCTGTTTGTTTATTGATCCAGGCTCACATCCTCAACCGGCTAAAATAATCCAGTTAATCCCAAATCCTTTGTTTTCACTTCATGTTCCAGCTGCAGTCAGGGATTCGATTTGTTCAATTTGGATGATAGTAAAGTGTAGAAACTACAATCACTCAAATTCTTACTTTGACGGCGAAGAACCACTTAATCCTGCTGCAAAATAAAAACAAAACACATCGTTAACCGTTAAACCAAGTGTTCTTCGCCCTGTTCTCTCCCTTCATCTTCCCCTCTTTCACTTTACTTCACCCTGAAACCTTCAAGAACTGTTTCGGTACTTTTCTCCATTTGGGGCAGTGAAAGTAAACTTTTATCAAACAGTCGATTATTCACTTAATCAGAAGATACGGAGAAACATTCATCATGAGAAGTGTTTATAATGTAAATCCAAAAGAGCGCGACACTGCAGCACTTGTCAGAGTCATCGTGGAATCACACGAACAGGGCGTGTTTTCTCTCGGGGGGTCGTCCTCTGAGAAGACCTGTCCGACCTGTCCACATGATCGCTGCTCGAGCTGCCTGATGTTCACTCGGCTGTGGTCGGGCTCAGGATGAGTCATTCAGCTCAGCTGCTCTCGCAGAGCCACAGAAACCCACTGGCCCATTTCTGTCTCAGAGCTGCAGCGAGGAGCTGTTTGCTGTAATCGTGGGACTCAGATCAGTTTGGGTCACAACGAAAGAAAACATGTTGGACTCTCTTCAAATTTGGCTCGAACATTCAGATGAACTGATTAGAGGGTCAAAGGTCAAGGTCACGTTAATCCTTCACTTCACTCAGACATATCAGTGTTCCTGGTGTGTCTGTTGTCTTACAGGTATTTGATCAAATTTCTCTCCAAACTGACTGAGTACCAGGATGTGAACAAGATGACACCTGGAAACATCGCTATCGTCCTCGGACCGAACCTGCTCTGGATGCACAACGAGGGGTAAGACATGACGGCTGTGTCTCATACATAACAAATATGTCTTATACTTCTGCACGGGCCACACAGAGGCATCAGGTTTTTGGGTGTCCAGATGTCCGTCCGATGTCTCAAGAACGCCTTGAGGGAACTTCTTCAGATTTGGTAGAAACGTTCAGCTGGACTGATTTGAATTTGTTGGTCAAAGGTCTAGTTCATGTTGATCTCCTGAGCTCGTATGAATAAAACTGCACTGGTTAGTAAATCTGCGTTGCCGATCGTTGCGATGCTCAAAGTGTTAACAAAAAGACGTGTGGGCACGACTCCAACACATTTCCATTTTGAGTGGGGTAAAGGCCGCTTCCTTTATGTCTCTGTGTAAATCTCACTCTGACTCTTTATCCCTCTCTGACTTTTAATTAGTATTTTCAATCGGCCACGTTCCTGAAATGGTTTTAATCTTCTGCAGTATCGTGAAAATGTCTTAATTGCAGCCCGAGCATAAATTCTCCCGATCCAGACGGTGACTTTTCACCGTCATAAAAATGACGTCTGTGTCTCCTCTGTCCTCCGTCTGCTGCAGCAACATCACGGAGATGATGACGACAGTTTCCCTGCAAATCGTCGGCATCATCGAGCCCGTCATCCAGCACGCCGACTGGTTCTTCCCCGGAGGTGAGGAGAAACTGTGATTTAATCTGAGACACTACACCGAGACTTATGTTTGTTTCTGTGGTTGTGGATCGATCCTGATCCTCGCTCCTGTTTCTGTTTCTTAGAAATCGAGTTCAACGTCACAGGGAATTATGGGAGTCCCGTCCACACCAACCACAATGCCAATTACAGCTTGATGCCGTCTCCGGACATGGACCAGATGGACCGCAAACAGAACGACCAAAGCCGGCGGCCACTCAGCGTCGCCACGGACAACATGATGCTGGAGTTCTACAAGAAAGACGGGTACGATTCTCCTGTTGTATATTTTTAAAGTACACTGGTGTCACAACCATGGAGCAGCAACTGCAGAGGTTTTAGTTTGAGCTGTGGGACGGACAAGAGAGATTTGTGAGTAGAAGAATTCCCCGCTGATGACGCAAGTTCCATGTGAGAAGAGACCTCAGGGAAAAGCTCAGTTTCACAGACAGGATGTGGCGTCACTCTTTTCTCTGTGACACCTGCCCCCAAGTGTCTCCATGTCCCCCGACGAGGGTTTGAAGTGAGTAACGGAGAAAAACCAGGTCAGGAAAGAGTCAGACAGACGGAGCGAGGGATGACATTTAGTCTGTGAAATGAGGAACCTGACAGACTGAGAGCTGCGGAGGAGGATTAACCAAGCAGCAGTTAGTCACTTTCTCTTTTTCTCTGTGTCTCTGTCTTTGAGGCTTTAATACTCCCCCTCGCTCTTATTAGACCCTGAGTGGTCTGAGCCGTCTGCAGCTCAGGAACCACGAGTGGCCCGGCTAATTAAACCCAGACCCAGAGTGCATGCTGGGTCCGATCAATAGAGCCAACACATCTCACGACCAGCGTCTGAGTGTGAAAGCTCTTTATGTGTGTATGTCAGATTTGAGACACTTTAACCATAAACTTTATTATAAAAAACTAGATTAAATAACAAACTAACTAATAAATAAGTCGTGATTTTAGTCTTCGTGTCATTTTAGAGAAGAGACACCAGAAGATCAGCCTTCACCTGTGTTAGAAGGAGGAACGTGGATTTCTCCTGTAATGAGTTTTATATCAACAAACGTTCACTCTAGTTTACGTGAAATGTTCCTGTTGCATGAAACCTTCTCTTATTTTCGGGGCATTCTCTGGAATCCATCGGGGAGACTTTGACCCAATTAAGACTAAATGGAGCGATCTTTGTCTCAGTGGGTTTGGTCGTCGCTCTCCTCATTCCGCTCAGCGTGAGGCCTCCGCCAGTCCGGCCTCGCTCCCCCGTCCCTGCTCTTGTCTCAAGACGTTGATCCGACCCAACGCGCAGCTTTGATAACGATGCTGTTAATGAGCCTGCGGAGACGCCGTGTCTTCCGTGATCTGCTGTCCTCACTGTGTTTGTCTCTGTTCTAACAATGCAGCATTAGGAAGATACAAAGGTACAGTATGTGGTTCCTTTTCCTCCACTCATCCCCTCATCAGTCACTCCATCATCTGTCCGTCTCAGCTGCACGTTGACAGGACCAGTGTGTGTGTGTGTGTGTGTGTGTGACAGAGTGGATCGGACACTTGGGCGACATGAACAAAGCCGCTCTTTCTCTCTGTGTTTACATAAGAAGCATCTTTGGAGTTTCTGGCCCCGGACTGACTCGTCGAGCCTGTGAACACAGGAGCCTCTTGTTGCTTCGTCTTGGCCGACTGCATAGTTTAGTTGCTTCCTGTTTGTCCCTTCACAATAATGGCTAAAAGTTAGAAAAGGGTGGATACACTTTATTCCAATGTAAAAGTCTGGAAACAGGTAGAAACAGAGGAGAGTATCTTACGAACATTTATTACGTTCCTGGTGTTTATTTTACATGGGTTTCTCCATATTATACAACTATTTACCTTATCACTACACTAGTGGTGCAATCTGGCTGCACAAAACCTTTTTTTGTGTGAATTTGTGACTTTCAGAGATGCTTTTATGTGGATTTTATTTATCTTTGGACCAGTTTTTATGCTAAGCTAAGCTAATCAGCTGCTGGTTGTAGCCTCATAAGAGTCGTATTGATCTCATGTCACTCGTGTGTCACGCGTTGTTCTTGTTCATTTCACCCGACCTGCTCAGTTATTTCAAGTTGTAGTATTTCACCTCGCTCACACGTCGTTGTTCCTGTTTCAAGCTGAAGCTCATGAGCAGATCCGGCCTCCTCAGGTGGAGCACAGTGATGCTAGAGGCTGATCCAGGGTCAGTGATGGTGTAGATGACAGGGAGGCGGATTCCCTTTCAGCCCTGACGCTGTGTTCAGGATGTGGAAACCTGACCCCCCCCCGCCACGACCCACGCAACCTCACGCCCTCCCTCCCCTGATTTGATTGGCTCTGCATCTCTGTCCCACTGCAGCATGGGAGTCAGGGTGATGGATACCACTTGGGTGTCGCGGAGGGGCTCGTCGTCTGCGCGTAAAACCGCCTCCACGCCACCGAGCGTGCATCCCCCCGTCCCGCCCACTGATGCGCTCGTCCCCGAGCAACATGGGGAATTCTCCGTCTCCCCCTCCCCCACCCCTCCTCCCACTAGCAGTGACCGAGCCAGGTAAGGCTGTTGTGCCTCATCCTCCTGTTTCACCCCCACACGCCTCCCACGCGATGCTGCTCCCTCCTCGCCGTGTGCGCTGCTGCGGCCTGCGACGCCCTCTGCTCTGAACCCGAGTTTTCTCGTCCGTTGCTGCCCCCCTCACCCCTCCATGAAATACTCACCCCCCCCTCCCCGTGTCTCGTCTGGGATGAAGCATGTCATTTCAAACTTTGTGATCGCTCTTTAAGTTCTTAATGTTTCCTCTCTTAAAGATTCCTCATCCTTGAATTTGTGGAGTCGTTCACAGTTAATTTTATGCCCGAGTGGCGACGCTGAAGATTTCACTCCTCTTCAGGCTGCTTCGCTTTCACAAAACAAAAAAAGGAGAAAAAGTTGGGAAAAGTTCATCCACAGTTCAGTAGAAACGGTTCATTGCTGCATGTGCATGTTTCATATTTGTATTTTGTTTTTGCCAATAGTCCGAGCATCATTAGCAGCATCACAGTCCATTGTCGCAAGGCCCTGCAATGGATGAGGTGACTTTTCCGTTCTATTTCATTGTTGTTATTTGAACACCAGATATTTTCCTGTCTGTGTTTTCTTTTCCCCCCGGAGACCTTTGCTCTTCTCCTCTTCTCCTCCTTCCTAACACCTGATTTCCTCCCTCACGATGGAACAAACGTACACATCCCACTTCTCTTCAGAAACTAACGTGTTCATCCACTTTAACAGAATTTCAGCCTCTGGAGTCTCAGCTCACTTCCCCGTGAAACCTTGATATTTTTATCATTGCAGCTCGGACGATGCATCCTCCAATTGGTCGGACTCCTGTTACGCCTACCCCTCCCCCGAGGAGGAGAGGCCGCCTCCCCCTTACCCCTCTTCCTCATCCTCTTCTTCTTCCTCTTGCTCTTCCTTTTCGCTCCCTCACCACCATTTCTACGCCCGAGCACCTCCGGGTATGCGTCCCCTCGCTCCCAGCCCTGAATCCGTGCCTCCCGGTCCGTCCCCTCCCCCCCGCCACTCCGGCTACAGCCCACCCCCACCCCCCCACTCTCTTTGCCCGTCCCCTCAGCAGCTTGACGTCAACTCCAACCCCAAACCCAGCACCCTGCACCTTCCCAAACAGGCCTCCCTGTCCGATGCTCCGCATGCGTCCCCTTCCGAAACCAATGGCTCCACCCTTTACATCAAACCCCCGCTCGTTCTTACTCGTCACGATCTGTTCCTGGGCTCCCCCAAACCCCCCAACACCCCCCTGTCCGCCCCCCCTCCATGGGCAGCCTGTGCCTGTAGCAGAGAGAGAGGAGCCAAGCTGACTAGGTAAATACAAACCCTGCTGAACTCACAATTAACACACAAATGAAGAGAGGCCCCGCGGGGACCAAAGACGAGAGAGGGATGAGAGGAGGATGAGTGGGATTAAGATACTTCCAACAACCCCACTCTCTCTTACTAACTCCCTCGGTTTTGTATCCGTCAGTCATGGAAATCAAGCTGTTCAGGAATTCCATTATCAGATCCATGTTTAATTTAATAGACATGTATGCAATCCATAACTTTCAGTGTTGCCAGGATATTCAGGAGCCGGTTGCCAGGCAACAAGGGAGATTCAAAGCTTTCCGTGAATACCATTATAACAGTGGGCGTTAATGAGTCATGCCAGTGGGCCCAGTCAACCCTGAGTGGTAGACTGCAGGTTCAGACCTTGAATACGAACAACAGATCTGTGTTTGTTGAAGAGAAACGGCCGAAGAACAAGAGTTTATCGTGAGGTTTGAAGCTCGTCTGCATTGCTCCAGCAGCTTCAATCATCCGCCGTGTCTCATTTGCTGAACTGGTTCTGTCTTGACCTTCAGGCCCCTCCTCCAATTGGCATTCACGCTGCGCTGCACTGTCGAATAAGGAAAATCCATTAAGCCATCAGGGTTTATTTGGGATTGTTTGAGCTGCTCCTGCTGCACCACAATAGAGACGGTGGTCACTCATTGAACTGCGGCTGCTCCAGTTCTGCGCTGGAGATTTATGGAAACACGTCATGAAGTGAGATGCACGCAGCAGCTCTCTGTAATTGTGTAAATGTGTGTCTGGTTCTTTACCTCCTCAGCACTCTGAAGTACAAGGAGCTGTCTCCGGTGATCGGACAGAAGGGATTCCAAGGAACAGTGACCCCTGGAGGACAGTCGCAGCACTCTGAGCACAGCCCTCACTCCCTGAGGAGAGGTGATAAGAGTGCGACTGTGTTGTTTCACTGCAGAGGCCTGAACATCCAACCCCTCATGTTATTCAATCAAACGCTTTGTTAAAGTTTCTTGTTCTGTAAATATCCCTTCAATTCCAAATGTCGGTCTGTGAGTCAAGTTAAATAATCAGATTCAAGGCAAAGAGTTTCGTTCCAGCTCCTAACATGAGACAAGATGAGATTTGATAACGATGAGATGAGACAAGTTAAGCAAAGATGAGATAAATGAGACGAGATGAGAAAAGATGATCATTGTAGTGAGATCTGTTTTATTTTTCTTGTCGATGCCTCCACAGCAAAGAAACTGGCCCCGATCCCCCCCAAGGTCCCGTTCTGCCAGACAGGAGCCATGTCCGACCAGTCGACGGGTCAGCCGTCTCCAGTCAGCTTGTCCCCCACTCCTCCCAGCACCCCCTCCCCTTACGGCTTCAGCTACCCCCAGGGATACGCCACCATCGGATCCCCGTGTCAGGCCCAGATGGCCTGCACCCCGTCCCTCTCCTCTCCGCCCTCGCTGGCCGGGACTCTGACGAAGGCCAGGCCGACCCCGAAGCCGCCGCGGCAGAGGCCTAGCCTACCTCCTCCTCAGCCCCCCTCCACACCCGGCACCAGTCCGCAGCCTCTGGAGAATTCGCCGGGTCTCCTGGACGGTTTGTCTCCTGGGGAGAGCATGTCCACAGGTAACGGAACAGATCAGAGCTCAAGTATTTCCACACAAAACACTTCTTTCTCGTCGTATCTCTATTTATTGAAGGGAAATAAAAATATCCACAGCCAACTGATACCAAAAGATTATGGATCAATCACGAAATAACCAGGAAACTTTACATCTCTTTCTGTTCATTGGATTTTCCTCTCACCAGTGAACAGATGTTTATGTGTCACGGTAAAAAACTAGTTGGGAGAAGAGCACATGTTCAGGAGGAGTTTTTAATTCACCTCATCATCACAAGTCGGTTCTAATCCTGTTTCCTTCCTGTCGACTGCTCTCATTGTCTCACCTGCAGCGGTATGAGGCGAGAGGTTCAGTGTGATTCTATGTGTGAGACAAACTTTTAGGGTAAGCAGGAACTTCCGTGTTAAAGCTTCACCTCCCCTCCCCCACCCCTGCGATCCCAGACTCTTCGCCATCTTGGCTCAAACGTGGCGTCAGCTCACGGCGGAGCGAGGCTGCCACCAGACGCAGACTTTGGGATCAGGCTAACGTCTGATTCACAGCTCTGCGTCTGTGGCCGCCTCGCTCCCGATGTCGCCGGCTCGTCACAGACTCCGACAAAGAGCTGCGCAGTTTTTCTTGGCCGTTGCATGGTGGCTGAGAGCGATGCATGGCTTTTCTGTCCGGTCTGAACAGACCAGGGTGGACGCCTTTATTACCACCCCCCCTCCACCCCACCCCAGGCTTTGCCAGTCACTTCCCCCCCCCCTACACACACCCACTCCACTCCACAATGTCAGCGCCCCCTGCCTGTGCACGTCGTCCATCACGTGTTGCACTGTGGATTTGTCGTCATTCTCACCAAAGCTGCACCAGCTATTGATCAAACTGAGGTCAGAGCTTTAGTTTCACCAACGACATTGATGCGGATTCGTTTTGGACTCAGATGTGAACCACTGATTTTACACAGACGGTTTTGTTTACGGAACAGACTTATTGTCTTACGTGTCATCGCTGTCATCAAGGTGATCAAATATTCAGGGGCCACCGGCTGTAACGTGATGATCGATTAACCTCAGGGAACAATCATCGTTCAGTGTTTACGGTTCCACCAGTTTCTTTTCTCGCTCGAGTTTCAAACTGTTACTTTTCTAGGTGCTTTAGGTCCAGATGACATTTCTAGATATCTGCATATGAAAGCAGATCAACTAAAAAGCCGATAGTCGATGCATTTCGGTCGGTGTGTTCCTCGCTGTCCTCTCTCCGCACAGACTGTGAACCTGCGGGCAAACAAAGCCTGCTGATTGGTCAAACTAGAAACAGACGCCAGAGGCTTCCAGCTGAGAGACGATCGAGTATTTGTCACAAAATCTGAATTTAAACTGGGGAGAAAAAGTCTGAAGGTGAGAGCAGGTAGTGAAGCTATGACTGGTGCATTGTGGGAGTTGTAGGAGTTGACTGAATACTTCTCCACGTCGTTTATAAATTTAGTCCGGGGCTGGTTTGATTAATGATGTAGCTCCTGAGCATCAGCTAGGAGACAGCAGCGATTATACAATTCGACAACAGTTTCAACAGTTAAGAAGCCGTCAACACCTTCGTGATAACCAGATGTTCCCACTCCACATCTGTCGGACCTCACTAATGATCCTTCAGCCTGGTTCAACATCTGGTGTGAAGACTGAAACCAGCAGGATTCAGAATGACACATTCACATTCACATGTCCACATCCGTTTGTTGTGCATTTGATTTATTCTCCTGCTCCCCTGTCGTGCATATTTTACTCATTCATCCTGTGACACTGGTGTGGACTCCTGATGACTCATGTGTGCAACATCTGGAATGATCCCTTTTCACTCAACAACACATAAAGAGTGTTTTTTATTTTCCTCTGCGCTCATCCTGTCTGTTCCTCTGCTCCGCCAGATTCTCTCTGCAACTTGGACATCCCCGTCATTAACATGGAGCTGGACGGTATTTTTGACTTGCCCCACATCTCCCCCTTCAGGAACTCGGTGGCGCTGCTCGGGTTGACCAAAACCAGGGCAGAGCCGGAGGAAGAGTCCGAGAGCACAGTGCTATGATGAGTCCTCCCACCTCCACTGTTCCCTCCGACACGCTCCTCCACCGTGTCGCTCAACTCACTGACCTTTCACCTCTGCAGCTGGAACTCGTTGTCGCTCCTCATCAGAACTCGATCCGGCAGAATAAAAATACAATAAGGTGAACACACGGCTAAAAGTAATCTTCATTCCCACAATCGCACGAGGTGTAAGACATGAAGCGGTGCGTTTGAGTTTTTGTGTTTTTTTATTTTTTATTTAAAAGCGTTTCATGTTTGTTTTTGCCTTATTTGATCGACTTGCAATATTGCCTTTAACTTCACACACGAGACAGGAAGCAGCTGCCAGGAGGAACTAGTTTCTCTCTGCTGCTGCGACTGTTCCTCGTGAGGAAGAATAACACGGTACTGTACATCTGTCCCGCCGACACCCGGCTTCTCTTCTTCTTTCTCCCCCCTTCATTCCTCAGGGGTGTCGGCATGCAACCCCGAGTTTCTGTCCCACCTGAGTGTTCACTGTGAGTGTGCCAGTGTGAGTGTGTTGTGATTGCTTATTGTGTTATATGACGTTGCACAGTTGGTGTCGTGGAGCATAAACAGGAATGCATGTTTTAGACGTTTAGGAAAATAAGCACCAGGTTGCAAAGAGGTTCAGTCTCGCTTCTCTCTGTATTTACATTCAATCAGAATATCAAACCGCTGAATATTTATTGTTTATACTGTACAATTTTCAGAGTATATGACTTGATTATCGTTGTAAATCAAATCAGATCATATTTTGTATCCACAGCAGAGCTATAAAGACGCCACCTTCCTCATATTATATAAAGGGACGCTGTCAGGGAGCAAATATATAAAACAAACCTGTAAAGTGGAAAACTCCCCGTGACTGCTCATCGTTAGTTTTGGTTACGTCGGGATTTTTCATTTGTCTTCGTCAAACAAGGATTGACTTCAGTTTGAAGAAAAGCTGAATCCACAGAAGGATTGTGGAGGTTCGATGCGGAGGAGCCTGGAGTGTGTCACCAGAACATTTACATTTCTTCTTTGCTAAATCTTGCTAACAAACAAACAAGCACAGAGGAAAACACATTGTCTGAGTTCATTCAGTTAACGACTCTGGTGACGCTCTTCGGGCTCAGGATCTTCGCCGGCTGTCGGAGCAGAGACACAATATTGTTTGTCCTCGTGCGCTCAGGAATCAAAAGATAAATTCAGATTACAAAACAGAAAAGCTCCTGTGGAAACAGCTTCACTTTCACGCCCCCGATCTGATGATATTTTTGGTCTGTATTCCAGAGGCAAGTGCAAAGATATGTGTATATGTGTTTATTTGATGAGAGTATTTATACAGATATATTTCTGAATACTTTTTACTGGGTCTGAGGAGTCGTGATTGTTTCCGCCACACGTGAATCTCATCTGAGGATTAGAACAGAAATAATAATATCGAGAGCGTTTAAACAGGGGACCAGAATTTTCCCGCTGTCGCGTCAAAACCTTTTCAGGAATCAGCGGTTCAGTTTGAGAGAGAACTGGAGTAACGAGGTTTACGTACGACAGCAGCAGTTTGTTATTTGCCTTGCGGTGGGTTTTGTTGTGACCTTCCCACGTTTGTAAGATTTTCCTCTTGTCCTGAGAATGTCCACGACACATGGCCTCAATGTCACTGTGCTGCTCTGCTGTCCTCTCTCTTTTAAAGTGCGATAGGACTTTTGTAAATACCAGAAACTTCTGTACATACGTGTTCCGAGAGAGAGAGAGAGAGAGAGAGATATACAAATGCTGTATTGAGAAATATAACTAATGATGAACAGTATGACATTATACTTTACTTATAATAATGTTCTAGCACAATAATTCCACATTAACACAAAATAGAATCAAAGAGAATCCGCACAGTAAGAATCAGATCTCATGTCACTGACTGAGTTTCTATCCAGTTCGTAGATTTTCTAACTGAAACAGCTGGAGGGGCTTTTGTTGCAGATCAGATTCTCCACTGAGATTCAACCTCTTGACCCCGGTGGACAGTTTGAAAACAGTTTGAACAGTAGAACATTCATTTCTCCTGTTTGTGCTCGTTCCCTCGGCACGACCGCAGTGAGGCTTCATTTTCAGCCTGACCTTAACGTAACGTTCCTGTGGGTTTATACGACGCCGCGGGTTCGAGAGGTGAACAGAGACAAGAGACAGATGATGAATCTCCACAACGTAACCGAGAACAAATATGAAAACACACAGAAGACAGTAAATGAAGATGGACGACGTGTCTCCAGTTCTTCCCACGGTCGAGAAATGAAGCCGAAATATCCCGGATACGAGGGGGATGGAGTTGACGTCCAATCCCAAGTGACTCGTGACGTTTCCGCTCAGTTTATATAATCAAATAACTAATTCAAACCAAACGTAGCAGAAAAACGAACAAATCAGTTCTAGACATTTAATGAGCTATGCTGCATTCAGCCTCCAGGGGGAGACTGAGGCCCCCTGGCTTCACTTTTGGGGAGTGGTCATGTCCTCCATCTTTATTAACGTCCACGGAGCCGAAAAAACAACACATTTATAAAATTAATAAATATTTCCATATTGAATCGTCTACAGAATGTGGCAAAACAAATTAGCCAACACAATAACTAACTTACTACAATTAATTATCAGTGTTTCAAATTGTTTGTCTCAGTAAATCCTGAAAATGTTGAAGCTGAAAAAAAAGATTTTTGTTAGAAAAACTACTTGAAATATTTGTACTGAATATCACAAACGGCTCCAGTCGGATAATCAGACCGATGAACGGATCGACTCGGCTCCGCCGCAGTTCACCGATCGCAGGACGTCGTCAGATTAAATCAGGGTTTTTAATCGGAATATTTCAAACCTCGGCTGTGTTGAACGGTTCTGTGACGACGTGCCGCTCTTCGTTTTGCACTGAAGGGAACGGGATCAGCTGGAGACTTGTACATACAGTAACCATCCAAAACAACTTTACTCACAATAACCCTGCAGAGACTCTCCAGCTTTCGTAAGCATGACCTTTGAGCACTGAAATATACGAAGGCCTTTCATTTTCTTTTCAAAGAATTGGTGGAATGTACCGGTGATAGACGATGTGTTCACCTCATAGGCCGTGATACAGGCGGATTGTGTGTGTTGTGGACTTAGTTTGAAGTAACAGAAGTGTAGAGGGGTGTTCAGTTAAGAAAAGTAATTTTAGAGGGAGGAAGGTGTTTGATTCGTCGTGTCCTGTGTGAAACTCAGCAGCATGCTTTCTTTAATCATGCCTATGAAATATGTCTCATCTTTGGTCCTATCTTAATGTGCGTGTATTTATTTTTTTATTAAGTGAATAGATCAACATTTGCAAGAGAAGAATAACTCAGCTCCCTTTTTTTTAGTCCAACTCTTCACGACTGTGTAAATTATTCTTGATTTACTTTTGGATTTTCACTTCATATGTATTTTCTACTTTACAGCATCGTCCACAAGTAATAAAAAAAAAAAAAAAAGAAGAGCATCAGACGTCTGTTAGGAAATTAAAACTTCAGACGATGAGGAATAAAAAACGTGCTGCACAGAAGTTGGTTTTTACTCGTACATGCATGCAGCCATGGCAACTACATCTCCCATCTCTTCTTTCTTTTAATTTGCTTAAGTTTCCAAGTAACGGGGGGCCAAAACAAAAAGGGAACACTTTCAGTGATTAAAGAATTAAAAGTTCTGTGTCAAACTGTAGAGATGCTGAAAAGGAAATGTCTTTTCTTTGACATGTTGTCTCCCGGTCACCAAGAGGAACAGTGTAAGATAAAAGAAGAAAAAAAAAATAAAATGAAGACCATTCTCCTCCGAAAGTTGAAACAATTAAAATGTTTTTCTATAACTTGGATTTCTTGTGCTTTTTGTTGAGAAGAAGAACAGAAGGAGGCGTCTGCAAACAAATGGCAGAGAAAGGTTGTGGTTAAATGTCAGTATGAACCCGTCCTGTTGGTTCCTGTCTGCGTTCAGGTGCTTCAGTGATAATTCCACCTCAGCTGCTCGACTGTGGACGTTCGAGACGTGGAATATGCAAAGGCCCTTCTTATAAGGTCCTTTTAATGGATGAGGGTTTATGAGTCCAGTGTGGATGAGACGTTACCTTTGACCTTTTGTCCAAAGAGTTAAACTGTGGTGAGGCAGCTGCTTCGATTCATTTGTCCTGTTGACAAATCAGAATATTTCACTTTGTCAAGTTCACCTTCTGTGACGTGATTCATCACCGGAAACATCCACAGTTAATATAAAGTGACTCATAGTTTCTACTCTGCTCCTCGAACAGCAGCTCTTACCAAAGCCCATGCTGATGTTCAAGGGGGAATCGTACATCTGCAGGTGCAGCTGTGGACTCGGGAGCTCGTCTCGAGACAACAACTTTCCCAGAACGTCCTGAGAGACAACCAGCTCTGGAGCGCCGTCCAGCACCGATCCAGGGAGAGTCTGAGAGAGAGCAGAGTTCAGACGGTCAGAGAGAGAAACTGACAATAACAGGATTATTTCATTGTTTTTAAAAAAAAGCACCTTCTGGGAGGTTCTGAGGTGTTTGCCCAGATTCTGCAGAGCTGACATGAGACTGCACACCAGAGTCTCTGTGCTCTCTTCCTCCTCCTCAAATCCCTTCTTCACTGGGGCCCCGGCCACATGATCCGCATCCAGCACCTTCAGACACGATAACTCAGCAAACCACTTCCAGGGACACAGAGTAATTCACCTCCGATGAATCCAAAGAGCTCAAAGAGCTCAAAGGTACCAGACAAACCTTGTAGCTCCACTGTTGGAACATCCTGCTGTGAGGGACATGAGCCATGGACACAACCTTTGCCGTCTCCAGCAGCGACCTAAGAGAGAGATGATAGAATAATTCCCACAACACTGAGAGCAGCCGAGTCAGAGGTTTAAAAACTTCTCAGCAGGGAAACGGAGGAGCAATCGTTCAAAGTGATAATGTTCAACAGTCACTGAGCTGCAGAGATGGAATGTTATACCTTTTTGCATCAAATCAGTTTGAATCTTAAAATGTTTCTGGTTTATCTCTAAAAAGAAAAACACAATCATGTCCTGAAACTAGAAGTGTTAACAAACGTCAAACCGAACCCGTCAGTCACAGTCGGAGGCTCGTGTTGTTGTTACCCGTCTGTCTGCAGTTGCGTGTCTCTGAGATCTTTTAGGACAGAGAGCAGAACGTCCCTGGACGACTGGAACAGATCAACACAACAAACCGTGAGCAGAAGATTTCACCTCGTTAGCTTTCTCATCTTCTGATGCTGTGAAAAAGGTCATCGATGAAGACGCACCTCGATGACGTGCAGCACGCAGGCTGGATAGATCAGCAGCAGGCCCGTCACGTGATCCCATATGTGCTGTTTGCTCAACTGGAAGTTGAGTCTTTCATAATGATCTGTGAAGGAAACAGCAGAGCAACGAGTCAGTTTGCAGACAGCAGAGAATCTGAGCCTCCTGACGAGCACGTGAACGCTCAGCGCTGCTGTCGACACAGTTCAGGCGTCTCCAGGTTTTTAACTGTGACTCTTCTGTGTGATCTTTATGGAACAATCCCTTGAAAAGCAGCCACACAAAGTTTTTACAAGGACGTCCTGCAGATACATTCGGAGCGTAGAGGCTGTAAAAACACTTGAACAAAGGAAACAAGATTGTGTTTCTCTGCTTCTGTAGCAACTGCACAACATTGTGAGGAGGTTTTTTCTCCAGAAGGTGAAAACAGTTCGTGTCTCCTGCAGGAAAACTGGAGGAAACAGTGACGAGCTGATGCTGAGGATGAAACGACTCTGGGATTATTCTGCACTCAGGTGATTTTCTGGCTGACCTCCCAGTTCTGTCCTGTCGGCGACATCGTGGGGGAGCCGGCCGATCACTATGAGCCGCTGCAGCACGATCTTCTGCAGAGACAAAGAAGAGAAGTCTCAGAATGGGTCAACAAATACACACAGATCATCAGCTCATGCATTTTTAAATCACAAGGCTGCATTTCAACTTTGTATCAAATTAGTTTCCCTGTTTTTTACAACACATTCAACTCTCGTCTGAAATACCAACCACATCTTCATCAGGCAGATCCTTCCTCTGCTCCATGACATGGTGAAATAAACTAGTCCCAGTTTCCTCCTCCTCCTCCTCCTCTTTCTTTACCTCTGCGTTAATGTCAGTTCTCTCCATCGTACTTTTCTACGTCTGACCTTCTCTACGTCTAAATTCAAGCTCAGCGAGTTACCGGCCTCAGTGTTTGTTAAAGCTGATATCCTAATAACCCTTTGTTCTCCTGAGCTGTGGAGCAGCTACCGACCAGGCTGCTCTGTGTTTCAGGTGATGGAGCCAACAGGAGGAGGGAGTGAGTGTAGAGGAGCAGAGGAGGAGGTGCATGAAGGAGAGAAACTCAATCTGGTCTGAGGCTGAAAACACAGTTCAGACACATTAGGATTCAATTTTAAGTCTTCTCAAATATTTGTGTTGAGTTTTTTGTGAATTATTAAAAAAATTATTCAAGTTTTTTTTTGGGAAACACCTGAAACAACCACAAACTGTGAAGTCACGAATCAAGACGTTTGGGAAAAACTAGTTCTCATTATATTTATTGTTATTATTGATTAAATGTGTAATTGGTACTTCTGCTTCAGGATCTTTGGCCCTTCCTCTACTTTAAGTTTAAACATTTTTAAATGTAGTAATCAGGATTTAAAACATTATAATTATTACTGTTGTTGTTGTTATTTGCTGAATCGTGTTCTTGTTATTCTCCACTTCTGTTTTAACTACTTCACTGTTTGCTGTCTGAACCGTTTCCGGGTTCAAACCCAGTTCACAGTTTGTGGATCAACCGGACGAACCTGTCTCACTGTCCCCGGAAACACGTCGAGCGTCGCGGTTCCGTTTCTTCCTTCATCCTCCGACATGTTTTCCCTCAGCACCGAGGAGCTCCGCGAGGCCGCCATGTTGTCCCCGGTCACCATGGCAACAGGACCGGTGATGACGTGTTGACGCCACCACGCCCCTTTTTACGTAGGGAATAAAATATTTTTTTTTAATTATTATTATTATTATTATTATTATTATTATTATTCTCGTTCTGAAGTTGATTTCTTATTGTTCACAGTTCATCTTCTCTACTTACATTTGTTTTCTTATTTTACAATATTCATGATTTTAATCTAATAAAGTTGAAATAAATAAAGATTAAGATTAGGTTGATTTCTAATCCCAGACTTTTTAGAATAGTTTTATTTTACTTTATAATTTACTCAATGTTTTATGATTTTAATTTATAATCTCATAATTTTGTCAGTTTGAATTTAAATTCAAACATATACAAGAAAATAATATGTATGTTTTATATATTATTCCACCGACATAAATATATATAATAGTGTACATGTTATATATATTATTATATGTTCATAGTATTATTATTTATATGTTTCTCAGGGTTTTTATAGTCCATGGCACAAACCCAGTTCTAGTGGATGACCAGCAGGGGGCGCTAACTTGACATCAACTCACAGACTATGTCTGACGCGCAGGATGTGACGTCTGTGAGATCACAGAGGGAACTCCACACTAAAACTGAAATTTTCCTCTGTTTTTTTGATGCTGTAAAACATTTTGCAAATACATTTTTTTCACATTTTAAGTTTAATTGTGTTATTACATGATTTCCAAATAAAATGAAATAAAATGACAATAATAAATGTTAAGGTCCAATATTTGACATATTTAATATTTGCTTTCTTTTTTCACTGAGGTACATTCCCATACATAATAACACAAAGACTATTCATGATATGAAATGTAACATTATGATTATTATAGCATATTATTAATGAAAAACCTTTTGTAAATGCAGTCTATGGTTCCCACTGGCAGTGAATCTGTAGATTTGGTACTTGGGGTGTATTGCTGCTGTGTTGTGAGCTCCAGCTGAGCTCAGGTCCTCGGTCAGTCGGAGGAGACTCTCGGCCTCAGCAGCTCAGATCCTCGGGCAGAATGAACTGATCCTCCCGATGTTCAGGTACAGGAACATTTCATTTTATTCTTTCATCGTGAACCAGACGAACTGATGCTGCAGCTGCTGCACATCTGGATGATGGATCATCTGAGCTCAGCATCACCTCCGCTCCTCTCTCGCTAGAATATTCTCCTGGTTTATGTTTTGATTCAAATAAAAAGAAAAGCGATGGGTATATTTTAGATATTAGAAATGCATTTATTCTAATATTTTCTCTGGTGTCTGATAGCGGATGTGATTTGTGGCCAACACGCTGGTCCATCTCCCCCTCGGATTAGAACCTCCCCACTAACTATGAGGAATTAAGATCAGAAGGTTATGTATGAATAGTAAGATTTGACAGTGTAGTCTCAGGATCTTCCTTCATTCACATTTAAAATATGATAGAAATCATAGTAAATGTAAAATGTAATGTTTGTTTAAATCTGCTCCTCAGTGGTTGGTTCTAATCTAAAGATGAATTATTCACTGGACGACAGAATCAACTATGAAGGTTTAGACTCAAGGAGCAGAGCTTTCTTTAAATCCATGTAATCTAAAGTTTCACCCCCTGTCATAGCAGCATCATACTCCCTCTTTATTAGCTCAGTTAGTCAGAAGATGTTGTTGGATCATCAGCTCTGTCACAATCGATTCAATGCTCTGGTGTAAAATGAACTTTCCTCTTTTCTTTTAAATCACTCTCGTCTCCTTATTTCTCTTCCCCTCAGATTTCTTTGCCATGGACACAGATATGACTCCGAGATTCTCCTCTAAGGACGAGGAGATCGACTTCTGGAAGTCTCTTTCCCTCAAGTACAAGAAAGGGTGAGTAACTTCTTATCATTATTTCACGACACGGGCGATATTCTGTATTTTTCTCACTCAAGCACCTGAACCAACAACACGTTTTCAAACTACATTGTGTATTTGTGACAAAGATTTGCATCTTCAGTGAGAATCAGACAATAAGTCAAATTCAAAGTATGTTTTGGCCGAAGAGGGAGCGAGTCCCCGCACACTGGGTCCGCATCTGGTGGAAAACATAGAGTGTCAATAAAGATGGACGACGTGATGGCTCCCAAAAGTGATGCCAGAACACCAGCGCTCACATGATGTTTGTTTTTTCCATTTTTAGACGTGCGTGTGCGTCCATGTGTGCTCATCCATGACCATATTAACATACTTATATAACCCTGAGTCCTGATAAAGCTGCTTCACAGTCACATGTTCTCTGCAGACGCTCTGCGTGTGAGAGAACAGAACTGACTGAATGTGTGAAATATGGATCCTGTTTACGACGTACATTTCTTGGTAAAACCCTTGTTGACGAATCTCAGTTTGTCTTGGTGCCGTGGAACGTTTGCTGGACGTCTGTGTGGCTCCAGAGAGGAAGATGGTGTTTGTTTTGTTCTTGGATGTAGAGATGAACCTCTGTAGATTATGAAACAACGACTTGGTCCAAAGAGGATGAATAATAATGATTTTCATTTCAAATGTCATTTTGTGGAATGTGTCTCTTCATGACAGAATGTCCACAAACAAACAGACATTTTAGAAACCTGAAAAGAAAAAAAGCACAAACGCAGAAACTTAAGTTTTTCTTTCAAGCTTTCTTTTTGTTTGAGTTTCCCACCTGCACTTTCAGCTTCATGCTGAATTGTCTCGCTCCAACATATATCCAGGGCTCAAAGGGCTCAAACACCGTGATGCTGGTGTGGACGTGGACAAACTATTTAACAGAAAACTGCTGAAAACTACAGAAAACACAGTTTTGCTCCTGAATATATATTTTACTGTTGAATTCTCTAAACTAAATTCCGTTAACCTCCATAACTGTGATGACGTGTCAGGGAGCGTATCTCAAACTAAATCTAACATAAGTCTAAATGGCTGCAGATACAATGAGGGAGAAGAAGAAAGAGAAGATTATTACAGGACTATGTATTGTTTCGAACTACATTTATAAAAAACTGGGAAATTCTGAAACGTCCTAAATTGCTTCCATTCAAGAGATGAATCAGGTGTGAATGTACTTGGGCTGTTTTCCAAGTGTAACGGTGGATGATGGTGTCTCCAGCCACACATTCCAACCTCTCTGACTCCACTTGTGTCTGCAGCTGCCAGGAGGCCCAGGAGGAGCTGCTGGAGTTTCAGGAGGGGAGCAGGGAGCTGGAGGCCGAGCTGGAGGCGCAGCTGAGCCAGGCCGAGCATCGTCTGAAGGACCTGCAGTCGGAGAACCACAGAGTGAAGAATGAGGCGGAGTCACTCAAGGTAACTGCTGCGCTTTGCCTCCGTGTTGGTGAAGTCCACGAGGCCGACGTGCTGCTGCATTCTCAACCAAGGAAATAGGATTTTAGCTGCGTCAAAAAATAAAATGTTGAAACGTAAAATGTAAGATTCAAAAAGGGATTTGATCAGAAATGTATGACGTGACCACCATTTTGTTTATGCGTTAGTTTAACAACATATTAACCAGCGTGTCCTCGTGTCTCCTTGAAATAAATATTTGATGCCTGTTTTATATCCTCACTCGTCTTTGAGCGCAGTCCCGTGGGAGCGAGGACAACGTCTCGCTGTAACAGCTGCTGCACTTATTTATTTTTCCTGGTGGCCTGCAGCGTCGCCTCTTCTAGATGAGAGGTCACAGATGCTGAGGTCACATCCAGAGGAGATTTACGAGAAGAGAAGGCGATGAAGTTGTTTCCAGTGTTTGTCGGAGGCCAAACTTCCTGGAGCCGTGATAGTTTGTGAATTCATGTTCGATCTAATCTGACTTCCAATCTCAACACCTGCTCTGCCCCGTGCAGGCTGCAGATTGATGCAGCTGATGTGTGCGACTCTCATAAATGATGCATCAGGTTGTGTCTGTCATTCTTATTTTCACTCAGTAATCACCAAAAGCAGGCGTAACATTTCCGAGATCACGTCTCCAGCCGGGATGAGACGTTTGTGTCGTGTCAGGTTTCACTTTTCCAGATTAAAGCAGTGTGTGAATGAAAACATGGATGTGTTTAACATGTAGGAAACTCATTAGTGACACGTTTTAAACACAAACAACACATTTTCAGAAAAAGATCACATTTCTGGACAAAAAACACTTGAGTGAGTTTTTACTTAAAAAGAATTTTAATCAAATGTACAAAAGACACCAGGATTATTTAAAACATGACATTAAAAAAAAGAAAGTCGATGAGTCGAAACCTTTAAGACTATAACACATTTTAGAAAATAGAAAAATATTTCAGAGAACGCTAATTTAGAGAAACACAGCAACTTCCTAGAAAACAGCAACATTTCTCAAAATACAACAATATTTAAGAAAACACAAGATTTTACAACGAAATCAACAAATAACACATAAAAAAACTGCAATCGTCTCAGAAAACAACGATGAGGGAAATATCTGCAAACTTGTTTCATCTAATATTTCCTTGTTTTGCTGATCGAGGCCACCGCACCACAGCCGACGCTAAATGTTTCACTGTCGTGTGAATGTGCTGAACGAGCAAACAGCAATGTGAATTCCGACACCACAGTAACAGCAGATATAGGTCAGGCCCGCCAGTGTTTACCGGGATGTGGATATATAGGTCACAAAATGGAAATGAAAAATGGATGATAAGATCTGGGTTAAATCGTGTGGAGCTCTGGCGCCGACGTGTTATAGATGAAATACATGTGATCGGTCTGGTCCTCTGCTCGTCCTGCAGGAGCGGCTGGAGCAGCAGTATTCTCAGAGCTACAAACAGATCTCCATGCTGGAGGACGACCTCGGACAAACGCGCAGCATCAAGGAGCAGCTCCACAAATACGTGCGAGAGCTGGAACAGTCCAACGATGACTTAGAGAGAGCCAAAAGGTCTGAACCCGTCTCAATGCTCAACAGAATAAAAAGCACCGAACCCTAACTGTGATGATACGTTACCAGAGTTGTAATTCTAATACTTAACAGTGGCTCAAATGCAATTGATTCGTGGCCTGAATTAAAATCAATTCTGCTTTTGCACAAGCCTGAGATATTGATCTCTTATTTGTACTTGAATAATCATTCATGAGAAAATAGGACACACACGAGGATGTTTTTATAAAAAGCAAATCAAATGTTTTTTTTAGATTTAGCTGGATTCATGATTTTGTTTGATATTTAATGTTCCTCAGAGCCACCATCGTGTCTCTGGAGAACTTCGAGCAGCGTCTGAACCAGGCCATCGAGAGGAACGCCTTCCTGGAGAGCGAGCTGGACGAGAAGGAGTCTCTCCTGGTGTCTGTGCAGAGGCTGAAGGATGAAGCCAGAGGTGATTATTGACTCGATTTTTGGAGATAACCAACACGTGGCTGCTGTGTCCCCGTTCTTCTTACTGTGACGGTTTAAAATAAGCTCTCACAGACTCGTAGGGATTTCTTTTGGTTTGTGTCCTCAGCAGATCTTTCTCTCTGCAGATTTGCGGCAGGAGTTGGCTGTGAGAGAGCGGCAGGTCGATGTAACCAGGATGTCGGCTCCGAGTTCGCCCACACAGGACAACGTGAAGATGGACAGTGCTGTGCAGGCCTCGCTCTCCCTCCCTGCCACCCCGCTGAGCAAAGGTCTGGACAACGCCTTTGCCAACTCGACAGGTAGCTGCAGCTTCTCCTCCCTTGAGTTCATTTTTTAAAATGTTTTCATTATGCTAGTAGCAGCAGGGAAATCTGAGCTGCCTCAGGAACGAAGCTGCTCAGAGGCTCATTTAGTCATTTAAAAAAAATGAATCTTATAAAGGAGAAAAACGTACATGAAAAACTTTATATTTTATTATAAAACATGTATCCAATACTTAGCATACTTTAGCATTTAACAGCTAAAGAGCCAACCAACATGGAGCTAAATGGAAAGTACATTCATCAATTGGACGGAAGCACAACTTCGAGTTGTATCTTCTGGTTACAAGTTTTGACCTGATCTGATTGTTCCGAAAATTTGTTCAAAAGATTTGTTCGAAAATTTGTTCAAAAGATTTGTTCGAAAATTTGTTCAAAAATTTGTTCAAAAATTTGTTCAAAAATTTGTTCAAAAGATTTGTTCAAAAGATTTTTTCCTAAAATGTGTTCACAATTTTTTTTAAAGATTTGTTCCTAAAAAATTTTCTAAAAATTAGATCAAAAGATTTTTTACAAAAATTTGTTTAAAAATGTGTTAAGAAATGTGTTCCTAAAATGTGTTCAAATTTTTTTTTTTTTAAAGATTTGTTCCTAAAATTTGTTCAAACAGTTTGTTCAAAAATAACATAAAAAATACTTTAGCATTTAGCAGCTAAAGAGCCAGCCAACATGGAGCGAAATGGTTTTGACCTGATCTGATTGTTCCTAAAATTTGTTCAAAATAATTTGTTCAAAAGATCTGTTCCTAAAATTTGTTCCAAACTGTGTTCAAAAAATTTGTTAAAAATTTGTTTAAAAATCAAATAAAAATACTTAAAAATGTAGCAGCTAAAGAGCCAGCCAACATGGAGCTAAATGTAAAGTACATTCATCAATTAGAAGGCAGCACGACTCCGAGTTAGTGCGTCTGTATCTTCTGGTTACAAGTTTTGACCTGAAAAGATTCGTTCCTAAAATTTGTTCAAAAGATTCGTTCCTAAAATTTTTCAAAAAATGTGTTCAAAAATAAAATAACAAATTTAAATGAAAAAAACATTTCTTTGTATTTCTCAATGTTAATAGTCAAAACTTTGAATTTCATTTCCTTTTGTCAAATCAACAAAACCACTGGCCCTGGTGAGGCTCCATGTTTCCACTGCCCCAAAGCAGCCAGAAATAATTTGTCGATGGAAACAAAAAAATAAATGTAAAAATTTTCAGTGACATTGAACCTGTCGATGATGACACTGATAATGATTCATGATCGTCTCAGGTCTTTTTTTCTTTTTGGAATTTTAGTCATAGTGTTTTCTTTTCTCTCTCCTGCTCAGTTCTATCAAATTGTTACGGCAGCAACTCGCCGCTGACTCCCTCTGCGAGAATATCAGCCCTCAACATCGTTAGCGATTTACTCCGGAAAGTCGGGGTGAGTGATTCCTTCTCACTGTGCTTCTGTTTTCTGATTCTCTCATTCTCCCCCCTACTCCTCAAGCTTCATGTCAAAGTCCCTGTGTTTCCACGGCGAAGGAGAAACTGCGTCCTCATCTTCTGTCTCTCCACAGGCGCTGGAGTCCAAACTTGCAGCTTGCAGGAACTTTGCCAAGGACCAGAGAGCCAGGAAGGCGTTTGCTCTGGACAACAGCAACGTCCTCAACGCAAACACATCCAACTACTCGCAGTCGCTCCATACGTCTTATTTTGACAAAGCGTGAGTGAAACCGAAAACTGACCTGCTCCATGTTTCGTCAGTTCATCTATGACGTGAGTGTTGTGGCTGATTGTCCCGTCATGAATTTGGTAAAAGATTGTGTCTCTTGTGGTGGAAATCAAATATGATTTAACCATAAATAAAGATGATTAAATAAAGCCAAAATATCCCGGTTATGAACGCTGCCATCTGGAGTCCAGCTGTTGTATCGAGGTCCTGCTTATACACACTCTTGACTAAGCATGAGTATATTGTAGTCAGCCACCAGGGGGCGACACAGATTAAAATAAACGACATGAATGTTTCCTAAAAACATTTGTCTCTGTATTGTTTTCCAGCAGTGGGACTCAAACCGTACACTGGAAACTGATCACAGTCCGATTATGACCGACAGTGGAAACCAGTAGAACCAGTCATTCAGGAAAATACTTTTAAAGCTCCAACTTCCAACTTCCTCCCAGTTCCTGCTGTCAAGCTCCACATTTAGCAACACGTGCACAAACACTGTGCACACGCATGGTTCTCAGAGGGACCTTTTTGTTTTAATGTCACTCTCTTATGTTTTTGCAGCAGGACCGTGAATGGACTAGAACCTGGCCGCCTGACGGCCATCACCACCCCCCCCACTGCCTCCTCTGCAGGCTTAGTGCCCCTCGCCGTGTGACGGTAACCCCCCCCCCACAACCCTAATTCCTGACCTGACACACCTGCCCTGCAACGGAAAACCACATCTAGGAAGAGTGGAAACAAAGAGGCAACACAAATGTCCATCACCGTAAAACTTTGTTGTACTGTTTCTCCTCCTCCTCTCACTCTCGGTCTGATGTTCTCCCACTTGTGCTTCGTTCCTGCTGTAATTGAGGTTCCTGTCTGTAAATTTCATGTGTTACTGTGTCTGCTGTTTGCTCACTGGCTCTCTGCTGTCGACACCTCTGAAGATTCCCCCCTGAGTTTGTGAAAGGAGTGCACCAATTAATAATCAAAGAAGGGAAATATTATGCAATCCATGTGTTCTTAATGACGCTGTTTGTGATTGTTGTTATATAATTCTAACAGGTTTTTTCTTCAACTTTCATGAGCAATAACTTATAACGTGTAATCGAGTGCCACATGAACAATGTCTCCTAATTACTGATATTTCACAGTGAGCCTCAGACGTGTTAAACATCATCTCTGGTGTCTGGGTGATTTGGGATTTCACTCGTCAACCCTGTATTTTGGTTTTAAAACAAAAAGGGGGGAGGAGGAGTCTTTGTGTCGTGGGCCGAACCCACCATCAACCTCTGAACGCTGTGACATGACGTGTACAGTTCTGGTCATATTGATCTTGTATTTATAGGCAGCGGGTAGAGTGGTGCTGCCGTAGTGTTCACACCAGTAAACCAGCTTCCTTGTATCTGTAGCTTTTAAAATCTTGTTTAATTTATTTCACAAATCATTTTCAGTGCTCTTCGTCTTGGAATGAGAAAGTGAAGCACTTTGACCTCATGTGAACTTTAAATGTCACTTTTTTTATTATTTTCATCCAAGTGCAATATTGTCTGTTTTTTTTTTTTTTTTTAAGTTTGTGGGTTTGATTTATCTCAGAATTCTTTTATGGCATGTTTTATTAAAAGTTGTAATCACACTGATCTATTATTAAAGTTGTGATTATTTGATCAGCTCGCACTGTGAAGGAAATGAGGCCGGGAAATTAATTGATTAGCAACTTATTTGATACTGAGCAAACATTCATTCTCTGGCTGAAGCTTCTCAATTGTGACTATTAGCAATTTTAACAATTTTCTTTATATTCACCATTTTGTAGACTAAACAATCGATTAAAAAAAATTAAATATATAATGTAACCAAAACAGGGTTCATTACTTTGAAAATTAACTTTAGTTGTGTGTGTGTTATATATATATATATATATATTGTTCTTTTTCATGTATCAATTGTTTAGTCTACAAAGTGGTGAATATACAGAACATTGTGAAAAAGACCTAATCATATAAAAAAAAAAATAGAGAAAATATTTATATTGGAGAAGCTGGACCCAGAAGATGATTGTGTTTGCTTTGGAAAAAAACAGATTATTGAAACATTACTTCATATTGCACAGAAAAATACAAATTTATGTTCGTTCCTATTTATTTGACTGGAAACCAAATGTGGTCTGGTTTTGTTACCACTGCTCCCCTCTGCTGGACAAACAAGTAAGTACAAAAGAGTTATCTGATTCTGAAACTCACTTTAGGCACTAAAGCCATTTAATCCCTAATAAACATATAGTAAATCACATTTTCAGTTATATGTGTCTTTACTGAAAACTGTAGACGATAAATAAGGCAGATTATTTAAAAGTTCATTGCCCTTACATGAATGAATCCTGATTTTTTACAGTACATCTTACATACATGTGTAGAGGAACATTTACCCCTGTATCAAGACAATTTCTATACAAACTGACATCAACAATAGATGTGTATTTTGTAAAATATTGTGTGAATAAGTTTCAGACAGATGTACAGTACTGTATAAAGGTTTAAACTACATTTGCACTTTTTGTTTTTCAGTAGAAAATACATTTTGGATTTCCCAACATTCCCAAATAATGTTTCTGTGAGTCATTTGAATGTAATTAAAGAAACAATAGACAACTTTTATTTTTGTGTTCAAAAAAGGGAAATGTAACAAACTCAAAATCAAATGGCCGCTGAGGCTGCTAACCTGCTTTTAATGCCAACACACTAAACATTTATGCTTTTTATGCTGTTATTGTAGATATTTCAACATATTAGAAAATGATAGTAATGCTGTTGGACTTCAAAAGCATTGTATATTATACAGCAGCAGTATGTTTTAACTTACCTTTAACTTTAACACTTTTTGAGCTGGTTTTGTCATCCAGACCTGGCATCCCTGTCCTTGAATGCAACTGAACATTTGTACCAATTTAAAGAAATTCCCTGAGCATTTTGCTGAGATATCGTGTTCACAAGGAAAAACTTTTTCGTGTGTCAAAGGTCCGAGGTGTTACCCTGACCTTGGACCAACAAATTCCAATTTGATTCCAAGTGAAAGTTTTGAACCAAATTTGAAGAAATTCCCTGGAGGTGTTCTTGAGATCTCACGATCAAAAGATCGAAAACATAATGCCTCCTGCCACTGGGTGTCACTGCCAACGCGAAGGAATAAAAACACTTAATGGTTTCATTTCTAAAAGCGTCACACTTTAATGTGGTGTCTTAAACTGGCAGCAATGTCTATATGTGTTGTACATGTAGAGCTCAGAGTGGTTACTAATGTAGACATCCCATTCATTTTCTGAAAAGAGATTTTGATGATCAACCATAATTTTTTAACCATCCACGGTCGACTTACCTCAAGCTGCTGAATGTGTAATGATGCTAGATTCTTGTTCTAGGACTATGGACTATAGAAAACTGAAGGGGTTTTATTGACTATCGGACTCTAGTAAACTATTCCACTGCCCTTTGATCTCAGACTTATAGAATCCAATTGATCCTTTGATTGACAGAGCTCCTCGATTGGTTGCCAATAAATCTAACACAGTTAGTCACAAACGTTAGCGGCTGGTACTAATGTCACAAATCCCAAAAAATTGAAATGAGTGCAACAACATATTACGATCTCCATCTGTCGGGACTATTCTGTGACGCCATCCTCGAAGTTGAGGATGTTCAATTTCGAATCCATAGGATCGTCCTCTATGATTGTAGTCTTTACTTCCAGTAAGCTGGTTACCTGATCTCAGTCGGAAGAATATTAATCTTATTGATAATTCTTACTACAACTACTACTACACTACTTTTACTACTACAACTACGACTGCTATAAGTTTATATTGTTGTTGTCAGTGTGAAATGGTTGAATATCGTTTTTAAACCCTCTGCTTTGTCTCCTCTCTAACCCTCAGAGCTCTCTTTGAACGCTGGCCAACCAAAAACAATGTTTTCCGCATACCCCTTGTGTCTGCTGACATGATGCGGCTCATCATTGAGTTTGCATACACCGGCTCCGTTGCTTTGACAGAGGACAACGTGCAGGAGTTGATGATCAAAGCTGATATGCTCAACATAATGGGCATCATACAAGCATGCGCCGACTTTATCAGTGAGAAACTCTGCCCACATAACTGCACTGGCATCTGGCAGTTCACAAATATCTTCCAAATGTCTGAGCTGCGGTGCAAGGCCTTCTGCTACATCATCAAGCACTTTGAGGAGGTTGCTCACTGCAAAGAGTTCCTGCAGCTCTCTGCGGAAGAGCTTAGCAAAATCATTGGCAAAGATGAGCTCAATGTGAGGATTGAAAGTTCTGTGTTTGATGCAATTCTGCGCTGGATCGCCCACGTACCCAAGGAACGAGAGCAACACATTGCTGTGCTTCTGTCTCAGGTAATAATAGATTTACTGCACATCTCAAGCATGTATCCTGATCACTTTAACACCTGCAGCTCGATCTGTTTGAGAAAAACAGTGTTGCCTTAAGTTCTGCTTCAGTTTGAGTTCACATTGACTGATTAATAACAGTTTTAAGTTTGACGTGATATCAACAAGTTCTGTTCCCTTGTCCCTGTGCAGGTGCGGCTGGGCCTGACAAGCGAAGATTACATCAAGACCAAGGTGATCAGCAATAGGCTGGTGAAGAACGACCCTCAGTGCAAGAAAATAGCAGACAGTTCTCTCAAAATTATATTGCACAGACTCGCACACAGATCTGTGCCATATGGTTTGAGGAACACTCTTGCCCGTCCTCGTGTGCCTCATTCAATCATGTTGGCCATTGGAGGGTGGGACGTGAGCTCTCCAATCTGCAATATTGAGGCCTATGATTTCCCTGCTGACCTCTGGATCGGCGTCTCAGACAAGATGGAGCATCCTCGGGCCTATCACGGCACAGCCTTCCTAGATGGTCGTGTCTACTGTATCGGTGGCTTTGACAGACTGAACTTTTTCAATAGCGTGGACAGGTTGGACCTGGCGACACACACCTGGCAGGAGGTGGCGCCCATGCACTACCGCCGCTGTTACGTGAGTGTAACCGTGCTGAACGGGTTCATCTATGCCTTTGGAGGCTCTGACGGACACGAACGACACAACACTGCAGAGCGCTACTGTCCTGAAACCAACCAGTGGACACTCATTACACCTATGCATTCGCGGAGGAGTGACGCCAGCTGCACAGTACTGCATGACAAGGTTTGTTATATATGGAAATAATAATTGTTGTAATAGGTAGTATTATCTTTTGCAGTTGTAATATTTCTGTATTTATTTGTGTGTGAAAACAGTCACCAGTTAAAACCAAGAAAAGACCTGGGTACTCACTGCTGCTCCCTCTCTCCTCAGATATACATTTGCGGTGGTTTCAGCGGGACCGTGTACCTGAACACAGCTGAATATTATGATCCAGAAACCAACCAGTGGACAATGATCAGCCCAATGAGATCCAGGCGAAGAGGACTCAGTGTTGCTGCATATAATAACCAAATTTATGCAGTAAGTACACGAAACACTGCTGACATCCACATATCACTTAAATAGACTAGACAAATGTATTTATTTATATCCTAACCACAGGCACATGTACATATTTTATCATTGTTGATACTTGATGGATGAATCGGTCATTTAATATTGCAAATGTAAACCCATAATGTTGTGTACCTGAAAAAAGTATCTAAATGTACAGCATCAGCAACCACCACATTTATGTAAAAGGAGTCCACAGCTGGCTAAATGTTAGCATGCTAACATTGTGTAATATTCAGTGTGTTCACCATCTTAGATTGCTACAGTGATTGAGATTTTTTCTACGGACATATATGTCTGTAACAAATCTCATGGCATCTAATTTCTTTTTTTATCTTTTAATGATTTAATTTAGAATTAGTGATTTTTTAATGTAATGTAACTACTGAGATTTTTTACTTAAAACCACAAATGGTTAAAATCTCATGGTGGTGCTAGAGAAGACGTCAGAGGATTACTTTTATGTCTGCACCTAATTCCACCCGATAGCTGATGAGATATTTTATTCCTGATAAGAGACACAAAGATCTGGACCTTCTAATCCACCAGTCAAACTATCCAACTGCTGTGTACTTTATTCTGTTTATTCTGTTTAATAAATCTTTGTTTTTCTCCATTCAAATTCTTTTCCTCCTCCAGGTTGGTGGCTTTGATGGTCACAACCGTCTGTCAACTGTTGAGAGTTATGACCCCGAGACCAACGCCTGGAACCAGCTGAACTCCATGTTGAATTGCCGTAGCAACTTTTGCCTCAATGTGATGCAAGACCAGATATTTGTTGTTGGGGGCTTTGACATCTCCTCCGTCACTCAAATGGCAGAAGTCTATATTCCTCACACTGATGATTGGTTTAACATCTGTAAGTCAGAAATCTCCCGCAGCGCCGCATCTTCCTGTGTTGTGTCCGGAATCCCCAACATGGCTGACTACATGGTATCTCGAGACTTACTGCCACATTCTGATGTGGACGATAGTTCATGGGATTCTGACTAACACTTGTGCACAAATGGTGTGCTTTTGGGCAATCAATACATTTGGCAATCAGAAAATTATTAAGTATTTAAAAAACAAAATTCAATAATAACTTTAATTGATAAAAGATTAATCTGGGCACCACCCTTCAAAGGGAGGGAAAAGATAGCCCCTTTTATTGATTAAGTCTCATGAAATTACTGACTACAAATTTGGAATTCTGATTAATATCTAGAAAATCTCTCCTGCCGAGACATTTTGAATGGGTGCCTTTTTGACGCCGCTCCGCACAGAGAGACATTTCCTTTAAGAGGAAAGACAGAGACACATGACATCCAGCTTGGGGACAGAGAGAGAGTGAGAAACTGTACCAGAGACAGAGAAACCATGTTGTAAGGTCTTATCACCATCCATTGGATTTAATCTTAGAAATTCCGCCTCCTTCAGGCTTCCTGGGAACATCCCGTAACTATTTGGGTTTTTTATTTTGAAAATCTAGCATCTTTCAGGCTTCCTGGGAACATTTTGTAACTATTTGGGGTTTTTATTTTGAAACTCCAGCATCTTATATGCTTCCTGGGACCATTCTGTAACTATTTGGGAATTTAATTTTGAAGGTCCAGCCTTTTTTAGGCTTCAGTGAACTATCTCTAGGGTTAGGAGCTTTTCCTCTGCGTGTCTATGGCGTTGCTATGGTTACTCACTGATTTGATTAGGAACACCTGTTGTCCCCCTCATTTTAGACAGACCAAGAAGCTCCAGACCACCCCTCAAACAAAAGCTTCTAACTCCAAATCTAAAAGGCCTATCTGAGAAATAAACACATTGTGAGAATCCCAATATTTTGGCCGACGTACACATATGTTTTTTATTGGTTAGAGTTAAGAAATGAGACAGTGAGAGCGAGTTAGAAATGTAGTTTTCTCATCAGGAATCATTTTTTGAGATTAACATTAGAGTCAATGGGGGAGCTAGAGTGCTGTGCTCCAGCGCCAGTCTTCAAACAAATGTCTCTTACTCAAAAACTGTAAGTCCTATCTGTGAAATGAATTAGGGATTTTTTAATGTAATGTAACTATTGAAATGTCATTTTAATAATTTATTTATTTTACATTTCTAACTTAAGTTTCAGTTTGGTTAACACTTCCCTACCTCAGCAGGTCATATATGTCTGACTTTTACCCAGTGCTGTGTAACACCATGCACAGATACTCCGGTGCGCACTGTGTGTTAAGTCCAGCTCACTTTTTCGACCCTCGCCTGCTCCTGTCTGCAGTCCACAGTCAGGGGGACTTGCGTTCCCGCTAAAGCTGGGTAACAGTAGTCTGTATGGATGGGAGAAGAAGAGGAACGAAGGGGAAAAGGGGGGGATAAGAGGGGAAGGAAGAATTTAAGAAAAAGAAAGGAAGTTCCAAACCATATCATTTGACCTACATCAGGAAACACTGCCTTTATAGACTGTGAACTTTCCTAACTGTTATATGATGCAGTTCAACAGCCCTTTTGTTCTTTGATCTCCTTTGCTTTGCTGCCACAGCTCTTTGATTCACAATTATTTTGTCCATATGACTTTTATTCAATCATTGAAAGGCTCTAGAGCTGCTGCACTTCTGTGTTAGTTGACACTCACAAATAAACCAAACAAAGAAGAAGGAAGAAGAACACAAACCCGAGAAAAGTCAAAATGAGGAGAACAGTGTATAATGAACTCCGTCTGGCAGGACTGTTCTGCAACGCCATCATCGAAGTTGAGGATGTTCATTTTCGAATCCACCGGGCCATCCTCTATGATTGCAGTCCTTACTTTCAGTGAGCTGGTTACCTGATCAGTGGGGAGAATATTAATCAGATATTAATTAGTCTAATACTGTTATACTTTTTACTTTGACCCTTCTGCTTGAGAAGTGATAAAATAAGTTTATATTGTTGTTGTCAGTGTGAAATGGTTGAATATCGTTTTTAAACCCTCTGCTTTGTCTCCTCTCTAACCCTCAGAGCTCTCTTTGAACGCTGGCCAACCAAAAACAATGTTTTCCGCATACCCATTGTGTCTGCTGACATGATGCGGCTCATCATTGACTTTGCATACACCGGCTCTGTTGCTTTGATAGAGGACAACGTGCAGGAGTTGATGATCAAAGCTGATATGCTCAACATAATGGGCATTATACAAGCATGCTCCGACTTTATCAGTGAGAAACTCTGCCCACATAACTGCACTGGCATCTGGCAGTTCACAAATATCTTCCGCATGCCTGAGCTGCGGTGCAAGGCCTTCTGCTACATCATCAAGCACTTTGAGGAGGTCGCTCACTGCAAAGAGTTCCTGCAGCTCTCTGCGGAAGAGCTTACCAAAATCATTGGCAAAGATGAGCTCAATGTGAGGATTGAAAGTTCTGTGTTTGATGCAATTCTGCGCTGGATCGCCCACGTACCCAAGGAACGAGAGCAACACATTGCTGTGCTTCTGTCTCAGGTAATATATCTTTCTGTCACAAGTCTAGATTTACTGCACATCTCCAGCATGTATCCTGATTACTTTAACACCTGCAGCTCGATCCGTTTGAGAAAAACAGTGTTGTCTAAAGTTCTGCTTCAGTTTGAGTTCACATTGACTGATTAATAACAGTTTTAAGTTTGACATGATATCAACAAGTTCTGTTCCCTTGTCCCTGTGCAGGTGCGGCTGGGCCTGATAGACATGGACTACATCGTGTCCAATGTGATCACTAATAGGCTGGTGAAGAACGACCCTCAGTGCAAGACAATAGTTAAAGATTCCAAGTGTATAGTATGGCATGCCACACACACACCCTTGATGTGCGGTCTCAGTAACACTCTTGCCCGTCCTCGTGTGCCTAATTCCATCCTGTTGATCACTGGAGGCTGGAAGAACAACACTAAACGTTGCGATATCGAGGTGTACAATCCCCTCGCTGACCTCTGGATCGACGTCTCAGACAAGATGGAGCATCCTCGGGCCTATCACGGCACAGCCTTCCTAGATGGTCGTGTCTACTGTATCGGTGGCTTTGACAGACTGAACTTTTTCAATAGCGTGGACAGGTTGGACCTGGCAACACACACCTGGCAGGAGATGGCGTCTATGCACTACAGCCGCAGCTATGTGAGTGTAACCGTGCTGAACGGGTTCATCTATGCCTTTGGAGGCTCTGACGGACAAGAACGACACAACACTGCAGAGCGCTACTGTCCTGAAACCAACCAGTGGACACTTATTGCACCTATGCACGAGCAGAGGAGTGACGCCAGCTGCACAGTACTGCATGACAAGGTTTGTTATATATGGAAATAATAATTGTTGTAATAGGTAGTATTATCTTTTGCAGTTGTAATATTTCTGTATTTATTTGTGTGTGAAAACAGTCACCAGTTAAAACCAAGAAAAGACCTGGGTACTCACTGCTGCTCCCTCTCTCCTCAGATATACATTTGCGGTGGTTTCAGCGGGACCGTGTACCTGAACACAGCGGAATATTATGATCCAGAAACCAACCTGTGGACAATGATCAGCCCAATGAGATCCAGGCGAAGAGGACTCAGAGTTGCTGCATATAATAACCAAATTTATGCAGTAAGTACACGAAACACTGCTGACATCCACATATCACTTAAATAGACTAGACAAGTGTATTTATTTATATCCTAACCACAGCCTCATGCACATATTTTATCAATATAACTGCATTTTTTTCTCCATTCAAAACCTTGACCCAAAGATTTTCCTCCTCCAGGTCGGTGGCTTTGATGGCAACAACCATCTTTCAGTGGTTGAGACCTACACCCCCCAGTCCAACACCTGGCACCTGCTGAGCCCCATGTTGACCCGCCGCAGAAACTTTTGCCTGGAAGTGATAGAAGACCAGTTCTATGTTTTTGGAGGGTTCAACTCTTTAGACCGCACGATAGGAAGCAGAGAAGTGTACTGTCCTAGTACTGACAGTTGGGATGAGGTCTGTACTTCAAACATGCCCCGCAGAGCCGCAGGCTCCTGTGTTGTGTCTGCAATCCCCAACATGGCTGAATTAACGTTACCTCAACAGTCACTGCTGCGCTCAAATTTGGGCCATGATACAAATTTCAGCGACTAGCAGTTGGACACGCTCTTTCTTACTCTCTGTCTCTAATAAATACGACTTTTAATGTGCCGAGGGCCTCCATCCTGTCTCTGTAAATACAATGACAACAAATAGAAGCAAACACGCAGCACAAACGTTTGAGAAGGTTGAACGTGGGTTTCAGGCTTCGATGGAAAAGTCATGACAGTAAAACACAGAATCAGCCGCTCAGTGTAAATTCAATTTCTCTGTAATTTCCCCTAAACTGTCGAATCAGGAAGCAACTTTAGCATCGTGCAGAAAACTGATTGTTCTTCTCTGAGGTTCACACGGAGTCAAATCATCCACATGAACCAGCGTGACGTTTCACCAGGTGATGCGGAACATGTGGAACACGTGTGAGGTTGTTGTGAGTCTTAAAGCGGAACCTTGCTGTCGCCTCGCCGTCGTCGCACGGACTCTTTAGTTGGACGGACCGAGCAGAGGAGAAGCAGATATATATGTATGTTACTGTGTGTGTGTGTGAGATTGTAAACAGTGAAATATTAAAGATAATTAAGAGAAAGTGACGTCTGATCTGGTGAACATGTGGAGGAAACACTCGAGCGAAGGATCTGAGCGGTTTGAATATTTACAGACTCTGGTGACTGAGTTCCAGGACACAGACAGTGAAGGTGAGCGAGGCTTTGTTTGACTTTTTATCTTCGTTTCACTGCTCGAATCCCTGAGGTTCATCCTCTGAGGATCTCCAACGAGGAACCAGACACATGACAGGTCGTTAGTTGTATTGTTCAAACACAGAGGAGCCCGTGGATGACTGGTTCTAGTCTCAGATGTTTGGTCTGATAAACTCTTGAATTTCAACACGTTGACAACAGATTTCCTCAAACACCAGAATCACATGTGATTAAATCATTTCATGAAAATGTTAGAAGCTGATGATGACGCGTGTCCAGTAACAGGAGACACTGACCAGGTAATACTTGTGCAACTACTTGAACTACAAATACTTTTGAATTTTACAAGAGTTCTTTAAAAAGGGCTCGAGATGTTCTCGTACAATTGTTCCCTCTGGATACCTGAACTATGTCTTACAGTGTTATGACATTTAATCACACTTTTCATGCCTCACTGTGTTATCCACCGATACCGAGTCGCATCTGTGAATCAGAATCTGTGAACTTTTATTTTATGTGTTTTATTCTACTTGTTTTTCTAAAAAAGTTTATAAAAGTAAAAGTTTTGTTCACACTGTGTTTCTTTGAAAACTGACACTGAAACAAATCAGGGAATTTTCAATACGATATTAATAATAATGCGATACGATCAAATACTAATAATGAATAACTTTATAACTTAATATTTAAGAGTTTTACTTAATCTGCTGACGTTTACCCACATAAAACATTGTTATTTTTAATTTGCTTATAAAACGTTTGTCACTACATCAGAGGCAAAGGAACAAGTGCTGGCTAACCTGGCCAACTTTGCATACGACCCAAAGAACATGGAGAATCTGCGGGAGCTGCAGGTGACTGACCTCTTCCTGGACATGTTGACTGAGGAGAATGAGAACTTTGTGGAGTTTGGGATGGGTGAGTATTAATCTGCATTATAACCTGTCGTCCTGTCATCTCGTCATGACGTCCATCCCCTCTGTCACCTGTGTCCTGTTCTCAGGGGGGTTGTGTAACCTCAGCATGGACCCGCAGTGCAGAGACCTGATCCTGCAGAGCAGTGGGATCAGCTTAGTCACCAGCTGTCTGTCGAGCCGGAGGGAAGAGACCGTCCTGTCGGCCATTGTCACGCTCATGAACCTCACGACGCCCGTGTCACGCTCTGACATCGCCGTCCCAGCCATCCTGCAGTGCATGCTGCGCTTCTCCCTGTCGGAGAGCCCCCGGCTGCGCAACCTGGCGGCCGTGTTTCTGCAGGACTGCTGCACCGAGGAGCAGGTGGCCCGGGCAGAGCAGCAGATGCAGGGACAACAGACGGCAGTTGGGATCCCGCTGCCCAAAGACACGTGAGGTGTTCACAAAGGATGTTTACTAATGAGAGTGAAGGCAATGTCTTGCACTGTTGGCCATAAGTATGTAGACACTCAAACATCCCAAACCAATCAGTGGACCTTGCCGAGGTTCTCGTAACATTGAGAAGACAGAGTGTTAAATGTATAGGGAGTGTCTATAACAACAATCTGGTCACATCCTGTCAGTTCAACTGGAAAATCACATTTGATTGACACCTGCAGATGACTATGGACTATGAATATGGATGTAACCTGCTGCTCCTCTGCGTCTTCCATCAAAGTGCACGTTTTAGCAGATTGAGTTTAGTAGCTGTGCTTTTTCTTACCACATGAGGGAGACTGCAGAGTTTCAGTTGACCTGAAGGGTTCCGTTGGTGCTGTGGACCACACAGTACGAGCCTGATATAATAAAACGTCTATATTTCCAGAGTTCAAAACAATTTGGCAAAAATGTTCTAAGTGTTGTAACTAATAGTGACTAATATTGCTTGTAAAAACAGGCTCTCCATCTGCAGGAGGGTTCGGGTTATGTCCTGAAAGGTAAAATCCAAACCCAAAATATGTAGAATAAAAAAATCTCTAAATAAACCTTGAGGTTCCGCTGTAAGAGCCAGGAGCGCTGTTTGTTTTCTTCTCTCTCCTAAGAGCTATTTCTGGGCCCAGTCCTTCAGGTCTAGACAGACGACGACATCCGATCCTGCAGCCCGGCCTCAGGTGGACTGCACATGTAGCTCAGACCCTGGAGGAAATTCTTTGCAGCTTTGAATGTGTGTCTGTGATCCTCGCTCATTTATTCGCCACAAAGTTTTCATTCTTAATCAGCGTGTGTTGCTGAAGGGAATTCCAGGAGCTGAAGAGGCGTGCACCTGCCACCGAGGTCACTAAAAATACCTTCATTCTTCCCGTAAAAAGAGAAACACCAACGCCTGCTTTTAATAATGTGATACAATATTTAATTCATCTTGATGTAAAAAAAAAAGAGAACAGTGCTCTGATCTTCACAGTGTGACTGAGTCCAGTCAGGTGTTCTATGTTTATCTTATTGTCAACAACCAAAAGTCCAAAACCCACATTTTATTTCTCCGTCTGTTAAAAACTCAACGTGTCGTTGTTTTGTGAGCTGCCGTTTTAAAGCTGTTTGGTTCTTTTGAAACCAGAGGTAACTGTAAGTTATAAGCTGCCCCACCTCCTCCATGTTAGCAGATGGGACATGGTCCAAACAAACAAAAGTGAGTTGAATTGAATCGTTTAACATTTGGTTACCGGCTCAGCGTCTCCCTCACCCGTCTCCTGAAGGCTCAGACTCTCTCTCTCTCTAATTATGATTATATCTCCAGATGTTTTAAATTGTCTGGATATATGAAACTAATGAGTGTCTTTGATATATAACATTCAGTAACTTTTTAATAATATAGTAATTCTTTCCATACATGAGTGGAGTCTCTCATTTTCACTTCTTCCGTCCCAGCAGCTTCTCAGCCTCCTCACAGAGTTTGTTCTTCTGCACCTGCAAAGAACCAGAAGAGGCCGGTTTCATACTCGGTCAAACATTAAGAGCAGTTAATGATCATTTTTATCTCGCTGTAAAATACGAATTATTCTATTTCCTAAAAATCCTGAACTATCAGTTAGTCAGAAGTCAGGACCAACTTGCCAACAGGTTTTCAAATGTGTGTCGTGGAAAGCACCGTTAGCACCGAGTGGATTATTCTGGTGCGGTTAGGTAAAGTGTGAGGGAGGCTGCTTTTTTTTATCTGATCCGTGGCTCCAGGACGAGGGTTGGTCTGTCGCCCTTCTAGGTTTATCTAACAGGATGTGGTGTGCGTGCAGACGAGCTAATAGCTCCCTTTCCCTCCTGTCTGGGGGCATTTGGGGGCAACGCCATGTCTACAGTAAATTGTTCCAATCAGCGTCCCAGGAGAGAAACACTAGAACCAGTGGGGGGGTAATTTATCAACGACTCTTACAGCAGCTGTACTCATGTACTGTTCTCATGTTATCCCAATAAACTCAGTCAAATTAAACGTGTCTGTCTTTTATACATTTACAGGAATCTTGGAGTAGAACGCAGCTCTGCAGGAGCTCAGCTGAGAAAATTACCTTTCCAGTAATAGTGACCGGGAAGCTGGTTACAAAAAGTACGTAGCGAGGAATCTTGAAGTGAGCGATCTGAAAGGAGCAGAGTCAATGAGTTTAAGAGGGAAGATGAAGCACGAAATTATTTCCAGCCTATTATGGAAAATACTGAAAATTAAAAAAGGACGTGTACCTTATCCTTGCAGAAAGCTTTGATTTCCTCTGCAGTGCATTCCTCGCCTTCTACCAGTTTGATACACGCACAAACTTCTTCACCCATACGAGCATCTTTAACTCCGACCACCTGATGAACACAAAGAAAGAAAACCATGAACCTCTGCAAACTCTTGTTAAAAACTAAAGAGTTATTGCATTAAAAACATTAAAAACATTTTATAAAGAAATAACGTTTAATGCAACTGACCTCCAACGTCCTGGTGTCATAACTGTAGTTATATTAAATTGCAGGAGTAAGGCCTGTACCTAATAAAGTGGTGAGTATAGAGTTACGCCTGCTGTTTTCAGCTCACCTGTGCCTCCATCACTTTGGGGTGCGTGTGCAGGAACTGTTCAATCTCCGCCGGGTAAATGTTCTCTCCTCCTCTGATGATCATGTCTTTGATCCTGCCCTGAATGCGACAGTAGCTGTATGCGTCCATGCTGCCGATGTCGCTGCAGGAAAAACAAAACATCGGAAACATCAGCAGCTGGAGTGAAAATCCAGTTTTTCCCTCGTTTCGTTTTCACTCACCCAGTTTTGTACCAGCCGTCTTTACCGATGCACTCGTCTGTCTTGGCCTTGTCCCCCCAGTACTCCAGCATCACACAGTATCCTCGGATCATGATCTCCCCCGTCGTCCCCAGAGGTACCAGCTCTTCAGTTCCTGGGTTCACTATTTTAGCCTGCAGAGATTTTACTCAGAAAATAAACGAGTGGGGAAAATGAAACTGAACGTACATTAAATAATTTCATATGTGTGTCATCGAGAAGGTGTACAGGTGTACCTAATAAAGTGGTCACTGCAAGTATAAAGGGATTTTGGCTAGATGTTCTTTCATGCACTCATTTTAGCCTGATTCCTTGAGTGTCATTGAGGTGAGTTTAAATTATAACTCATTGCTGTTTTTATAGAGTGAATCAATAATACTTTGTTATTATGATGTATTGAGCTGATGTACCTCTATGTGGTCCAAGATGTAGCCGACCGTCTCGCTCTTCCTCTCCATGTTGTCCATGGGGGAGGCGCAGAACGTCACAGGGCTGTTCTCTGTGGTTCCGTATCCGACCTGCCGGTCACACAAACAGGCAGCGCAGGTTGAGTGTCACGTCTCTCTGTCCTTTCCATCTTTCCTTGTGTTCAGTTTGTGCTCAGCTCAGTGACAATGTGTTGCTCTAATAAATAAATATACGATCTCACAATGTTAAAGGAAAAAAAAGGGATAAAGATAAAATAAATGTAACATAATAAAATGGCAGCAGAGCAGTAAGTAAACCCAGAGATGTTTCTCCAATGTCCCTTAAAACACTTGTGGTAAAACCAGGGATGAAAAGTGAGGATAATGAAACTACCAGAATACTTCTATAAGACCATAGATAGAAGATCCCAGAGTCTAATGTTTCTTCAAATTCATTTTCTGTTGACTAATGAAATGTTTAATGTCCATATGACTTGACTCAACTACTGAACCTCACTACTTAAAAACTTTATCCACGACCGGAGCTCGAGTTTCTTTGATGCTTTAGTCATTAAAATGAAAAAGGTGCAGATTCGTCGCATAAAATATAAAAGTCACTGTTCACAGGTGCAAATTCGATCAGAGGCAGAAAAACTCAAGTCTGCAGGACGTTTTAGACGAGGTCACTCTGAGGACGTTTACTTAGAAAATCAGGGAGGAGACGATATTCCCAATAAAATGTTAGACTTGTTAAGTAAACTCTAGATTCCATTTATCCTGGGTGGGTCCATTCATCTTATAAATTCACACCTGAAGCCAAACCATCGCTCGACCTGAGCCAGTCCCGCTTCACTGTTCATGAATTTTCCTTCATTATTAAAAGCAGGTGTCAAGTATTTCTCCTAAAAGAAGCTTTGTTCTCAGATTGTTTCCCTCGTCCAGCTGGCGACAGGCTTTGAAAAATAACTTCTCGATGTCTTCCAGTGGAAACCTGATCGCTGCAATCACCTTCAACAACGAATGGCTTCGACTGAAAGAGACTGTTACACGTAAAAAAACACCACACTCGTTTTTTCCAGAAGAGAAAATGCTGCAGGAATGTACAGTGGTATTTAAAGTTTCATTCCTGGGATGATGGAAGTACCTCTGCGATTGTTACAGCTTGAAACAGCATCTCACACCTCGCCCCACGTCTGGAGACTATTATAGGTTATGAGGCAGCTGCAGAGGAGTGGCTCGCCACCGCGGAATGAAAAACAATAGTCACGTCTTGGCCAACGTGCACAGATCAGATCCAACACTTGGTGACACGTCGTCAAACAACCTGACTGTTATAAAAGAAAAGTCTTTAAAAACTATTTCACAGCGACTTCTTTGATTTGTCTGCACACGTGCATCCTGCAGCACGCCGGACCTCGGCAGCGTCCTGCAAATACAGAGACAGCAGCAGAGAGCACGAGTGGTTCGCTTCTCGTCTTCCTGCTCGTTCAGGGTTAAATTCTCACAGACACTTGACTTCCTCCTGCAAACCTCTCACCCTGGCAAAGCCCTCCTCGCTTTTTTCCCCCTCAAGTAAATGTTATAAATAGTGCTGTGTGTTCTGTTGACTGGCCATCCTCCCCTCAAATTGAATGTCTCTTTGCACTGCCCACCTTTGCTCACCTTTTCACTCCTCTCTCCCTCCGTTTCTCGCTCAACACAAACACACACACACACGCTCCCTCTTTGCATTTCACAGTTGGTCTCAGCTTCTCTCGGAGGATTTTCTGCTTCTTCTTGTTCTGCTGAAGAACTGGAGGAGAGGAGTTGGCCAGGATGCGTTGTGTGAGCTGGTTGTTGTTGGGGACCTGCCTCCTGGTCCTGGGCCCCGCCGTGCAGGGAGCCCCGAGCCAGTGCCCGAGCCTCTGCCACTGCCACGGTGACCTTCAGCACGTCATCTGTGACAGCGCCGGGCTGAAGAAGATTCCTCAGGTGTCGGACGCCACCCGTTTGCTGAACCTGCAGAGGAACAGCCTGGGCAACATTCCCACAGGGGCCTTCAGCGACAGCAAGGGGCTCATCTCTCTGCACATGCAGCACTGTCAGCTCCGAGAGATTGGGTCTCAGGCCTTCAAGGGGCTGAAGAAGCTCGTCTACCTCTACCTGTCCAACAACGAGATCAACAGCATCAAGCCCGGCGCCTTCGAGGACCTCACGGAGCTCACCTACCTCTACCTAGATGGGAACCAGATCAGCGACCTGGCCAAGGGCATCTTCTCCCCCATGATCAACCTCTTTATTCTGCAGCTCAACGACAACAAGCTGCGCGAGCTGCGGCCGGGGACCTTTACCGGTGCCAAAGACTTGCGCTGGCTGCACATGAGCGGTAACGAGCTGACCACCCTGCAGCCGGGCTCTCTGGACGACGTGGAGAACCTTGCCATACTTCACCTGGACAGGAACAAGATGTCCACCTATCCCAGTGCAGCAATGAGCAAACTGCGTGTGGTGGAGGAACTCACGCTGGGCAGGAATCCCATGAGGACCATCCCAGACAACGCCTTCCAGAGCTTTGGGCGCTACATGGAGAAACTGCACCTGGACAACATGAGTCTGGAGAAGGTCAGTCGATGGCTTTAATGGGTATTTACTAAGTCGACTGATTCTAATATTTAACATCTCTGACGTGACTGTGGATGTGAACTGCTTGCTAAGTTAGAATAAAGTGCTGCAGGTGTTGTTTAAATATATTCACCTACTTTTCAGATTGAGGACACAGAGAAATTCAAAGGTCTCTGGTAGTTGTTTAAAATAGTGTTTGTAGAAGAGTCAGTTTCCAGAAAGAAGATTTGTCAGTGAAGGACTCGCTGCCTGATGCTGCTGAGACTGTGTTTCTGTGGAGTGAGAGATTCCAGTGTGACGTCCATGAGTCTAAAACAGAAACTCTTAATGTCTGTGTGACTGTAAAGTCTGAACATGAAGGTTCCTTTGAGAGGGAGACATTTGTTAACGACCTGTTCTGCAAAAATTTGTCTCCAGTTGTGAGGACAGTTGTAGTTTAATTTGTGCAGAGACATCTGGACGTCCACGTGGACTCTCACAGCGTTTCCCACAGAATTAACTTGTTACTTCCATGACAACAGATTCCGAGTGACAGGTACACAGAGTAAAGAACGAGTGAACATTAACGCCACATCTGCAGCTGGAACTAAGAGGTCTGACTGTCTGCGTGGATGGTAACAGCTTTATGGACTCAGAGTCTTCGTCCTTTTTTAACCGTCTATGGTCGAACGAGACAGGCATAATAATGAACAACGCTCCCCACACCACCACCCCACCAACACGGCCCCCTGCCCCTTTAACACACGGCTGCGTTCAGTCCAAGTCCCTGCTGATGAAGTCACAGTGAAGTCACTTTTTGAGTTTTCCTGTCTGGAGTTTTAGGAGAAAGCGAACGAAGCCCGATCCTAAACTGGCGACACGGCCTCTGGTGGTAATTAAGTAAACCAGCCCTTTAACCTGCAGCTGGAAAATATTAAGTGGCAAGAAATTCCAATGAGATTCTTATCTAATACGAAATAAAGTCTGGCTGCTACATGGTCACCTGACCCTGATCTAGAATGAATTAGCAGTTGTGTCCACAGATGGGACACGAGGCCGATGTTTTCACTGTGAAACATCCTTCTGTCCCTCTAGATCTCACAGCTGCAGGATGAATGTACACACTCTTAGCTCTCGGCTACACCACACTACTTTTCAAACATTCCTGAGCACACATTTGCTTCATGCTTGAGGTTAATCCAATATTTGAGTGTACTTGTGCCACAGCATGGCGGCATCCCAGAGGGGAAAACTGTAAAATAACAGCCCTCTCACGCCGGGGCCTGTGCGAGAGCCCGGTGGAGGCAGCGGGAGACGGCGAGCGCGGCACACACGGATGAGATTAAGCCACTTTCCAGTCAGATGCAGGTATTTTTAGAGTGTTTTTGTTTGCTGGACCTCGGCCAAGCAAGTCTAATTATTACACAAGTGTTATTTTCAGCGAGGTGTGTTTTCTGCTTTGGCCGGGAGGGTCTTGTAAACAGGTCAGGAGGGGTTAGGAGGCAGGCAAATAGAGGCAGGGTGTTCCACGGCGCATGAAGAGCGGTATTTTTAGCTTCGCCATCTCGCCAGTTGAATGGACAGTTAGGCCCTGTGCGAGCACCTTCCTGGCAGAGGAGTGGCCCGAAGAGGGGGACGACAGAAAGATTGGAAAAACACCTCGGCCATGCTGGAAGTCATCCATCTTCCATTGCTTCAAAACACCCGGCCCTCGGCTGCTCGTCGCTCTGCAGTGGAAATTTCCAAACAGCCTCATCTCCTCCAGACGCACATAAAACGAGCCTTCAAAGCCCGGCTCCGCTCTCTCTCATCCATCCTCCTCTTCCTCGCGGACAAGGCCCGACTTGACACGACGTGGATCGGTTCATCTAACACCCCTCTGAAGCTTTTAGCGCCCTCGCAGATGTATATGAAGTAGAAGCGAAAAGAAGGAGGGCAGTGAGTGTCAGTGTTTGCTCTGCTGCTGCAGGAGGAAGGATGAGAGGAGGCTTTCATGCCAGAGAAACACTGGCGAGATTTCCCTCCTTCTGCATGTGTCGGCCTCCTGACAGGAGGGACGGCGGGTCCGCACGGTGGAGCCACGTTTTAACGACACTGTGTATTCAAGTCTCCAATGCTTTGACATGACAATCATTTCTTTGTTTTGTCCAGTTCTCTGATGGTGCGTTCACCGGAGTGACGGCCATCAAGTCGCTGCACCTGGACAACAACAAACTGAAGTCTCTTCCCAAAAGCCTGGAGTTCAGCACCATCACCAACCTCACCCTCTCCACTAACCCCTGGAGCTGCACGTGTCAGCTGGCTCCGCTGCGCAGGTGAGAGACCTGAGCTCACGTTCGGCTGATTTTGATGAAATTGTGATGCTTTGCTCACAAACTCCCTAACGCTGATCTTTGTTTTTCGACCCACAGGTGGATGGACTCGAGCCGCAGTCGTCCAGACGCACTGTGTGCTTCCCCCCCTGCACAGAGAGGCAAGCAGGTCAGAGACAGCGCCGCCTTCGGTGGCTGCAGACTCAAGGCCAAGAGGGCCAAGAAGGGCACACGTCACTGAACACGCAGCTGTGCAGGTACGGCATCTGTCAGCGAACGAGCCGACGACGCGGCGAGAATAAAGAGAAATCCTGAATCAAGCCAGTTTTCTACCAAGCTCACTTAAAAAGTCACGAATTAAAGTCTCACAGCAGTTCAACATGAATAAACAGGTGAACAGCTCTTTGTGCAGCAGCGGTGGAGCAGCTCCAGGTTTCTGTGGCTGGTCTGTATTTGCTGTGGCTCCATTACTGCAGGTCACTTTTACCGTTTCAGAAAGAAAACCTGCGACCAGCATCACCACAGGCCAAACAAACAGTCGCTTCCACACAGGCAGGTCTGGGACGCTTCACTGAAGTTAAATGATGGTTCAGTCAAAAGTTTTCACTGATCACTGCTTTTGTCTGAGGTGATTCTTTGGCCTCCGCTTCAGTCCAGAATCACATCTGTCCTGTATTTAGCTTTTCTGTGGATTCAGCTTCTACCACATTAACTTTCAGGCGGTTTCGGAGTTGTTGCTCTGCGTGGTTTTGATTTTTCTCTTCTATTCCTGACCGCAGAACTCTCTGTGCTCCCCCCCCCCCCGTGTCCCTGTCTGAAGTTTTCCATGTTGGCCCTGGGATCCAGGACGGCGTGTCCAGGTCACAGGGTCTCTGGCTGCCGGGCGGACTGTTTGACTTGGCTGCTGATTTTTGTGTCTTTTCCACAGGAGACGCTGTGAGCAGGAGCCTGTCCAGGTGACCGGCTACAACCAGAGCTACGCTAACTCTACTTCCAGACTGTCCGTCTATTCATCTGTCAGATGCCGTCACAAGTGTAAACACAAACAAACACATTCATAGATACACATCCGCTCTGTCACACACACACACACACACACACACACACACACACACACACACACACACACACACACACACGAAGACCCAGAGACATATTATGAATTAATTTTCACTGACTTATATCACTGTTGAAAATGTAAGTATGAAGTGGACAACATGCAGGAACCATCAAAATAAAGGTCAAGAATAAACAAGAGCCTCAAGGACGACTGTGGATTTGTTGTGTTTCATGGTGCGTTCAGAGGCAAACAGGAGTTTAAAGCTACATGAGCTGAATGTTTGGCCACTAGGGGGCGATGATAAAATCTGGAAACATTGGAACAGACTGTGGCTGTGTCTCAATTTGGGGGTTTGTGTCACACCGGTGCAACGACACTGTCCCATTTCGAAGGCTCCGTAAAATGCGGCCGACAAACGCCTTCGTCCTTCTCAGATAAATGAAGGCTCCAACGATCTTTAGCGGCTCAAACCTTCCCAGGATTCATTGCGCTTCGGTGACAAACTGTTTTTCAAAGAGGTAATGGCTTCGAGTATTGAGCTTCAACTCAACAGCTAAAGGTTCACACGTTTAAAAAAACAAAACAAGGGGCACTAAAGCTTTCGTGTCCTGTCCGAGCCTCCCTCGGGGGCCGGGTCGACGGCGTCCTCATGAGGAGGCGGCCCCTGAATTGAGACACGGCTGTAAAGTTATGTGTAGAGGTCGATCCACAGCAGATGTATCAGAGATGATCCAGGAATGATCAGTTTTGGCTAAAGTTGATTGAACATTCACCCACTTCATCTTTCCTTCACATCACATTGAAAGTTTGAGTTTGTAAAATGAATAATTCCAAAAACAGAATCTCCAAAGTTTGTAAAAGTCTGTCGGCCAAAATGAAAAGACAAAAATGTTTTAAGTGTCTTTTTTTATGCATTTCTTATGTTTTTCATTATCTTTGCATTTCCTGGACTTTTGGAAGTGGAAACAAGTTCTCACGTCCAATAAACCTTTCACAAAACCCGCCTTTCTTTTCCTCTTAAGTTCTGCAGCGATGAAGCGAATATAAAATATGTTTTCATACTAATCCTGTGATCTTTTTCTTTGGTATCTGTCTCCCCCTGGTGTGTGAAAGCTGAGTTGCATCGTGATTCTGTTCTGATCTGTAAAGAGATGTATCACTGCACGTGTATCGACTCACGGTTATTTCTCTGATGCCCATTTCGGAGAACACCTTCCTCACGAGCTCAGGAGGACAAGGAGAACCGGCCATGATGCCTACAGGACAAAACAAATAAAAGTAACCTGTGACGCTCACAGTGTTTGAAAACAAACAGGTTGATGAACAAAAACACAAAACCAACAGCTAATGTGTGTTTTGCTCAAATGAATGAAAACAGGATGTCAGGCTCTTTTCTCACCTCCTTCTAATGACGACAGGTCATATTTAGCCAAGTCCGGCTGGTTAACCATGTCCACGTACATGGTGGGGGTGCCGTAGATGAAGGTGCACCTGTGAGGGGAATGAACGGAAATCTTCTTCACTGACAAACCTCAGAGACCAAAATGTGACAACTTCTGGAATTTCTTTCTTCAACTTTTTGTTCACACTCAGAAGCTTTTGTTTAAGAAAAGCAAATCTGCTCCAAACTGCAGCACAAGTTCCTCTGAACACAAATGAATCCACGGACAGACTTTACATTTGAATTTTTCTGAATGCTTCACTTCAACCAATCACATGAGACATGTTCCTATAGTCAGTGGACACGGGAGCAGTGAACAGTCAATTCAACTTTAAACCGAAGAGGCTAAAACTTCTTATGGCAAATTCTGACACAGAAAAACATGAATTCCTGAATAAAAAGTTTTTTGGCAAATCCGCTCTTTAATCAGGGGACAGTCGGGTGTTTCCCATCATGCCTTTCACTCATGCCGATGTGGGAGAGAGACTGTGACGTCCTGCTGCAAAGATGTGTAATAATAATTCATATAAACTAAGTAGATGATTTGATTATTTACACGACTTTATATTTAAACGTAAACTGACATTGATCCCGACGTTACCTTTCTTTCTCCACAGCCGCTAGGTTGGCCTTCCCGTCATAGCCGGCGGACGGGAAGACGAGGCTGACGCCGTGAAGGGCCATACACAGGCCCCCCCCCACAGAGCCGAAGCAGTGGTACAGGGGCACGGGCAGACAGATGCGAGTGTGAGGCTGCACAGACAAAAAACAGCAGATTCAAAAAAAGTCTCAATGTATTTCAGGAATCAGAAGAGCTGTGCAGCTGAAACTGGGTCACCCCGCCCCCACTTCCTGCGTGTGGATCGTCTCCAACTTCAAACAACAAGTTTGGTTGAAGCAGTTTCAGGAGGACCACTTCCTGTTTCTGTAAAAGTCAGCTCCAGACAAGAGGTGTGTCGTCTCTGTGTTGTGATTGTAAAACATCACCATTAACTTTCAAAGTTTCACTTTCAGGTTGAATAAGTTGCCGACGGCCGGACACCGAAGATTTTAGCAAATGTGAGGAACTTGTTTGTGGGGGACGGAGTCAGAATATTGGATTTCACATTCAGAAATACTCAGGTATTAACATGAGACCTGATCACAGCTCTAAGTTCATCTGTTCACACGCTGATGATACCGGAGGTCAGCGACAGACTCACCCTCCAGGTGTATCCAACTCTTCTACCCACGAAGTAGGCGTTGTTGACAACATTGTGATGAGACAGCGTGGCTCCCTTTGGACTCCCAGTTGTGCCCTGGTGATGAACGTGTTGACAAGGTCACAAGCTGCTTTTATCACTTTCTTATCACTTCTTATGTCGTAAAACTACGTCTGCCACAAATACCGAAGTGAACAGGATATTTATCGGGTCGTCGAACGATAACTTCTTCTGCAGATCCTGCAGCTGCAGCATGAACTGGCTGCTGCCCGCCTGCATCACGTCCTCCAGATGAAACATTCCTGGCTGTCGACTGTCTAGAACGATCACGGAGCGCAGATCTGGCAGCCTGAGGGGGAAAAACAGAATGTGGGTCACGTTACATAACTGAGACGCTCCAAGTTAAATGATAAATATTTGGCTGCTTGTTCTTTCTCACTGTAAACATAGACACAGAACGTCATGCAACTCATGTTGACGTCATGTTTCGTTTGCAGCATTCATTTATTCAAATGTCTCGAGGAGGATTTTAATATCCTTCTAATAAAATCCTCCTGTGAATCTGTCCAGTGGTTTTTACATCATCTCCAAAACAAACAAACAGACAGGGGTGAAAATATAACCTCCAAGGTGATGATGTCATCGTGACGTCATTTGTAAAATGTGATGACCAACGATTAGTTCATCTAAATAACATGCAGGTTGTGTCTCTCCTCTTGATGACATCATTCCTGTCATATGATCATTGAAGCTTTTTTCAAAACTCTATAAACTTAAAGTCGCGTCTATCGTCCTTCAGGAGGCAGAGACACCTGCAGAGACAAATGTGGAGCCAGCACCACGTCGTTCCTGTACCTAGCGCTCCTGATGTCCCCCGGGCTGGACGTCTCGATCTCGGGACATATTTTTTTCAGCATGTCGCAGTACTTCTGTGTTTTGAACTGCGTGGGGCAGACGATGGCTTTACACCCGACCTGCAGGAGGAGGAGGAGGAGGAGGAGGAGATGAGGAGATAAAGTGTCTGCGCGCCACATCAGTAAAAACCAGAATGTGACGGAGTGACCAACCTTCTGCAGAGCGAACTCCAACTCCTGCTGCTGGTACGCCGGGTTCACGGCCACCTGGTAGTTGTCAAACGACAGATTTGATGATTATTGAGTAAATTTGGTTACGTGAGTGTGTTTCCCACATTTAAACTCTTTGGACTAATATATAGTTTCACGTCTGCTGATCAGCGTAGTTTTGGAACATCTTCCCGACTCTGCTTGAGCTCACCATGATAATTCCCGCTTTGGCCGTTGCAAACTGGAACAGGATCCACTCGTAGGTGTTGGGTCCCCACATGCCGAGCCGGTCGCCTTTCTTCAGGCCAAGTGCCAGAAGTCCGGCTGCAGCCTGGTCCACCTACAATCACACGTCCATTAACAGACGGAGCAAGACTCCGTCCAGCAGATTTCTGTTTACACGACATGATCTCTTCCAGTTTGACCTCATCACTGTGACACTGTCTTTATGAAACTCTACAAAATAAAGCAGTTTCAGTCAAAATATAATTTTTCCAGACTCGCAGGAGGCCACTGTGACCTGTGACCTTTGCCCACTGAAATCTGATCAGTTCATCTGTGAGTCCAAGTGACAACTGGTGAAAACGTGAAGAAGCTCCCTGAAGGCAGACCTGAGATCTGTTCACAGGATCAAAACATGTTTTGTGAGAGCTCAGCCAACATTCCTACCACATCGGACATTTGAGTCCCAGCAGGTGTTTTTAAGATAACAAACTGTTTCTCGTGTTCAAGAGGCCGAAAAACTTCAAACCACAGCGACCTTTGACCTAGAAACTGTCGTCTTTGAGTCCAGTGTTTCTGGGACGGACAGACGGACGACCCGAAAACGTACGAGGTCTTGAGACTCCGCAGGAAATGTTATGACGACCATAACCAAGCACTTTTTTTTTTTTAAATGGTTACTGCACTTTATTTTGAAGATAATTAATAAATAATTATTTCTGAACCGATGAGTGAATTCTGGATTTCATGACACATCGTTCTCTCATCAGAGCAAAGTCTAAAAGTCCAACAAACAGTGAGTCATCACTTTCACAGTCACTGACGTGTCCTCAGTCACCTTTAACACAGAACTTATCTAAATGCAGAGATGGTCCAATGTCCGTATATTATATATTGTACTTTATCGGAGTATTTCCAATTGATGCAACTCGACTTTTTCTCTAAACTACATTTTTAGAATCCGCAACAATTCATTTGGCTGTTTCAGTACAGAAATGGACCTTGTAAATAATTTTGATTTTGAAGAAACTTATAAAGTTTGTGATTGGTGATCCACCAACTCTAAATTCTGCTTTCAAACTAGTTGGAAACCAGAGTGACACTGAAAACTCCTCATATCAACAGATTACTGCACACGGATGATTTAACTGGACTAAAACTCACACAACGCTTGTTAGCGGTGTTTCATTCTTTTCTTGAAAGTTTGGGAGCTGACGTCATCCGACACTTATTCCTTTAGAAAAGAAAAGTTGTGCTTCCAAGAAAGTGAAACAGTCACTCATTTAAACAAAGTCTAAGATTGATTTACAGCTCCTTCCACTTCCATCACTTTCTAGGTCTCGGTTTATATATGTTAAATCATTTAAAGATCTCTGTAATAGTTGGTGTATTTGCGGAGCTTGAAGCTTTTAGACTTATCATGCATGATACCTGTTTAACCTGATGAAGGTCTGTTGCTGTAATAAAGTTAAAGTTTACTACTTTGCTTTTCTTCTACAGCCCAGAGGCCTTGATCCCACTCACCTGTCACTATGAATTCATGACGTGAGCAGTGAGTTTACTCTGGATTATGATCTGCACATTTTAATCTCACACAATAAAGCACAGAAATATTTGAAAGGGACACGTTGAGTTTGAGTTCGTTAACACGTGAGTCTTTAGTTCATGTGAATGTTCTTGATGGACACTCACGTCCTTATGAAACTCTGCGAAGGTCTTGCGGACTCCGTCTTGCAGAAAGACCATGGCCTCTCTGTCGGGCCAGCGCTCCACCGACCTCAGCAGAGACTCCCCCACTGTCAGGTGGAGCAGAGACGTGGACGAGGTGCCGTGGGCATAACTGGTCGTGAGAACTGGGATGATGGGCACAGAGTCCACATGGATTCCACTGCAGGGAAACACAAGTTAGAGAATGTCTTCACACACAAGCAGACGTGCTGATGTAACTTTCTGTAAACTAGTTTATGAATATGAAATGAGTTCTGAATGAGTGTACACACATTCTAAATTGTGGAGCACTTTGCGTTTTCTACCTTCACGCTTTTAATGTTCAAATAATACATTTACATTATTGTATTCATTTATTTCACTGCTATGCTGATGACACACAACCTGACACAACCTCTGCTGAGCTGATCAGTGATGTGTGAAGTGATAAAGGTTAAAGTGCAGATTGGATTGAAGCAGGTTTGGCAGCTGTTCAACCTTTAACACAGTAAAACATTTAACAAGGAGCATCAGATAAAACCCTCACCCTCACAGCATCAGTGCAGAATCCAGGTGAAGTGTCACCGAGTTCGTTAACATAAAAAACACAGCATGTGAGTATTTAAACAGCTGATCTAGTTGAATGGATGTTTAATCCCCAAACTGACAGATGAATCTTTAACATTGTCAAGTTTCGCAGGTATTTTTTTTTAACTTATTTCCCCCAAAATAATACAAAAGCACATTTTTTCCAAACTAAGTCTTGAAGTGAAACCAGCTGAGGAGCCCGGGGGTTCGTGAGAGGACACAGTGTTAGAGGGAGGTTCCTGAATAGCTTTGGAACATCTGTTCTTGGTGTTCCACTTCGTAGACGGTCCCTGTACATGAGCCCAGCTGATCTGATGCCACTTGTATTGATCCACGTTCGAATCCGTGAATCTGTGTTTCCAACTCTACAGAAGTGCGGAGGTTCAGTGTTGTCCGGTCTCAGAGGTTTGAAAGCTGGAGGAGCTGGTGGTTTAACAATGGGACATGAACTCAGGCTGAACAAAACAGCAACCCCCTCAACTTAAAGCCCCCCCCCCGGCCCTGTACACAAACATCTGGGACTTTCCTCTGCAGAGAAACATCTGTAATTCTCCAGAATCTCTCCACTTCGTCGTGTGTGTGTGTGTCACACAGATGTTGGAGCACGAGCGCGTCTGTGAGTTTGAAGTGAAAGTTTGCAGACTCACCGACTCGCTGCAGGAAGTCCAGACTGAAGAGTCCACGTTCTCTGCAGAACCCTGCGAGCTGCGGACAGAACACATCTGCGGTGAAGAGACCTGGAGCGAAGGGCGAGGTGATGGATCATCGTGAGGAGCAGCAGCTGCAGATCTGCACCGAGACTCAGGCTGAACAAACTCTGCTGCTCCTCTGGAAGGAGGGAGGCAACCCTGCACCGTCCCGGAGTACCGGCTCCGGCCTGCTGGCGGCGCCATGCGCTGCGAACACTCGACAGAGTCCCCGGTTTAGAGCCAGTTAATTCATCAGGAGAGAAGCAGTGAGAACTTTTTCATTAATCAGCACTTTAGAAACGTTCCTCTGATTGTTCCTCTGTCGGTTTGCTGGATTACATAAAAACTACAGGACGGCTCACCGACAAACTTTGTGGAAGGAAGCAGGAAGGAACACATTGTCATTCCAGGAATGTAGGAAGTGTGTAATGAGGTAAAGGGTGTGTTACAGTGTCACATGATATCTATGTTTGTGTTTTGTTGGAGCAGAATATTTCACTGAGAGACGTTCTATCAAAATGTGCTTGATGCAAAAACCCCATCTGTAACACTTAAAGACGATTAAACACAGTGGGAATAAAAACAGAGTTCATCTTTATTTATTCAAGTTACTGTGGACAAATAAACACACTTGTCATGTTGATGCCCCACCCCCATGTTTATTGTTAAAAGTAAATGATCTGAGCAGCCGCGCCTGTTGAGCAATAAGCTGCGGTCGGGTGGATTTCTAAAGAAGCAGCACAAAGCAACAAAAGCCTGGTCTGAAGTCAGTGGTGCAGGATTTCACTGTATTCTTGTGGTTGTAACTCACAAATGATCCGGGTGAAGTGACACTGAAGCACTCTGATCGGCCAACACTTAATTATCCTGCTCCCGGCTCAACATTCTCTCACTTTAAACACACGTGCACGTTTCACTGCACAGTTTTCAGTCCTCAGCTTCTCTCAGGCGGAGAAGAGAAGAGCTCCTCTTTCAGACGATGGTATCGCCCTCTCTTGGCCATGAGTTCTCGGTGTGTCCCCTCTTCCACCACTGCTCCGTTCTCCATGAAGATGATGTGATCTGCCTCCTCCACAGTCTTCAGCTGATGAGCCACCACCAGGACTGTCCGACCTCGGGACAGAATCTCCGGCAGGACCTGAGGCACAGAAACGTACAAAGTTATAACAAGCTTCTTCATCTCATCGATCCTTTCGACCCCTGGGAGTCCACGTGGACACAGTTTGAATCTGTGAATGTGGATAATGCTGTTACGGTAACGATCTCCATGTTTCACTTACAGCGTGCTGTGCTTTGATATCCAGTTTGCTGGTGGCCTCGTCCAGTAAGAGGACCTGCGGTTCTCGGACCAGAGCTCTGATGATGGCGATGCTCTGCTTCAACCCATCTGAAAGTTTGCTGCCACATTCTCCTGTATCTGTTCCATAGAGTTCATTTAAAAAGAGTTCAGTCAAGACTGCAGGCGTGTTTACGATACACTGTGTGTACAAGCTAAAAGTCACATAACCTTCGCAGCCACTGTTTAAATTCAGTTGTTATTGAAACGTCTCATCACCAGAACAGTTTCTTCTTTGTTGTGTCTATAAACAACAGATCGCAGCTGACCACGTCTGTTAAACATTAACGTACCTGTGTCGTACTCATTCTCCAGTTCAGATATGAACTCATCTGCGTTGACCTTCTTTGCGACTTCTTTAATCTTCTCCATGCTGCAGTCCTTCAGGCCGTACTCAATGTTGTATCTCAGCGAACCAGAAAACAGCACGGGATTCTGGGATACCAGGGCCACCTGAAACACAGAGATAAAACAAGTGAAGAAAGAATAAGAACAATAAGAAGAAGAACTTCATCTGCAGCACAGATTGACGGGATTGAGACAAACAAACGCACAGGGGGGAAACATGACCTCATCGGTGGAGGTAAAACAAAAAGATGATTCCTCCATGATTTTTACGGTGCAGTGATTTAAGCCTCCGTCCACCGAGTGACTGTACCTGTTGATGGAGGTACTTGTGTTTGTAGCGGTGCAGCGGTTCTCCGTCCAGCAGGATCTGTCCCTCCTGAGGTTCATACAGCCTCTTTAGGAGACTGACACAGGAAGTCTTTCCACTGCCGCTGGGACCCACCAGAGCGGTCACCTTGCCCGGCTGCAGCTCCATAGACACCGACTGGACAGAACATGGTAACGGAGAAGTGATGAAAACACTGTTGTACACACAGTGGTTCAGAGTCCAACTAGAACTTCCAGCCTGTCAAACAGTTACCTTCAGTACTGTGGAATCTGGAGGAGATGAAGGGTAGGAGAAGGTGACATTCTGGAAAACAATTCTTCCTCGCAGCCTTTCAGGAGCTAAATCTCCGGCCTTCTTACACTTTGGTGTCCTGTCGATGTAACTAAATACTTTGGCAATGACACCCATTGTGGACACCGTTTCTCCGTAGCAATACAAAATCTCCTGTGACAAAAACAAAGAATCAATAACTGGCATAGGGTACGTACTTCACAACTCAAACGTGAGTATCTGTCTTAGTCTGACCCTCAGATTGTCTGACATGGGCTTCTGGTACAAGAAGAAGGACACAAGGCTTCCGATGCTGAGCCGGTCAGACGAGATGAGGCTGCGGGCTTGGACCAGCATGAGGATCTTTATCGTCAGAGTCACGAACTGAAGGGAACACAACGTCGAGAACAAATCAAACAACATGTACGGCAGCCCTGACTGGAAAATATATATATTTTTAATTTAAATATTAATAAAAACCTTTCTTTTTAAGGTCAGAATAATTAAATACAAAGTGAAAAAGTTACTGTAAATTAAGTTTTCACTTAATATCTCATTCTAAAGTTATTATCTAATCCATCTTACCCTCCGTATTAGGAGGAAGACCGCGCTGTAGATTCCTGAACGTCTCTTGATCATGCGCATCTGGTCCAGAGCCTCGTTGTACCTCCTCACTTCGTCTCTCTCGGCTTTAAAGCTGCGGACTGTACGGATCCCGCCGATCGTCTGGGACGCCAGCTCTTTGTTCTGAGCGTGACAGTCCTGAATCTGATCTTTCAGCTCCTGTTCGACAAAAGAGACCGAGTCAGAGACAACGAACTGGATCCTTCACGAGTGTCTGATGCAGAACTTCTGGATGTGACAGGTCAAAGTCCAAGAACTGACGATCAACCTGAAAACAGTGACTCTCTGAGTGAGAATGAGTGAGTGAGCTGTGTTCAGAGTGAATCTACACCGACCTTGGACAAAGTCGTGTATTTGTGCTGCACTAAGGCCAGGAGTGGCATCTCGATGCAGGTGAGCACGGTGAGCTCCCAGGACAGATTCAACATCACTTTGAGCATGAGGCAGGTTTTCACTGTGCTGCGAATCAGCATGTTGGCGTTCAGTGCCACCGTGCGGCCCATCCTGTCCACATCAGAGTGCAAGCGGGAGGAGAGATGTCCTGGTGGTGAAAGAGAGAAACGGCCTGATTTCAAAGTTTGTAAAAGATGATGGAGAAGCAGGAAGTTTATCAAAGTGGTCCCGTGTTTTTAAGATGTAATTAAAGGGTCAGAAATCTGCAGACATGGCTGGAGACATTCAACTCTTTTGTTTTTCCATTGTTAAAACATTGTTATGAATATTATATTCCAGTTCAGGTCTGTATTTTTTGGGGGTGAAATGTAAACACAGGTTCACATCTTTTCTGCGTTGTTCATCCTGCAAAATAAAAGATTTAGATCGGAAAACATAAACAGTGTCTTCAAAAGGTCCTAATGTTTATTCTGCTTCTCACCAGGTTTGTTCTCGTCGAAGAAGTGCACGTCCTGCTGCAGGAGCTTGTGGAACAGCAGATGCTTCAGTCTCTTGTTCAGTCTGACCAGGGTGCACATGAATATGCCTCCTCTCAAGCCAGAGAACAATGCACTGTAGAGATTTGTTTATTTTTAAAGATTCACTGAAACAAATCACATTTTAGTGTTAGTGCTGATTGTTAGTACGATACAGGGGTTTGTTCAATCACCTTCCAAGAGAGAGGAGAGCCAGCTGTCCAATTGAATAACAGAAGCTGGTTTGAGGCATCTGACCTCTCAGCATATCGATGACCTTCCCCTGATACAGTGGGATGAGAGAGTCACCTGTTAGGAAAGAAGGATTCCACAGATTGCTAAACTGAATTTAGTAAATAAGAAAAATTAAGAACACAGCTTTCGTCTGATGCAGAAGTTACAGTATACGCACAGCTAATAATCATATATACAGGCGTAGGAAATATATACTTCACACTTACAGAGCACTCCGAAGATGAGGAAACTGAAAGCAGCAATCAGGTAAAGGGTGTCTGGTCTGAAATACGTCACCAGCCTCCTGAGCAGCTGTCGAGAATTCCCTGTGTTGGCGTCTCTTTTCTTTCCATCGCCACAGACAAGGTTTTCCCAAAAGACACAAGCCAGTGTCGAGGACATGGAGCCCAGGAGCAGCGTGCTGAGGTGAGGGGACGGTCCCACGTAAGCCTCAGAGCCCAGGAGAAACCGTCCACTTTCAAACACGGGGGAGAGAAGGCAGAGGAGTGCCACGAACCTGCAGAGCACAGCCTGGGGCTTCCCATCAGTCAGTATGGAGGTGAAGATGTGGAGAAAAACCCACTTCACCACTCCAAACGTCCACACACCCGCCAGTCCACTACAGCTGGGGAGCTGCAGCAGCACCAGTACGGCCCACAGAGACAAACTCAGCACCGCGTCGAAAATTAGACTGAAAAATCCACAGGCTGCCACTTCATCCATTTTCCTTTGGTGGAGGGTCGGAGTGCAGGAGGAGAGTCTGATCCTAGAACGACAAATATTATTATCAAAGATTGTATTGATGACACTGGCAAGTGGGAAGTAACTAAATGTACGAAGCGTCCTTAAAGACAGACGCTTTACTTGATTATTTCCAGTTAGTCCTCAGTGCTTACTGACCCTTCTGTTTTTCAATTGTCCAGGAACAAGTTTTTAAAAGCCACAGATATTCAGTGTATTGTTGCGTGAGACAATTAAAAACATCAAGTCCTCGCATTTAAGAAGCTGGAGAGGGAATATTTGCTTTTTTTAAAAACTTTATAAAATTAGTATTCATTCATTTCTGCCCATTGACTAATGCATGCACTGGCTAATTGCTGCGAGGAGAACGTACATGTACCTGGAGTGAAAGTGAAAGTACTCTTTAAAAAGCAGAATGACAGGTGTTCAACAATGTCATCGTGTATTACAGCAGCCAAGTGAACACAGGAACAGCAGAACCGAGCAGAGGGAGAATAGAACAACGCGACATCACGGTGCTGCTGGATCAGACTTTATATTCAGTCATGATATTGACAACATGCTGCGACGTTAGCATCCCGCTGCGTTAGCTCACACGCTGCTACGTCACATCGTGTTCGAACACAAATTAAAAACGTGAAACGAGTCGCCGACCTGCAGTTTGGTGTTCAGACGAAGATCTCGTGTCTTCTCTCTCTCTGAGCTCCTGGTGACGAACTGTTCCGAGTTTTACTTTCGCTTTCACTCTCTCGCCGCCAGATCGATGATCGGTAACCGGGGCCTCGGAGCCAGCGGACCCCGGCGACGGTGGTTTCAGCTTCACGTCACTTTTCTGTGTTTTCACATTTTTAAAACTTCGTGTTATTGATTCAGAGGCTCCACATCTGTCCGCCGTTTCCTGTTGAAGACACAAGATGGCGCCAGTTCCCGCCTGTGCTGTTGTTGTTGTTGTGCTCTTCCGGCTTCCGGAAAAAAAAAATGGTGTTTCAAAATAAAGGCACCATCACTTCCGGGACTCAGCTCCTCCTGTAAAGGTACTAAAACCCAATTAATACAAATACATCTAAATCTAATCTGCTTTTAAATTGTCATTCAATAAATATATTAAAGATAAATAAGGAAAATATGATTAAAATATTAAAAGCTATGCAAAACCCTCCTCCTGTGACTTATCATCATCATCATTATTGTTTTTGTTATTTTTATAATTATCCATTCTTCACCAATGTCCTTCACTGTGAGGGCTGTGGGGGAGCTGGAGCCAGTTGATTCTTCTTATTATGTGCTCACTCAATAAGAGTGTATTCTCAAAGAAAAAGGTGGGAAACTTCTTCAAGTAAAAAACAAATACTTCAGATCTTGACTTACCAATTATATTTGAGGAAATGTCCTTAAAATGGTAAAGATGCAGGACCTGTCAAGTTAAGGCTCTTTTAATTTAGTTGATATTTTTGCTTTAGTGACACATATTCCAGAACAAATGTACAATTAAAGTACAAATCTCCAATAATTGACCATTGGAATTTATTTTAAAGTAAAGATTTCAAATAAACACAAAAGGATTTATCTGATCTGGAGCTGCGATGCATTCTCTAAATGAGTAAATCCTGTTTAGTTTGAAGAGATATGTTTTTATGTAGGGAAACTGTAACTGCAAGATAAAATTCATTCATCCTCAAAAAAAGAAAACACAACGAAGAAAAATTTGATATTCAAACATTTATTCCTGTGATCATAATATATAAATAAAGAATTTATAATAAAGGTATAATTTGGCCCTAAGCAAGACAAGCTCTTACAATGACTAATAAATTCTCTTGTTACACATTTGCTTACTGGGATACAGTTTATACCTGAAGATTTCATTTTCAATCACATCTGACAGAAAACAGCTTTGTTCAAACGTCTACAGGCGCTGCGATCGTCTCACAGTTCATTTAGCAAAAGACGAAACCGCTTGGAACTTAAGGTAAACTCAGTGTCATAAAACATGTCCGTTTGTACGCTGCAGACTTCTCAGTGCCCTTCAGATAATTAATCTCATGAAATGTGTGAAATCATCTGCTTCTGACCAGCGTTCCTGAAAGTGTCAGACATCATCCTGTGGCTGTAGATTATCTTTTAAACACACACCGCTTCTATAAAAAGGCACTGTTCCATAACAGGAATGAAAAGCATGCGAAAGAAGAAACATGATTCGTTTACTTGAACTGTGCATATATTCATTTTCTACACGTGACAGTGAACGACTCTTTACTATGAACCTTCATTGATTTGAAGCAACTCATTCACGTGGGTGTAATATCCATTATGCTGTGTTTAATGTCTCCACTGGACATGGACATTTAATTAATAAAGCTGTAAGAAGACGTGGAAACAGACCAGGAAAACAAGCAACTCTCCTTTTCATCCCCTGATCAAACGTGACTGTAACAGTCCTTTAGCTCCTGACATTTAGAAATAAGGCTGGTTTTATTTTACATTATGATTTTCTTATTGTCACAGATCCTTTTAATAAACAGTGTAGTACAACTAGGATCTGAGACTGTATTGTGTGACATGTACTGTAGAGGGCGACTAACTAATGCGCTGCTTTGGTGATTTTTTTTGACAATAAGAAAAACACAATTTAATAAAACCAGTGTGTCCTTGATAATTCATTCCTTTGAATTTTCACCACCTTGATTTCACTGCTCAGTTTTCTTAAGCTTATTCAGAATATAGGACAAGATGTTGAACATCCCACGTACGCTTCACAACAGTAGTTTTTTAATCTTCTGTGTGTGTGTCTGTGAACTCATCACATACTGAACACAACTAAAAACATCTGGAAACATGATTTCTTCAGGCTGATGTGAGTAACTTGTCTTGATAAAGTCAGGTAACTCATATATGATAGATTGTGTGATCGTGTGGATGAGATCAGCAGCATTTTACAATTAACAGTACAATCACATTGTGGTTGTAAGTGCACATCTGTTCATTTTGGTATGCAGGATCAAACCTTGGTCAAACAGTGTAAATAAGTCCTAGTATTTATTTATACTTTTATGGCGCATCAGATGGCAGAGACTCGGGCGCGCAGCCTTTCAACCGCAGAGAGTAAACATTGCACCATCTGCCAAACATTAGGAGCTATTTGCAAACCTGTCGGACCCAGTGTGTGATGTGTGACAAGGGCGACAAACAGTGTGAGCCGGTTCAGAGGCTGGTGTTATACTCAGCCCCGTTAGCCGCGGCCTTGTCTTTGTCTCCCTCTGTGGGCACACTGCTGTACTGACAGCCAGGGGCTACGTCGCCTGCAGGTCTCGAGTTCTCGGGCGGAGGGGAAGGTTGACCCGGCTTTGGCAAATTCCTCTCCTTCTTATCCAGCCAGTAAAATGACACCATGAGGAACACAGCGGCCGAGGCAACGACGGCACTGCAGGCGAAGAAGACGTGGAAGTACTGACCGGTTCTGTCGACCAGGATTCCTGCGACGAGAAAATATCACATGTTTTCTTCAACATCGTGAGATTATTGGCATTTTTCAACATTTACCTTGATTTCTCAGAGAATAATTCATGGATACTGATGAAAAATCAGACATGTTTACAGAACTGAGAAGCTGATGAGAAGGTGAAAGCTGGTGCAGATCCAAATAAAAATCCAGACACAGTGAATTTCAATGTGGTTTCATATGGGAGCCGATGTTCTTTGTGGTTAAATTGGTGGTTCACGACCTAATGAAGGAGTCACATGACAAATCTGAGAGGTCATGAAATTATGAACAGGAAAGAAAAGCAGAAAAAATTGACCGTGTTCCAACTTTATGGACTTTACCTAAACGTTTCTCACTCACATGGACGAGCTCTGAGAGTGTTGTCACGTCTTAGGTTACATCACTGCCATATGAGCAGTCAGATAAACGGGGGGGAGCGTACCTGTCATTCGAGACCTCGGTGTACAGGCCAAATCCACATGATGTGTTATTTGCAGCAGCAGCCCGGAGCATGAGGGCCCAACTTTTTATTCACATAACAAAACAGGCAGAAACTTGTGTCCTACAGACACGAAAACACACGTGCAGCTCCTCCGTCTGCACCTGTCTGTGACGCTTCGAGTGATTTCTGATATATAATCTGAAGTAGAGATAAAAAAACAAAACAGAAAGTTCTACTGGTTCCATGAAGGATTTTAAACATGAATAATAATCAGTTAACAATTAATAAGTCTAACTTAATAATCTTAATAAGAATGCTTTCCTTTAAGCTAAATAAAATTGACCAATGACTTGTAGCTTGTCCAAGACATCTGGATCGCCCCCCCCTGGTGGCTGGCTGCAGCATGGCTCATAAACCCCTGCCTCCTCCATGTTAGTGGACCTCAAAAATGGCTTCTTTGTCAAAAGTGGCAGTGCCCGTACCAGAGATAGTTTGGCTTCATTTTTGTACATTGAGACGAACGAGTCAGCCATCTTTATTCACAGGACCCACGGTTTGAGATTTGATCTACCTCCTGAGTTCCTGAATACCTTAAACATCAATCTGCCCGAAGCTAAATTCATTCTGAGGCACCACATCTCCTCCATGTTAAGTTTACCTGCCAGTGGAGGCCCGATGAGCAGCGTGATGCTCTCCATGATGGCGAGCAGGCCGAGCGCTGAGGGGAAGCGGCTCATCTCCACGGTATCCATGAGCACGGTGAACATCAGGGAGCCCACCACGCTCATGGACAGGCCGTAGATGATCACATACGACAGCAGCACAATGAAGCTGGGCCCGATGCAGCAGATACTGTTACTGAGACCGTTGACCAGCAGAGCCCAGGAGAATACATAAATGTGTCGCCCTTTGAACCAAGGCATGTTGACGACGATGCCGAAGGGCGGACGCACCACGATGTTAACGATACCCAGGATGGACAGCAGCAGCGCGGCCCGGCTCTGCTCCATGTTGTTTGCAGTAGCGTAGGGAACCAGATACACCAAGGGCACCACAAACCCGAGCATCATCCAGGTGATGCCGATGGCGTACACACAGTAACGCGGGTTGTTGCATAACTGATCAAATGCCATGTGTTTGCTCATGGAAGCCACCAGGTAGTTCCATATCGCCCTCATCCACCCAGTTTTCTTCTTCACATTGTCCTCCTCTGGTGGAGGGGGTCCGTGGTTCATCAGGGGTTGGCCTCGGTGCGTGGGCGGCTGGAGGGGCCTCATCACTGCTCCGCACACGCAGCAATTAAGCAGCACGGCCCCCAGAACGAGGAAGCTTCCTCTCCAGCCCAGCTCGGAGTGGAGGTAGTTACCCAGGACGGGCAGAGTGCAGAGTCCCAAGGCCGTACCCGTGGAGGACATGGCGTTGGCAAACGCACGACGGCGCACAAAGTAGTGCCCCAGGATTGTCACAGCTGGTTGGAAGCTGAAGCAGAAACCAAGTCCTGAAATGATGAAGAAGAAAAAATCAATACTGTGCTTTTGTAAACAATTATGGAGTCGTGTTCTTCTCCAGCTCATGAATTTATGTCAATTAATACTCCATGTTTGGTCTCCACCTCCTCCACCTCCTCCTGTGGCTCCTGAACGCTCCACTACGTTCACCTGCTGCTCTCTGGGTAACGTAGTGTACAGTTGTGTGTAACCATGGTTGTCGGGCGTGCGCTGGTGTAAGAAATGCTCTAAATGTTTGCTGACCTGTGATAACCCCGGCTGTGACGTAGAGCTGGCCGATGGACTGGGTGAAAGAGCTGGCCGCCATTCCGAGCCCACTCAGGACTCCGCCCAGCATGACTGTGGCTCTGCAGCCGAGCCTCTCCACCAGCACGCTACAAAAGGGACCTGTGGATGAAAGTAATGCTCTTAGTTTAAGGCAGACAGGAGCAGAAATGGCTTAAAGGCTTACAGGGCCATTTTCGTAATCCTGCGGAGTATTTCACATAACTTGTGTTTCTCTGTAATCTGCACTAGTTCAATGACCCGTCCAAACACAGAGAGCATGACTGAAATCATGTTCTCTCAGTAACTCATTGCGTACACGGTGTGTGCCTTCAGTCGACCCACCCGTTGTCATGTCTTTCTGCGTCAATCGCTGCTCATAAATAATCTTGGCTGGAGGCGGCAGTTGAAATCGCCTCAGAAGAACATACAGCAGTGTGTGTGTTGGTTAACTTTCACTAAAGAGGGGTCGTAAATGAAACACATTCTCCTGCCTCTGTTGTCAGGCAACAGGGCCGCGGGGTACTGATGTGGATAATAACGAGACTTAAATGAGCCCGAGCCGTAGACGCAGGCGTCAGAGTGCTTGAACATCTGAACCGCCTCATGATCCTAATGCTCCGTCCATGGCAACTTTTAAAACCAGGCCTAAGACTTTTTTATGTGAATTAACTATTTTATAAAGCGATGCCATCATTGTGTTTCATTCCGTTTATTATTTCTCCCTTTCAACTTTTTTGATACAGATTTATTTCTTCTAACTCTCTTAATCTTTTTACCTCTTTTATTCTGTTCTTCTTAATCTTTTATTTAAACCCACAGTGATAATCAGACTCTTCTCTATTGTCAGTTTTCATTCATGTAAAAGCTGCCGGGGTGAAAACGTGAATATCCAGCTCAACACTTTACAAACAGCAAGAGAGCGAATAGGAATAAAATGAGAGTCTACTTGATTGTGCTGTCAATCAACGCTCGTGCTCTGCTGAACAATAAAACTGAAAATCAGTCAAGCGGTCGATCTGCAGGAAACAGCCACACTCTCCCCATCTGTTGCTGACATATGGGTGATGGACAGAAAAGTGTTTCTGCAGAACATTATGGCATCACAGCCAAGTTGACCTTTTGGGTATAAAATCACTTTTTATATCACTTATACTCTTATCCTGGATTTAGTCGTCATCATTAATGTGTGAACTCTTGAGATGTGACCACAAATATGTTGTTTGATGTCATCGTGACCTTTATCCACCAAAATCCTTGATTCTAATCGGACATTTCAGCCAAATAAAATTTTTTTTAAAAAAAGACCCTCACAACAGACATCACGAAAACAAGATTCCTGTTTCTACAACCGGAGTGGAGACATCAAAACAGGCCAAGTTAAAATCTGCAGGTGTACGGGACGTCCCGCCCTCTTTGGCCAGAGATGAGTGGCTCAAACTTTGTGCAGATTAACGAAGATAAACCTGAGATTCTTGTCACATTCCTAAAAACTCAGGAGATTAGATCAAAGCCTTTCTGTCTTTAACAACCCTGAGAACTTTCTCTCTCACACACACACACACACACGCACGCACGCACACACACGCACGCACACACACGCACGCACACGAACGCACACGCACGCACACACACACGCACGCACACGGAGTTGTGTCCCTATGACTTCCGAGGACATTACATAGACTTACCAACACTAACAGAAAGCTAGAGACGTCAGCTTCAATTAAAAATTTGGTAAAATGCAAAACAGTCTCATCACGTGTGGATGACGTGTGTTGACTTAGAGACAACAACAAACAAACCATGAAGTAACTTTCACCTGAATGTTTTTCGACCAGGAGCGAACGTTCACACTGTGTTATTTGTTTCAGACTAACATCTCTTCAGGTAAATGTGTCCACGGGTTGAATATCAAAATAAACCCCACAGAAAAATCTACAACATGAAAATTGTATGCGTGCTATGATTTGTTATCTGAGATCTTATCACCAGCACTGACGTTCACTTTAAACGCACTTGGCTGAGTTGACCAACCTTGCACAGCCCACACTACCTTCCTGTTCTCATGCAGGTTACATAACGCTCATGAGCATCACAGAAAAGGGAAGTTGACATTACTGACTGACAGAGATAACGCGCAGTAATGATGACTCGTGCACTGACGGAGCTTCATGAGAAAAATACAGACACACTCTGATATTTGTTTGTTTTTTTAAACACACAAGGAACAAAAACGTTTTTAAATCACAATCCTGCAGATTAAGAGTCAGGTAGAGTGAGAGAGAAGCTAAAAATATCAAGTCTGAGGTCATTCGGGAATGTGTCTCTATCAGAGAGTTTGTCTCGTGAGCAGGATTTTCATTATGCAAACATATCTGCTGCACAAAAATAAAAAGTAAAGGTGGATAAATTGAACAAAACCTGAAGAATCGTGTGTTTAAGTCCCAGAGAATGAGGCTGGTGTAGCTGTGGCTGAACAGCGCCCCCTGTGACCACGAGGGGTAACGACAGGTTAATGATAAACACTAAAACAAGCAGAGGAGAGTTTTAACATCGGAGAGGTCAGAATGATAATTCTGATCACAGCAGCGAAACCACCGCGAGCGTTTCATCGAATGAAAAGTGTGTTTCACTGAAGAGTTATCTTTGAGAAGGAACAGACTGTGGATTATAACTTCTTGTGTGACCCTGAGTTTCTCCGGGTCTGTCTGCGTTACCTCCTGCGTGAAGCACCGACGTCATGATGGAGGGCACCCAGGACGTTTCGCTGTTGGAGGCGTGGAAATCATTCTGCAAGTCGGTGTAAAAGATGCCCACACAGGAGGGGAAGGCCAAGGTCAGAGCCAGGACCAAGATGGTGGCAACCAGCACCACCCAGCCCCAGCCGCCGTCTGGAGCCGTGACCGCCCCCCTCACAGCCACCGAGTCCCCGCGCTCTCCTCCCTGGCCCCCCGCCTCGGACTCACAGTCCCGGGGCTCCTGGGCTTTCTCGTGCTCCATGCTGTTGGCCTGCGCACAAGCACCGCCGGACCCCGAGTGAAGGAGGTGATCGCTCGTCCCTCCGATTCCATTTCTCTGAGTCATTTTGTGCTCGGCAGTTCAGGCCAGGCTCCTGTGTCAGCTCTGCGGGGTGTGTCGGTTCTTCTGATGTCCATGTCACTGTGACTGCTGCGGCCGCTGCATGTACAGAACCTGCAACAGAAAGAGGAAACCTCCGTCAGACGTGCGCTGAACTCCAGATATTCTTCTGAAATGGTTTCTTACGGGTTTCTCCTGCCAGACCTCAGGTAAAAACTTTCTAAAAGGTTCCTAACATGTGACGGACGTGGAACTGGAAGAACACAAATATGTCTGGATGAAAAAGAGGAGCCGTACAACTTGGAAAGACGAGGAGATTCCAGATCTCTTGGTGGACGTGAAACTCACTGCAGAACACACATGTTCCACTCTTCATCAAGTGCTTAAATATAAAAACTAAAACTTTGAAACTTTGAAAACTAAAAGCTTAAATGTGTTGTATGTTAGTAAACATGTATATCATATACTTATCTCTATTCATTACCATTTCTATTCCACTTTGTATTTTCACTTTCATTTTCTGCAGCTGTAAACAAGTGAATTCTCCTGGGATCAATAAAGTTTATCTAATCTCCTCAGCTGCCATTTGCTGATGTTGTCTCTGCTGGTGTGGCGCAGGTAGAATATCGTGGTTGTCGTGTGGCGCTGACTTAAAAACATATTTAGAAGCAGAGCTGAGAGACAGAAGTCTCAGTTCTGTCTCCTCTCGGACCATGTGACAGTCGAAGCTGCTGGTCAGCAAACATCAGGCTGTGTTTGGAAATTGGCACACACTAAAAAAACAGGACAATGACGCCCCTCTGCCAGAGAAACCAAGTGTCCGTGTATTGTTGTAGATTTTACACAAGCAACGGTAAAACAGTTGCTCCAAAGTAAAGTAAATGAATAAAACTAAAGTTTGTGCTTCCTGAAATGAGAGCAATGACTGAATCTTAATGCTCCAGAGTTTGTTATACAACTCGAATGTTTGGAGAAACTTAATTCAGACCCAGATCTGCCCTCCGGCTGCTGGTCTCTGGTGCAGAGTGTAATCCCAGATGAGCTGCAGCCTTTCCGGTCGATTCTCTCCGGCCTTAACATCATTGCTTCAGTTTAATTTACAATCAGGAAACAGCCTGGAGGTCAAACTGTGAGCAACAGCGTTGAACAAAGGAGGCGTCTGATGGGTGCGAGGACAAACACGTACGTGTGGATGCAAAGGAAATCTGGCCAGAGTGAGGCTGACATGCGCTCGTGAGAAAACTCCTCGTATGAATAACGCTCTGTGCAAAACGCTCGGCAGAGTTTCCCCTGGAGACGTTTAACACCGTCCAGATGTACCGACCGCTGAGCAGGAGAAAAATCCTCCTGAGAACATCTCTGAGGCAGGGCAAGAAAAAACAGTGAGGAACTATGGAGCTCAGGGAAAAAGGTCAGCAAATGATCAGAAATATGAGAAAGGTGTTTTGTTCACAGGTGGAACTTTTAGTCAAACTACCTTCCTGTGCAAACATAGCTTGGCCCAGTATTCTAGGGGGGGGGGGGGGGGGTTCTCCATGTTGAGATAATAAACACAGTATAATATTTCCAGGAGGTGCAGGATGTGTGAGCTCCCAGTTTAAAGACCACGATGTAGAGTCTGTGGGGAGAAGTGATGCTCTGTGTGTCCCAGGACGAACAGAAGGGACGCTGAGCAGCTGCTGGGTCCGGTGGGACAGCCCGTGGAGGAACGAGAGGTTCGATTCCCGCGGGGTTCAGCACGTACACATGATTCAAACACACAGATACTGACTCTTCACCACAGCTTCGCCAGTGACACCCACATTCACCCACATTCACCCACGTGGCAGATTGTTTTTTCGGCTTGTTTACGTCTGAACCCCCCCCCACGGAGCTCTCGTCCACACACCGACACATCCACCCGGGCTTACTGCTCATGCATCCCCGCAGAAATGAACCGAAATGTGCATAAACACGCCGAGTTCCCTCGGCGGTGGGTTCGCGTCCTCCTCATCTCCGCCTCGGCACTTTCGGAATGAAGAGGAAGCGCTCACCGCTCCCGGGGATTCAATCGTCTCCACGTTTATTCACATCGTTTCTTACCGTCTGTCTGCGTCTGACCGGATCCTCCGTGTCCTCCGGGTCCACGGGCGCGGTCGCTGCTCGATGACAGCCGGTGGGGAGGAGGAGGAGGAGGAGGCGGCGGCGGCGGACTGACCGCGGGGGTCTGCTCTTCACCGGGCCCGTTCACGGTGGGAGGAGCCTGGAGAGGCCGGACACAGACGCTCACAGGGCGGCAGAGAGGAGCTGCACATGGAGGCCCCGGGCTCCACGGGAGGAGCAGCGATGGTGGACACACGGTCTGTCAGGGACACGGTGGACAAGGTCTGGAGAGGAAGGAGCCAATATTATGGAAAAGTAGAAATCGACCAATATCTTATTATTATTTCTTACAACGATGGATGGATGATGGATGGATGGATAAATAAATAGATAGATGATAGATGGATAGACAGATGGATAATTGATGGATAGATAAATAAATAGATAGATGATAGATAAATAGACAGATAGATGATAGATGGATAGAATACAATATCATACATGATGATGCATATGATGCACTAGACATGATAGAATTAGCTCAATATTATATTAATGTTATGTGTGTTTTAAATTTTCAATAAATCACATTTTATTTGTACAGACCATATTCACAAATCACAATTTGTCTCGTGGGGCTTTAACGTCCTCTGTTCTTAACCCTCAACAAGAGTAAACACACCATTATGATCCATCATCATTTTGAAACTTAATACTGAAGCATCATTCGCTGACCTGTGTTGGATTGAAGCTGCTTTTACTTACATCAGAGTATTTTCCCCAACAATTTTACTGAAAGTTAAGTTCCTGGAAATCTTGCATCTGCTGACCTCCACTGGTTTAACTTCTCCTCGGCTGCAGTGACGGACAGATGAACCTGAGACCCTGTGACGTTCCTCTGGTCGTTGTTGTTCAGGTGCTTGTCTGCTGAAAAAAACAGGCTTAACACTACATCTATATTTAAAATACTCTCAAATGAAAATAACTAAGAATACGGATACTTCTACATCTTTATTTTGGAGATTTGAGTGTATTGATCCTTATTTAAACTTCTCAATGGAAGACCTTCACTCTGCTCATCTTGTTTCATCATTTTAACTCCACACTAAACAGAAGGGACAAACGACCACATTTTAAAACACAGACACATTTTATGATTAAAAACCAGACCGGGTTCTGTCAAAATCGTTACATGTAAAGAAACAACATTGGTAGACAAAATTCAAAAAATACAAAATAAATAAGAGTGAAATAAACAATCGGACAAAATGTTTTGTCAGCTTCCGAACGTTTCTCCACAGTCTCCGCTGACGATATTCACATTTGACATCAATACTGCTGATAAATGAACACAAAAGTGTAAATAGGTGACATTTTTCAGTACGTCTAAATGAGAGTACAAGTGTGCATGTCCCACAAACGCATGCAGGTGTTTACAGATTAACTGGCAAAATGACCCATGAATTAAAAGAAATCTTTCTTTCTGTGTTGACCTGCGGGTCACGTAAATGCTATACAAACGGAAGTGGGTGGGGGGAAAGGCGGAGGGGTAAGGGGGTGTGTGCGATCTGATTGGTTAATTTGTCTTCGAAGCTAGCTATTCTTTTATCTACTGTTTACGTGTCAAAGATACAAAAAACGACAAAGGAACGGAACATGTGAATAGAGAATATGTTGTAGACCAACTGTTTCACACAAGAAATCTACACCTACGAACCACAGAGCCATGCCGTCCCTCTGCTCCCCCCATGCATCACATACACTTTGCACTACCACAGAGGTCGGACAAAATCCAGTACACAACATCATAATCTCTAGAACAACGCATGCTCTCATGTTTTCACGTGCCCAAACAACATACATACATATATATATGTATATGTATGTATGTATAAGTATAATTTTTTTGCTGATTTGTTAACACTGCACATTATCTTTCGACGAGTGCAGGTGAAAGTAAAGTCTATTAATCAAAAGTTATTTTCTCGTTTAAAAAAAAAAAACGGTTGCTCGAGTCAAATGTTACGATAACCGCACTGCAAAGTTCAGCTACGTCAGTGGTACCCAACCTTTTAGGCTTTGAATCAAAGGCTTCATCACAAGTTGCATATATTCACCAGGTGTGACCAGTTCAAGGAAACAGTGATTTATTTCCCACTGTTCCACTTTATCCCCGAAGAAGTAAAATCATCTGACAATTCACAAGAAAAGAGTTTTCAGCAAACGCCACCCGTGAAAGGCTGCGTCAGCTCTGTAACATCTGCAGATTAACAAGTGATATTAAAAGTGATGGGGTTAGTTCAGGTCCAGGTTCAACCTATGGAGACCATGAATCCCTGTACATTTCAGTGTGGACCAAAGAGGTGGACCGACAGCATGACTAATAAAAAAGGAACAATAGGTCAAAATGTGTTCTTCCTCTCGCCCCAAAGGTTGGGAACCACTGAACTATGCAACCAAGGCTAAGATCAAACTGGGTTCACAAAGGTTTACAGGTACAGTAAGTGCTTTTAAAAGTTTGATTACATACATCTAAAAATGGGATCTGTGGAGGTGGCTTCAGCATGCAACCAGAGGGAAAGGTGAAGCCAAAACAACGTGGAGTCTCTAGTCAGATGGATTTCTGATAACAAGTGCACTGCTGGAGTTTTACTAAGATAAAAGCAGAGGAGGGAAAACCCTCTTTGACTGGTCTACCCTGCTTCCCTCCCAGCCACAGGTTCTGCAAACCAACCACAAGGGTTGACAGCAGAGTTGGGAGTTTACAGGATCGTGTGTGGATTTAACTCAACGCATTGGCACAAAGGAAGCAGCTGTTTACCTTTTTCATTTCGTAGTTATAGAGTAAAACTTGAAACAATGCAGGGGGTAATGAATTGTTTGGCTCGCCTCTCACGGACACACTAACGACAGAAACCAAACTAAAGACCGCATCATACATTTTACCTCGGGTAGGTGCCTCCTGGCTTTTTTAAGGTATGCGAGGCACCTTCTGATAAGAGGGGGGAACAACTGTGCACAACACAGGTCAAAGGCACAACACTGGACACAGACACAGGGAAACAACACCCAAGGTGCTTTGCAAAAGGCCCAGAGAGGAAAAAATACCAGGGAGAAAAAAAAGTGCTCCTCGATGAGACGGTCGGGCATTTTCCACAGAACACGCAGTCTGCACACGACTCTGATCGGAGAAGAAGAAGAAGAAAACTGCACGACACACACTCGAGAGGGGGAGTGAAAAAATAAAACAAGAAAGAAGAAGTCACATCAAAGTTCGAGCTCCGAGGGCTGACAGAGCATGACGAAAAACACTTCCCCATTAAACGCATTCTTCTTGTCCATGCTTGATATAACACAACCGCATCAAATATGCTCTTCATACAAAAGGGGGCGTATCAAAGTGATCGGTGTCGGCCACACGAGGACTGGACGCCCCTCAGACGAAAAAGGTGCACTGACAAAAAGTCCAGTCTGCACGATATGTGTGAATATGACTCAAACGTTGCATTGAGCTGCTCGTGTAACACGGCTGCACTTACACCAGTAACAACAGGAAACTCACATTTAATATTAATTTAACATTTTTAGTCATTGATGGACAAACGAGACATCTGAAGACATCACCTCGGTTTCAGAGAGGCGGAGATCGTTTGTTCTTTCATAGAATGAGCAATTAATTATTGAAAAATGAAAATAACCTTTCGGTGCAGACATAGTTTGGTTGATTCTGATTATCTTCATTCCAAACTAACACGGTGATTATTTTACTGATCAACAGATTCATTTGTCGAAAAACAAAATCAAGGAGACGTCTCCAGTGCTCCAGCTCTAGTTTCTTTCAGCCCAGTTTTGGTAACTACACATCTGAAGCTAAATTTGAATCTTGCATAAACCTCATTAATGCTGTTGAACTTTAAATTGAAAACATATTTGTATATAATCGTCCTGATAACGATTCATTTTCACAATCAGGGTTAGAACCAGGATGCTGTGCGCTGTATTTGCTTTTTGGTCCAATGTTGTTACGAGTCTTAAAAGCAGCATCATCACATGGCAAATGAATGCAAAGTGTATTTCAAGAGAAATGTTCTTTAGCCACGTTAGTACCCACGTGCTGGCAGAGAGAAATCGCATGACGTCTGAAATAAAGGCTTCCCTCCGAAACCAGGACCAACGCGTCCAATCTGACAGGTTCGCTGACAGAACATACGTCTCTGTGACTGAGTGAACTCAGGCATCTCGGGGCCGTAAGCACAAACAATTCAGCTTTCGCCACAGTTGCTACAAGTGCTGCAGAACGTAAGACAACACAGTCGCCCGGGTGCGGAGGTGAGGAGCGGCAACAGAGGCGGATACAAAGTGACTGAATATGAGCGTGAGCTACGGGCCGGGGAGAGTCGGGTGCCTCAGGGTTTTGAGGCAGCATGACTGGCCACTGTCCGATTCCCTGCCACGCCGCGCTTGTCAGGACAAATGGCAGCAACAGGAAGTAGTTTTCCTTGTCCCTAATTACAATTTTAAGATATGCAAGAGATCAACTTAGGATATTTAAGAGAGAACGTGGTGACAATTGTTTTTTGAGGAACACTACAGAAAACGTGCAGCAGAAAAACGTGTGATATTTCAGTCGTGGACAGAAAGCAGAGAGGCACTGCATACACGTGCTCACACACATGTGAGCGGCTGCGAAACCTCCAGGGAAACAGATATTTTCTCCACCGTTTAGATAAACTCACCCACCAGAATATGTAAATATGTAACAACTATGATACAGAAACCAATAATTACACCATTTGCATTCAATTTTTCATATAATTTCATCATGTAGCCTATATAGATTTATATAGATTCCTCACATGCCTTGACAGATTGTACACAGGTGAAGTCTTTTTGAGTCTTCTGTTTTGCTTTGCGCTAAAATTTCCCAAACTTTACTCCCCGTGGGAAAAGATCAAATCGAGCCTAAAGACAGGAAACAGGAGGAGCAAGGTGCTGTGACTCGATTCAAGACAGGGCACCTGAAAGATGAAAATCTGTCACTCGTCTCAGCTGTTTCCAAAGACTCGACAATGTAGAGGAAATGCCGCACCGGGCAAACAGAGCGATCGGACTCCGCGTCGTGCTGCCTGCAACGGCTCTGTCTTGTCCTGCACCTCTGGACCACCTGGCTCGGTTTGTTGTGCCGTGATTCGCCTCGGACGTCAGCCGAGGAGTCTGGGAGACAGCGGGCGGGTCGATTTCTGCTCCGTTAACAGATTCAGGGTAAGAGGGAGGCTCAGTCAGTGGAGTTGTGTTCATTCCTTTATGTCCTTTGAGAGTCCTGAGGAGGTTTCTGCGTAGTCGACGGAGCCAAATGTATCAGAGCGAGCGAGCTTCCTGTCTCGACGGTGATGATGTGGATGCGAGTATCGATGAAGATGATGATGAGTAGTAGCTCTGTGCTGGGCCTCCATCCACTCACAACAACAAGAGGCTACATTCAGCACCTTAGCCTGCGCCGCCGCGACACTGACCATCAAAAAGCTGCTATGAGGACAACTGCTCACATGAAATCTCGTTTAGACTCCTCCTCACGGGCTCCACGGCCGGCGATGGAGGAGAAGAAATGACAAGACAGGTCAGGGTCGAGATGCAGCACTGCAGGAGAGGGCAGGCGTCAGGGGCCCCCGCTGTGGAAAGGCACACCAGAGGAGGGTGGGGGTGGGTGGAGGGGGATGTTAGTGATGGCAGAAAGGAGGTGGTGGTGGTGGGTGGGGGGGTTAACTCATGGAGAAAAGGTTTATGTTTGTTTTTGTTGATAAAGTATTCTTTCTCTCTTCACATCCGCGAGCCTCGCTCCTGCAGGATCTGTGAGAACACAGGAGAAATAAATAAAAATAAATTAATCATTAGAGAGAGCAACATCAAAGTGACAGAAAATCGACTGAGCATGTGTCCAAACTCTTGTTTTTATCTTTAACTGCAAAAGCTGCAGCAAAGTGAGAGGATGTGGTTGAAAGTTGTGCCCCTTGGATCTCAGTCAGACGAACATCGAGACCGAAACTGACAAGATGCTAAACCACAAACATCTCGACGTGACATCAGCATACATCAATCAGAAACCCCCTGAAACGACCAAAACCCACAATAATAATAACTGCACTGCGTATGACTCCACCAGGGCTCAACAGTTTCCTTAAATTCAATCAAGCTGCACCAAATTTCACGCAGATAAATATTAGTTCCCTAAAGATCTTCTTTGATCCAACATATTTCGGAGAGTTTGGATGTTTTTGTGTAACCTTGCTTACAAACAAACAAACGAGTGGGAGTGGGTGGGGGGGTTGTAACGTCCGCGGTCGCTCACCTTGGCCTTCTCGGTGGGCTCGATGACGATGCCGTTGGTGGAGTTGTTGAGTTCCCGGGAAACTACACATAGAAACTCTGCTTGGTCCTCGTTGCCGTAGTTATATGAGGAGCCGATACTTATGAGCTGAGGACGTGGACAAGAAAAAAAACTTCACTGAAGAAATAGCAACAGCTGGTGACCACATGTAACACAACATATCATTTAAAGAAGTTATATATAGAGTTTGGTTGCAGATACAAAAACCTGCACAAAACTGGTCACGAACCAACCTGCAGCTGAAACAATCAACTAATTAATTAATAATTATTCAGCAGGAAATAATAAAACGGGAGAAACATCTTTTTTATCCACAAATTTACTGGTTCCAGCTTCTCTCCTGTTTCTAACAGATTTTTTTTGTTTAATCTTTTAATATAGAAAAGTCTCAAAACTAAATCATGACAACAGGAAAAAAAAAAAGAAGCTTTGTTTTCTGCACCTGCTCAAACTTCCAACCGTCCGACATGGTTGAGACCATCTGTGTGAGTTCCTCCTCTTGGCACTGTAGTACTCGGTACACATGCTTCACGGGACCCTGAGGGACACGACAAAGACAAACACACACACAAGTTGTTACTCAAACAACAACAATCTGCACACAAACACTTTTTTTCTTTAAATCTGCTTGAACAAACAAAAAGCTAGTTTGGTTTTATCTGTACAGAAGAAAGTCAGGTTTACAGATTCATCTGCCAATTCTATTCTCAGTCGTCTCACATGTTCCTCTTCTGTTTTCTGTACCTGAGATGTCCGGTTCTCGTTGTCCCGTATCCTCTCTTTAACGAGCCTCACCAGTGACGCGATGTTGTAGAACTCTGCTTCCTCCAGAACTCCTGAAACACCCACAGTAACAGACCATCAGACATCACTGATCTGTTCAACACGACGACTGCAGCAGGAAATCAAGACTTTTTTTTTTTTTTTACCTTCCTCCGCCAAGTTTTTATCCATGATCAGTTTTCCGTGTCGAAGGTAATTCAGGATGGGACCAAAGTATGTGGGGTCCCTGTCGATCAGGTAGGCTCCTGTGTCGTCCTGCAGGAACACAACAAACCAGAGTGAACAGAATTTCAGAAGAGATGTGTCAAAGATATGTTTGAGTTATATTTGGTGGAGAGATTAACTCTAACTCTAAAATCCTTGTGAGCACGTACTTTACCATCTGAAATAAGAGACTGTTGTAAATGTTCTATATTATAAAAGCTGATTAATTTTTCATGATGTTAGCAGAGGATGGTCTGAGCTCCAGACACGGTGCCTGCCACTGATTTAAATCACTGTAGAAAAGAACTGGATCCATCATCACTCCCTGAAGTTTAGAAATTCAAACATTAAACGTCAAAAAGTCAAAGATGTCACCTTGTTTTTCATTAATGTTGCTGTTCACATTGATTAGGTGCTTTGTTTGTGTCTGTGCATGAACTATTCCACTATAACACATGTCTATTTGTTATTTGTGTTTTGACATCAGCCTGGACTGCAGCTACAACAAGCACGTGCGGTTAAATCTGGAGCTTTACATATTGGACTCTGGTGAGAGTGTGAATTAATAAATAATCAGACATTTAAGTTTAGAAAAGATGAAATCTCCTCTCTGACATTTCACCAGGTTGGTTTGTAAATACTGGATGTGGCTTCTCCTTGAGTCAGTATAAAGAGTTGAGCAGACTCACTTTGTCCGAGTCCAGGTCTGGGTCCTCCTGACACAGACGGAACAGGAAGGACTTCGGGTCCCTGCACAGCGTCTGTTTGGTCGTGATGAAGTAAGTCCCACCGACGTTGAGCCGGACCCATCGTGATCCCGGCTTGTCCGCCGGCTCGGACGGGGAGACGGGGTTGCTCTTCCCCGGGAACCCAAACACCGACCGTCCTCCTCCTCCTCCTCCGCTGCCGCCGCCGCCGCTGGACACCGGGCCGGGGCTGAGCTGGCTGCCCCGCTGAGGAACCATGAGAGTGGGCGAAGCCAGGCGCACGGAGCCGCGGTGCTCGGGCTGCCCTATGGTGCCAGTTCCGCTCGGTTCCACGACGTGCAGTTCAGCCATGTTGTTTTTTTTCCGTCCTCGCCTGGAGAAGAGTCGCGGCCGCTCGGTTAGCTAACGACACACTGCGGGGACACGGCCGCTCTCCACCGGGGTGTAAACACAGAGAGCTGGTTTGTCTCCGTCGGGGACGCGGGCATCGGGGCGTCGCTGCTCACACTGGACCGCCTCTGGCTCCGGAGCTTCACACACGGGGGAGACTAGCAGAGGCCTGACGGGGCGAGCAGATTCTCCATTAACGCGTCTTCACTGGAGAAACGGATCATTCTGCTCTTTTCACACGTTAATCACCCAAAGACAGCACTTCCGGGTTGTAACGTGATTATTGTTTACTTCCGCCGTGTCATGGTTTTTCAAAATAAAAGCGCGTGAAGATTCAAGTCTTTCGTTTGTGTGAAATATTTAGAAACAAATAAGAATGGTGATCGTAAGTGTTTGAGAGTGTGAAGAAAGTTGACCTGCTTTATTAAGATGTTATTTTTGACATTGCATTTGAGACATGATCCTCTGCAGAGGAGCAGGTGCAGGAAAATAAATTAAAAAAAAGATGATTCAATGTTTCAAGGGAAAAAAGCTATACATATAAATGTATATTACAACAAATGAACAACAATAATAATATAATAATACTCATATAATTATATAATAATAATAACAATAGTTATTATTATAAATCCTGAGAGTAGCTGGAGCTACAGTATTTTTGTTTGAAAACATCATGAATTATTTTACTTCGCTTTAAATTGTTCTTCAAGACATTTTCTACAAATGGCATTGTTTCTATATTGTACTGCAATTAAAGCATATAAAAATAAACTATATGAAATGTGTCACATATTTCATACAGTTATATGAAATACAAAGAGAAATGTATTAATTTAACTACGTATATCTTCAGAATAATATGTGGTTCTCTTCGTGGTGGAAACAAAACATCCTAAACCATTAGGACTGTAACTAATGATTATTTTCATCATTAATTAATTTGTTTTATGTGATAAATTGCATTCTAATCTAAAGAATGACCCCAAAACTGTAAAAATGCCACTCTAGGAAAAGACGTGAAATTTACTGATGTAAATATGACTGAGAATTATTATATTATCGTGACATTAAACATAACTTTTATTTCATTTGACTGAAAAGTGTTTTAATGTTGTAAAGCATTGGTGTAGTTGATGTGTTTAACCTGTGGGGGCGGTGTTGCACTGCGGCTGCGGAGGAAACAGTACAAGAAGAAGAGTTTGACCTGCTGTGGGCGCGCTGCTGTTTCTGCTGTTTGTTGTTGTTGTTTGTTGTTGTTGTGTCGTGCACGCGGCTGACAGGTACAGTAACAACACGTCACTTTGACTTTCACTCAAGCTTCGATTCGTTCATCACATCATTTTAACTCTTCACGGACAATTCGTTGCATTAACAGTTAAGCTAGCTGTCAGTTAGCATCATCCAGGCTCGTGTGCATTGGGGCTAGTTAGCCTGCTAGCTTGTAATAACGTTACCTGCTCCGCTGTGAGCCGATGAGACGATGGTTCATGTCCGCGACCTTTTGAATCACCTGCGGGGACAAAGGTCCAGATGACTCCGCTGTTCCGCGGCGGGAGTTTGTCAGTAGAAGCTAACAGTGTTAACGTGTTAGCTTCTGTGCTCTGTGCACAACACAGTCAAACATCAGTTGTTCAGCAAAATGAACAAGAAGACATTTTAAAGTTTCAGACATTCTCTCTTTCCTGTTTCAGTATCATTCATTGACAGATGTGAGTCTCCATTCGTCTGTAACTAGATCTGTGAAATAATCTCAAAATGTGTAATAACATCTGTGTACATATTCAGAAAGTATCTTCAAATATCTATTCAGATTTGAAAGTGTATTTATATCTGTACATGCACACATGGAGATGAATGGCTGAAGAGTTTCTGCTCAGGCAATAGGCCAGAGAGAGATATTCAGTTTATGAACACGTTTGACAGAGAAACATTTGAGAAACTGAAACCAGTCATAAGGAATTGTTCCTTAAAAATCATCTAAATAGTTATTTAATTAACAGAATTGTTGTTTAACTCTAACAGCTTAAGTCTTTCATTTAACTTAGAAGAACTCTGTTGTCATTTCAGCTGCCTGAGTAATGAGTGAGTACAGGATCCATCACGATGTGAACGAGTTGCTCAACCTGCTTCATGTCCGAGGAGGTGACGGAGCAGAGGGCTACATTGACTTACTGCAGAAACACAGGACTCCCTATGTCACCACCACAGTCTCCTCTCACAGTGCCAAGGTGAGTAATGCAACCTGTGGGTAACACAAAGGTGTGAATGCTGTAATGTGACTTTTCAGATATGGAAAGACAAAGTTGAATGAAGTGTCGCGGTGAAAATAATCTGTGATACCTCTCGTGGAAATAAATCAGTTTTTTACAGTAGGAATGTCTTATTGGCTGTTGTGTTTTCTTCAGGTTAAATTAGCAGAGTTCTCTAAAACCCCCGAGGACTTCTTAAGGAAGTATGAGGAGCTCAAGTCCAAAAATGTCCGTCACCTCGACCCTTTGGTTTATCTGCTGTCCAAACTCTGTGAGGATAAAGAGGTAATCAATTCTTAACAAGCTGATAGTTACATGGTTTTGTCTGTTACCACTTGATGATTGTATTCATCGTAGATATAGACAAAGATTACTGTGTTTTCATCTTAAAGCTGGTCACATCTTTGTACGTAGATGCTCCAGTCTCTGCAGCAGAATGCCAAAGAGAGGGCAGAGTCGTCGGCAAACACAACATCAACCACCACTACTAGTTACTCTCTGCCTCAGACGAGCACCAAGATGTCCATGCAGGAACTGGATGAGCTGCGCAAGAAGCTCGGCAACGTGACGGCCAGCTCCACCGCTCCTCTGGTGAGCATGTCTGAGGGTTAGGTTGGCCCATGAAAGCATGAGGTTAAACACATTTAAGTGCTGCTTGTAATGAACACGTCTGTCTTTGTGATGGTTGCCCGCAGCCTGCGGAAGTCACACGGAAGATGCTGAGGGACAAACACAACAAGAAGAACCCCACCCAACCCAACCCAGTGTTTCCTAACTGGGTGTACGACCGTCCTGCTCTCCTCGGAGACTTCGTCATTAGCCCCACGCCACCAGGAGATCCTCCGGTGGCCATCGGTAAATCAATTTCTAAGTTTTAGATTCATCTCTGCTGTGTTCAGCTTAAATACTGAGCTTGTTAAACAAACAAATGTCTGTTTGTCATCGTTGTTACTAATGTTTATAATGGTTTTAATAATCTGCCGTCAGGTACCATGCCTATGGCCACTCAGGAACAAGCTCTGGTGGAGGATCTGCTGTTTGTCCTGATCGGAGTTGATGGGCGCGACATCACAGCTCAGCCTGTGCTGGGGAGGCAGAACCGCTCCTTCATTGTCGACTCAACACTGGACATGTCTATCAAAGAGCTGGTTAACAGAATATTACCAGTCGCATCGTATTACTCCACTATAACACGGTGAGTTGCTCAGGCTCTACTTCATATTCAGCATCTGACTGTCGCAGCAGAATTAAATGGTGACGTGTTGGTCCTTCAGCTTCATTGAGGAGAAGTCGTCCTTTGAGTACGGCCAGGTGAACCACGCCCTGACAGCGGCGATGAGGACCCTGATGAAGGAGTATCTGATTCTGGTCACTCAGCTGGAGCATCTCCAGCGGCAGGGCCTGCTGTCCCTGCAGAAACTCTGGTTCTACATCCAGCCCACCATGAGAACCATGGAGATTCTGGCCTGTATCGGTACGACTCTGCATTTCTAACCAGGTTTAATATGAAGGTGGTGGCATTGGACTCAATATGAGTGATAGCTTTCCTTCTATTTGATTCTTTTAATGTTCAGTGTAGCATCTCCTGCTTTGAACTTGTTAGTCAGCTCTGTAGCTCACATGGAAAAAAGAAGAAATAATTGTTTCAACAGCAAAAGGTTCTTGTCATCAGATGAAGCATTTCTTATGTTGGTTAATTTCTTTTTGAGTAAAATGCAAAAACTATCAGGAGACACTCATTTTCTATTTTTTAAAGGTTATTTTGAAGGTTTCCTGACCTGTTTTGCACGTTAATATCAGCTGATGCTGTAAAAACATACCTGTATATTTAGTCTTTGCTGGTGAATCCTCAGCTTCTCCATGTGAACAGCAGCTGCTCATTCTGACCACTGGAGGACAGTCTGAACCAGATTGAGGGAGATGAATGTCATCAGTGTATTTCACAATGCGTCCAAAACATTTATCACATATTTCAAAAATAGATGCTCAGTGTCTTCATGAAATTAAATAAACTTCTTCTATTATTCTCACAGCGTCCTCAGTGGATAAAGGAGACTGTATGGGCGGCTCGACACTGAGCCTTCTCCATGACCGGACCTTCAACTTCACTGGAGACAGCCAGGCTCAGGAGCTGTGTCTCTACCTGACTAAAGCAGCCAGCGTTCCTTACTTTGAAATTCTGGAGAAGTGGATCTACAGAGGCATCATCAAGGACCCGTACAGGTGCAGCTGCTTCCTCAATAAACACCAACACTCTGAGTCTTCGCCTTTTGGTTATGTTTGATTTGAAATCTGTCTTATCTGTGTTTTTGTTTCACAGTGAGTTCATGGTGGAAGAACATGAGCTGCAGAAAGAGAAGATTCAGGAGGACTACAACGACAAGTACTGGGATCAGAGATACACGATCGTCCAGCATCGCATTCCCTCCTTTCTACAGAAAATGGCCGACAAAATATTAAGCACAGGTAAACAAAAGGTCAAAAAACAAACACAACACTGAAGAGTCCTCCTAGATAAAAAGGGTTTATTTTGTGATTTATATTTTAGGAAAATATCTGAATGTGGTGCGGGAATGCGGCCGTGACGTGACGTGTCCTGATGCGAAGGAGGTCCTGTACACTCTGAAGGAGAGGGCGTACGTGGAGCAGATCGAGAAAGCTTACAACTATGCCAGCAAGGTCCTGCTGGACTTCCTCATGGAAGAGAAGGAGCTGGTTTCACGACTGAGGTAAAGTATAAATGCTCCCGGTGGAGTTACAGGATAGAAAAGAGACCGAGGATGAGGATATAAAGCCCCTCTGGAAAATGTGTCTATGTCTGAAAGCACTGCTGTGTCTCTAAAACTATAAGTGCCTGTGTTGTTTCGACTCAGGTCCATCAAGCACTACTTTTTGATGGACAAAGGCGACTTCTTCGTGCACTTCATGGACCTGACGGAGGAGGAGCTGAAGAAGCCGGTGGACGACATCGTTCCCCCGCGACTCGAAGCCCTGCTGGAGCTCGCTCTTAGGATGAGTACGGCCAACACAGACCCGTTCAAAGACGACCTCAAGGTGGGTGGAGCTTTTGATTTTAATGATCAGAGTTAGACGGACATGGTTGTAAAAAAATTTATCCATCCCTACAATTTTCAGTAGAACAATGAAAGCTGCTGTAATCAGCTTTAGTGATTCTATCAAATTACATTCTCTTTCTAAATTCTCAGATCGGTCGGGATTATAAATTTATTTCTCAAAGTTACGTCGGCTCGGAGTAAAGTTACAAAGTCAAGTTTATGTAAAACCGCAAAGTTTCTCCTGAAAAATCATTTGGACACAAAGACTAAAAAATAGAAAATCTCAAGGAAAATAAAAAGACAAAAACAACAACTACAGGAACCTAATGGCGTCTCTCCAGTCGTCTTCCTCCGGTCACACACTTATCTCATGATACTGTACATTCGTTTCTCTCTAATAACGTTTGGACTTCCTCTTTCCACAGATCGACTTAATGCCTCATGATGTCATCACGCAGCTGCTGCGGGTGTTGGCCATCGAGACCAAACAAGAAAAGGCCATCATCAATGCAGACCCGACGGACGTGGTCCTGAGCGGCCTGGAGGCCTTCTCCTTCGACTATATTGTCAAGTGGCCGCTCTCGCTCATCATCAACAGGTTTTTACAGGTTTTATCTTCAGGTTTCTGTCGCTTCAGCTCGGATTCAAACACGTACAATTCAAAAAATGGTTTCACAGGATCTGCCCCAAAATTAAATAAGTCCTTTCTTGGACCATGTTCCATCCTCTGGTGGAAATCAGTTCAGTTGCTTTTGGGTAATTTATCAGCTTTGGATACGCAGATAAAACGTGTTCGTAACAGACTTTCTGTGTCCTTGTTGACGAGACACATTCAGTACACAGTGTAATATGTGTTTACTTTGCAGGAAAGCTCTGACGAGGTACCAGATGTTGTTCAGACACATCTTTTATTGTAAACATGTGGAGAGGCTGCTGTGCAATGTCTGGATCAGTAACAAGGACTTCAGGCAGTACGCGTTACATTCTGCCAAATGGTGAGCAGAGTTTTTAATGGAACTTTACATAAAAGAAAAATCTCTGCAAACCAAACGTCCTCATGGACTCTGTTCAAACTGCCTGTTTGCAGGTTTTCTACTGCGTTTGCTCTTCGACAGCGGATGTTGAACTTTGTGCAGAATATCCAGTACTACATGATGTTTGAGGTAATGGAGCCCACCTGGCACATCATGGAGACCAACCTGAAAACTGTGAGTGGAAACTACTGCTCTCTTGTCCCAATGTGTCGCTAAACTCGTGACTTGGTTTTCAGTTTGTTGTCGGGACACTTACAGAAAACGTTCTCCTCCTCCTCCTCCTCCTCCTCCTCCTCCTCCAGGCGTCAAACATCGATGACGTGCTTTGCCATCACACCAGTTTCCTGGACAACTGCCTGAAGGACTGCATGCTGACCAACCCCGAGCTGCTCCGGATCTTCTCCAAACTCATGTCTGTCTGCGTCATGTTCACAAACTGCATGCAGGTGAGTGTACCTGATGATGAAGAACAGATCGACTTATGATGTCTGAATTCTTTAAACTAGATTTAAACTTCTTTTTTTTTAATGAAACCTGAAAAGGGAACCAGCTGATTGTCTTGTTTTCTGCGACGGTTGCAGAAGTTCACTCAGAGCCTGAGGTTAGAACGTCTCTCTCTGGAGCAAGAGACCATGGACGGGCCTCCGACTCAGAGCAAACCCGCTGAGGAGGCAGAGAAGAAGCGACAGACCACGAAGGTATTTCCAAAACATCCATCACTGTGACCTTCACCCCCTTAAATGATACTTGAAGAAGTACACTGTGTACTTTCAGAAATATGACAACTAAACCACAAGAATTCCAACTAATCAACATTTCAGTTTCTCCTTTTTCAATTAATTTCTAAAACAGATTTTTACTTTGTGTTTATGGGGCACAGAGAACGGATTGATGAACTAGTTTTTATTTATGCATAAGGCAGCAATCTAAGTGAAGGTGTCTGAATATTTTACAAATTCACCGCAACGTTATATTTGTGTTCATTTGCGGCTTCAGTTTTTAGCCGAGCACGTGGACGCCCTCCAGTCCGACGCAGGCTTTGAAGCAGCCATCAGCAAGTTCGATAGTAACTTCAGCAAGTTGCTGCTCGACCTGCTGGACAAGCTGAGCATCTACAGCACCAACGACTGTGAACACAGCATGATCAGCATCATCTACAGGTGAGAAAAACCCTCACACCAAAGATAATCAGGATCTTACTTCTACGATCTGCTGCTGATAAACATTTGCAAAGTACGATGGAGTATAAGAGCCATTTCACTTTTTCCTCATTAAATTACGATGTCTTATATATATATATATATTTACATTTTTTAATAACTTATTCTTCAATATGTCCCAAAGATCATGTTACAAAATATTCATGTTGTTGTTCTGCCTCCATCTGTGGCAGCTGCTGGTTAGAATGAAACGTTGGCAGCAGCAGATTATATCAGTTGACACTAATCAATGTTTATTCTGTGAGTAACTCGATAACAAGGCAACATTAAACTTGGATGTCATCTGATTAAAGTGCCAAAGATCCTTAATGAGCGAGGATCCTCCACTCTGTCACAACAGTGTTCAAACAGAGTGGACGAAGAGTTCCTGTAAAACGAGAGTGAAAATTAGACTCGGACTTGGGAAATGTGCAAAGAGGAAAATGTTTGATAACAGATTAACGATAAAAACTGTCTTCGTCATTGTCTCACAGGCTGGATTTCAATGGATTCTACACGGAGCGTCTGGAGCGGATGGCCATCGAGCGCAGTCAGAAAGCTGCAGTGTAGCATGTCCTGCTCATGTGTGAGTGTTACAACCGTCACTCAGCAACACATACGTCCTTTCCTCACACCTCCATCAGCGCTGCAGCAACCGCCCAGATATTCACCGCACCAGTGTGAACATTAAATATGATGCGGAGTTAAACGTCCTCATGTTTGCAGCATCAAAGCCTCACATGTACATTTTAAGACCTGTGTAACTGATATGTTTATGAGTATGTTCACTCGCCTCTTGTTGTGTCTGTACAGTCATGTATGTTTGTTTTGCACTTCAATAAAACGAGACTTTACTGAATGAAGCTTGGATTCAACTCAACACTGGATTTGATTGTTGCTCGTAGAAACTACAGACTGAACCATTGAGACCTTCAGTAAACTGACTAACTGAAGATAAACACATAATGAATAATTTATTATTTAATGTGATGTTTAATGGTTCAGGTTAATTCATTCTTTGAGTTATTGGATGAAAAATGCGATTAACAGAAAATCCAGTGAAGCAGAAAAACAATGAGACCTGAAGAATGTGCAGCTGTATTTCTACTGTGGAATATCTGAAGTTGATTATTACTGACATCGTATACATGCTCCTGCTGGTTTAAACAATAATGTCTTAACTCACATTAACTCACACTTTGTAATAATCATAAATATAATAACATAAACTCAAATCTTATTGGGGATTCTGAAAATCCATCCACAACAATATCTTTTATAAAAATACTTTTTTGATGAGTCGAGCATGAATAATGATTTTATACCTGAAAAACAATGAAACCAACTTCAAAATAAAAGCATGCACAAATCTTGATGCTGTTTCCTAATATAGTAATTTGAGGAATATTTAAAATTGATCATTGCTTAGAACTAGAGTCAAAAACAAGTTTAATTTGATTTAAATTATGCTTCATTTCCCTAAAGGTGCAAAACTGTCGACTGGCTGACAACTTTGTTTTCACAAGACGTGAAAGTTTGTTGAAAATCTTTTATCATCAAAATGATAATTAATATTATTATTATTTATAAATTGTTTTAATCATATTATTAAGTGTGGCTTTTCAAACACGTCAGCTGTTTCCCATTCTGAAGAAATCTCACCTCTGTGATGATCAGAATAGTGATTTTATTTTGAAAAGCCTCACTCTAACGAGGTCTAAACCAGGTCTAATTTCTTGTGACTTTATTTTGACGGCAGCTTGTTTCCGGTAAATGTGGGGCGGCGGGGGCGGTGCTAAGTGTGGAGTGGGGGCGGAGTCTGACCGGACTGATTGACGGAGGAGAGTTAACGGGTCAGAGGAGCAGCGGTGACCGAGCAGAGCGCTTCATCCCGGGCCAGAGAGGGAACATGAGGCCGCTGTGGTTCACGTGGGGTAAAAAAACTTCTTCTCTTTATTTATTATTATTATTCATCTTTTTAATTCTTGCTGTTTGGAAACTTGTTCCTGAAAACAAGCTGCTTCAGTTCCAGTTGTTCACGACGAGTCCTCAGGTCACAAGTTGTGTCTCCGGATTTATTCCTAGTGTGGAGCTGCAGACTCATTATCAGTGATGATTCAATACTGTTTAAATCTGTTCTTTATGATTTTAAAAAACTGTTATGTCAGTTACAGCATCGTTGAATCCATGTTTTCAGTGATAAATAATATGTGTTTTTATTTCAATAAACACAAAACTGTAAAAATCTACAGTTCAGATTCACGTTAAAGTGATTTAGTTCTTTTTTTTTATCCATCAGCTTCGTCCTGCTCGTCCAACGCGTGTTTAACGATGAGCTTAACGATCCCAGAAGTTCCTGAGCCGAGGGTTTGACAGTAATGTGATAGAAAAGTTAAAAAACATGTCGTGCTTATGAACGGAGGCCTCGTCAACCCTGCAGGTCTTTTATTCTAGAGTGAGAGTCAGGTGGAGTCTGTGTGGTATTTAAAAAACCCTGCAGAGCATCGCCTCCACACTGGGATGAAGTGAATAACCCCGCTGTTGTTTGTCTGTGTGCAGTTTGTTTCGTGCACAGCTCGGGTCTGTTGTCTCACGTGGAGCGTTACGAGGTGGTCAGACCTCAGAGGCTGCAGAGGAGCAGCCTGAAGGAGAAGCAGGTGACTGCAGCTCCTCACCTGCACAACACACAAACACAGCTCATCCACTCGTTCTCTGCAAACACACCTGATATTTATACATGTTCTCTGTCATTCAGAGGAAAATATTACACTTCAATACAAACGTAAAGGTTCAGTATCTGTGGATATGATGTAATGATATTGACCCTAGTGTCAAGATATTAAACACTGAAATGATGTATTTGCTGATTTCAAACACAACTTTTGCATTTTTCAGTTTTTTTACACACGAACATCTTAATATCTGCAATAAGCTATATTCAATTCAGCTCCATAATAAAGATAATTTGCTGTTTTAGCATCTGTATCAGAGACAGATTCCCCAGAAGAACTCGTACGTCAGTGAAAACTTAACTGCAAAGTTAAATTAAATATTAGTCTGAGTTGAACTGTCAGTGGTTGTGACTGTTATTCTCCTGCAGCTTTATCCCGACACGCTGCAGTACGAGCTGGCCATTGAAGGGAGGACCCACACTATTCACCTGGAAAAAAACAGGTATACACTGTTTTTTAAATATATATAGATATTAATATATTTAAAAACCATTTCAGATCCTAAATTAAATATCAGTTTCTTTTTGTCTGAGAGGATCTTTGTATATTTGACAGTAATCTCATCGGGAGGGGCTTCACTGAAACACACTACTCAGAAGACGGGAAACGAGTGACAACATCCCCGAGTCAGGTGAGATTTCATTTGATTTTAACCGACCGAAGAATTCAGTAAAGACATAATCTCACTCTCTCTCTCTGTTGTGATCGGTAGTTGAGAAATAAGTTTTCTGAACTGACGCCTTTGACCTCATGAGTGTTTTTATTGGTGCAGGAGCTCTGTTACTATCACGGGCACATCGCGGGTGAGACGGACTCTTCGGTCAGTGTGGGGATTTGTTCGGGCATCAGGTGAGAAAACCTTCAAACGAATTGTTTTACAGAACGTTGGTGAAGTTGCTTCACGACGTTAAACAGCTCAGTGTTTCCTGTGTTTTTCAAACTGCGAGTGAATGAATATAAAACTATCTGTCACTATTTGAATTCATTTATTTTACTTCTCACCTCCTGTACTCACAGCGGCTTTGTTCGAGTCCGGCGGCAGGTTTACATGATCGAGCCTCTGGGACAGTCTGAGGACGGAGACCATGCAGTTTACAGACACGAACACCTGAAGGTCAGCTCCGGCTCCACGTCAAACACCACCACGATGTACGACCAGGACGAGGCCCAGGGGCCCCGCCTCGCTGGTCTCTTAAGGTCCAGACCCTGGGTAAGTCTTATCCAGTAATTTTAATTTAAACCTGCGTTAACTGGTGTTTTTTTTTCCATTTGAGTTTAAGATTCACTCACTTTTATCTCAGTTTTTGGTCTCCACCCATTCCCACAGGAAATATCTGTTTCCCCTCTATCTCTTTATCTGTGTAATGCACCACGGTGGCTTTTAGAAATGCTCGTGTGTGTGTGAATGTGCTGTATGTATATATTTAGTACTGTAAGTTACTATTACATTTATATGTGACCTTCTGAGTATTCAGATTCTGTCCTTTTTTACAGAGTATAAATAGAAAAACAAGTACAAATATGGTGTAATAATGAACGAACTGTGTGGATGTTTGTCTGTTTCCTTCTAGAAAACGAACCCTGTCACTCAGAAGTATGTCGAGCTGTTTGTGGTCGTCGACAACACTGAGGTGTGAATCTCATTTGAATCGTTTTACAGCTTTTATTTATCGCCGAGTAAACTCACCAGGTTTCTCTCCCTCCAGTATAAACGATATGGAAGTGAGACGAAGTCCCGTATACTCGGGGTAATAAATCACGTCGACAAGGTAACGTTGGATCTTTAAGCTGATGTTTCGTTCGCTGTTTGTGAAGCAGCTCTTCATTCATTCCTGAGTCTGTCTCCTCCCTCCGCCTGCAGCTCTATCGACCTCTGAACATCCGTGTCATGCTGGTGGGCCTGGAGATTTGGACGGACAGAGACAACATTGATGTTGTCGAAAACTCGGAGACGACTCTGGACAATTTCCTTCTGTGGCGGCGGACCCACCTCCTGCAGAGGACCAAGCACGACAATGCCCAGTTTGTGACGTGAGGATCAGGGTTGGAAATGTGCGAGGCTCAGTCATGCTGCCAGTTTGACCTGACGTTAGATGTTTGTCTTCAACAGTGGCAAAGACTTCGACAAAGACACGGTCGGGCTCGCTAACAAGTTCGCCATGTGCAGCGAAAACTCAGGAGGAGTCAACCAGGTATGACCGAGGAACTTCTTATCCGCTGCAGAGGAGGGCGGTGTTTTTGTATTTTATGATGACAGCTCTGCGTTTCTCCGTCAGGATCACAATTACAACCCAATAGGCCTCGCCTCCACCATCGCTCATGAGATGGGACATAACTTTGGCTTGTCCCATGATGCCGCAGGCTGCGTGTGTGGTCCACATCAGAGCAGCGATAAATGTGTGATGGCCGACAAGCTCAGGTGAAAAACACAGATCTGATCCACTTTACTTTCAAAGATGCCGAGAATGTTTGTGTGTTGAACTAAAGTATGAGGCCAAAAATATGCAGACAGGTTTGCACCCTGTAGTTCAGATGAAGGGAAAACTTAACACCACAGCCACACGTCTGTGCACAAAGAGTCTTTACCTGAATCCGGAGTTTGGCCTTTTCACGCAGCGTCAGTGTTGGAGCTCACTGGTGCTTGTGTGGTCAAATCCCTGCTGGTTCATCACCTGGAGGGAAATCTGAAACCAGAGGAGTGGACGCTGTTAGAGCAGCAGATCGATGCCCGTGGATTTAGAACGATGTGATTTAAAGGTGCACTTACTGTCACAGCATTAACGGGCATCCAGTGAATCGTTCTCATCCTTGAATCTGTTCGCTCGTCCTCAGGACAGCAAGTCAAGCGTTCCCGGAGTTTTTCAGCAGCTGCAGCTTGCAGCAGCTCGATGAATTCATGAAGCGAGCTCAGCCCAGCTGCCTGGATAGACCCCATCACATTAAGACCATCGACGAGGGCCCTCGCTGTGGCAACGCACTGCTGGACCCTGGAGAAGAGTGCGACTGTGGCACCGTGAAGGTAAAACCTTTGACACGGGGCTGACGCTGCTGGTTGTAGCAGAATGTTCTTTTCTTAATGATCTTGGAAAGTTTTAAAATATCCTTTGGGGAATGACGAAACCATGTGGGTTGATTTGTGTTGTAGCTGTGGCTTCCTGTGAGGTTAGTTAATGAAAGGGAGAGTTGATGTAACGCTGAGCTGCAGTTTGGCCTCAAATAGTTAAAATAGTTTTCCTGTGCGCTCACGTCTTATCACAGACTCGTTGGCAGAGACGCTGCTCGTGTGTGAGATTCAAATTTTAATGGTTTGGAATTTCAGCTCTTGCCCAAGATGCAACTGGAAACTTAAACATGACACGAGTGAAAGACACTGTTGTGTTTTCTTTGTAGGAATGCAAGAACCCTTGTTGTGATGCCTCGACTTGTCGCCTGACTGAAGGATCCCAGTGCGCTCACGGACAATGCTGCGATAACTGTCAGGTACGTCAGCTGCCTGTAAATCCAGCTGGTACACTGGGGCTCTGATGTTTGTAGTGAAGCAGAAATGAAAGAACCTGATTCGAGTTAATCGTCTGAGTTGAGTTATTTCAGTCAGACCAAAGCGCTGGCAGCAGAAAGGTCAGTCGAACAGAAACACACCCTGCAACTGTGGTTGTTAAAATAACGACAGGAGAAGGCTTCAATTAAAATTCATCAGAAACAGCAGCAGCTCGATAATACCAGGAAGCAGAGGGTGATGCCCATGAACCATAGCTGTGAGCACATCCTTCCTCTGGTGGTACACGTCGTGAATAACCACAGAAACACACAAGCTAATTATGTTTTCGCTGTTTAACCCTCATCACCACTTCATCTGTGGTTTTAACCCTCAGTTCCAAACGGCTGGAAGTGTGTGCAGGAAGTCGGCCGGCGACTGTGACCTGCCTGAACACTGCACCGGCCTGTCGGAGGAGTGTCCCGAGGACAGTTTTGAGATGAACGGCAAACCCTGCTACAACCAGGCACAGGGCTACTGCCACGACGGCCAGTGTCCCACACATGAGCAGCACTGCTGGAGGCTGTTTGGAGAAGGTACCGTCAACACGCTGCCGTCAGTGTGGTCACTCACTTCTCAATAGAAAGGAATGATAAGTACTGAGAGAGTGTTTCTGAATTCTGACTTAATAGCTCATTTAAAAAAATGAGACATGACCGGTAATGAAGTTGTGTGAGTGCAGATGTGCAGTTGTTTTCTTGTGTTCTGGCAGAAACCAGTGGATCTTTATATACAAACTTGTGTTGTGCTGCCAAAACTTGGAAAGTCTGGACTTCTCATGTGTTCTGTCCTCAGGGGCCAAGGTTGGATCAGATTCGTGCTTCAACCTGAACAAACGAGGCGAGAAAGGTGCAAACTGTGGGAAAAATAAATTCGGCTACATCCGCTGCAGTGAACAGTACGTTTCATGGCACTGAGCTGGCTGCACTGAGGTTTTTAAAGTGCTTGGTCGATTTACTGACTCGATCCTTCTCTTCTTTTTGTAGGAATTCGAAGTGTGGATCTATGTTTTGTCACGGAGGGGGCGAGTCCATCACTGGTAAGATGGCAGTGTACACTGTGCAAAACATCATCCAGTGTAAACTGGTCGAGGACGACAACACCAGAAACATTGACATGGTGCCTCGAGGAACCAGATGTGGAATAAATAAGGTGAGAGTCGAGTCACGTTACGTAAAGTTTTGAATGAAGTTGGACGTGTGGCTGAGAATCTCTCGTGTGCACAGGTTTGCCTCGACAACAGATGTGTGGATATATCAGTTTATGGGAAAAAGGAAGATTGTTCAAAGAAGTGCAACAATAACGGGGTGAGTGAAGAAGAATTTACATGTGGCTGTTTTCACTTTTCAAAGTTCGACTGTGAGTGTTTGACTCTGAAACGACTTTCTTCAGGTGTGTAATCACAAGAACGAGTGCCAGTGTAATCCCGGCTGGTCTCCGCCTCACTGCGACAAGCTGTACGCAGATTTACCTCAAGGTACAGAACCGCTTGTCTGGATTTGATTTTATATCTTAAAATATAACTGAGTCTTCCCTCGAAGGGCGGAACCGATAGAAACAGGTCACACCCGATGGTTGAATCATTTTTCCAGTAGGTACTAAAAAAAAAAAAAGGATGATTCATGATGAGTGATCTCTTAAAGCTCCCAGCGATGACCTCATCCTCTCTTAATGGTATCTTCGACTTCACCACATTTAAAAAAAACCTTTTCGTCTGGATTCCAGTTTAAGCTTAAACACAGTTTATCAAATTAATAATGCGATATGTCACCAATAAGGTATTTCTGCACAAAGAGCTGGAACTAACTAAGAACCTGAACCAGAATAACCTCCGATCGCTGTAACACGTGATGCATCACTGCAACAGGAACATGAAGTTTCCCTTAAAACTCGATAACAGAGTTTCTAAAGTAGTTTAGTCACACACAAGAAAAAAACCCTAACTTACTTCAAACAAAGGTGAAGAGGTCAAACTCTGAGCAGAACAACTTTGTGAAACTTCTGCACAAGCTGCTCAACAACTTTTCATCAGAAGAAGTGATGAAATGTCCGTTGTCAGCAGATTATGGTGAAATGTCCAGATTGGGACACTTTGACATTGGGTCTGTTGCCTTCGCTCTTTCTTCCCTGAGACATTGTGAAAATGTTTTTTGAAAATCTTTCTGCATTTTTATCAGCAAACACCAGATTCGTCCAGTTTCAAACGAATGTTTTCTTGTTTTTCGTGCGACTCTTCCCGTCAGGTTCGGGACTAAAGTCGCCTCAGTGGTAAAAACGTAACAGCACAAAGTGGTGAACTCATGTTCCTGTGAGGATTAACAATAAAACCAGCTTGCTTTTAGATTATACACACAGTATAAACGTCTTGTTCCATATAAAATGAATTTACAAGCTGTATACAGTGCGACATTGTGCACAGCACCAGAGTGAGTGCGTGTAATAACGGCTGAACGTCTCCCTGTCTGTGCCCGCAGGTCAGACGGAAATAGTAGTTGGCGTGAGTGTCGCTCTCTCCGTCCTCCTGCTGATCACCGCGGTGATAGCGGGACTGATGTGCTGTAAAAAAGACAACGTGGACAACTACAGCTGTAAAAGGTAGATTCTTAAAACTTCGATTGAACTTCTCGTGTTGTTTTTAAATCCGCCTCCCGGCTGAACGAATTTCGTGTTTGCAGGAAAGTGCACTCAGCTCCAGGCAAGTTGAACCCGATGTTCCAGGATGTAAACGTTAAAGAACGACCTCAGATCAGTCTGCCTACTCTCATGGACTCAACACGAGCCTATGCTCCTCTGGTCGTGGCTGTGACTCCCTGCAGACCGGCTCCGCAGGTACGACACGAACGTCCCCTCAGACATTCAGCAGCTAACGGTGTGGAAGTGTTTCAGAGAGGGGTTTACAACGTCCACGCAGGATTCTGTAATAATTCTCTCACGCCTTTTGTTTGCAGCCGCCACAGAATCCAGCGTCGCCTGTCTCACACACTGAGCCGGTGAGCTTCAATAAAACATGTCATGTGATCTGATGTACAACTGAGGATTCAAGAGTCACGTTAAATAATGCACAGAGAAAGTTCTGTGAATTAATATGTGTTTAAAATCTATTCAAAAAAGAAAAGTAGAACACGAATTACCCTTTAATTCAACTCTAGCAGATTTCAAGACGATGTTAAGATGCAAACAAACATCTGTCGATGTTCTCGCTGAGTCTGAGAAAGACGGAGCACAAACTTAAAGAGGAAAGAAATAAACCTGAGGACGCTCGTTTGGTAATTAGGTCAAAACTAAACTCGGTGACTTCTCCTTCTTCACTCTAGACAAAACCTCAACCTCCAGCGAAACCTTTGCCACCTCTGAACAAACCACAGGTGAGTCACACCTCCTGCTCTCACTCGTCCGTCCGTCAATTATCAGTGAGTCTGCTGGATTTGTTTTTGGACGGTGGCCATTTTCACACGTGTTTGAAATGACTTCTCATTAAATTTCTTTTCAGTGTAAAGCAGCAAAACCAAATCCTCCTCCTGTGCCTCCGGTCAAGCCCAGTCCTCCCGCAGCAGCAGCCAGAGTCAAGCCGTGCACTCCTCCACCCCCCCCAGCCAAGCCTCAGGTCCGCAGACTCACATGAGAGAGAGAGAGAGAGAGGTGTGTGTGTGTGTGTGTGTGTGTGTGTGTGTGTGTGTGTGTGTGTGTGTGTGTGTGTGTGTGTGTGTGTGTGTGTGTGACTGAGGATGTGACCAACAAGTTGCTGCATTGTTGTGTTTGTAAAAACATCCTTGTGTAACATTAAATTATCTTTTACTGGAGGAAAGTTGCACAATTCTCTCCTCAGCGTTTCTGTCTCAGAGACAAAAGAGAGCGAGGGTCGAGAACAGGTTCGTCTCTGCTCTGCGGTTCGGACGCGGCCTCGTTAGTTGAACACAACCTCCCGGATGAGCCACTATTTAAATGAATGCAGTTTTAAATATTTATGTGATGTTTGCAAAAGGGACTGTGTGAGAATCATCGGCGGGAGATCGTAGAGTTAACGAGGTTCACGACTCGTTTCCGCCGCCCAAAGATTTTATAACAATCAGATTAACACTGATCAGCTTCAGGAAAGTGTTTTGTTTTCGAGGTTGATCAGTGGATTCTGTGAAGTCGTTCAGTGACGGGAAAATAACAGAAACTACATCTGTTACGGTTTAGAACGATCTCTATTTTTAAATCGTGCAGGAAAGGGTGTTGCTGTTCTCTCGTGAGCCGAGGGGCCGCGTCCACTGAAGAGCTTTGTGAGCGCCCGTCATTTCTGCACAGTCCCTAAATCGTCCGAAGCCAGTCTGAACTTAAAGGTTGATTTTTTTTTTTTAATCTCTCTACACTTTACTTGAAATCATGTCGGCGGTACTTTGAGCACGGAGGCTTCGTGTTGTTGTGATTCAGCCTGAAACATTTACATGTTTGTCTTCAGCCCGGAGCAGAAATCTCATGGTTGTTTTACTGCACTGGTTTTTTTTTTTCTAGGGCAACAGTCATGTGCTTTTTACTTTGAAGCAGAAATTAGTGTTTTGTTTTTTTTTTTAAATCAGCGATCGATCTTTAAAAAAAGCAAAACGTCAGTTGATATGATCACAATTCTCCTTTTCTATCCATCACATGATGACGTGAATGTAAGAACGTATGAGAAGTTTGTTTTCTTGCAACAGACAAAGTGCACTTTATTACAAAAGTATGATGTTGCATCTGCAGATTGTAAAATTCTTATCAGCTGTTTTTTTTTTTTTTCATCATGATTAAAATGTAAATCTTCCTCAGTGAAGTCTGTCGACGTGTTATTTTTCCGTTCACTCAGCTGCTGCCTGTTCTTCCCAGGAAAACGTTTTCATCGTTTCGGTTAATCCATAATTATTGTTCTCCAGCGAGACGCAGACGGACGCAGGCTGAGGAGCAGCAGTGAGTCAGATGTGGGTTTCCTGCTCACACTCAGAGCTTTTGTTTCCTCGGCCTCGTGGGAAACAACAAAGAACTTAGTGAGTGAATAAGAGGCTCCGTGATATTGACTCATTGCATATTAACATTAGCGTCCACAAGATCTATAGAGTGTTAGAACTATAGCTTCTAAAACAGCGACTTTAGTGACGACGGATGGAAATAACATTTTATGGATTATTATGAAATCTTGTATAAAACTTAAATCACCCTCAGAAATGATCATCATTATAATCCTCTTTTATTAATTGCTGTGTCCAATAACAAAGCTGACTGTGAGAGATGTTGTGTATCAATGAACCCACAGAGACTCTGAGCTTCTTTTAGCTCCTTGTCTTGGTTGTGCTGCTAAAGATCCAGAGTTCTCTCCCTCGGGGGACGAAACAACTGAAAGCTAAAATGAGAGTAAATGTGAGCCTTGGACTCTGAGGGCATTGTGTCATCGTGTCTTTGAACACAGAGGGCGTCGTCATGTTTCAACAGGACAAACACAACGTCTTCTGAAATCACGTCTTCCTCTGTGAGGACGAACCTCTGCATCTTTTTAGCACAAACCTCGACAGACATTCGATGCCAGATGTATAAAATCAGTTTGCTGCAACACATCAGCTCTCAGACGTGGGGGGGGGGGGGGGGGGGGGTTGAAGGAATGTGTGTCTGAGCAGAGTCTGTTCCAGTGATTCACTCTGATTCAGACGGAACCACTCATAAAACAAACGTTTACAATGAGCGTGGTTTGTTCTACAGCTCTGTCTCCGCTCATCGCTCATTCTGCAGGAGATGATATGTGACAGTAAAGTCTTTCTTCTGTAAAGGTACAGGGGCGTTTACTCAAATGCAGCAGGCGGTGCATTTCTGCTGAGAGAAAACCTCAGAACACAAACCAGAGTCAAACCAGGATCAAGGATCTTTGTCTTTCGATTGTTTAATCTTAACTTCTGAACTGTGTTCTAATGTCGCAACAGCAGAATATCACTGACGTCAGCTTTATTACTTTTGAATGTGTGGAAGTGCCAGAGGTTTAGACAGTAGTCCAAAACTCACGCATGACTTTCCATGCTCTTAACAATGCTGGTAAATCATTTCCTGATCCGTGTGGTCGAACGGACGAGCCCGAGTCCTCGGCTGAAGCAGAGAACACTCAGAGAGACGGGTCGAGGAAGGAAGACGAGATCTAGATCATCTACAGAGCTCAGTGACTCAGTGTTATTCACTGGGTTTCAGGCCTGAGACACAAACGTTGAGACAAATCAGTTTCCAGCATCTCGATTGTTTCCAGCAGGAAGACGTCGCAGCTGAAGTTTGTTTTTTCTCACAATGAAAAAGGCCTCATGTGACTCGTAACTTTAAATGTTCGACCACAGCTGTTGATTTAGTTTGAAAATACAGGAACGCAAGTCAGGGTCACGTTTGTGGACTTTTCACTTCGCCCACAGAAAGCTGCTCGTCTCCTGGTTTCAATTTGAGAAATGAGAAAGTGATCCCGACCCGGGGGTCGGCTCCTCCCGTGTGGGCTCAGGGTGAATCACAAAGATCACTGGAGGAAGGACACGGGTTTCTGAGGAAGCTGCTTTATCTCGGAGGCTCTGCTGGTTCCCCGCAGGGAGCCGGCCTCATTTCTATAAGGTTCCAACTGTGGGAGAGACGGTTTGAGACACGACGTCACGAATCAGAGGACGTTACGACATCTCGTCCTTCAACGGCTCCGTGATTAGAAGATTAAAAAAAAATAAGGACTTCAGATTTCTGCTTTATCTACAAGGACAACCAGGATCATCTGAGCGGGACATCGCAATGTCTACTGGGCCTTGAAGGAGACGAGGGGGGGGGGACGGAGAAGTTATTCACAACCCATTATATCCGAAAGACAGGAAGACATAACATGAAGCTGCAGGGACAAAAGTGTCTTCATGAAGATGAAGCTTTAGCTGCTCGGAGCCTTTCTCACACATAACGTTCAAACTTAACGTTTGCTCATCTGATCAGCGTCAATGTCACAGAACAACACAGAGTTCGTCCACAACCACTTGTAGTTTGTTATATTTTTAGATGTGTACAATGATAAATACTTATATTTGGTTGTATTTTCTTTTTAATTATAGTTATTTATTACATTGCCCTTAATTTAGCCAACATGACTAAACGAACCTTTTACTTTCTGTTGCCGTGTCACAACCTGAATATGAAATATAAAAATATATATAAATAACATTTCTGAAACACAAGCTCGTCATGCCAAAGTCTTTTTATTTTATTTCCAGGCAAACATTTGATCTTTATACACCGACATTTCTAAAAATTAAACATTCAGAGACAAGTTGAAACCATCGGATGGAAACAAATACTCTAATCAAAAGAAGACCAACAAATCAAGTTACTTAAATATAAAAAATATCTTCTCTCCATTGCACTTCAACTTCATAAATACAACTCAGAAGGTTACTTCCTCTCTGGCCCGAAGTCAACGACACCTGACGCTCAGCGGCTGAAGAGGCCGAACGTGCTACAGACATTTTATTTGAATGGAAACCAGGTCGTCTAACGCCTCCACGAAAACTGAAGCCTGCGTTCACGTCATAAACCGCTGAGCCCCGTGTTTGAACTCACAGGATCGAGGGGGCTGCACTCAACACGTTTACCACAGAGAACATCATCAAATGACTTTTCTTTCTGAATTAGAAAAAGAGGATGTCACGTACTCCTCTGCTGCAATCAGCAGATATCAAATTGAACTCTGTTTTCTTAATAATTAAAAATGAATTTGAGCCCACTGGGACATTTACTGTGTATTTAAATATTCTTTATGTTCGTATTGATCCACAACTCAAAGATATTCAATGAATTCTTATTATTTTTATTATTGTATCGTGTTTAAATCGTTACAATGGAGAAACTACAAATCTTGACATTAATCAATAAATGGACTCATCGTTGTTTTGGCTTCATATGACACGAACGCAGCCTCGACCGTCCAGTGAAACAGAGCGTGTGTGTCAACGAGACCCGAACCTCCGGTTTAAAAAGACAGACGTACATTAAAGACACAGTATGCACATGATGGCCCGCCACGTCCGTCACACACACCATGACAGAGACTTCTGCCTGTGATATAAAATACTTGATTCGAAAATGAACTTGAAGGAAAACAACACGTGCACGGAATCTAAACGCCAGAATGTTTATAGTAAATCATACGAAATCGATTTCGAGTGTGAGAATAACAGTTTCCGTCTCGTCAGCCTGGGACGCTTCGTCTCGGTACAGAGAGGATACATGGGAGTATCAAAGTGCTGTTTGCTTGATTGTAATTTCCTCCTCCAACGCCCCCCCCCCACCCCCCACCCGCTCGCCCACTTCCCGTCCTTTCCTGGTGTCACGAGGCTTCTCTTGTTTCTGTCAAATATTCTCCCACGTGATTCACATCGTCCTCGAACCCTCAAATCTGCTGCTACAGTTTTGCAATGAACAGTACAAATGAACATCGTTGGTTTTCATGAGTTGTGATAAACTTAGTGCAGCAGAAGGAAACAGAGGACGGGAGGGACACTTGTAGAAAAACAGGAATATTCATCGATCAAACGTTCCACCGCGTGAGACGATGGGACGGACACCACTGAGCAGGTGTGAACTCTGTTTGATTTTTTTATTAAAAGAGAGAGAGAACCGTTTTGTTTTGGTTTTTTTAAAGAGAATATCCCGAGTCCATGTACAACTGTACAATGTCGTGGTGGCGTTCTGCTGCGTTCACAGCTCACAGTCCTTAGTGTTACTCGGAGCAGGGATGGAGGACGCACACAGGTCTTACGCGTTTTGCTTTTTTAATTTTGTTGTTAAAGTTTCGTATTTTGTCCAGCTCCAGTCTTGGTCCTTTAAAGAGGAAAACCACTTTGTTAAGACTTGAGACGATGAGACAGAATTAAAGAAAAGTGTTTTACTGAAAACTGAAAGTCAGCAGCTACACAACTAACATGATTCAAATGTTTATTTATTTTAATATATTGTCACCAAGCAGCTCAAACTTAGGAGACGTCACTGAATCACTTTTCAAAAAGTCTCAGACACTTTTTCTTGACCCTGTCATGTCATGATTTGGATTTAATGAACATAACTTGGTTAATTTAATCTAAACAAACAAACTGAATGTGCAGAAAATCTCTTTGTACGATGTTTTAAACTCAATTCAATGGATGAATATAAGATGAAACATCTCAACACTGGTTTGTCGCACTTTCAGATATTTTGGTCTATTTAATTAAAAAGTTAAGATCCACTCAAGTCTTTTTATGTGAACTTTTCTCCGATGTGTAATTGAAGAAAACAAAACATGATCTTAATGATAAATCAGTCGGTTCATCGTTTAATTCTTTTCCTAACTTTGTCGTTTAGCAGCTTTCTGACGTCATAACTATTTTTCACATATTAAAATTTCAGATCTAACTGAACCCCTGAGTCTAAAGATCAAACCTTTGTTCTACTTCACTCACAACCCTTGACCGATATCTGACTTCAGACTAATGTGACGGATTAAGAGCAGTGAACTCACCACTATGCTCTTGGTCTGTTCATCAGCCGCCTCCTGCATCAGGCTGGTCAGCTGACTGAGGTACTTCTGGTTCTCCTGCAGCAGACGTGGAGCCGCATCACTGACAAGAAACAGAGACGTCTGTTAGAGACGAGCTGCTCACATGAGAGCAGCGAGTATTTAAGTTCACACCTGTTGCCTTTTAACACAGTTAACAGTTCGTTACACATTTCAATACGAGGTTTAAGCTCTTTTTGTGATTTTCTGTCACTTCCATCCTGTTGTGGAGTCATCGCTCCAAAACCTGAGGTGATCATAAGTTACTCACAGACCACGAATCGACTGGTGTGATCAGTTACCTGTCGTTGGGCCCAGGTAGGGAGGTCAGAGGATGTGGGGAGCTGACGGGTTGTGCCGACTGTGACCACTGAGAAACCTGCATCAGGTTGGACGACTCTGGACTGGCTGCTATCGAGCTCCGAGACGAGTTCTGAGCCTGGAGGAGGGAGAGAGATCATACTGATACATGAAGCAACGAGTCACAGACTGATGAAGGAATCTAGTAGAAAGGAGTATTTTGTCACAATCATATGAATGTTTGAGTTGTGGTCACAGTAACTAACTCCCTACGTGATTCCAAGTGACCGTTCCAAGTTCCTAAGAAATAACATTCATGAGAATAAGACTCACAAACCACGCACTGCCTCCCGTCATGGCGGCTCCCTGGAATGAATCCATAAAAATAGCACTTACACATGCGATCTTCAGTAAATGCCAGAACTCTCTCTGTCTCTTTATCTGCATCTGCATCACTGTGTTGTCAGCGTCCTTGATGCTCTCCAGGGTTTTCTCAATCCGTGGAAACAGGTCAATGATCTTTTGTTTGCTGATCAGGATTTTTCTGTTGGGAGGACCCGACACTTATTAAAGCCGTTTTCATATCAGACACATTAATATTGAACGCTGATAAAAACAGACAGTTGAAGGAATCCCAGTCACGTGTGAAATGCATCTTAAGTAAACATGGACGTATTGAGTTGTACCTGAGGTGCGTGTACAGATCTTTGAGGACCTTGTCTTGGTTCTGAACGGTTTGAATAATGGCCTTCACCATCTCAGAGCTGTCGCTGCTCACATCTGTCTCAGATACTAAGAGATTAGCATCAGATAACACACTTAACTCAGGCTCCGGTTTTTAGAAATGCATTCATTTGGAACATTTTGATATTAAACGTGTGTTTTCTTACTTTTGCACTTCATCTTCAGTTGCTTATAGAGCTCGATGGCCTTTTCTTCTCTGCAATAAAACAAACGTGTCAGATTTACACATTTAAATTGTTTTTTTTTAAAAACCTGGATGCTAAAGCTCCAACATCGTAACTTAAAGAAAGCTCATGAACAACTGGAGCCAACAGCTGTTTATTCCCTGGAGTTTTAAACAGCAGCATGTTTTAAACACCACTGAAGTCACGCCAGCTGCAGCTTGTTCAGCAGCACAGAGGAGCGTCTGTCTCCTTCCAAACAACAAACCCTTTAAACCTCACGGAGGCAGGTGGTGAGTGGACGGCTGCTCAGAGCTCACGCCAAGACGCCTCAATCCAGAAGACGACCAAAGAACACTAACTTAGTGAGTAAACTTTTCAAGATGGCGCCTGAAAAAAACTCCTCCCAAATCCTCCTCAAACATAAATTTACATACAATGACATATTTACAGCATTAAGCCTCAGCAGACTGAAGTGTTATTGATCTATCTGTATGTTTCCGTCCATTCAGCTCATTTTATAAGATCCACACACAGTTTGTTTGTTTCAGGCGTAAACACCAAGAGAAGCTAGTTCAGGATCTTTATCTGAAGCGATGACAACAATCGCTCTCTGACTAAACAACCTCTGAAGGAAACCGTGGACGGTAAAAAACAAAAGGCTGTTTTGTGCTGGAGGTTTTCGCTCCTGTTCGGAATTCTTTGTAAAAAGGTTTTTGTTAAGATGAATGAAAAATGAGGTTATTATCATGATCCATCTCACAACATGTCCGAATGTTCAAACGGATCAAGTGATTCGTCCTTTGTCCGTCCAAATGGGACAAAGACAATATCTGATGCCATCTCCTGGCTTCAGACTCCATTAACACTCACAGCTGCTCCATCTTGTCTCCTTGGCGCCGAGCGTACGGGCTCCTCTGAAGTTCCACGATCTCCGAGTGCAGAGCCATGATCTCGTCATCCAAGTGGCTCACCTCTGCCACCTGCAGGACAGAAACAGGAATCACGACGAGGGTGCTCACAGTCAGGATTTGCACTGACAGGAAACGCCAGAGGACATTTGAATGGTTGAACGTGTGCATTTTGTTTTGTCCACATGCATCACCTGTGCGAAAGCAGCAGCTCGCTCCTCGTTCTCCTGCCAGGCCTTCAGCATCTTCTCAGAGGCTTTGGAAGAACACAGACGAATCATCACAACGAGAAAAGTCATAAAAATATGAACTCAAATTAAAACAAAAGCTGCCAGTCAACACTCACATATGCCATAGTGCATCTGATCGCTGTACTTCTCCAGGTCGTACTGGATGCTGCTCTTGAAGAAATCTAACTTGGCTTTCAGCTGCTGAGAGAAGCCGAACATGCTGTTCTTACACCGGGTCAGGTTGGTGTTGTAGCGCAGGAGGCTCAGCCTGGAGGGAGGAAGAGGAGGAGGAGGAGGAGGAGGAGGAGACAGATAAGAGTGAAGGTATTTGTAGGAGGACATGTTCTATCTCCAGTGAGCAGAGATTAAGAATGAAACAGAAGCTAGAATTGTCCACACAGACAACAGCCTCTTGTCCTCCAGGATTTTTCATTTACAAATTAAGTCATGACTTGAAAAGACTTAAGAGTAAAATAAAAAAATCCTCCTACAGCAATTCATGTAAAACAGGTCATTTTAAAAACATCGACCAACTTCTGGAAATAAGCTAAATAAAGATTGCTCAGTCAGTCATGTGACTCACATCGCTGCCCTCTGTCCTTGAAACAGTCGGCTGTAGTCGTCCTTTAGTCCACAGATGTAGCTCACTGCTTCACCCCAAACCTTCTTCAACGCCACCAGGGGCAGCTGGGTCTTGGCCTCTTGAACTGAAAAAGTTCAGACGAGACACATGATGTTTCTCTGCGTCTTTCCTCTCGTGTGGTCTAAAGGTTTTTTTGTGTTTGTTAAAGTTCTGCAAAGTTAAAAATCCCAAAGTCTGAGGGAAAACAAAATCCATCAAGTTGAGGACACTGGCAACATAGATGAAGTTTTGAACGTCAGTTTAACTGAGACACGAGAAGGATGAGAAAGCAGAGATCTGTTGAATATATTCACTATCGATACATCACAGTACATTTATCTGTTTCCTTCAGCAGCAGCATGAATAACTTGAAATCCCCTCACCGATGGTGCTGACTTTGTCCGGCAGCTGTCTGGCGCTGAAGGGCCCAGAGTACTTGGTGATGCTCTTGTCGAACAGGTAGACGATGTAGCTGTCCCAGCCTCTCTACACAGCAGAGCAGGACATCATCAGTTACTGCAAACACCTTTTCCTGCAGCTCATTACTGAGCCGCTCAAAGTCCCTCAGCGCACATACAGCAGTGAGGTATGAATCATGAGAAGTGCACACGCAGCTTTTTCTGCATCACTTTCTCACCCCTGAGAAGAGTCGTTTAAAAAGCTCCGGTGGGAGAGAAGAAGTATTTTTGTCTCTATTAGAGCTCGAGATGTTTTGATCCTTATTTCTCTTCCCAATAACGATTTCGATTCCTGATCAGGGCTCCAGACAAACTTTTCAGTGGTGGCACCAGTGAGGTGCACCACAACAAAGTTTTTCATTGTGACTTTTGGCCACTCAATAATACGCCTATTATACCATTTCTTGACAGTTGCCACATACGTTGGTATTTTCTTAAATAGGTTTGGGTTCAATCTGATTGGTTCGAATTCAGTTCAGGATATTTCATTGTAAGATTCCAATTTTACCTAAATATGAAATAAACCCTCAGAGAACTAAAGCAGCAAACTGAACAAGCAAACTTTTAACTAAAACATTGTTAAAAATATTAAGGTAGACCTGTCTCAATAACAGATTTCGTTGGACGATAATTTGTCCCAGAGAAAGTTGTGATCATTGTGAAACAACCAGTACGATGATAATATTACAGCATAGTTATGAAAGTACAACCTGATGAAACTGAGGTCTTGCAAACAGTTCATGTTGCTGTTTTACTTGTGGGACTTTCCAGTGTGAAATGTATATTACCAAACTGCTGACATGTTAGCTAGTTCTGGTTAAAACCACACGAACAGAAATCAGTTCTTCCCAGTTGACTGCAACTGACAGTCGAGCACAACTGCTGTTTTAGATCGGTGTATAGATTTTTTATAGACGGGGCATCTCTAAAAAGAGCTGGAGACAGTTTGTGGGCTTTGGTCCAGCGTGAAAGGGGTTTTAAAGCGATCAATATCAAACCCACCACTCCATCTAAGACACACTGCGCGGCGGACTTCCTGGGGTCTAGTGATACACCCGTCTCCTGCAGCAGCTCCTGGTTCACCACTTCGATCTTGGTCTCGGCCTCGATGCGTTTCTGCAGGCTGTGGAGACTCTCGTCTGGAGTCAGCTGGAAAGAGTGGACCTGGGCTGTGGTCATGTTCAGGATGTGGACGACCTGAGGGGGCAGAGGAGAAAGGGGAAGATGTGGAGTGCAGGTACAGATAACCTCACGTGCTCAAGTCCTAAAAACTTCAGATCCAGAAAAAAAGTCTGTCAAAAACTCACCTTTGTACTCAGTATCTGCTCCAGTACTTCAAAGCACATGGGTTTCTTGGTGTCGGGATTCACTTTGCCTCCTCTGTAGACAGGATCCCACTTTAACATCAGCTGAAGCAGAGACTCCATCGGCTCCAGCTGTGTCCTGTTAGACAGCAAATACATTCCAGGAGAGGGATGAGCACCAAACAGCAGACACATCTTTCATTTGAGGGATTTGAACAGCCGTGTTGTTCCAACCTGCTCAGATTGTTGGGGTAAGGGAGGTGTGTGGAGAATCTGACTTCTCCATTCAGGTCTTCAACCGCCATGATGTCTTTAGGACCTTTATTCCGTACTTTGCTCGCCCTGTGAATGGAAAGAGACAGGAGGAATGAAATGAATCATCATATGATGGATCAACAGAAAAATAATCAGCATCAAGCAAAAGCAGTGAAAGAAATTCCCGAATCATCTGATTCTAACCAAATAAATCGTGTAAGGTTTCTTGGTTTTACATTATTATGATTCTTTTAAACCTGGCTAATTAACTATTGCGGTTCATGTTTGCGATGAACCCATGAAGGTGCAGACAACTTTCACTGGTTTACTGAAGAAAACGTGATGTTTCTCAGGTTAGTTCTGAATTTACAAGGATTATGTTTTTCCAACGATTTACAAGTAGGTTTATGGACTTTAGAAATAATGAGTGGAAGTTACACTGAATCTAAAAGTGTGAGTTCATGTTCAACTTGAATTATGACTCTGAGGAGAGTTTGATCTGGAACATCAATCGTAGCAATCGGGTACTTTAAGTTTTAAATTACTGAAACTGCCTCGATGAGCTGCAGCTACAGCCTCCGACCGTGTTGATTAACAGACCAAACTGCAACGACTAACCTCCGCCTGCTGCTACAATAACTCACTTCTGTCAAAACGTTTTGCTTATCACATCAACTTACCACTGCACAGGTTGAAGGTTGTGCAAGAAAGGACGGAAACCACAACTGCACTCGAATATCATTGTACCAAAGCTCCAGTAGTCCACAGTGACGGTGTACGGCTTATTCTCAAACAGCTCGGGTGCCTGCAGGGAAGAAGTGCTGCATTTCATCACAGCCATTTTCAAACATGAACTCTGGAGAATGTCTGCACACTAGAGTCCGGACTTTCACAAATGAAGGCTGCAGCACGACATTCTCCGGGTCAGACGCATTCACAAACAGCAACAACAAAATCTCCAAGGCGGCAGGAGAAACTCCGGATCACATGCAGCCACTCCGCATAATTTCAGGAGATTATCCCGAGTTTGGTGCATGTTCGGAAGCAGCTCCCGACACATTTGGTCGACAAATATGTTTTACACTTTGACCAAGTTGGGCAAAACCACGTTGTTAAAATTATTAGTGAAGACAGAAGATTAAAAGATTTCAACACGTGATTAGAATAAGACCTTGATTACATGAAGCTATGTGCTCCTGTGGTTTAAGAAATAATTACTTACCAGGTACTGCAGCGTGCCGACAAAGGAGGTGCACAGACTCCCCTGGTCCAGGTCTTTAGCGTAGCCCAGGTCAATGATTTTGTGAACCAGCTGAAGAAGAAGAAAAAGTCATTGTGAAATAATTTCATTGAAGATGTAGCGTGAAACAGAGGAGGCAGAAAATCTAAAGGTAGCAGGTTACCTTTCCGTTGATATCCTGAAGCACAATGTTCTCAGGTTTAAGATCTCTGTGGATGATCTTGTTTTCATGCAGATACTGGATACCAGCTCCTGTGGCAGGAGTCAGAGGTTGAAAATGAGCGATCTCTGAAAGACACGACTGAATGAACGAGGTGAACCAAAGAAAAGATGCGGTCATACCAACATCGTTGAGTAAGGACAGAACTTCACTCTCTTTCAAACCGCAGCAGTTTTCAGGTTTGCTCAGAACCTGTGACGAAGATAAATGTGTTTGAGTCAAACAGCAGTAAACCTACGAGTGGTGACTCAACCTGAAATGGACTGATGAGCTTATCACACACTTTGACATGAGGCACATTTATTTACATTGTGATGTGAGTGATAAAGACAAATGTAAACTCAACACGGCAGAAAACCCTCGAGTGGACTCATGTGAACATCATTTAGAAAGTCAACGAGTCTCTCACCCTCCTCAGGTCTCCTCTGGAGCAGTACTCCATGGCCAGCAGGGGAAGATCATTTAAGGCTATGTACTTCATCTCGTCTGGGACTTCTCGGGCTGTCACAACATTTATGTGATTTAATCTGAGAGAGAGAGACAGAGTCAGAACTTCATTACGTTTTGATAATTGTCTGCTTCAATAGCTCACACGTCAAAGTTCATCTACATGAACATTTGCATTTTCCTTGGAAGAGAACGTCTGTGCAGGTGCCTCATCATCATCATCATCATCATCATTATTATATCAGACAGGAAGTAGATGAGAAAAAGTACGAACTTCTTCATGATCTGGATTTCTCTGCTCCATCTGTCCTTATTTCTTGGAGTGAGCTCTAGACGACACATTTTTACAGCAAGCTTTTCGTTTGTTTCCTACAAAACAGGCAAAAGAAATTCCATTATGATATAAATACATTAGTTAATGTTAATTAGTTAGTTACTTGATTTATTAAGTGTAAAAATGACAATTCAAACAACTGCAGCAAACAAAATCTACAACTTTTAAATAAATTAACTGTGAAGTGGGATTCTTGCACCGCTTGAAACTTTTTTTATGGAGCTAAGAGTCTTAATATTCCTGCTTGATTACATTTCACCCACTCTTGCAGGACATCAACAGCCACACGAAGATGTTCAGTGAAAAGCTCAAACAGACTGTGGGGGTCGTTCCTAAAGCTTCAGTCTATTTCACCCTGTGTCCGATCGTCCTGCTGATGAACCCAGCATCCTTTCACTGCCTTGACTGACTGAACCAGATTTGCCTGCTGCATCATGTTTGGTGTAATTAATTCTCCCTTCTGTCTGTAGAGTGTAAAAGCGTTGACTAAAGCTGCTTTCAGACATGAACTTAAGTATATTTTCCTGGAAAGATCAGGAGGGGCCGCACGTGAGAACGAATATGTCTCAAAGCTTTCCTGCGAGCCCCCTCGTAAAATGTCAGGGTGAGTCCATGTGAGAATATTCACAGCAGGCAAGTGGGCGTATTGACGACGTTTCTTACACGTGAGCGACGCTAAACTGAAAGAATACAAACATCTCAGGATGGAAAAGAGGAGCCATGTGTGTAGAAGACGTGTCGGTAACAAGGACGGACACCCACGTGTCCCCCACATTGTCCTGGGTTAGGGTTTAGTTTTGTCTCCAGCTCTGAGTGTGTTGACATTTGAAGAACTTTAATGTGCTGCAGCGGCTTCACTTCTGAAGCCTGTTGCGTGCAGGTGTCCGTCACATGTATCATTCTGGTAACTTTCCAAGGTGTTCTCCTTCTTTTAAACGCGGTAGAGGTGAAGTGGTTGCACTCACGTGATGCTGGTAGAGGTAAACATGGGCGAAGCCTCCCATTCCCAGCCTCTCCTTCAGCTCCCAGTCTCCACAGCTCTGGTTCTGCCTGAAGGGAGGTTTCTCCATGGCTGCAACTACACCTGCAACCATTGCAACACTTAGACTTAAAGCACAAACGCTGAATATCAACAGCTTCTACGTGTGAGACTGAAATGCTCAGACAGACGTGACGGTTCGTTTGGATTCTTTAAGACAACACGTTGACAGATGAGAGGTGGGTGTGAAATTAAAACAGAGACATGACGACGAATGATTAAAAAACATCGAACAAGGATCCAACATATTATTTCAGAGGATTTAACTCGAGTTTCTTTAAAATGTTTATTCCACATCAGAGAAGCTATCAGGCGCAGGGACGAGACTATATCCTGGAACGAGATCCAGGCTAATGTCAGTTTACTTTCGATGCTAACACAGTGACGCTGTCAATCTGAGGTTATATGAAATTATAGGCATTCTATATATATTGTAACACACAGCACAAGTTAACATTCACTGGGTATACAAAAAACACACAAAGCTAACTATTCCTAGCATTAGCTCCACTGGCTAGCTGCCGAGGAGCTACTGTTTAGCTAACAAACCGGGAAATAGCCGGGCCCCGTGAATGGCTTTTCTAGCTTGAGGAAACGTCTGAGCGAAGATCACCTGATGTTTGTGACACAACACGTTCACACGCGTGAACACAACAAACTACACGTGAATCAAACGGATCCAGACTCACTGTGACTTTCTGCGACGCTGTCATGAGCCTCAGTCTGACGCTGCCTCTGTGCGCGTGCGTGTTTGCGTGTGTCTTGTTTTCAGCGCTGCGCCGTGTGTGTGTGTGTGTGTGTGTGTGTGTGTGTGTGTGTGTGTGTGTGTGTGTGTGTGCTTTCCTGACGTCACCAGAAACCCCGGCTGTGCCTGCTGCGTTCAACAACTTCACCGAGTGTTGAAGTTTAACACAACACAATTATAACTCAACACAACACAATTATAACTCAACACAACACAATTATAACTCAACACAATGATAACATAACACAACACAACACAATACAATAATAACTCAACACAACACAATTATAACTCAACACAACCATATCACTTGTACTCTTTGCACTGTTTTATGTTTTTATGTTTTTATATTTTATGTTTTTATGTTTTTATGTTTTTGTGTTTTGATGTTTTGATGTTTTGATGTTTTGTGTTTTGATGTTTTTATGTTTTGTGTTTTGATGTTTTGATGTTTTGATGTTTCTTGATGACTGAAACATTCAATCAGTCTCCTCTGTTTTAACTTTGCCTCAACTCTGTCTGAACAACTCGACTACCATCCTACAACTATTTCCCCTCGGGATGAATAAAGTATATCTATCTATTTATCTATTTCTCTAACAATAACATATTAATCTAACCTATAACTAATCTAATCTTTAACTAACCTAAACCATAACTAACTGGACCTTTAATTTATCTAACCATTACTTATCCAACCTTTAACTTATCTAACCTTTAACTTATCTAACTTTTAACTAATCTAACCTTTAACTTATCTAACCTTTAACTTATCTAACCTTTAACTTATCTAACTTTTAACTAATCTAATCTAACCTTTAACTTATCTAACTTTTAACGTACTGGTATCTAACCTTTAACTAATCTAACCTTTAACTTGTCTAACCTTTAACTAACCTAACCTTTAACTAATCTAACTTTTAACTAATCTAACCTAAACTTTAACTTATCTAACCTTTAACTTATCTAACTTTTAACTAATCTAACCTAAACTTTAACTTATCTAACCTTTAACTAATCTAACCTTTAACTTATCTAACTTTTAACTAATCTAACCTAAACTTTAACTTATCTAACCTTTAACTAATCTAACCTAACCTTTAACTAATCTAACCTAACCTTTAACTTATCTAACTTTTAACTAATCTAACCTAAACTTTAATTTATCTAACCTTTAACTAATCTAACCTAAACTTTAACTTATCTAACCTTTAACTAATCTAACCTTTAACTTGTCTAACCTTTAACTAATCTAACCTTTAACTAACCTAACCTTTAACTAATCTAACCTTTAACTTGTCTAACCTTTAACTAATCTAACCTTTAACTAGTCTAACCTTTAACTTAACTTAAAAACCCTGTATTTGTATATTTACAAAATAAAAGTTCGTATTTTCTTTCTGTTTCTGATGATTCATTGTAAATTACATCACTGAGTCATGTTATATTCTGTCAATGTTAAAGTTGTGACGGTTCAGATTAGTAATATATCAGTCAGACCACCTCCACGATGGATGAAGACTAATATGCAGTTAAGTAGAAATTTACAGTAGAAATCTTGAAATACTTCAGAACTGTGTACAAGTATTTCATTTAAACTCCACACAGACACGGTCGAACCTTTCGAAACACTTTTATTTGTATCTTCTCCGCCTCCTGAAACCAGAGGCTCACAGACAACATCTCCTCTGTGACTCTGAGCGAGGCAGTGACACATGGAGCTCACTGGATTCAAGCATAAGATGAACATCGCCTCTCCTGCACCCGTCCAATCAACGCTGCGGTGATCGGGTCCTCCGACCGAAACACGGAAAAGAGATTTGAATGAGCTGATTCTCTAAAACACAACAGCGTACGACAGCATTAAATACAGCCAGTTCCTTCATTCACATTTATAAAAAAATAAAAAAAATGACCATGAGCTCACGGACAGGAAATTAAAATGTTGCCCTACCTTATACATGTATCACCCCTTGGTTTTAATACTCTAACAATAATAAAAATGAACGCAGGCCATAACACCTCATGCTTTATTTACATGTCACATTCAGAGATGAGGCTGTGAGGGTGCAGGTGGGGAGGACACTTCGTCCTGGGTGCTGCAGGCCTGACGGGGTGACTTTCACTCCAGCATCACAGGGCCGTCACCAGGGGAACCGGCCGTTTCCACGCTAACCAGAGAACCTGCAGCCGCTCGATGATGTAAGGGAGGACAAAGAGAGAGAGAGGAGAGGAGAGGAGAGGACCTTGGATACTTTGCCAAGGTGGAAGCTCTGAAGAATCACCTTCCTTTCAAACCACATCCTCCTCACTGTATGGACTGTACAGCGCCTCGGCCTGGAATACCTGTGACGCACAGCAGGAGTAAGTTGTTGCAGTACTTGTACTACATTTGCGTCACGTCTTGGATCTTATGTCGATTCAGTCTCCAATAAAACTGCATTTTCCAAAAGAAACTCATATTTTTGTGCACAAAGCAAAACAGTTACTGTTCTTTAACTTTCAAAATCCTCATTTTACAACCGAAACATCAGAATGAGTAGAAGAGAGACCGGTCCCACGTCACACACGTCATCTTTAGCTATTTTTGCTTCACCTATTGATTTATTCATTATTGTTTGGCATGAAAATATCTTGTGACCTTCTGCATGAAAAAAAAAACCCTTGGGAGCCACAGCAGCTACAAGTCTGATCCTAAAATACTTTGAACGATGAGAATCAGGAGACTGATAGATTCCAGACCAACACACACTGAAAAGCCAAATCCAAAGTGTTTTCTCGGAGGTCAACCTTGATTTGATTTCTCAGTTCCCACAAGAAACATCTGTTCAGTCTTTGTGGGGTTTAGTCACTAACTGTCTAACCTGCTGATTATTTTCTTCAGTTTGTAAAGTGTTGAAATGAAATTCCATCTTTCAGTCTCCTTGTTTGTCGTCATGATCCAGACTGATTTCTTTTACTGTCAACGAAAAACCACCAATCTTCACATGTTTGAAGCGACAAGCAGCAGATGTCGTGACTGATGATTAATCTACTGATGAAATAGTTGCAGATTAATTTGCAGGCGAAAATTTGTTGGACAATTTGTTTGGACAAAACAGGAAATTTAAAGATGTCATCTTCGACATTTCTCTGATTTTACAGAAAAATCAATCAATCAATAAAATAATTGGCAAACACTTAAAAGTGTGAAGAACAGTTTTCCTACAACACAAGACAAAGAGGGACGTTAGGGAGAAGCTTGGTCAGGGGAAGGTTTTACTTGTTTTTGCTTTAAAACTGAAACTAAACTAAACTGATCGATAAATGAATCGTCAAGATATTTGCAGATCGATGTTCTGATTGATTAATTGAAAACAGTTCCAGGATCATGATTGAGAAAAAAACACGACATGGTCTGATTAGGCCTGAATACCCCCTCCCCCCCCACACCCACACACACACACACACACACACACACACACACTTGACATCCATAGTAGTAAAAACAAGTCCTGTGTCATTTAGCCCTGTCAGCCTCGTCCTCAGGTGAGCGGGCGACTCACTGCATATTCACTGCGGGTGCAGCAGGTTTCGATTATGGCTGAAAGAACCTAACTGGATGTTGACAGCTCTCCCTGCTGGTGGGACCCTGGCACCGCAGCTGCTCAAGGTGTCATTTTAAGAAAAGCCTGAGTAGAAAATGGCGATACATCGATATCAGAACGCTATGAGGTGTGTATGGCTACCAAAACCATAATGTTCCCAACGTCCCAGTCTGCCCCACTACCTCCTCCATGAGAAGCTTCACCGTCACAGTTCTCCTTCCTCTTTTTTACGCACTTCAACCTTTTTCATGCATCGCTCACAAAAGCATGGACCCTGATCATAAAGTCATGCTCTCAGGTCCTGGTGAACTCATGCGCTCCTCTGGAATACTTCCCCCACTTTGCTCTGCTTGTTCGCTTCACGGTCACGTGGCGTAAACACCCTCCTGATCTCTGACAGGTACACAGACTTTACTACAACACTCGCATTGTGCTGAATTGTACGAAGAAATAAAAAAAAAAACAACAACGAGAAAACAACGTGTGACGATCAATGTCAGCTGTGTGTGCCTGAACCTAACAACCACTTTAGTGTGTTGAATATATTGTAAATATATCCTACGATATCAGCGTACAGCAGGGGGTGCGTTATATATACAACATATCCTGAATGTTTACAAAGAGTATGGATATATCTTCTTTTTCAATAGCATATTTCATCACACACTTGACATACACAGGAGGAGTATGTTCAACATTGACAAACAACTGTAAAATACTGTAAAAATACTGAAAACCATGAACATTCAGGGTCTGCCTGGTGAGTGTTCAAATAGTGTTGATAAATGAGAGGCTATAAGTACAGACAAAGATTACGCATGTTGGCACCGGCATGAGGCGGACGACTCAGATGACCCCAGAGAGAGCGGCTGTGCTCGCTCTCAGTTTTGCAGTAAAAGGCCTAAAAGAAGCGGTGCTGGATGCAGGCATGCGGATCACTGGAGAAAAACAACATTCGGCCAAGAAGAAGAAATAGAAACAGAAGCACGTCACGGGACAGAAGCGAGAGCAAGAAAGAGGTCGTCTGTTCAAGCGCGGCAAAGAAAAGAGCTCTTTCAAATGAGATGCAGGTTTGTTTGCATATCAGGAGTCCTGTGAACTTCTACTGATGCCGCTGCGTCTAACTGGACATGAGCGACGAGGGAGAGGAGGAGACGAGCTGCGCGGAGCTGCACCATCTCATCGTGTTCAGTGCTGCAGCTCCAGCCTCAACGCTTCCTCGTGACGCGCCGCGCACCGTCCACAGACTCAACTCGTTCTCCGCCCTCAGGAGTGAAACGCTGAGATGTCCGTCTCCGGCACGGAATGTGAACACACACCGTGGAGGTGTGGCATAAAGAAAGGAGCTGGAATGTGATGGCTCCGTCCGTTAACTAACAGTTCAGCTGAAATCAAACCCTCAGTCATCGTGAGTGTGATGCTTTAAAATGTGTAAACGTGTTTGGTCCCAAAACTGAGTGAAAGGAGAGAAAAAAGGAGGGAGGACGTGGTCGGAGAGGTGCCTTGAAAGAACAAAAGGGGGAAAGGAACGGATGCTGGATGTAGGTCCCTTAATCTGTGCACGCTCTTTATCTCCGTGCACGGGACAGTCTGCCACCGCAACCAGCGTTGGTTCTCAAAGACACCTCGTCCCTGCAGATCTGTTTCCTCCCACCTCCTGCAGCCTCGCTGGTGTTTCCCAGCCACTCCGCCAGTCACAGGATCTGCACCTCCTCTGTTAGATGAGAGGATTGGGGTGCCGGGTAGGGCGTCATGGTCGGGGGAGAGCGAGGGGGAGACCCTCACTGCAGCTCCCCCTTCAAGCAGAGCTCCAAACCCATCTGGACCTCAAATAAAAACCTATGCAGGGAGACAGCCTGCCGCTGGCAGTGCAACGCCGTGCCGCTCCCGGCGCCCCCACCCTGTCTCACTTCTTGACGGCCTGTCGGTAGCTGTGTCTCTGACCCTCCTGCCGCACTTTGCTGCTGCAGCCACTGGCTCTGCTGCTGTTGCCCCCGTCCCTGGTGCTGCTGGCCTGGCTGGCCTGGCTGGCCTGGCTGCTGTCCTGCAGGGTCGGGCTGGAGTGAGCCCGCTGCAGCCCGTTGTCCTCCAACAGCTGGGACTCAAACAGCGACAGGTCCTCCTCACCGCTCCGGATTTTAGCTCGCAGCAGCATGACGTAGGTCGCATAACGTGTTTTCTGTTGACGTGAGACAGGCAGAGGACATTCAGGATTGGATGACTGCAAGAGTTTGAGAACTTCTTTCTTTATTTGAGTCCGTCTCACCTCAAACTCCAGATACTCGTCTCGCTGGCGATACTCCTCCAGCTCGCGGCCTTTGACCTTGCGGTCGGGAGGATAAGAGCGCAGCTCGGCCAGCTCCGTGGAGATGGCTCTGAATCGAGCTTCGTGGGATCTGACCTGCTCCTCCTGTAAGAACAACATCAACACTGACGTCATGGCGGAGACAAAGGAAACAATGAAAACCTGAATTCATCTGTATTTTCATTCACTTATTTTATCCCCAGCAAACTGGACATTTCTAGGAATCCACACGGAGCGACACGAAACACGACTCATCAGAGCAGCGACGTTCATGTTGTTTCTCAGCTTTTTACAGCTCTATGGTTTTCAGACACGTTACTCTGGAGATAACATAAAACTGTATTTATCGCCTTGTGGTCGTGCGCCTCCGCCGCAGTCAAGTGGCAGGAAATATGATCACAATCTCCTGTTCTGTGTCAGAGCCACCACGAGACAGGCGAGAGACGGATGTCAAAAAACGTCAAACCTTCCCATCACCTACTTTCGTCTCCTCGGCGTGACGTCTGTGTTTCTTGTGGAACGACGCAGTTTGCATTGTTTTGATTTAACTTCAACTTAACTCCTTTATAAATACAATTGAGATGCAGTATTGATTTCACTGGTGTCATAATGTTCCCTGTGTTCTCCTGCAGCTGAATATTATTTTAATGTTTCTGGTATGAAATAAAATGTTGTGGCAGGTCATGTTAAAATACAATTATTTTTCATAAAACATAATTTAATTTGGTTTTTGGTAATTTTTTCAAAGGTGAACTGAAGAGAGGTGACGGGAAATGTTTTTACTTTACTTTACTTTCTGACTATTGACGGATTAAATTGTTTCTCGGGCTGGGTCTGTTTTCAGGACAGTCTGAGGTGATGCAATCACTGGAGAGTGTGAAGAGTTTGTAACATCAGTGTTGAATGTGAGAGTTTATTCATGGAATTATAATTTTAATCATAGTTACTCTGTCAGAGTACAGATCTTTGTGTTTGGAGGATTTTCAGGCCCTGGACTTGATTCGGATCTAACCCGCTCTAAGACCCAGCTGTGAAAAATCCATTAACAAGACGATACCTCAGAGAGTTTTGACATCGTCCCCGGCAACAGCGGCCGGCTGAACTTCTTCTGGGAGCCGATGGCCGCCGGGAAGGGAGGAGCTGAGAACATGGCGGACACCGTGTTGATCCGGGTGATCCAAGACTGCATATGCTCTGCGTTCCTGTGACGTACAGACACAACAAACGTGCACAAGTAAGTACAGGCACAATCTGCAGAAGACACGCACACACACACACACACACACACACACACACACACACACACACAGTGGATACAGACACACTCATCAGTGCTGCATGCTCACATCAGCACTGGAGCCGGCTCGCAGCATCAAAAGGATAATTATCAGGAAGTGCAGCCTTGCTGTTGACAAATAAATGATTTTGGAGCCAATTAATGCACAAGAGAAACGGGCCTGTTTTACTGTAACGGAGCCATTAGGGGCCCGTGAGGAATATCAGATTGAATGAAACAGCCTTGCTGAAATCCCAGGGGACAAAAGAGGGATAGAGGGACAAAGAGGAGAGAGAAGGAGAGAGGAGAGAGACATGGGGAGGGGTTGAGTATCTGGGACAAATGCAAGCTGCAACTGGAGCACAGAGCCGGCCCTCCTGGGGGGCTGAGACATGTGGCCACTCATGTGCCACTTCCTGGACGCCGCTATCACACAGACACACACACTTTACACACTTTCACCTTGCTCTTCACTCTCAGTGTGCGTCCTGCTCAGCATGTGTGTGTGTGTGTGTGTGTGTCATTGATCCGTGTGCGCTCTGCATGTGTTCGGCACGCCACGGGCACACGGGCACAGCTGGCTCCACATGTTGTTAGCAGGAGCTGCCTGGATGCTCAGCTGTTTTACGCTACATGACCAAAAGCCTCCGCTCTTCTGGGTTCAGTCTTTCCACCACATGTTGAATGTGTTTGGTGATTCTCCAGATCCACACTCACTCAGCCATCGAACTCTTCAACGTTTATAATCAGCAGATTCAAATCCTCAGACTGGGACTCACGGTGCTTGGAAGAGGTAAACCCTCCAGTCCGCGGTCCGCAGGTAAAACACGTTGGGCCTCTTGCTGTAGTCTGACGCCTTCATGGCCAGGGAGTGGTGGATGGACACGGCGTTCTTCAGGTCCTCATCAGACAGCTGCTTATCAGGCCTGTACTCCCCCTGCAGGGACGTTATAAAGACGAAATGAAGGCGAGGAATTCCACACAGGGGTCTCAACACTTATTAAAGATGCTGAGCTGAATAAGCACAAACAGGTCTCCTCTACAGAGAAGAGAGCGCTCAGGCTGGGTAACGTTTGAAACGCCTGAAAAACCACAAATCCTATTTTTATGTACCTCGATATAACACAAATAAAATATAAAGCATGTTGCCTCCATAAAGTTCAGTGAAGTTTTCATTAAGTTCCGTGACTGAAGAAGAGAATTAAAACTATAACTAAACTCTGTGATGCTGTGATTCTGCTCATCTGACACAAGAACAAATAATCACTACAACAATGTAGGAAACGAAAATGTATTAATGTCTCACAGCAATAAACAGACAATCATTTCTATAACTCGTGATAACGTTATTGATGTTTCAGGCTGGATGTGGTTATTCACTGCAGAGGCTGTTACCTGATATTTAAACTTGTAAACAGCTTCTTGCCTTTTCAATTTTTATATTTGGCACAAATATATAAATATATATATATATTATGCATGACTTACTTTCTGCAGATAGAGAATGAGCCCTTTCAGGATGACGTAGAACGTCTTCCAGCCTCGTTTCCCTCTTGGTGCTGTGAGGAGGAAGAAACATGATGGATGACATGAAACCTGCAGTTTAACACGTATGATGTATTATATCATGTTATTTTTATTCTGCATCTTACATGAGCAGCATTAAAAACAGAAAGCAGAGGTGAGGACACGGGTTCATACCAGAGTGAAATTAATCTCTTTCAAAATTCAACACTTTAATAAAATATTGAATAAAAATATGAGGAGATAATAAGAGACAAATAAGATGAACGGGGCAATGAAGCAGTATATTATACACAAAAAACCTAAAATGAGTTTGTCCCAGGTGATAATATGGAGGAGGCAGTGTTTATGATCTATACTGCCGCCAGCCACCAAGAGGCCATAGAGATGATTTGGTTTCACTTTTAGGAGCTGACGTGCCTCCATCTTTATTTACGGTCTAAGTTTCATCAGTGGCACGTGATGAATGTGTGTTTCTTCCTCTGCACCTACAGAAGCAGGACAGAATGTGCACACAGCGCCCTCCCATGGTTTGCCCACGCCACGCATAAAGCTCATACTTCTCTTGCCGTCCGAGTCTGCGTGGACTTTGCGAACCAGGAATCCGTTCTTGTACAGCAGCATTCCCGAGGGCTCCGCCTCATCCGACAGGGGCTTCCCGCTGCTGGCCACCCTCTTCATGGATCGAGAGGTGTTGGTCTCGCTCAGACTGTCCCCGAGCTCCGAGAACGACTTCCGCAGCTCTTCCTCGTCACTATGGAGACAAATAAATAAATATACAAACAACAATAAAAAAAATAAAAAAATGACTCCGTTGCAATCGACACTTATGTGTCATGTCTCATTAGCAGAGTGAATAAACACATCATCATGTATCCTGTCCTCTCACTCTGTGCCTGTTACAGGACAAGAGGTCCAGAGATTTCACACACTGACTGGGAGACGTCGGTTACAGGACACATGAGTAATACCACCGTCCTCTGCCGGCTTCTTGGCACGGCTTTAGTTGCACAAAACATTTAAGAAGCATCACGTACTCAGAGGGTCGAGGAAAAGCTTTAACTCCTCCACTGCCCTTCATCAAAAAGTACCACAGCGAGAGATGAAGACACATCTACTCCTCCTCCTCCTCACAGGAAACCTCACGCAGGTGAGACAGGATGTTTTTCATTTGCAGATAAGAAGACGAAGCTTTACAGTCGGTGGGACTAGAATGACCTAAAGTGACAGAATCCGTCTTTGAGAAAATTACTTCACGAGGAACCTTTTTCAGGTTGCAAACATGGAGGAGGCGGGGTTTATGAGATGTACTCCAGCCAGGCACCAGGGGGCGATCAAGATGCATTGGCATGGACTGGCTCCACTTCACGAAGTTGTTCTTGTGCCGACACAACTTCTCAAATTCACCGTCAAAGCTCTTAATGACGAGCTCGTCTTCTTCTTTAGTATAATTTCGACTGTCTGACTAAATCCAGGTCACGTAATGTTTAAAAGTGAAACACTGGCAGGCCTCAGACTCTAATGACTCCATCCTTTATTAAACTGTGATGTCAGGAAAAAGAGTTGAGTCTGGTTCGCTGAAGTTTCTGAGCTCGACGCTCATCGCTCGTTAGAAACAGGCCTGGAGGAGCCATCTTTGTAAATGAGGATTCTGATGTGAGCGGCTGACGTTTGTCTGCAGCCTCATTTCTTCCTGTTCTCTCACTACACTTGTGTTTTTCTTTAGAAGACTAAAGGTTTTCGTTCTATTTTAATTACATTTTTATCTTGTATTCGTGTCTCTGTTCTTCATGTGGTTTATTTATATATATTTAGTTTTTATCCAACTGTACACTGTTTTAATTGTTTTATACATGTTTTTTTCATTTCATTACAGTCTTAGTACAACTTTACTTATCATTTACTTTTTGTTGTTATCTTATATTCATGTTATTTCTCATCTGATGTTTTGTCAAATTAGTTCTAGTTACTTATTTTATAATCTGATTACATAATTGAGACTCTGCTACTACCCAGTTTACACGACATTAAAGATAATTGTTAGAGGAAATGGATTTGAGTTGTATTTGACAATATTTACAACACACTCTGCTCCAGCAGAGATAATCTTATTCTCTTCTGAATAATCCCTCACAAAGCAGCGTGCTCGTTCCTTCAGTGTTTTTAAAGGGATTTGTCACATTAACAGACGATCGATGCTTCGGGCTACGACAGCGAGTGTTTCTGCATCCGCCCGGTGAGGTAACACCCTGATTCCACCAATTACCTCACCAGGCGACACCCATGCAAAAAGTTCAGCCCGAAAATAGAAGAAAATGGCTGAATGCCGAACCCCCCCCCCCAGACCAAGTTATGAGTAACCAACATACATAACAACATTTAACCCCGTGCAGGAGCCAGAGAGAACGAGAGAGGCAGAGACGGAGCCAATGAGCATCTCGCCTGTTGCCTGGTAACTGCCGGCCTGCCTGAATCCCTTTCTACACAGAGACAAAGTAGAGAAGAGCTGGAGAGGAGGGGGGGGGGCGGAGAAAAAACGAGACAAAGCTCATCCTTCTCAGATGGCAGAACGTTTTCAACATGAGTGAGAGGAAAGAGGACAAGGAGGAGAGGAGATAAAGAGGAGAGACTGAGACGAAGAGGAGAAAATAAAAATAAAAAAGAAGGGAAAGAACAGAAGAGAAATAAAGACAAGAAGGATGTGATGAAGGACAAAATTGAAAAGGGAAGAAGGTCAAGCAAGGGTGAAGAATGAAAGAGAGAATTAAGAAGGAGAAAAACAAATGAAATTAAAGGACAGGAAAGAGAAAGAACGGTGGATGACGTCTGATTTTACGCTGATGTTGCTGCATCAGTAGCCGATGGAAACAGATTTGCTCTTTCACCTGAGTCATTGCACCAAAGAGCAGAAAGAGTCCGAACACAGTGAAGTGAAAGAGGACAGAAGTTCATCCATCCATCATCCTCTTCTTATACATGACCAAGCTTCTCCTCACTTTTATTACATTTGTTTTCTATCAGAGACGAGTTAATTATCAATCTAATATGTGTTTATGAGTTAAATCTGTATAATGATTTTGAATAAAAGCCCAATACCAACTATAGACAATATACATATTTACCATTATTACAGTTTATGCCTCACAACAGAGAAGTGCTCAAATGTAAAAACTTTCCTCGTCAAATGTTGAAATCTGGAATTTACCCGATCTAACAATAACAGGAATCAATCAAGGAGTTTATGTCTTTATTCTTATTTTCAGCCGCTGTGTGACAACAAACCAAGTGAGACTCATGTCACCTGTGGCCTCAGCTGTGAGGTTCGTTCTAACACAAGGACGCCGCTGGGCCGACGTATTTCTATCTGGAGCAGATATTACGGTTCGATACCATTAAAAAAAGGAAGCAGATGTACAACATGCTTCATCTTCACATCTTCACCTAGCTCTGATGCTGGATCTCCCACTTGTTGCGTCTCTCTCTCTCTCTCTCTCAGTGCTCTGCTCTCCATCCCCCGCTCCTGCGTCGAGGAAGCATGTGTGTACTGTATACGTGTGTGTGTGTGTGTGTGCAGAACATGTGGGTGCCTCCAACTGCACCGCTGAGAGTGGCCATGTGCAGCCTTTCTCTGCGGGGGAGTGAAATAACATCCACACACCTGTAATGAGATGTGCAGGCCAGAATTTCACATGTACAGAACCATTTGTATTCCTGTAATCACAGCCCCGCTGTACCCAGAGTGTTTTCTTTAGACTCAGTCTGAGGGCACGTTAGTAAGTCAATGCTCGGCTGGACTATGAAAAACGAAAAAGAGATTAGAATCTCACTTTACTGAGCTGTGGACTGGTGCAAATTTAATATTTTCCCAACAAGGACAAAAGGGAAACAGCCTCAGAGTAAAAGGTTTATCCTTCACACGGTGTTCGACCCTGTGTTGTGCACTTGGTCAATGAGTCCCCAAGTGAAAAAATGTTCTGTGTGATGAAATATGCATCGACCGAGCGAGTCGGGTGTGAAACTGGTGGCGGATCGTCACAGTGCTGCAGCTCCAGCACACACGCTCCGCAGATAAAATATTAAACATGGACACGTGCAACTCTGCCAAAACTAAAATAAAAATAAAAAGCAGACGGCTGTGGGCTGCAGCTCTTAGTCGCATCTTGTCTGGAGGTGGGTTCTCTTTTGCTCGACGCTGTTCATGTGTCTAAAAATGACGTCTTCTCCGTCCTGCGGTGCGGCGGCCATGTTTATTTATCTGTCTATATGTCAGCGGAGATGTTTGAACTGGATCTCCGGCCTCTCTGCTGATCTCCTCCTCCATATGCTCCTCTGACCACTTTTTATTCAGCTGCTGCGGGAGCGCTGCTGCTGCTGCTGCTATTTTTGGAGAGGTAGTGGGAGGCCGTGGTCACACCTTTGTACAGGAAGCAGGTAAAGAGCCATTTAAATGGAGTTGCCTCTCTCTTTCTCTCTCTCTCTCCATGATTGTCTCTCTTTTTCCCACCTACTTTGCCAGAAGATCCACACAAACACACCCACACACACACACACACACACACACATGCATTTCTTGTGCATACGTATCCGTGCGGCAGCGCTTTCTGTGCGTGTGTGTTTGCTGCTGAGAGAACACAGGGAGGACAGAGCAATGCGGTAGCCATGGAGTCGTATCCATGGTGCCGTAACTATGGCAACAAAGCTTGGAAAGCTGGTGACTTAATTGGCATCTCTGAGGCGCTCTGAAACTGTGATCCAGAATAGCAACCCTTGACACACTAATGTTTCTCTCACATGCCAGACGACACTCGCGTCATTAATGAGGACGCTAACACGTTAATCAATACCCCCCCGATCGGTCGCTGCCCTTCGGGACGTGTGTTTGAGACACAGCTGAGATCAGGACAAAGAAAACAAATGTTGAAAACGACTTACAGTGTCCACTGCAGCTTCTGATTCTTGATTGAGTTGTAGAGAGCCTGCAGAGGGAAACAGAAATCACATTTTCACATCATGGTGGCAAATAACATTCAGTTGGAGATTTGATCACTGGGGGCAGGTGTGCTGTGGAATTCTGTGAGAGCTGCAGAGTAAGCAAGCTTCATTCAATAAACTGTGCTCGACGAAATGCCATCCCCTTCTCAACGCTGCTCAAACGGCCCTTTTGCCTGAGCTTAACTCGTTTTCTTCACCAAACTGTCCATCAGTCATCCAATCAGTGAAGCACCACCTCATCAGTTTAAAGAACAACACTATCCACCGAGCAGCCGGCCTGTCAGGTGACAGACGAGCAAATCAATCAGCCGATACATAATTTAGACTCTGAGGCAAACGTATCGACCGGCACACAGCGAAATTAAGTTACAGCTTAGGAACAAGAACGTGAACAAGAGAAACAGAAACATAACAGGACGACACAGGAGCCCGAGCTGAAACTGTTCCAACGACCGATCGATCAGTCGATTGACAGAACAACTCAAATGATTAATTCACTGTTCAACTACTCGAAGACGTCTCTTTGGTCTTTGGACAGCAGCTAGAACCAAGTGTTTGAGACAGAGGCTGACATGAGGAGCTGCAGCAAAGGACATTCTGAGGACAGTGAACATTAGAGAGCATGTTGCAGTAATAACACGAATTAAAGTTCTGAGCCTGAACGTAACAAGTCTCCTTTAGATGTGGTTTCACGAGGGCACTGCTGGTATCATCCTCGTAATCAACAGAATCCACAGCAGGAAAAATCAAAGCTGATTTAATGAGGGAGCATCTCTGCTGTGAAGGGTTTTGACTTTTCTTCAGATCTGTAGTGACAGTTGCGAGCTGTGCAGATTCTCATTCAGCAGCCTGCAGTGGCACTGTCCTGCGATATGGCCGCTACGTCTCACAGCTGGTCTGCAGCGGAGCACGAGGGGGGACAGAGGGAAGCATGAAGCCATCAGACCGGAGAGTTTAACACGCAGATCGAGGTGGTGGACGCCGCTGATGGACGGCTGTGACAGCCGAGGTGATGGAGAGGACACTAACAGGCAGTTCATCACCACCTCGTCCACCTCCCAATTCCTCACAGACCAACACTGCAGGGACAGAAACCTCATCCTCGGCCCAAATCAATTATTTTCCATGACGTTCCTCTGATTAAAGAACTGCTGCCATTGGTCATCTGCTGTTTTAGACATCAACCTCCTCTGAGTGTCACGGTGCTGCATTGTGATTACTAGTCAAATTAATTTGGGTCAACAATAGGGTTCGATTCCTGTAACCAATCCAGCGTTGTCTTTGGAACTCGGCCTCATATTAATGTCTCTCCTGCAGACTTAGTTCTGGTTTCTGTCAGATGTTAGCATTCAGACTATGTTTCAAACTTAACCTGCTCATACATTTAAATAATGAGCCGGCTGCATCTTTACAAGCGACAGACAAACTGCTTCTGTAGCATAAATCTGGTCAACATCAAATATTAACCGTGAATTTGTGAGCTGCAGGAGTAAAAGTGTGCTGGTGTGCAACAACAGATTCCTCCTGCAGAAGTCCGTAGTGCACAAACGCTGAGTTGACAAAAGATCAGTCACTGAATCAAAACTTGAAATGTAAATGAGAGGCTGAGCTCGGAGAACACGGCGAGAATCAAACGTGGAAGTAAATTACTTCATAGGAGTGTTCAAGTCACTGCTAATGCAAAACAGGATGCAGATGGAAAATTATGATTTTCAGGAAGTTATAAATAAACCCCCAGCTAACAGGAGCCCAAACTGGCAAACTGCTTGTGGTCATGTTTGACGATCGTTGAGTATTTTGTCTTCTAAAGAGATATCTCTGAAAAATACCTGTGGTACAGAGAAAAGTCCCTGAAGCCTGTAAACATTCAGTCATTAAACACGTTGTAAGAACACGCCTTCCACAGGAAAATGGTTGATTCAATAAAAAGAATGAAATTAAATGAAATCACCTGGAAAATGAATCTGTGGACAAAGATATTCAAAAGAAAATTGCACCGAACAAGTTGAATTGTTATTTTAGTTAAACAGAAAATGCAGAGTTAATGTTTCTGAGTCACACTGAGTTTTACATTTTCTTTCATCTATTAGCTTTATTCCTTTGTCTCAGACCAGATCATTTTTGCATAAAACGCTGTGAGTGGATAAAATAAATAACGAATGTAGAGCTTTGATCCTGAGCTTTTACCCTGCAACTAAAAACGCTAACAATCGAGCAGGGATGCAGTGCGTGAATATATAATTCAAAGAGATGAAACCGCACAGGTAGTAACAGAGCTGCAAATTATCAGTCTCCAGGGGCGCACGGCAGGGTGGGCAGAGCAGGCCTGGGGCTTCCGAGCTGAGAGGAGGCCCCCGTGAACGGCTGATTAAGTTAATTTATGCTGCTTTTAAAAACGCGTACGACCATTTCAAACAATATCACCGTCACTGCCCAGATGCTTACAAGCCTCCTTCACATCGGCAAGGTTCCATATCTAACGTAAATGAGCCTTGTATCCACAGCAGCGACAATTCTGTGAGCAGCCCTTTGAGGTTAAACTACTTAAATTATTTACGTGTACATTTGACAATCAGACCCGTGTTTTTAATTTTGAGGGTAAAAGACTCATTTGTCATTTGTTCCTTGGTTTGATGAAGGGCCCCCAATGTCACCTTTTCCCGGGGCCCCCGAAGCCCCTTGAAACGGCCCTGCTGGTCTGCAGGATGTTTTCTCAATTTACAGATTCATCGTTCGCAAAACTGGTGAAAATGTGATATTATTATCAAACTGACAGTTTAGCCCATGAACAAAGATTTACTATGATGAGACACAGGATTTAAGGAATAACTTCAGGATAAGTGTGAAATCAAATGGATCCAAATAGCTGCAGGTTGTGATTAATTGTCTTCATCGTTTCAGGTAAGGAGGTGAGTGAATCTAAAACAAAGGTGGAGATTCAATCATTAATCAGACTCATCCAGTCCGGAGGGTCACTCAGACATCAGGTGGATGTTTGTCACCTTCACCTGCTTGTTTCATCATCGTCACTAAAAGAAGAGCGAACGTGCTGAGAGGTGTCTTTAAAGAATCTGCTGTGTGAGGTCAGTGACCTGCAGTCACACGCCACACGGACTGACGACGACGGTTTGTTGTGCGTGGAGCATTAAAGGTTAAATACACGTGGCTTTAAAAAAGAGAAACTACCAGGTACCAGAGCATGTGATGTCAGCCAGTGGCATGCTGGGTAAATGTGCTTTGTTATGACATGCGTCACACCGGTGTGAAATTAAGTGGGAAAATTGATTCATTCTTTGAGATCCGAAGACCAAATGACGAGCTGATGACAAACGATGCATCTCAGTGACTCACAAAAAGTAAAAGTGACAGGAAACAGCTGAAGAGTTTTCTCTACCTTCCTCCTCTTCCTGGCCTGTGGGTGGTTCTGTCCGTCCTGAGCTTTGCCCAGCAGGTCTGGAAACACCAGAGGCTTCAGGGAGCGGGAGCGAGGGGTTCTGGGATAGCGGAACGGGTCCATCATCCGGAAGTCCCTTCCGTAGCGCACGGTGCAAAGAGAGCGCGAGCGCAGGCGCCCCGCCGAGTGCAGGCTGTTGACGCCAATCATGGTCGGAGAGGATCACGCAGAAAGTCCAAAGAAAGGTTCAAAGATCTGCTCGGGTCTGCGTGAGAGATAACAAGTGTGAGATGAGGAGCGTCTCCTCCGGATGTCCAGCGAGAGGCCGGCAGACTGAAGCGTCGTTACAGGAGATCAGCCGGAGATCAGCCGAGAATGAGGCAACACATCATCAGTCAAGTCAGTGAGAGCAGATATCAGTGTCTCCAGGCAACATGGCCACCTGACGCTGAGTTACGGAGAAGACGGCCATGTGTCATACATGTACAGGGACCCTGGCTGCCTGCGAGAGGCGCAGGACGTTCTCCAGCAGGTGAGAACCAGTAAATCCACCACTTCTCTGCACTGAAGTTAAAGGAGTGAGCTGCAGTTTCCAGCAGCTGATGCATCAAACTGTCATTTCTCCTGCAGCCCACAGTCGCTCCACGTGATCCCACACCTCCTCAGCAGAGGTGACACCTGTTCAGCAGAATCCAGAGGAAACACACACACACACACACACACACACACTGAGGACCCAAGCTGACACTCACACAGATGAAACACTGGCTGAGGTGTGAACGGACAGCCTGCTTGAAACAGATGGGTGCAACATGCGGAACTAAAGAGGTAAAACACACACACACACTCACACACGCACACACAATAAGCTCTTTATGCACAACACAAACACACGAGAGATAACAGAGGGAGGGACGCCCTCGGACTTCAGAGCCAGATCCACGCAAAACAAATTGAAGAAGACAGGCAGGTGGAGGAGAGCGGAGGTTTGGCACAAAGAAGAAAGAACGTCCCTGTTGCTCCCTCTGTAAAAATGGACACCATCAGTTGACCGGTCACACCGCTGAGTGGCTGACAGATGGACGGACGCTCACTTCGTCCTCCTCCCGCTCTCCGTCCATGTGAGGAGCTGCGCTGTCATCGTCTCCTTGGAGATGCACCTCTCTCCCTCAGTCTCTCATTCCTAACCGCCGCCGCTGCGCGTTCGGCGGGTGTTGCAGGAGGGGGGGAGAGAAAATCGCCGCTCCTCCTGCCACTGATGTCTCTCGTTTCTTCCTCGTCTTTGTAGGTTTATTTATCTGTTGCTATGTTATCTTCTTTTCCTCCCGTCTCCCTGCTGCTGCTGCTGAGGAGGAGGAGGAGGAGGATGGGAGCTGGCTGCTTGAATCGCAGAGCGAGAAAGAAGCTGATGGGGACAGTGCTCTCCGTCTCCCTGCCTCTCTCTCTCTCGTTTGTTAATGCGTACCTCCCTCCCTCCCTCCCTCCCTCCTCTCAGTCATCGCTAGCATTCTCCCAACTGCCTCATCCTCACATCCACACATGCACAAATGCACAAATTGACAAATGCAAGTGATGAGATGCACAGATTCTTTCATTTTAATATCCTTGCAATGACAATTAGTATTCAGTGGTGGTCTGGTGGGAGAGAGGGGTGAGGTGAGAGGAGGGTGAGAGGAGGGAGAGTCAGAGCGAACAGGTTTGTGTGATGAAGTGTGTGTATTCAGCATCACTCACACTGGGAATTAAAGGAGTATAGTGTTCCTCACTTTGAGGAAAAAAATCATCTCTCTTTCAAAAAGTCAAAGATCAGAGACAAAAATTTGTGATTGTATTTCCTGCTCCGAACCAACATTCATTCACAAATCACTTTCAAACAGGAGTCATGACTTCTGTTATCTAACGGAGCCACATCAGCGCTCATCATCAAATTCCTCTGGATAATAACAGCGGTTGGAGGAATAAACATCACGAGAACCAGCGAGAGCAGGAGGAGAAACGGGGGCAGAGGAAATGAAGCGTCTGACTGAAACCTTCGCTCACAAGACAAATGAATGAAGAGTTTCCCCCAGAGAGACTTTGGTCAAATAGGATTATTGACTGGAGAGTAACAGTGAAAGACTGGAGACTTAATGAATGCGTCAGTCGCAGAGCGTGAGCATCGACTGGGATTGATTCTTACGAGATCGATAATCGAAACAAACCGAATCCTAAATGTCCATCAAACGAACGAGACGCTGGTAAAACAGATTTTATCTGTGCTCCCGATGTTCAAGTGATTTTAAGAAGGAATGACGTCACACCCAAATAACCCATAACCATAATTAGCTTTCCAGTAGCACAGGAACAATGTTTACGTTAGCCAGCTACCCATGGTTAGCAAAACCAGTTCGTAATAACGCATTACGCAGTATTTCATGCATACTAACACCACAGTAACACGTCTACAGACAGTACTATGTGTACTTCTAATGACAGAAGTGCTAATAAACAGTAAAAAACTACAGCTTCCACTACTGTCGATAAATAGATGTACTAACACGTTACAGCTAACAGTACACGTTAGCTAAATAAATGTTTTTAATCAACGATCAAAAGCTTAAAATGATCGGAAAACGACTCTCCATCATATGATGTCGTCATAAGTGACCTCGTCCTCCTGTAGAACGACCAGAAGCTCACATAGAGCGGAAAATAATTTACGATCATATGGAATGATGTCATCGTGACATCACTATGAAGCCCCTCAAGAGTTTATGTCCGGGCCTGCTCTGAGCCTCCACGAGCCCGAACCTGAGAGTGATGAACTCTCAGTGCTGTTGCATCCTGTTCACCTCCTCCTCTCTTGTTCTCTATCTTTTGTTCTCAGTTGAATCTAAAATAAAACAGTTCTTCCCTCACGACCTGCGTCTGTCTTTTGACGAGCTGCACCAGGGTGGACGTGATGCGAAGCTCCCCGAGGAACCGACAGGAACATCGGTGAGCTGAGGGACGGGGGGGGGGGGGAAGACGAAGAAGCTTTATGTGTTCATTCGTCTTCTCTCTGACAATTATTCCTCCTTCCTTTTAGCTTTCACTCTGCGGGCAGCCGCAGCCTGTGGGCTTGAAGCTTGAATGCCCAGAAAACCACCGATGTGCCTCGGGGCAAAACCGTTAACCCTTGATTACTCAAGTGCAGCTCGGTCACCGCAGATGACGAAGAAACAAAAAGAAGACAAACGACGACAAAAACCTGAATTAGCCTGTCGATGTCTTTTTTTTTTTTGTTACCTTCTGCCCTCCATCAGTTTCCCTCTCTGTCAGTCTCCCCCTCCCTCCCACTCAATATTTCACATCCTGTCTAAACTCAGCCTCCGTCTCTCGTGAAGAGTCCAGACAGCTCAGGGAGGGGGGGAGGGGGGGGAGGGGGTCTCTGTGCTGACATCAGCTTCTGTCTTCCTCTGCCCCGTCCCCTCCACTATCACTTCACCTCTTACTCTCATTCACGCAGATCAACTGGGACATTTCTGGTGATTTTCACCAAACTTTTCCAGCTGATCAGAAAAAGGTCAAAGGTCAAGGTCAACAAATCAGAGAGAAAATCTAAAGCTGAAATTTCGGAAAATCATTTCCCATCAGTGGCGTCACAATATTACGACCTGAAGTAGCCTCCCATGGTTTTAACCTGCGACTGAAACGTGTCGTTACCTTTAATTCTTTTCCCATAAAGTTTAATGTGCCTGATTCCTGAATCACATGCGAGCAGACGACCGTGGTTCCCTGTGAATAAAGAGAACGATGAAGTGTAAAGCCTCGGAGAGGGAATCCCGTGAACACATTCTGAACATGTAAACACACGTGTTCCTCTGCATCCTCGGAATCGACCCGCCTGACTTTAACCGGCCCTGAGAGGATGTGAAGGCGCCTGCGTTGAAGCTGCGGCACAGATTTCAGACACATTCATCTGTGGGCTGGACCGACAGCGGGGACACGTGCCGGAGTGATTTCTCTCCCCTCTCATTTACAAAAAACAAATAAGTCATCTGTCTTCTCCCCCGCCGTCGTTGCCGCCACGCAGTCGATAACATCGCTGCACCTAATGACTGTTTGAAGAGTTCATGCGTCTGATGGAGCTGTACGACGTTTTCATTTCTGCAGAATTTGTTCTCCTGCTTTAACGCAGGCTGGTAACCTACTTCACAGCTTCATTAGCTCCCACTTCATGCTGTAAGCCCTGAGCAGTGCTGAGCAGAGAGAGAGAGAGAGAGAGAGAGAGAGAGAGAGAGAGGGAGCAAACCTATGTGTCTCACGATGAAGGAGGAAAGTTTCCTCTCATGCTGCAGCCAGCAGGGAGCCACACGGCAGTGGGGATGTTTTCCACTCAGGCTGCTGCAGTGACGGAGCACGAAGGAAGTTTGAGAACTGTGGCGCAGGGAACACGAGTCTGAGGCATTTCTGCCCTGAACAGTTACACACAGTCAGTACACACACACAGTCAGTACACACAGTCAGTACACACAGTCAGTACACACACACACAGTCAGTACACACACACACAATCAGTACAGACACACAGTCAGTACACACACACAGTCAGTACACACAGTCAGTACACACACACAGTCAGTACAAACACACAGTCAGTACACACACACAGTCAGTACAAACACACAGTCAGTACACACACAGTCAGTACACACACACAGTCAGTACAAACACACGGTCAGTACACACACACACAGTCAGTACACACAGTCAGTACAGACACACAGTCAGTACAAACACACACAGTCAGTACACACACACAGTCAGTACACACAGTCAGTACACACACACAGTCAGTACAAAAACACAGTCAGTACACACACAGTCGTTAACAGTCCGAACCATCGGCTGTGAATTAAGACGATAAGTTTCACTTTGTAATTTAAATTTTATTTAATTTGTCGGACAAACGTACGTCCTGTCGTCACGTGGGCGGAGTCTACCTATGCTGGACTCTGATTTGTTTGTAGATGTGGGCGTGTTGTCAGTTTTTTTTGGGTGGGGGGGTAGTCTTTCTGTTTGAATGGAGAAAATGAATGAGGCGCTTCATCTGGTTGCCATGGTAACATGATGGTATCACTACCAGCATCAGAACCGTCAGGCACAGTACTCGACAATACTACAGTACTCCACAGTACTACAGTACTCCACACTACTCCACAGTACTATAGTACTCCACAGTACTCTACAGTACTACAGTACTCCACAGTACTATAGTACTCCACAGTACTCTACAGTACTCTACAGTACTACAGTACTCTACAGTACTACAGTACTCTACAGTACTACAGTACTCCACAGTACTACAGTACTCCACACTAGCTCATATGCACCAGATGAACGTCCTCGTGGTTCAAACGTTACATCATCAGAGGTGAAGACTGCAGCTGCTTCCTCTTCTTTTTCTTCTTCTATTGTTTAATGTGTCTCTACTTCCTGTGATTGGTCCAGAAAAGTGTTTTCACTGGGCTTCTAATGAATATTTAGTATTTATTCATGTCGTGTGTGTAAACATGAGAAAGGTATGAACACATCACAGGAGAGATTTTAGAATAAATCGATTCTTAATCCAAATAAAATCCTCTAGAATCAAAACTTTATCATGACAGATCCAGCTCATAATAAACCAGTGGTTGGTGACTGTGTGCAGGAGTCACATGTGAGCAGACGGACGTGTGACTGAGGGAGGAAATATCCTCTGGATGTCATTAAGGTAGTTTATGTCCTCGTTAATGAATCCTGGAACGAGAAAACACTGATTGAGACAAACAGGCGTCAGAATTAGAACGGACCAGTGCACACACACACTCGATAACTTCCATGAACCAGTTTAATCAGCTCATTGTTTTCAAGTTCCAGTCTTCATATTTTATATATTTTTGATTCATAATTTAAACAACTGCTGCAATAAACTTCCTATCGAGTTACGTGAACATATGGCCTGAAAACTAATACATGATTTAATGCTGCTTCGCTCAGGGCCTCGACAACACAGGGCAAAAATAAAAACACAATCAAGACAAAACTGTCTTCGGGCTACACGGAAAACTTAAATTCAACTTAATCTTTAGAACACTGCTCAAATGCACTGAAATAAATCAAATATAGCTTATGAAGGAATACGAGAAAAACAAAATAAAGACATGATCCATAATCTGCAGCCTGCGGGTTTGTTCTCTCCAGCTTTTTTAAAGTAGCTTTAACTGATGTTTGTACAATGACGATGCATCACAATGTGTGAGTCACAGAGGAAACAGACAATCATCACTTAACTCTGCAGTTACTTTCTTCAGCGTTCTGCGTCACAACTTCACTCTCGGCTCCTATTACAGCTAAAAATGATAGAATATATATAATACTGTATAATATTGATCTTGAACAGATATAGGACACTAGACAGACACATGTATAAATATCTGTATATTTAATGTGATGTGTGTAATATCCAACTTGTACATCTTAAGTCTATACACCCCCCCCCCCCCTTTTTTTATATGCTTTTATGACATTTACGAGTTGACTATCAAGGCAATGATACGTCAGTGTTGTCTTCACAGCCTCGTTTTCTTGCTTTGAGGCCAAAAAATCAGATTTAACCAAAATTTAACCAAACCAAAACATGAAATAATATAAATGTCATGATTTTCCATGTAATTTTCATTTGTTTTAGGAGATTCAACCTCAAGCTGCTTATATTCATGCATCAACTACTAATAATCATATGGTGCAAACAGTACCGGACGGAAACCTCCATTAAATCACATTTTCTTTTGCAGGTTTTCCAGGAAATTCATTCAAATCGGAAACAGAGGGAAAGAGAGGAACCAGTGACGGAGAGATTTATTGAGGAAGATGAATAAAACAAAAGAAAAGAAAAATGCAGGAAGAAAAGAAACTAGTGATGGAACAGGGTCGTCTACCTGAGAGCGAGAGGTGGAAAGAGGTGTCGTGGGGGACACAAAGCCCCTCTCATTATTTTCCAGTCCACTGGGAAGCTGGTTTCTGTTCTCGCCACAGGGCTCAGTGGTTCAGCAGCGCTCCGGTGTTTCCTGCCCCTCGCGGTAATAAAAGCTTCAATAAAAGGCTGAATTAATCACATTGTATTGGCCTGTGTGATGGATGGAGCCAGCATCTCCAAAATGTATGAATCAAACCTTCACCGCGGCCTGAAACGCATCATTAAATATCAGATTGCAAATGTCCAATTATGCTCGCTGCATAAATGATTTAGCAACAACTAATAACTTTCCAGACGCAGGTGAGGAATGTGATGAAAGTAATAAACATTAGCTGGAGTCAGATGAAAATGCACGGAGGGAAAAATAGACGGTGGAGAAGGAGAAGAAAGACGGACACTGGACGCTGTGATGCTGTGGAAACAAGTCTTGAGTGTGAGATGTACAGTACGTGTGTGTGTGTGTGTGTGTGTGTGTGTGTGTGTGTGTGTGTGTGTGTGTGTGTGTGTGTGTGTGTGTGTGTGTGTGTGTGAGGGTGTAAATGAGTGAGGCTCGTTCTTAATGAACTTACAGCTCATACAAACACAAACACAGTTGCCAGGGACGAAAAAGGGGGAAATGCAGAAGCAGGGAAATGAGGGTAGGAAACGAGGGATCTGAGGATGAAGAGGAGGATGAGGAGGAGGAGGAGGAGGGGAGGTTAATTATAATTATGTAGCAGGAAATGATGGAGCGATAACAGAGAAGAAGGGAGGAGAGGAAAAAACAAGGAAGGCAAGGAAAGACAAGGACACTGGAGTCGGTTCCAGCTGTTTTCAAACATGGCCTAGTTATAACCTCAGTGTTCTCACAGCAGATTCACGCTTCACTTGATTCCAGTGGTTTGAACGAGGAAATCTTCTTCTTCTTCTTTTAAGGTTTTTTAAATGAGGTTGTTCATAATTCAGCTGCCCGGCAGTGACTTGACTGGTTTAGACTGAAGAGTTATTTACAGAGTAATTTAAATGAAAGATGGACGACATGTCTCCACTTCCTCCCACTCTCCAGAAAAATGTCCTGGATACGAGCGCTGCCGTCTTCCTCTCATCATTGCTTCATTTGAAGCCACAGTGAATTATTTACGCTGTAAGCATATGAATTTGAAAAGGACGCATGTCTCTTTAAAGGCAGCATGAATGACCCTTACTTAATTTGCCTTTCTCAGGGGCCTCCTCTCGGCTCGGGGCCCCAGGCCTGCTTTACCCACCTTGTTGCAACGCCCCTGCAGACCGGTTGACAATGTGCAACAGCGTTCCTGCCTGAGCATATCGTGGTTACAATCTTCACACAATGTTTCTTGATGGTTGGTGTTTTTAGTTGCAGGATAAAAGCTGAAGAAAGAGCTCGACATCTTATTCTTTATTATTTAGAAAAGTCAGGACGACGGATTCAAACAATCTGTAACTAATGGATTTGTGATAAGAAACCTGATCCTGCAGAGGAGAGGAGAAGAAACGAGGGGTGAGCTGGTGAGAGGAAAAGAGGTTGGAACTGGGTGGAGGTGAAAGAGTGTAGATAAATGTGCCAGTGAGACACAGTCGAGAGACGGAGATTAAACTGCTCCACAGCCGAGATAAGCAGCAAATGAGAGAGTGGGCCGGCAGAACATTCAGAGAGTCGGAGAGAGAGAGAGAAAGGGGGAGAGAGGGGAGAGAAGTGAGAGTGCAGTGGCTGGAGGGTAAGAAAGAAGAGAGTGTCATCTAGAGAGAGAAAGAGAATAAAAGAGTGGGAGCTCGTGGAAAGATTAAAACCTCTGTTCCTGGATCTGCGAGCTTTAATAAAACAGCTAATGTACGAGAGACGGTTTCTTCTCTGCTCGCGGTCACATGTCTGCAGATTCTATCTGACCCTAATAACAGACGCAGCTTTTCATTTCAGAATTCATTCCTGTCATCTCAACAGAAGGCCTCGCTCGCTCTCCCTCTCTCTCCCTCATGCATTATAAACACCCCATTACAACTTGTTGACTTGCACTCCGCCGCCCTGTGGCATGTCAGCGGACCACTCTGCAGACAAATCTAATCAACGGCCTCGTGGTGAGGTGCACCGACGGACGAGCAACCCGCACTGATTGTGTTATTCCCCCACATCATGTGGCCCCGAGGCCTCAGTCTGAACCCCGGCTGACGGCTCACGATCTATGGCGACCGAACTCGACTGGGCTGAGATAACGGCCTAATCTAATGCTGCTGAAGTCACGCGCAGACGCCCCGAAGGGCCGCCGCGTCTCAAATCTCCTCGTCTCCGGATCGCATAACAATCGGTCTTCCGGCCCGCGCTGTAGCCGGAAGTGGCGGGGCCCCGGCAGGCCTCTGATCGGAGGCCCCTGGAGACCGGGCCAATGCCAGCTGGCAGAGAGCGCAGGACAGACAGCCAGGATCTGAGGGACAATACGACGCTGGCACACACAGCCTGCTCGCTCTCATTTGAGATGTGTGTCTGCGTATGACAGCATGTGTGTGTGTGTGTGTGTGTGTGTGTGTGTGTGTGTGCTATTTTAGACTTGACAGTATCTTACTTTCAGCAGATCCTTGGGAAAATCCTGGCCTTCATTCAGTCCCTCCAGGTTTCCGACGAACTGTGTGCACGACATCCTCTTGCCAATGTTCTGGAGACACATGAACGTGTGTATTTACTTCATACTAATATTCACACGTTCACACGTTCCTCGTGTATATTCGTGTATTTTACAAACTGCCCCCTCGATAGAATCCATTTCAATAATTTCAAATAATTAGATAATTTGATTTCATGGAGACACAAACACACAGATGATCCTCGTGTCGACAACATTCACAGAATCACTGCCTATCTGGACCATTTTTCTTCAAAGTAAGAGCACAACATTAATTTTGTTGCTGCATTGCTTGACACTGAGCCTTTATACTGAAAAGGCGTTAACTTTGGATCTGAAGTTTGTGACAACATGTAAAATAAAATAAAAGCAGTTCAGTGAATCATTCTTGAAAAGTAATAAAATAAATTCTCTATATAATCTTTCATTGCAGATAAACCAGGTATGATAGTTTAATTTCAGAACTGAGTTTCAGGTTTCACTTAATATTAAATCAAACTCAGTTCAAAAAAATAAACTTAATCAAAAGATAAACGACCCAAAAGTCTGAAAGACTCAAAGAATCAGTCTCTTCTCTAGTTGTGATGATCACAGTCACAACAAAGGTGGAATTTAAATCAGAGGAAACTTCCCTGATCCTCGACCCTCTGAGCTGCACCGTCACTGAGCCGCCGATGGCCCAGATGTGCTCCGAGTTCAAAAGTGGCAGATTAGAGAAGAAGAAGCTCAGCGGGCGGAACGTGCACATGCAGATCAGCTGGAGTCTTACTTTTCCTTTAAACTCTTCAAACTCCACTTTTGCTGTGTTGATCTCTTTATCTGACAACACGTTCCTCTGCACTCACACTGGAAAGTGAACTCTCTCCTGCACACTCACATAAACAGACACACACTCGTACGACTCACTTGACCGTGTAGATCCGTGTTGAGCAGCATCAGAGCACAGGTCAGAGTGTGAACTGCGTCTGGAGAGAGAAAACAGAATCACCTGAATATGGATCCACTTTTATAATCAGCTGATTAAGATGTTAAGATTTATAAATAACAATAATAAATATTAGAAATAGCTTTCAATAAACAGCTGCACCACAAAAACGTTAGCATCTCAATAACACTAATAATAATAAGAATCTAATTTATTCGATGCTGTGGATTCAGTCAGTAGATATAAAAAAATCTGATTTTAAATATTCGATACCAGTTTTTTACGCTTTACTTGAGTATTAATGTATTTTAATTCATTATGCACAATTATATATATTTACATTATTATGATTTGGACATTGCTGCAAAAATCTACTTTGTTTTACTGAATTTTTTTTAACATATAATTAATATTATCATAGTAATTCATAGTAATTTCTGTTCATTATGTAGTATTACTTCGTACTTCTACACTGTGGTGCTGATACTTTAAGTTATATAAAAAAAACACCTGCAGCCCAATGCATATTTTAATTGAATGTGCAGTATTTAATATTTAATGTGTATAATTCCCTGTCCTCGAACAATGTCCACTATTTAATGTAAAATACATAATTCATCACGTTGCTGCATTGGGACAAAACTCCGAAGTAAACTGTGGTCGGACATATTAAATATGGAGGAGATGATGGTGGCAGTGAGGACACGTCTCTGCAGAACTCACCCTCCGTGGGCATCACGTTCGGGTTGCAGTCCAAGTATCGCCTGGAGAAGTGTGACAGCACCCGCTCCCGCTCCTGAGTCTCCCCCATCAGAGCAAACTGTCTGAGGAACGTCCTGCAGCCGCAAACACGACCACAGTCACATCTACTCCAACACACTCATCCATCACAGGCCTAAAACTGTTCTCACCGTTTTAATCATAACTCACAGAATGATTTAATCTTAAAACCATACGATGCATCTTACCAGTAAACTTAAATAATCATGTTATAATATTACACAATAAATATTACAGATGTGATTCAATGATTTTAAAGGTCTATTAGATGAAAAATAAAAATGACTGATTATTAAAGAGTAACACTAGTGTTTATGATGAAGAATACCTGCTCTATATAACTCATATCTATACAAACTGAATGTACACAGAATGAAGGGTGCAGGGCCCCAGATGTCCTCTAGAGAGCAGTGTTTACCAGTGGAGAGCACAAACCGACAGAGAGAATATCAAATATTATTACATTAAATAAAAGCCACCGCAACACAGACACGACAACATCTCAACCAGAGACACAACACGTAAAGATCTATCTTCACTTCACATATGAAATATTTAATGTCTGCACTAAGAACTCAGGTTAAATTAATTCAAATGTGCGATTACTCATTTCTGTCTGCACACTTCAATCAGCTGCATCGTGATGTGAGTGGTCACCTCAGTGCTTGGTCGAGAGCGAGGCCGGTGAAGTTGAAGAAACTCAGATACTCCTCTGCTACCATGCGGCTGAAGTCGTTGCTGCAGACGGACGGATATAAAATAACATGCGAGGAGTAAATTAATAAACTTGGAATAATAGAGGACAAGATGAGAAAAGCTCTGCAGGAATCATCACAGCACAAAATATCAATACAAGGTTCCGATGCCAGTTTTCTCAGTTCAGTGAAAGGCCTCAGTTCCGTCTGACACTGACACAGGCAGAGAGATGAAGACCGGAGGCTCAAGAGAAAATAACAAAACAAGAAAAGACAAAAGAGAAGGAGATTCCCAGGGTGCATCTGTCAGAAAAGGAGGAAACCCTTTAATCCCAAATTCTTTCTCATCAGCACGAGCCGGCAGCGGAGAGAGTGACAGCTGATGGAGCTGCAGATCTACTACAACTCTTTGTGAGCAGAATGTAAAGTGATGGACGCTACATGTGACCCTGAATGATTTGCTTTCATTAGTGGAACTCTTGAACTCCCTGATTCTGTGTGTCAGTGCATGGTTAATAATGATAATCATGATACATGAGCATAATTTACAACCCAACAACCCAGCAGCTCACTTCTTGCTGAGGTGGCGAGCTACGTCAGACTTCCTGAAGCCATCCAAGTTGAAGAGACGTTTGGCGAGGCGTCTGGCGGCGGCCACGTCGGCACGGTGGCTGCCGTTGGTGAGGGTGTCGCTGCTGCTGAGACCCAACCTGTCGCTGAGGTCCTGGTCCAGCTCAGTATCCGTGGCCAGGCGAGCCTTCTCCCTGCTGAGGGCGGACGAGCAGAAAGAATAAGAGATTAAACTCTGACACAGATAGATGAACAGAGAGGGATCCGAAAAAAAGAGAAACGAAAAGAGAAGCACACGAGAGCAGAAAGTGGGGGGAGGAGACTGAGGAAGAATTTAAGTCTGAGTAGATAAATAATTGATCAGGTAAGAGAGGAAGAATAAAGCTAATAACCGCAGTGTATCTATACTTTAGACCAACGTCTGATCTGTTCAGCAGAATCAAGTCTTTTACGACACGAACAGCAAAGTACACGAGGAAAACATCAAGACTGATCCAGAGAAAGCAGCTTCACGGAGAGAAGGAAGATTAAAGATGATAAATGATGAACTAGAGAATAAGGGCAATAAGAAATAAAGCACTTGTGTTCACGTTAGCATTTTATATTCAAACACAACATTTGCACACACACACTTCCACTCTCATGCTGATTACATACTCCATGAAATCAGTGTTTGGTTACTGGTCTTAATATTTCAGTTTTCTTAATAAATTGAGTGTTAACTGTTTAAAATGACGTGTGAAGGAACGTGTCTGTAAATAACGCACATACAGGTGCAAAGGTTTCAGGCTTCAGATTCTCTGTTTTGGCCCCAGATTGATTCCGCAGCACGACAACACGAGTCCAAACTCAGTCAGAGAGCAGAAAAGCATTCAGAGACAAAGAGACGTGCAACAGATGGTCTGAGCCCCAGAGACCTGACCTCAACCTCACGAAGAGATGCTCTGCAAAACAAGTACCCAAAAAAACTGTGTGCAGATGTACTGAGAAGAACTGGAGCAGTTTTAAATGATGCACTTTGCATGAAGTTAGAGAAACAGTTCACCCTGAGCGTCTGTTCTCTGTGACTCTGCTGAGCGGGTTCGATCTCCTGCGAGAAGAAGTGACTGAGAGTCAGCATCAGCTCCAGACAGATGAAGAGTGAAGCTGAACTGAGATCAGTTCAAAACACTGAGACGTTATTAACAACCAGAGTTTATCTGCAATGTTCAGCAGCAAACTTTGAAAATGCATAAAAATCTAAACAGAGTTTGGTGGATTTACAAATAAAGACTTTATTTTTGAGGCCTAAAACTTCTGATGAGGTGAAAAGTCTCAACCTCTGGGGAACATGAACGTCTGACAGACCCTCAGGTTCCACCTACCTGTGGCAGGACCTCCTGACGGTCAAATACCGCTCCTCTCCCACTGCGGACGCACCATGACAGCAGAAGACAGAGGGCGTCCTCATTGCCGTCCCCCGACCGACACCTCTCCTCAGACTGCTCCCCCGACTGCCCCTTCCACTCCTCCTGGATTCGTAATCTGAACGCATCACCATCCTGCAGGGAGCAGGAGCTAACGCAGAGGAGCTAACAGAGGAGCACCTGTGGTCGCTCCCAGGAGGCCCCACATTCCTCTGCTCGGTTTGAAGTCTGACGGAGACTTGTTTGGTGTCATCTGAGCGTCACAGCCGGCCTCCTTCCCCCAAAGTAAAAACACGTTTTCCCCTCCTCTCCTTCTCTATCGTTTTCCCTCTGAGTCTGTTTGCTGTTGTTTCTTTCCCCTCCTCCCGCCCTGTTCCGCTGTGTAAACTCTCACTGTCCCCTGCTGACCTTGGATTGGACGCATGGCATGAAACTCGGCTTGTCTGTTGCCTAAACCACCCCCCCCTCGCCTCGCCGCCCTCCATTCATTCCTCTCAATCTCTGTGTGCGTCTCCGATTACACACATTCTGTCCTTTTGGGTGTTGCACAAATTCTAGTCCACCTTGTTTCTGGTGGTTGCTGCTAGCACACCTTCAGAGAAAACAAGGAGGAGGTGTCAGGTTGAAAATATCCACTGGGTGTGTACCTCAACAACCGTTACTGCCCCGAGGACCGAGTACGTCGGAGGCCTTTGTCAAGTGTGTTTACAGCAAATGCTTCACCGGGGCCTGCAGGACAGTTCAGAACCACGAGACTAAGCCGGCACAGTTTAGGCGCCGCCACCTGTTAACATTGTCCCGTCAAGTGCCAGCACAATGCCGAGAGGTCCTGAGAGAATCCCCCCCGACTCAGCCTCTGCTTTAACGGTATCCCCGCATAATGAACCCCCTCTCACTCGACTGGGCAGCTCTGCACAATGAGCCACTGTCTAATGGTACAGACTGGATCTGAAAAGGGTGATGTGAGGGAGAGAGGAGGAGGAGGAGGAGGACGGCGAAGGAGGAGGGTGGGTGAGAGTGAAATTCCAACTTTTATCAAAGTATGGACAGGCCTGCAGAAATATTTTCGTCTGGCTGCGAGATTCCAAAGCTCCAGAGCAGCTCAGGAAAGTGAGATAAGATCAGAACTGAGCAAACAAACCTCGGAGAGTTCAGAGTTTTCTTATGAAAAGTTTGATCAGGAAGAAGTGAAGAAAAAGAAAAGACGACAAATCTAAAGTGTGATTTTGTGTTTGAATACGTTTAGACGATTAGATGGCGTGTGTTTATAAAGCACTGTAGAACATCCATTCACACACACATTCATACAGAGCATCAACGTGCAACACTCACCACTACACAAGCAGAGAGGGGGCAGACATTAGGATCAAACTGTCGAGCGTCTTGATAGAGAACGACCCGCTGTACCTCCTGAGCCACACCCTCCAGAGCAAACACACACACACACCTCTGTTATTCACCTGTCACTCTAACCAAAGAACACTCCCTTTGCCTACTTGTTATCTTCTTGTGCCATCTAGTGGCCACAGCAACACGGTGACCCGGGTCTCTCGCTCTGCAGTGCCGTCACACTAAGTTAGGGTGACATTCACAAAGCCAGGTTACGTCACCGTCACACAGGAGCACAGACTTTTACCTCCAGAGTCACCAGTGGTCCCACATCTCTCTTTCTATCTGTCGCCCGCTCTGTCTCTCATAAAGTGTGAGCGGAATAAGGACAAAGGATTCTGGGTATGAACAATCCTCGTGAAGGGAAGGTGGGAGACTGAGGAGTCTTTGGGACGAGTCAAGGTGAATCCCTCACTGCTGCAGCAGCCATCTGTCTAATATCAGCCACACACACACACACACACACACACACACACACACACACACTTACATAGACCGACACACAAAGAATGAATTATACATATGCACCCACAATAAAACACCTACAGATGCACGAGTGCTCACTTCAACATCCAGGAAAATATGCACCAATGGACACACTCACATATTTAGCATGCACACACACTCTCACACACACACACACACACACACACACACACACACACACACACACACACACACACACACATCCTGCCTGTCAGGCAGCAGAGTGACCACAGGGAGCCACTTCAGAGCAGCACTGCAGCACAACTCCCTCAACGAGTCCATTAACGGACGTTTCTGACCACAGAGAGGAGGCAATTAAAACTGCATTAAAACTGAATTCACATCTAAACTCCACCGTGATTTGATCCTCTGTAAGAGTCGTGTCAACAGTTTATCACACAAACAACGTAACGTATCATGACCTCGACCAGATGCTCATATTAAAAAGATTAAAAGAAGAAAATCAGGAAATTATATTTCAGGACAAACATGATCCAGATTGTTGATTAATCATCACAACACGTGCGTTTGCATCAGGGTGATTTGAGGTTCACCATCTTGCCCGAGGATACTTCGACATGTGGAATGGGGGAGACTGGGATCAAACTGCCAGCCATTCACATGTCGGCCTGCTACCACATCCGGCCGAGTCGTCCCCAGTCACCAGCCTGACTCCTGCTTATCAAAACTAAACCAGAGACAATAAAACTCTTTTATTTATCCACCACATCTCGTCTGTGTCCTGAAATGAGCCGTAACACGAGGGCCCCAACTGAACATAAACTGTGATGCTGAGTCTAAATCTTTTTTATATCACCACTGGGTCAGCTGACCTCATGTAAAGGGAAAAGTGGATCCCTCTGCAGCTCGTGTCAGCTCCACGCTCCTTTAAACATCTCTCCTTTACAACCTGCAGCTTTCTGCTGCGGTTCACTCTCACTGCTCCCGTCGCCATCTTTTCCATCAGAAACACAACTGACGATGATCTCCCAGCAAATCAAAGACAAAGTTGGGGACTAGCTGGTGAGAAAGCTGCACGGAAAGCTGCTGAAAAGCCAAAAATTCCCCTCAGGAGACGGTGGAGACCAAATCAGAGGTAAAAGAGTGAATACGGCTTCAAAGTAATGGAACTTTGTAAGTGGACAAAATGTGACTCACCTCAGTAAAGAGACAGACGGGTTACTGTACCAGCTGCTCCCCAGCTGCGTACACTCCCGTCCTCTAGGTGGCGTGTCATCTGAACCGCTGCTCAGCCTCTCGCTGGAGGGGGCTCTGGTGGCGTCCGAGTCCCCGGTCATGGTAAAGATAGAATCGGAGAGACTGGGCCTCTCATCGTGCGCCAGTGGGGCGAAGCTGAGTTTGACGATCTGCCTGGCGCTCTGACACACCAGCCCGTGGATGGCAGGGGTCAGTGTGGGCAGGTCGAAGGTCAGGACGGTTTGCGTGCTGGAGGTCAGCAGCTCCTCGCTGTCCAGGCTGTTGTACGACGTCCCTTTGGCCCGGTGAGACTCCATGATGCTCTCAAAGTGGCGGCTGAAGGTGTCCTCCGCAGCACAGCGAGGACCCGAGACCAAGATGGGGGATTTCAGGGCCGGGTGGTGGTTGTCGAAAAACGTTTCCATTGGTCTGGACGGAGAGGGAGGTTTTAGTGAGACTGCAACAACACAGCTGTGTTTATAAAGAAAAGATTAAATGTGTGTTAACCAGGGAAACATCCAGAAAGAAGAACATCTGTATTTCTAACGAGACTGATCGAGTTGTTTCTGATTTAAAACTGTTTGTGATCTACTTGAAAAATAGGTTATGGGTGTGATCCAGATTCAGATCTGAATTTAGGTCAGAGGAAAATCCTGCCTCCCCAGTGTTGTGTGTGTTTCCAGAGAACTTGTGTGACGTTTGCTCGTGTTCACCTCTGCAGGAGGTGTCCAAACACGTCTGGGTCCTCCTGAGCTGCAAACCGCTGCTTCCTGTTGTCTCCTTGCATCCTCACACTGGCCCAGCTCACCATTTCTTCCTCCTCTTCCTCCTCCTCATCTTCCTCCTCCTCCCCTCTCTGTCCTCTTCTGTCCTCTGCCTCCTCCCCGTCTGTCCTCCCATATGCCAGACCACCCAGAGGGCTGCTGCCCGTCCCCGGAGTGCCCTGCACGCTGCGGTTGCTCCCGAACGCAGAGTCAGCATCCTCCTGCTCAGCCAGCATCACCTCGTCTATGTCCGTCTCACGGTAGCAGCGGAGTGGGACGGCGTCCAGGTCGGTTTCTGAATACTTGAGCGTCCGGCGAATGATGCCGGTTTTGGGCGATGTCCCGATGATGGCCGGAGGAGGGGTCACCAGCTCGACCTCCACATGCTGCACCTCATGATTGGCAGAGAGGAGAGGCAGGGAGGATGGAGGAGTCGGGGTGGGAGACTCACTGGAGTTACCACTGGGGGGCGCTGTGGAGTTTTCAAGAGAATCTGAAAATGAAGAATATAAGATATTTATATTCCAGAGATATGTGATAAATGATCCTTTACTTTATTCGATTTAAATTTTGCACCTGCATAAAAAATACTTTTGTTATTTTTGCAACTGATCAAAATGTTTTTCTGGCATCAAGAGAAAAATGTAATCTTGTACATTTACTAATATGATTTGTGTATTTCTCATATTAAGAATACACACACAATTACTATAATAATATATAATAATTTATTTGCATTTATAAAAAGTTTTTGGGAAAAACCTATTTTTTCTATTAAGAGTAAATATTAAATTCTGTAAGAAACTCTTCTGATCATGAGATTGTAAATCTCATTTATAAATAAACTGGTGTAACATTTTAAAGCTGAGAGGAACCAGAGGCGGACATGTTCTCACTTTTCTCCCCCCTGCTAGCAGCCTCCTCAGCAGGGGTCCCGAATAAAAACTCCCACTTGGCACGAGCGATCCTCTGACAGTGGAGCGAGGGCACGGGCACAGTGCAGCCGCTATCCGTCTAAAACATGCACACAGACACAAAACAGAGGCCACAGAGGATTTCAGGAAAGACACAAGTCAGAGTTAGCAGCGATACCAAGAAGCAGTTAGCTTAGCTTAGCATAAAGACTGGAGGCAGTTTGGAGACTCACCTGTATTCCTGAGGTCACAGCTCCAGTCTCGTTGCTCTGGTGACTGGACTGACTGGACTCTGGCGACACACAGTCCCTGTCGCCCAGGCTGCCCGTCACCCCGCTGGAGCTCCGGGAGGACGACCCCCCCATCCCCCCGTTCTGCTCCGCCTCAGGAGGCTCCTCGATCCTCCGCTGACGAGGCTGCTGCCCTGCCCCGTATCCCTCCACGTCATTGCCGTATCCTTCTTCATCACAGCCCTCATCCTCCTCTGGGGAGTCCAGCACCACTGGTCCCAGGAGCAGGATCTCCCTCCTCCTCTGCTCTGCCCGTTTCTGCTGGGCTGTGGGGCTGAGCGGCCTGCGACATTGGCTGGAGTGACCATCAGGAGGCTTGTCGTTGTTGGAACAAAATCCAGGCTCGGAGCTTGGCCTTGGGTTGTTCTTTACATGATCCCCCCACTGCTGCCTGGACGTCCAGCTGACCGGTGCCTCCTCAACACTTTGATTGATAAAGAGCCTACGAGCAAGCTCAGTGCAATCCCCTTTCTCAAAAGAGCTCAGGTCTTCTGTCCTGTCCAGGCTCGGAGACCAGGAGTCCCCGGTGTACTGTGGGGGCAGCCGGCGATGCAGGGTGGGGGTATCCGGTGCTCGGAGCTCAGCTTGGAATAACCTGGGATCCCTCACGGGGGAGCAGATCTCAGTGGGAGGATGAGAGGGACGGAGGAAACGCGAGGGAAGCGCGGGTGAACTCTGAGCTGCAGAAAAAACTGAGCTCTGATGCTGAGGTTTCTGAAGGACCTGGTCGTAATTAGCACGAGAGTTTGTTTCATATGAATGACTGAGTGACTGCAAGATGGAGTTTTCAGGCTGGTGAGCGTCTGTGTTGTCAGGTGCTGGCATGTGTCTGTCGTTTAAAGGGATGTTCATCTTAAGCATTTGCTGAGACGTTTGTGCATTTGGAGGCAAATTGTGAAACCCTCCAGAGGTTGAGCTGCTTGTGATCTCGCCTAAAGCATTGTGCATCGAGGACCTCCTCGCCTCAGATAAAATGGAAGATACTTTGGTAGCCTCCTCTGCGAGCCTGCGAGCAACTTCAGGGCTGTGAGCTGGAGACGAGGATTTACTGTCGCTTAACTGGTTCAAGCCCTCCACTAAATTATTGCCAAGTTGAAGGATCGCTCCCTGTGGTGAAGAGCTCCTGTTACAGGTCCTGTGGATGTGTCTTTTGGTGGCTGGGCTTCCCACCGCCGCCCTCTCCTCCCCCGACCAGTGACGAGGGCTCTGGGTCTCCACACAGGACCCAGGCCTGGATTGAGAGGACTGTCTAGACTGGGAGGAGAGCTGGTCCGATGCTGGGCTCCGAGGCAGCCCCAAGATGGCCTGGCTGCGATCTGTGAAGTGGTCTTTGGGGCTGATGTTTTGATGCTGAACAGGAGAGCCAGCCCAGGACTGGCAGCGTGGCTGTTTGCTGCAGCGTGAAAATGAGGTTTGCTCAAGGGCATGGGCCAGTTTAATCCTCAACAAAGGGGAGCCAAACTCCTCCACAGCTCTTTGGGTAGCTGCCCGGCCGATGGGGTCCAAGGCTGGTTGGCGAAAGCTGGGAGAGAACGTCTGCTGGTGACTTCCTGGTGATTGGAAAGTCAACTTGGGACTTGAGCTGCACGATGAATCAGGACTCCCAAACCAAACTGGGTCGCTGAGCCGTTTACGAAAGTGGGAGGTGTTGGATCTTTCCTCTCTGGTCCCCCTCATGCGTGGACTGTCCACCGTCTTCACGTTGGACTTCTCAATGTAACTGAAGGTGACCACGGAGCGTTTCCCGTCGCTGACTTCCTTCTCGTTTAACCTCCGACAGCCGGGAGGTGTGTGAGGGAGGGTGATCCTTCCGGAGGGAGGCGGCACTGGTGAAGAGCGGAGGACAGAGACTCCATCGCTCCTCCTGCTACCTGTGGGTGAGCTGCTGGACTGATGGAGCGGGAAAGTCTCAGTGTTCCGACATGCTGACGGTCTCTGTGAGCAGTCCTGAACCAGACGATGAGCAGGGGAGGAATGTGTGGCCATCTGACAGGTCGTCTGGGCCGTCAGCTGAGACAGGAGCTCCGCAGGACCGTCCTGAACCGAAGCAATCCCTCCTTCATCTTCTCTAAATGCCCCTTTTCCTCCGCTCTGATCTGGGGCTGGCCTCACTTCCACATACAGATGAAGGACTTTCCCAGACTGGGACATGACCTCCTCTGGGCACGAAATGAGGACAGAGAAACGAGATGGAGCAGAGTCTAAAACAAGGAGAGGTTCTTTCTGTCCTTTTCTTCTTTTATTTGTCGGCTTGTGTTTTTGTTTTTCTGCTGGTGCTGCATGTCAGGGATACAAACGTGCTCGTGGGACAGCTCACTATTCTTTATGCCTGTGAATGAAAGAAAGGAGCATTTGTCATCTTTTTTCAGGGGACACCAGAAAAAACACAGGATATTCCAGCGTTGATGACACATATGATATAACAACATTGGAAATGTGGGACCCATAAAAGTGATGAACCTGCTGAAGTTCAATACTTTGTGAAGATCCATGAGACGCAGACTTCAATAACTTCAAAACATTGTATTCGCTTGTGTTGTGACTTTCTGCAGTTGTTTATTAAATTGCACGACCTCCGTACCCTCCCTCCATGTTAACTATCCTGTAACCATATTCTCACTCCTGCAGATTTGGCCACACGACATTTTACTCTCACACGTGTATCATTTCCTCTGGGATGCGTGTTTCAGTGTTGTGAGGTGTCAGAGAAGGAAATCCTCATCTGCTCTGTGACTCACCACCGATAAGTCCCGGTGACAGATCTGTAACTTGATCCTGAATGAAACAATCCAGCGCTCGGAGATGCATCAGCTGAGAGGATTGTGTTTCCGATTGTGAGAGAGTGTAAACAAGCACATAAAAAAATCCGATGAGCCTGATGCGGCTGTGTTTTGGGAGCAGCTGTGACACTAATGCAGAGATGACGCAGGAACATTCAAATGAGTAACAGCCTATTTAGTTTCTCACCTGTCTCCCTCAACCCTGATCTGTCAGAACTCCAAATCTACTTGCACGTCAAACATCAGCTCCAGGACGCCCACAGCGCTGCCGCACATCATGCACCAAACGACCACAACCCTCATCACAGACACAGTGTTTTAGTTATTCTGCATTTAAATCCTGTGCTGCAGCCACTTCTTCCCTCTCTGTCGAGCTTAATCCTTTGGCGCTTCCTGGACTCAGTCGAGCTGAATTCACTGCGACTGCCACTGTTTGGCGTTCACGCAGCACAACTTTCCAACGCCGCAGACAACAGAACTCTTGTGTGAAAAAAAAAGGATGGTGCGCTCCAGACGGCTGCCAGCAGCGACAGATTGGAGTTGCCGTATGGTAGCAGTGGGAGAGAACGTGTGTGTCGAAAATTGAAGTTGACAGAACAAAGAGAACTTGTGAGCGGGTTGGCACGCAAGGCGAGCAACGTTCCCTCCGTGACCCCGAGAGAAGTTTCTGCCCTCACTTCAAAGAAACCAAAGTCAATCTCAACAATCTCTTCAGCTCGGCACATTCTCCTCTTGGCTCTTAATTATTTCCCTTAGCTTCTCCGTGTGGAGTCTCAGCACGCTCACAAGCTGTTTGCTGCACTGTCTGACCCTGACCTCCGCCTCCAGCGAACGAGAGAATTAGCAAATCTTAAAATGCAGTACGAGCTATTTCCCTCTAATTAGCAAACAAGTCTCACTGCCGCTACATTTGTCACATTCACACCTCAGAGCTTCCCACAGATACAGCACTCACAACACAGGCCTTTGTCCAGTTGTTGGCGGCTCCCATTGTCTTCGGAGGTGTGAAGAAGACGACCTGGCTCCTTGGCTGCATCACAAACGTGACAGATGCATGAAACCACAAGGGTGGATGTGATTTATTTGTCTTTGGCCTCCTTCATACCTGAAGCATGAAATGTTCAAAGAGCCCGTAAATACGGTGGCTGAGATGCAGATAGCGAAAACGACAATGGAAATATTTCCAGGGGAAAGTGATGAACCTGCTGTAGTTCAATGCTTTGTGACATTATTAAAGTCTGCTCCTCGTCAGTGGTGATGGAACCTCCTGTGCTCCTGTATTAGCGTGTGCAGATGTTGGCTGTGAAGCACAGTCGTGATGTTTCCAAATGGAAACGGCGTTCTCAGAATCACATGCTGACTGTGACAGAGCTGTTCCGTCCACAGGGATCATCATTAGATATGATTTGTCATCTCTGTCTCCACCAGGACGAGGAAGTCTGTAAGACAACGCCGCACGATATCGATTCTGGAACGAGCCGATGAGCCTGAACATCATTTGTGCCCCTTTTTATTTGTTACTTTGTCACGTGGGACAGATGCTGACGGGAGCACGAGAGCGAAACGCAGGCGGGAGAACGAGCACATGAGATAAATGTCAGATAGGGAGAGAGAGACAGGAAGAGAAAAGCAGGATGAGGGAGTCGTGCAGATGAAGGAGGGAGCTGAGCTGTGATGGGAGGTAGAGTTACAGGAAGCAGGAGAACAAATACAACCCTCGTCCTCTGAGACGGTTTAAAGGATCAGTTCAGATAAATCACACTCGAAGTGATACCACTTTAATGTTCATGTACAAAGTGCTGAAGATGTGCATTGACAAAATCCTGAACTTGTTTATTTGTCGTGTTTCAAACAAACTCAATAAATAAACCTTGGACGGAGATTTTAAAAAGGTGCAGCTGGAGGATGACGTTTAAAAAAAAAAGGCAAAGCAGCAGAACCTTTAGTTAAAACCTGCGTAAACACGATGACTCATCTCTGTTGTCGTCCTTTAGGGTCACAGTGCAAATAGACGACAACACACACACACACACACACACACACACACACACACACACACACACACACACACTGTCTCCACCGGGACCTTTATAAGTGGAATCACACAGGTAATTAAACCCATGTGCAGCAGCGGGATATGACGGGTGTGGGTGGGTGTGTGGTGTCTCAGGCTAATATTAGCTCTCAGCGTGCTCGTTGCTGGCAGCGTGCAGCAGCAGCAGCTATGATTTCAGCAACATGACAGGTTGTTCACTTTAGGTAGTAACACATCGAAGCCTGGGGGAGATTTAAGAGCGTTCCCTTAGTTAATGGTCGACGAGGGATTTTCAGGGACATTCGCAGAGAAAGACGAACCATCCAACCTCTAAACATCCACTCACACTGATCGTAGACGCCATTGATCGCTCTACATGTGATATCAGGTTACATCACTCTGTGGTCGATGCAGCCGCCTACTCATGCAAATTCCTCACAACCGAAATACACCCATCAAACCCGCTGAACTTCTGCACCGACTCATAATTAACCGAGCGGCGACTGAAGAGGATGAGCCGACGTTAAAGCGTCTTAGGGAAACACGACTTTGTTTGAGACGGGGCCGTCTCTCGCTCCTCTGCAGATTTCCGCCAGCCCTCAGAGACGTGCAGACAAAAGAGAGGAGACGTCTGACTCATGCAGAGACACAAAAACGAAGAAGGAAAGTTGCAGAGAGGCTTATTTGTGTAGAGGAGACGTTCACTCAGCACTTCACCACCCCTCAAATCACCACCTTGACTCGCTGCATGAAGAATGACAAATGCAACAGGGCTCAGAGACTCCAGCAGTGTGGACGCCACATGTAAACTTAGCAGAGGTGAAGGGATGAGCTTTAAAACTAAAACGCATCAGTGTGGACGAAACCTCAGCGGCCGACCGGAGCCTGCAACCCGGGGTTAACTCAGATGCATGTGTTTCACCAGAAGCAGCGTCTTTGAGATGTCACAAGAAGAAACTCACATCTCAAAGAAGCTGACGACCTCGTCGTTCATCTGATTGTGTCACGTTCCCACTAAACATGTTAAAGTTCAAGAGAGAACAGCAGCTCGGAGGCTCTGATACAGACAAAATAAGCATTTCACTCCAAACTATTTCATTATCAACAAAGGCTCTCTTTCAAAATGCTGGAAAAGTCATCGGAGTTCAAGTTGCTTGTTTTCTCCAAGTTAAAGTTCAGAACCTTCAGTTTCCAGAACAAATAAAACTCATGTCTGAAGGAAGGAGCCTGAACGTGCTCTGATCAGACGCTTCAGCTAAATTGCATCAAAAAGAAGTGAGATGTCTCTGGTTGGACTCACGACTCTACACTGGATGTCAGTTTTTACATATATACACACGCTGACGTCTACAGGCCGCAGTGCAAACACAAAAACTCAAAGAGAAGTATGAATACCACGTGTACCGTCACTTCAATCTCAAATCTAAATATATCACATGACGATAAAAGCTTCCTCTGAGGACTCACTTCTACAAGAGGGAGGAGTTCGAGCACACTCCATGAAAAATGCACATGATGGACGAACTCTTTAACCTTCACTGTTCCTGCACTGGAACGTTCACAGACACCTGGAGGTCGAAGGTCTTTGAAGACGCACTGATCTTAAATCCATTCATTTCACATGAATAACAATCAAACACTACACACATCACATTAGGATCGAATCACCTTTTCATGGATTTGTTAATTTAAACTAATGTGCACTTCCTCGATGACAACTTATTCTCAAGGCTCGATTTATAAAAGGAAACAGACGGAACCTCCTCCACCGACGCCACTTTTTCAAGTTTAGTTTTGTGTATTTTCTGAACATTGGATTAAAATTGACACTAGATTAGAAACTCCAACACTTGGCTGCTCGTTTCAGTCTCAGCATTGAAGAGGGTGTTCAACAAAAACATTTCAATTAATTCATAATGAAACATGAAATGATCGAGAGGTCCACAGTGATGACGCACACTGTGCTAAAGTCTGATGAATAAAATTCTTAACGCTTAATGCTTCTAATTTAGACCGTAGATATTTTTAAATAATGATAAAGGGTTTGATGTAAGTTTTATAATCGATTAATCTGCAGATAAATGTTTGGGTTGATGGATTTTATACTTAAAACACTATCACAATATTCATGCTTCAAAAACTGCTGTAACATTTACTGGATTTTACAAATAAATCATAATACGACTTTATACTTTTGCTGAAACTCAACAACAAAGAGTCTGAGCAGTTAAAGCTGAAATGACATTTAAGGGACAGTAACAGGGTGGCACTGCCTGTCGTGCCCACACACACTGATTATACAAAAATATGCAGTCGCTCATTTCACACACCCTCACACATGCTCTCTCTCTCACACACACACACACACACACACACACACACACACACACACACACACAGTCTCACACTCACCTAACCAGGAGTCACACCTCCCACGTGTCTTATCATCTCATCCTTTTTTCTTCCGTCCCTCTCATCTTCACCTCCTTCCTTTCCTCCCTCTCTCCAGCACAGACCTGTCCGACCGGGCCGGCTCTCTCTCTCTCTCTCTGTCTCTCTCTCTCTCTCCCTCTCTCCCTCCCTCCCTCTCCGATGCTGACGCTCAGCCAATAAGCAAGCTCCCATCACCCAGCCCTGCCTCCCTGCCTCCCCCCTCCTCTGCCTCTCACATACATGCTGAGTCAGTGTGGAGTACTTAGCTCGGCTATGGGAGGTGCAGTGAGGAGGGAGCATGTAAGACAGTGAGGGGTGAAGTGTTTAAAGATGGCAGCTCGACCTCTCCCTCTGGGACACACTTCAGAATAACCGTGGCAGATGTGACAGGATGAAAACTGGACATGTGGTCCGATCCGCAGGACGCCGCCGTCTCCAGCAAGTGTGAAAACCCTCCTCACAAGGTGTGAACTCACAGAAATAAATGAGTCTGGCTGATTGGAAACAAACATTGAAAATATGGATTATTATTGCTCCACATCACAAGTAGAACACGTTATATAGTCACAGATAAATGAGGCTTCAGGGATTTTGATAATTCACCTGATATAAGTGTTTGTGTCTCTAACTTTAAAAAAAAAAATCATGTTTCCTTTGACACAGAATGAATGTTTAAATGAACAGAAGATGAAAAGTCTGAGTCTTATCTTCCAGCGTCAGAGTCCTGTCTGTGTGTCACCACGCTCTTGTCCATCGAGTGGAACATCCAGCTTTGGTTCATGCAGTCGGTGTTTGTGTTGCTCCATGATAGTTTGAATAATTTATCCAGCAGCGATTTATCAAAAAAAAGGAAATAAATTCAGAGGTGAAAGCTGCTGAAATATTAAAAAGACACATGTTGACTGAACACACACACACACACACACACACACACACACACACACACACACACACAGCTACACGGGTTCAAATATATTAAACTCCAGTGGCGTCAACATGACACCTGCAGGTGAACACGCTAACCTTCACGCGTGTAAACAGACCTGTCAGATAAACCAGATATTCGTATACACACAGCATGGCGCGGTGCTAACGATGCTACCTGCACACGTGTGTGCTGCAATAGATTTTAAAATCACACATTAACCAAAGAGAGAGTCTCACACGGTCTCAGACAGGAGCTGGATGAGATGCGTCAGATTCAGCTGAATTGATTTTCTCTTTTAGCGACATCTAGTGGTGATGAGTCATGTCTACAACCTTTAAGTCTCGATTATAGCAGCATGCTAGTGAATGGATGAATATTACATTTTATACATTAACACTAAAACCATTTTTGTTAAAAGCAGTTCAGAGTTTAGGTCAAAGAGACGGAGACAGAGCGGACACTCAGACAGACATCATCAGAGGTCAAAGGTCAAACGGACTCAGACATAAACAGATTTAGTTTAATCTAGTTTTACCTCTGACCTCCACACAGCCCAGGAAGCAGGAAGTTCGTTTATCTAATCAAACAGTAAATCTGCTCCTCCACGAAGAATAAACCGGCAGCAGCTGATATTTACTCATATTAATACCTCGAAGAGCTCGGAGACGTCTGACGTCCTTCTGCTGAATTCTCTTTCCTCAGAGTCACCGTCAGCCTCGACAAAGCCCTGAAGTCGGGGGTTTGGCAGCTGCTCGCTCACGTGTCGGGCGCTTGAGGTGAAACAGGTGAAAGTGACAGGCAGCGATCAGCAGCATCACCGCTCACTGCACCGAGCGTGCAGCTCCAGTGTCACAGCAGCGTCAGGACGAGCCTCTGAGAGAGCCTCAGTGAAAACACCAACTCTCTCATCTGCTATTTCAGACAAACAACGTTAAGGACAATCAAATTAAAAGATTATGTCCATAGCCTCCGTCCGCCAGTGACGATCTTCCCAGGTGAACTTGAGACAAACAGTGGCATTCATTGATCGACGGGTTTTAAAAATAAACTCCTTGAGAGGAGGGTTGGCTCTGCTCCCGTTTCAACGAATTAGAAACATTTCCCAGTTTGATACGAACTACACCTCAAATGATAAAAACCATCTTTGAGAAATTTACTGTGAACTTTGACTTGCTTAGTTTGGTCAATGTCTCATCTGCTAACATGGAGGAGGCTGGGTTTATGACCTACAGTGCAGCCAGCCACCAGGGGGCGATGGAGACAATTCCGTGTCACTCTTACGGAGCTGTTATCTCGTCCAGTCTCTGAAAACAGTGACCTATGTTTGCTCGCTCCCGTCACGTGAAACAGAAACAGCTCCACCATGTTTCCGCCTGAATCCAGTGAGTCACATATCTGAACAGTCATACGACTTATTGTGGGACACCGGCAGAGCAATGGGGGGGCGATCAAACATCGTGGAAGATCAGTTACTGGCACTGAAACGTTACCAAGCGGCCAAGTGTGACGCCTGCACCTCCATATACTCACATTACATCTGAGCCGGGGGAGCAGCCTGACAGAACAAGAGGGAATTTCAGCTTGTGTAACGAGGAGAAAACGCCTCTACAACAGATTTGTGTTTTGTTAATCACTCAGGATCCAGGCCACTGCAAAGCACTCCATCTGCACCACAGCCAACAGGAGGAGGCCTCGCAGCAGACTCATCACAGGGGAACACAGCAGGATTGTAAAATGCTAATGATCACACGAGCCGCACCATCCACATGCTTAAAGGCCCCTTTCATTGCCAGCACTCTCACCTCCTAAATACTCCCACCGCCGCACCCCCGAAACCTGCTCATGGCTTTATATCAGTGCTGGATACCAGCAGAGAATACCTCATGTGAAGATCTGCAGCAACAGTGAAAACTGGCGGAATCTGAGAAGACCACGGGAGAAAAGACCGAGGCGGTGAGGATGGTGAGAGGGAGGGAAGAGTGGGAGAATGTAGGAAGAAATAAAAAACAGACGTGGGAAGGAGGAAGAAAAAAAACACTTCAAGACGTTTTCTTTGCAGCATCGACAACGTGAGAATAGATCGAGGGTCTCAATCTTAGAACTGATGGAGACACAAGCATTAATGATCAGTGTGTGTGTGTGTGTGTGTGTGTGTACAGCCTTTCAATAACAGACACACACTCTGCTGTTCAGTCCCATTTCTACATCTGTCCCGGTTGCTTCTTTTCTTTTTACACAACTGACGTTCTGTTCATTTACAACAGGAAAGTTGTGGTTCGGACAAATAATCAATGAGCTGAAAACGTGTGTGAAGAGGAGGCCGGCAGCAGATTCTCCTCTTCATCTCTACAAGCGACTCTTCTCACCCCCAACACACCTTCACCTAATCAATGTAAAGACGTCAGGAACTTTTCTAGAACATCCCACGCTCTCTCAGACCTTCAACAAACCAACGTGTATTAACTGGAGATATTCAGCAACACAGACGTTGATATGAAGTTCTCGTGGAGCAGCTGATTCCACAGAGACGTGTGCTGTCACTTCTCTTCTACCCCCCCCCACTCGTCCATTCACTGAAACACAGTGGAGTCTGAGCCCCACAGAGGAGGTGTGATGGTGGGGGGGGTTGGATTTATAAACTGTGCAACAAATGAAGATTAAATGCTTCCAGCTGCCCTTGACGGCGGCGGTGGCGAGGAATGGATTTGCCCCCCCGAGCTGATCCAGGGGGACATTTGACAGGGTCTCCAATCAGTCATGCAGCGATGTCCTGTCTGAGCCGCAGAGAGGACGAGAGTTTTCTGCAGTGCAATTCATCATCAGGAGCGAGTATCAGCATATGCACGACCAAAACCTGAACCTGTCAGCACGCGACTGTCGTCTGAGAGGAAACAGAGTCAGGAGTCGATTGAATCGAGGCTTGAATCAGAATGTTCAACTTGAAAAGAGAGAAATGATTCAACGATCCCATTAAGTCAAGAACCCAAAGATGAGATTTGAGCAGATCGAGGGTCACGTGTTGATTTATGTTAATGGCCGCTCGTCCTCTGCCGTGTTAATGATTTGTATCTGCACTGTTGTAAAAATAATACAAATCTGAACGACATAAAAAAAGAAGCAGAAGATACAGAGGAGGAAAATAACCTGAAGAGAACCTTTGAGAAACTAGATCCAGAACATTGTGACTTGAAGAAACAGTTTTATTGATCAATAATCAATAATCGACTCACGATCTGATGACTGCAGCAGGAAAGTTTCTGTTTTCACTTGGCTGCGATGGAGAAATGAACCAAATCAAATAATGAGAATAAATCAACTGCAGCAGCAGCAACATCTCACAATCCTGAGCTCTCACCGTTAAATCCTGTTTGTTGCAGCTCATCCTGAAGCTCATGACTCAACAGTGGCTCTGCATCACCTGTGTGCAGGTACAGGTGACGTCATCTAAAACCCTCACACACAACACACACACACACACACACACACATACAACTTTTGCTGCCAAGGACAAAAGTTGTGCGTGGATGAGACGCACACACGCGTCTGCAGTGACCTTCCGGTGCGTCCCACAGGTCCGGTGTCATCGCGATGCAGCGCACGAACACGGTGCGTGCACGATCAAGTTGTCGTGCACGCACCGTGTGGATGTGCGGCAGCGGCGGGTGCAGTGAGGCGGAAAAAACGCAGCATGTTGACGGAGGCAGTACTCACCAGGAGCCGAGAGGGTGTCTGCAGCAGAGTGCGTGTGAGCGTGTGTGTGTGTGTGTGTGTGTGTGTCCTCCCGATGCCACAGAGGATGGTGATGATGGTGCATCTCAGTCTGCTGCAGGAAACACACACACTGACACTGCGGTGCACATTTCACTGCTCCTCCAGTGTGTGTGTGTGTCTGTGAGTGTGTCTGTGTGTGTGTGTGTGTTGGGGGACGCTCTGTTTCACGTCAGCTGGACTCGTGATGCTGCTGCGTGTTAAATCCACGTTTTGTTGCCTCAACTCTTCTACTGTCAGTCTTCCTCTCTCTCCCTCTCTCTCTCTCTCTCTCTCTCTCCCTCTCCTCCTTCTCACCAGGTTGCGCATGCGCAGTTGCAGCCTCCCTCTTGCGCATCATGTGTTGTTTGCAGGTGAGAAGTTAAAGCAACTTGTGCAAAATGTTGACATTGAATCCTCAGCTCGATCAAAGTGAGTCTGATGTGTGAGAGTGAACAGAGTTTCCTCCCTCACTCCCTGAGTCTGTACTTTGTGTCTGTGACTCTGCTGAGCGGGTTCGATCTCCTGTGAGAAGAAGTGACTGAGAGTCAGCATCAGCTCCAGACAGATGAAGAGAGAAGCTGAACTGAGATCAGTTCAAAACACTGAGATGTTATTACCAACCAATCACGCTTTAGCTACAGGGGGCGCTGTTGCTAAGTAACATAGTGTTGCTTTAATGCAGGTGGATCAGAGTGGTATTTCAAATTAAAACATAATAGAGACAAGAAACACAACAAATACTGCAAGAAAAGAAAAATACTTATGTTGTTGGACACTATAATTTACATTTTGTGTTGGAAACTCAAGTGATTGGGGGAAAATTCACTTCCACAAACAACAAAGTTCAACATCACATGAGATACAATAAACTGCACAATGATAAACTTTGAGCTCAGTGACAAAACTCTGCATCAAAACCCTGAAATAGTTTGCAGAAGAGTTTTTAACGTGGTTTGATGATGAAGTGAGTTTTGCACTGCAGAGCAGAAATGTGCTGCTGTGTGCTGCCACCTGCTGGCACAGAGGAGCATTGTGTTCTTCAGTGGTCAGGCTGCAGCATTTAGTCAGAATTAAATGTCTGTGTTTGGAAACGATGCACCTCTGCTCATGCAAACATGGAGAGAACATGCAAACAGAAGGGGATTCGAACTGGGCATTAAGAATCTCTGCATTGATATAAATAGTTACATGTGCCCACGAGACAAAAAGCCGTCACTGAACTATGCTCAACATAATTTTCAGTGTGTTATCATTGTTATTATTTCGTTGACCTCCATCCCTCCTTTAAATGTCAAGTTATAGTTATTTTTATAGTTTTGTGAACCAATGATAGTCTTCTCTCGGTGCAGTTCTAGTTTTATCTTCGTCATAAATTGTTCTCATCATATCTGGTTCATGATTATTATTCAACCACGTCACCAAACGTCTCATACATGTGTTTCGTACCCGTCATGTTCAAAGTGTTCTTGCTGTATCTTGGCCCAAGAGATGTCACATCTCGTTTTGATTCAATTATCACATCTGTGAGGATATTAGCTGAAATAATAAAGGTCTTAAATCCAGGTTTTGCAACAGGGCCAGAGGGTTCAGGGTGATAAAGCAGGATAATGTCTTCAGACCGTTATCACACAGGATAATATTGTGCTTTAGTTGGGCACATTCTCATATTCTTAACAAAGATGCAGATATCAGTGGGAACATAATGAACCTGGCAATCTTTGCTCTGCTGGTTAATCAACTCTGATCATGTCCAGTGCAGCTGCACAGCTCAGTGGAGTCTTATGTAAGTGCACACCTCTCTGTGACTGACTCACTGCCCTTTAGCACAGATTCCAACAGGACCGCAATGAGCAAATTCAGTTGGAACGAGCAATAAAAGACGTGCAGTAAAGATAAAGAGGCTTTAGTGAGCCGGTGTGAGGAGACAGGAGCCGGAGATTATCGTTACAAGTGAAGGTTAAAGGCTTCAGCAAAGACCTTTTCTCCATTTCACTGCACGAGCAATGAAGTCAACGCTTCATAAGAAATGAGTTAGAATGAATGAGTGTATTTGTTCAACATATTGAACTCAGACTGGAAAATGTTGTGACAAGGTGTCAACCCTCATAAAGAATCTGTTTATTATCATTTATCTAAATAGTTTAATCTAAATTGAGCGTTATACAACATGACTCACAGAAAGTGAACTAATAAAGTGTAGAATAGTGTAAATCTTCCCTGTTGCATTTGTCTATGAATCTTTATTCTATGTATTGAATCTGTATTAAATCAAAAACAGTGACAACAGTGTGGTGCTGCTGAAGGCAAAGTGTGCTCACACTTATTTAACTCAGGTTTGAGTGAAGTTAAAAATACGTTTGAAAGCATCTTCATCATTTTACCTTTACTGCCGAAAAACTTTGTACAAAACTGTTTATGAAATGATTGATGTTAAAGTTGCAGCGGATCATTTTAACTAACGCACTAATGTCATACTTTACTTTATCAGTAAAAATCAAAGTAACTCAAAGTAACTGCAGTGGAGTGAAAAGTTATTTGAATACCATGTAATAAATATTATCATTTGATATAAACGTAACAAAGTACAAAATACTTGAGTAACTAGTAATTAGTTACTTTAACTAATTTTCACTGTTGATGATTCCACCTGACTGTTTGACGTCACACACAAGCCCCGCCCCCTCCACCTCTGTCATCAACCCGGAATGTGCTGCGATGACGTCACACCCCACAGTGACAGGAAATCAAAGCTTTCTCCTTCACAATAAAAGTTGGCACAACAAATTCAGATTTTTTTTTTTTTTTCACCAAGTGATGTGTTAATTGAGTTTTTTAGTTTTCTATCCTACGTAATGACGGTGGAAAAGTTAACAGAGTCATAGTTTACATGACTTAAAAAATACCCAGCAGTGTTTTACAGTGAGGTGAAGAATAAAAAAAACTAAACTGTAGTTAGATGAAGAACATCAGATATTATATATTTCATTTATAATTATATTATTGTATCATCATTATTATTGTTCTTTTATTATTATCAGAAAATAAAGTTTCAGCTTTCTACTCCAATAAATCTTTTCCTTGAGTAAATACTTTAATTTAAAATACTTTGTTAAATACTCTTTGTATAAATATGAATAAGCTCATACCAATGTAAAAAGAGAGCTACGCTAACTGCCAGCTGTGGCTGGTCTTATTTTGAAAGTCCGGACCGGAAGCTGTGAGTATCATAGTAACCACATGTCCCTGACGACAGAGCGTCAGTGAGGAAGAACATCTGGTGGCTCCTCATCTTCATCCTCCTCTCCCCGGTCTCCTCCGGTTGTCCTCGGGTGGACAAAGCAGCAGCAGCAGCCGCCCTGTGCACCTCCTCTCCCCGGTCTCCCTCCGGTTCTCCCCCGTCACAGAGAAACACCCAGAGCCAGAGCCCGGGCTCCTCTCGCGGGACAAATGACCATGAACGACACGGAGCTCAATCTGGTGGAGTTCGGCTTCGAGCGAGGCTTCGATGAACGTCGAGCTCTGGAGTGGATGCAGGAAAACTGGTGAGAAATCAAACACGTCCCCTGGCTCCCCTCCTGGTTCCCCTCCTGGTTCCCCTCCTGGTTCCCCTCCTGGTTCCCCTCCTGGTTCCCCTCCTGGTTCTCCTCCTGGTTCTCCCCCGGCTCCTCCTGCTCCCCCAGGCCGGCAGACAGTGCAGGGTGGTGGGCTGGAGTCTGTACTTTGTGTCCTGAGCTGCGGACCGTCTGTGGTTTTATTCTATTTATTCTGTTTCACATTCATGTCACAGCTCATTTAACCCACAGAGATGAAAAACAGATGAAGGATCCAGTTTTACTGATTGAACTCAAACCTCCTTCAGGAGGATGTGACTTCATCTGTTTATTAACACAACATCTCAACTGCAGACATTCAATTCATGATTATTAATCCAACCTATGTTAATGTAAGTGTCAGTATTCTTTATTTTAGACTCATGGGTCCAGATTAGTGCAAATGAGTATATATTACATTGTAATTTGTATTTAAACTTATTTTTTTTACTTGTGTAAAAGTACAAAAGCATCTAAATCTGCTTAAAGTAAATTATAAGTTACGAAGAAAATACCATTTCAGAGTAATGCATGTTATTAGAACATACAATTAAATTTAATAAGTTAATATTAAAGCTTGTACATAAGTAGACGAACATTCTGCAGATATTTTGATGAGTTATTATTTGTTCAATTTTCAAGCCGAAATAGAGGATTCCTGTTCATTTGAATCGAAAATAAGGTAATAAGTGTTTAATGTAATATTAAGTATATATACATTATATATAGATATTTAGATATATGTAATGCACTTACATTTTTTACATAAAAGTACGAAATCAGCAAAACCTGTTTTAAGTAAATATTAGTAAAAGTATTTATGTAGAAAAGCTCATTTCAGAATAATGCATGTTCAAGTTTACATAACATGAGGATCCATTGAACAGTTGATCAGTTAATCAAAAAACTAATCAGCAGATATATTGGTGAATTATTGGTGAGTTATTAGTCTCTTCAGTCACTTATTGAGCAGAAATAATGAATGTTGAATATTTTCTGATTGTAGTCTCCTGAATGAGAAGAATTCTGCTTGTTTTTGTTGATTGAACAAAATAATACATTTAAAATTCACGTTCAGTTGTGCACAGTATTTATTTTTTACTTCCTCTGTTATTGGAAGCTGATATTGAATTCTCTTCTCTAAACCTTCACCCTTGTGTCATGACTCCAAACCGGCAAGTTAACGGAAGTGGACTAAAATGTGTTTACCTGAAATATAAAGCAACAGATACTGAAAACAGAAGTACACAAGCTCAGGACTGTATTTAGTTACTGAACGTCTCCTCCTTGTCCAATAGAAAGTCTTGTGCTGAGGGAGTGAGCTCTCGTTGAGCAACTCCTCCAGGAAAACCAAGTAAGACCACATTTTTTCAGCCTCGTGGTGATGAGGCCGTGCACTGAAACCTCCCGCAGCAGCTGAGTTTGTGTCACAGGAGCAGGTTCAGTGAAAAGTCATGAGCCGTCAAATGTTTCCTATTCCCTCCAGAGCTCTGCACCTTCAACACGAACAAGTGAATAGTAGCAGAGAAGCTTGGAGGATTTATACTTAAACGATCAATTAGTTATTAAACTCACTGATGCGACACTTAACAAAACTGTTCTGCTCCATTTAGAAGAATATATCGTATATAACGCAGCCTGCTGGAGAATCAAGAACAAACATTTGATCTGTATTCAAATCAGGAACTTTATCATCAAAACATGAATTTGTGTTTTTGCACACGCTGGTGAACACACACACACACACACACACACACACACACACACACACACACACACACACACACACACACACACACACACACACACACACACACACACACACACACACACACACAGGGTTGAGGGGTGTAATTAAAGCATCATGTTGCACCACCATGCTGCAGTTTGCAGAGAGGGAGGCGTCCTCTTTCATATCAGCTCCTGTTCTCGGGCAGTATCTCACACACGCACACACACGCACTTTAGTGATGCACCAGCCCTCCTTCATCTTTTCCTAATACCTTGACTCAGATTCTGTGTTTTCTCAAAGTTACTCTCTGCATTCTCAGCCATCTTCTATATTTTAATTTAAGTTGCAGCTAAAGATTCTCCTATGAAACTGGAATTATCTGACAGTATGTGACAGAGGAGGCATTTGTTGGCGAGTTATTTATCTTCACACAGGTTTTTCTGCATCTTTGAGTTGGGCCAGGACATGAATATCAGGAACCGGTGCAGCGTTAAGTGGGTCAAACAGCAGCAGCAGCTTCTCCTCAGCGTAATATACATGGTGTCAATCTTTCACTGATTCATGTAAAGACTGATTTAAAGAAATCAGAGAGGGTTACGTCTTCGTGACACGTGATTGTTTTCACCTCAGCAGTGACCTCAACTGTTCTGTTGACATTTTCTGCTGCTGGCTGTCGTTAGTTATTTGTCACCAGTCTGGTTGTGTGTTTGTGAGCACAATCACACAAAAACTACCAAACAGGTTTCCATGAAACTCGGGGGACGGATGGTAAACAGTCCTAGACAAAAGAAGTTTCTTTCGTTGTCTTTATCACTGTCTTTAACATTGTGAGACTGGGTGGATTTACATTTTTAGAAGGGTCGATCTTTATAGCAGGCGTCAAAACTAATCTCTTGATCTTGATTGATAATCAAAACTGAGGATAAGTCTGAGCTGAAGGAGGCTTTTAAATTCAGTTTTAACTTCTACTTTGAAAAGGACATTATGTCACGGTCCCAGCAGCCAGGACGCAGGCGGTCAAATCGTGTCATATTTGTCATTTCATCTGCTTCGTCTGGTCTGTTCATCTAATTGTGTTATTTCTTTCACGTAATCTCACTCCGTGTGTTTAATCACCTTGTGGGTCCTGGTGTGACGAGCTGATCAGGGTCCATCGTCTTCCTCACTGGGTCAAAGTTCACGTGGAGCTGGTGATGTGGAGGTTATCTCACTCACTTAGGATTTAAAACTGGGACAATCACATTTTTTATCAGATACAGAATATCACCAATATCGATACCGATATTCATGTATTCATTACATCATGTCTCCTCTGAGCTTCTCTTCCCTGCAGCTTGATATTTCTTGATACTGCTTGTTAGTCCATATTTTATTTTTACGAAACGATGACGAGTCTATTCTGTGTTGCTCAGATTAGCTAATGAGTCCTTTTTATTTTCCGCAGGAGCAAGTCATTCATGTTCTGCGGCCTGTACGCTGCGCTCGTGTTCGCCGGCCAGCACTTCATGAGGGAAAGACCAAAGCTGAACCTGCGGCGCCCGTTAGTGCTGTGGTCGCTCAGCCTGGCCGTGTTCAGGTGAGTCGCTCTCTCGGTTCCTCTCCTGACAGGGAAGCAGGAGGTTTGTGCAAGGACACCAGAGACCTCCCAAAAGTGAGGCCAAGGAAGTGGAGATGTGTCGTCCATCTTTATTAATGTGGATACTTTACTCATGTGTTTGCTCCGCAGCATCATAGGAGCTTTCAGGACCGGTCTCTACATGATGCACATCCTCACGACCAGCGGCTTCAGACAGTCGGTGTGTGACATCAGCTTCTACAGCGCCCCCGTCTCCAGATTCTGGGCCTATGCCTTCGTCCTGAGCAAAGCCCCCGAGCTGGGTAAGGCCTCCAAACCATTTCACTCGTGACCTTTGTTTCCTCTGAGCATTTAAACGTTCCAGTAGGTTCATCTGCAATTATCTTAAGAAGTGCGTCTCCGGATCGGCTCGGTAATGGACAACTTCTCGAGCTGGTCGGGCGGACCGATCGATCCTGGAAATGGAGGCAGATGCTGAGGTGGCAGGAAAATTCTATTAGTGCATGATTGATAGAGACAATGTTTCCTCGGCCGCAGGCAGGAAGTGAGTCTTCATCCTCCCACTGGACGGGCACACAGACAGAAAAATATCTCCTTCTAAAAGTCTTATGAGATCTGTAGGTTAATTCTGGTTAATTTAATTAACTGCTGAAATCGGAGAGGACGCAGAGACATGGATACTTGACTAAAACTATATTAGTCATTTAAATTAAATGTTTAGCATTTGGACACTTTTGCCAAAGTTGTAAATGTATTGAGAATTATCATGTCAGAGGAAAACAAGATTTTAAATCTGACATTCGTTGAGTTGCAAGCTCTGTGCTCAAGGGAAAGAAATAGAGCCCAACCCATATGAATTATCTGGGCCGATACCCAAAAATGCCGGTGGGGGTTGGGGTGGGGGTGGGTCAGTGTAGAAACTAGAAGAGAAAGTACATTCTGCATTCCCCTATATGAAGTAACTTCTCTCAGGCACAAGTATTTTCTGAAGAGTTACATGATCACAACCTGTTCCACCGTCACCATGCGAGTTGTCAGAAACTCTGCAGAGTTCACGTGGAAGAATGTGAGCAGTGACGGTTCGAAAAGAATGTATCTCTTTTCACAGGCAGGAGAGATAAGCTTTAAGATATCGTTATCTTATGGCAAAGAAATGTGTACTTGAGTACTGTGGTTACTTCATCCCCTCCTCCTTCTCCCTCAGGCGACACTGTGTTCATCGTCCTGCGGAAGCAGCGCCTCATCTTCCTGCACTGGTACCACCACATCACCGTGCTGCTCTACTCCTGGTACTCCTACAAGGACCAGGTGGCCGGCGGCGGCTGGTTCATGACCATGAACTACGTGGTCCACGCTTTCATGTACACTTACTACGCGGCGCGGGCAGGCGGCGTGCGGGTTCCCCGTCCCTTCGCCATGCTCATCACGGCCACCCAGATCCTGCAGATGGTAATGGGGCTGACGGTGCTGGGCCTGGTTTACTACTGGATGCATGAGGTGCGCTGTCCGTCCAACCTGGACAACATCACGTGGGGCTCCATCATGTACCTCAGCTACTTGATCCTGTTCGCCTTGTTCTTCTACAACACCTACCTCAGAGGCTCCTCCAGCGGCAAAGGGTCCAAGGCAGAGTAGAGATTTTGCACCGCGCTCGACCGTCCTGTCAAAGTGTGCCATCAGCAGAAATGACCGACAGTGCGGGGCCATGAATGTGTGAGTCACAGCTGGTGAACCGGCTGCTCCGTCCTCCTCTTGTTGCGTCATCATCATCAACTGACTTTTAATATTCGTCTGTCCCTCAAAACACTGACACATCATCCACTGACAGCAGGAGAGAGGAGGCTGGTTCTGACAGTTTAATATGATCCGATGATTAGTTGGTGTTACACAGTGATTATAGAAACACGAGGGAGCTCCATGTTTGTTTGACTAGTTCTCACTTCAGTGGCAACTTACACTCTTAACCAGTATCTAATCCTATGAAGGCCAAGTATTTGTCTGAGGTGATGAACAAAAGTTTTTATGTTGTAATGAAAAGGTTGAAAAGCTCTAAACTAGAACAGAATATTGTAAAAGGTTAAAGGATTTGTTCCAGATTTTGGAAAATACACTTGTTCGCACTCTTTCTCAGCCTGAAGGTAGTTAGCTGAGCATAAAGACTGCAAGCAGGGGGAAACTGCTAGCCTGGCTTTGCACAAAGCAAAAACAGTCAAACTGACTAATTTGAATATCACATCTCTTTAGCTTAATGTGTGCATGAAAAAATAATCATTTTATTCTGTCACGTACAAGAACTGACATTTTTCAATTCGCCTTTTATAATTATTTGTGCATAAAAACCAAGATGCAGCTTATTTATTTGTGAGTATCTGAGATGTTGAGTTCTATTTATCTCTTTGCCAACAGTGTCCCTCTAAAAACAGTCTTTGTATTAAGCTAGGTTGACGTCAATCTTCTCGTCCAACGCTGAGACAGAGGAACAAATATGTTTATTTGCCTGAAATGTCGAACTTCTCCTTTAAAACCATGTGTTTTAGCCTTTAGCACAACTGTAACCTGCAGGATCGTAACTATGAAAAGGGAATGAAGACTTTGTGCACTGAATGTCAGAGGGGAGGTTAGCACATGCATGCACACACACACACACACACACACACACACACACACACACACACACACACACACACACACACACACACACACACACACACACACACACACACACACACACACACACGTTATAAAGAGTGGAAACAAAAAGCAGGACTAGTTGAACTCAGTGTGTCCGAGCGACGAGCACATTCCTCGGCTGAGACGTCTCAGAGAAAATAACTTCTAGGAACTGAGGTTTGAAACAAGTAACGTGTTCTGCTGTCACATCCTGTTTACGTACTTTTGCACGTTCTGCCTTCTTGACCTCACTTGAGAAATCTACACTGAGCAATGAGTTTGTAAATGAGGAGTTTGAATAGGTTGAGCAGCCATAAATACAGAATAGGTACCAGGAGCTCGGAGTCTCTGTGAACAAAGACACCCTCTTTTATCAGACGTTTGAATCCGTGTGTGAACGCACCTGATGACCACTCCCACAGTTACAGCTATAAATAGATTTGAACACAACCTCCGTGGCTTGATTCCAGATAAAAACCTCCGCCCTCTTCGAAAGATGTGTCGATGAAACAAAGGAGAATTCAGAGAAGTCTGTGATTACTTAAAAATGAATCATGATCTCACTTCATCTTAAAACCGCAGACATTAATCAGTGATGTATTTATACCGACTACAAGACTTTGAAATGAAGGATAATAAAATAACCACTGTACTCAAAGTACATATTTTAGAAGGAAAAACTGCAAAACCATCACTGAAAAGTAACCAAACACTACGTAAACTTTTTTGAGTAATTAAATGAAACATTCAGTGACACCATATTTATTTTCTTTCTTGTTGTTATCATGTTTTTTCCACAAAAGCCAGATCATGAGTCGAACATTCTGTCATTGTTATGTGTTGTAAATTAATTCCTCCTGGGAAATAATGCAGTGTAGATCAAAACAAAACAACCAGTAAAAATCCATGACGTTAACGTGTTCGCAGCGTCTGCACAGAGCGAGCTGATGTAACTTGGGGATGAATCTGTCTGAGTATGGATTAGTTTTTTCTTGTATTCTGGGCATTTATTCATTAGATGAACAGACATGCACCTGAGGTAACATCCTGTCAGTGAAGCAGGTGGAAATTTACTTCACTTTGCTCTGTGCTCTCGTGGTTTAACACCGATCTTCCAGACATGTTGTATTTGTCTGTTTGTGACCACTGATCTCAGACTGTTGTTCGTGCAAAGCTTGTTTCATATGAAGGATTTTTCTGGAGACTCTGAAAAGGTGAAGGTTCTCGCTGTTTCACAAGAAAACAAAACTAAAAATGGTGAAAAAATGAAACAGAATTTAATGTAACAGTATTTAAACTATTATTATTGTTATTATTAATCATCTTCTGAGAGGGTGAGGGTCGGGGAAGTATTAGTGAGGTGCACATGTTCTCAGCACTTCTGGATTTTGTGTAAATTTTGAGAAAAGCAGCAACGTCCATCCTATGTTCTCTTCTCTTCCTTGATGTACTCTAGAGTCTATACTGTAGACTCTCGGGGTGCGGATGAAGAAACTTGGTACAAATCTGAGAACTATTCTTGCAGAGATTCACATTCACGTGCTTCCCGTTCTCTGAGGTGCTGATTCTGACTCGGTGAGCAAACAGAGAAACCCACGGGGGCTGCTGGGATCATTCGAGCTGCTAAGAAGGACGACGCGCTGCAGTGTGTCCGTTGTAAACGAGTGTATTTATTTTCTTATAGTGTCAAATGTCTCCTGCAGATCTGACGTGTAGATGTTTTTTTATCAGGATGTGCAGTTTCTCCAGCTGTGCGTCAGTTTTTCTCCCATCCAGATGTTGTGTTCGTGCATTTCTACATTCCACACATCTGCTGGCAAACCATTTCCACCTCTTTAATGAAAAGAGATGGGTGATGATTGCAGAAAAACTAAAAGACTGTAACACTGAACATGCAGAGATGTTTCCTGAGGTGTGTTCAATTTGTTTTACATGATGTCATCCTGTTTTTGTTTCTTTTTTGTGTTTCGTGCTAATTTGGAACGAAGCTTCTCCATCCTGTGAAAACATGAGTTAACCACTTTGACTGTTTGTTCCGTCCACGGCAGCTTCTGGTGTCGGAGGAGCTGCGGTTCACATTTGTCGTGTTTGTGTGTGTTGTGTTGATGTAGTTAAAATCACTGCAGGTTGTTTAAATGTCTCGGAGCCTAAAGACATTCACTGTAAATCAGCTCAGAATAAAAATCACTGTAGGAGTCGACCACTCGATAAACTTGACGCTACTCTGAGTCATTTCTGTGCCAAACGAAGCTTCGATTTCTACCTTGGTTTAATGTGAGCCGTCCCATGTCGGTCTGTGCAGCATCTCCCCCTTGTGGATTCTGCTGTCAACTGCACCTGAAAGGAGAAAAAGCAGTTTAAGGGCTTCTGATGTTGAAATGTTGTTATAATAAATCCTTAAATAAATCCTGGTGTTAAAATGTCTCCAGCTGTTGTTTGTGATCTCTCGCTCTCTCTCCGTCAGCTTTAAAAACTTTATTTAGAACTGTTCGAAGAAATCTCAAATACTAAAGTAAAAATGTCTCAAATAAGAAAAGAGGAAAAACAAGATTGAATGAATCGTATTCAAAGTCTATAAAATGTGTCTTTTAGAGAAATTTAAAAGATAATACAAATTATAATCTACATAAATCATGATTCCTAAAAACTGAATATTCTACATAATTTAAACAGATTATAACTGCAGATATTGTAATAATAGTATTTGGAGTATTTGTATTATTAATCTCTACAATGTTCCTGCAGGTTTGAATGCACTTCACAGGAGTCTGTGTCGTTGGACGGATTTATTCTGAAAGATACAGGTGTAAATAAAATATAAATATAAAAATGATCAATTACAAAAATAAAACATTTTTAAAGGTTCTGTAATAGTGAGTCACTGTCAAAATAAATTCAATTATTTATGTCGACAGTATTCAAAAATACCTCATATTACATTCAATTCCTTTTTGCATACAACACTGAAATAAAGGCAAGGCTGCCATCTTGTGGTGACAACTGAATATAACACATCTGAAGCAAAACACAGTTCAATAAAACATTGAACACACAAAATAAAAGCAGGTGGATTTCTTATGAGTTAAACTATATACAAACAAAAATTGGGTCATTGTCACTAGTACCGTCTGACTTCCTCCGACACTGAGTGACCCGGGCGCTTTAACAATCGAGCGATATTTCCCACGATGTTAATTTGCCAAATTTACTTAGCTACGCGCGGATCTTCCCCAGCGACAGCCTCTTACCGGCTACTCGCCTCGTTTCCACTGTACGTCCTGAACGCATTTATTTATAGTTTAAACAACACGCGTAAAACACATTAATACTTGATCATAGCTCTGGCGCCCTCTGCTGGCCAGCCGTCACTGAGCTCCATACAAACATGAACACACAGTTTCTGCAGAATCAAAGGGAAGTTGGTGAAAAGTCTTTTCCCGCTCGAACCACAGAGGAGATGTTAGCAGCTAGCTAACGCAGCTAGCTAACGCAGCTAGCTAACGCAGCGAGTTCACAACTTTACCAAACAACACAACTACGACTGCTACGAGCGTTTCATCTGACACACAATGATTTCACACAACATACGAAACGCAGGTTACGTTCATGAGTTCAAGTGCGAGCGAACAGAACCGCAACTTACCCGCAGCGTGACGCGGTTCGTTACCGAGACACGAGCGAAGTGCACCGGATAAAGAACCACGTAGACTTCCGCTGTGGATTTTCAAGATAAAAACATAAAACTATGGCTGCAGTCCCACGTTTAAAACATTTAACAACAAACAAGTTAATTATTTACACTGTTACACAAACTACACACTCATCGCGTCATTACCGTCCATGATGCTAAAACTTTACTTTAGTATAAATATGACGTACTTGTACTTGATCACTTTTCATTTTGAGCCAAACTTTTCAAGCAAGAAAAATGTGACTTGAAAACAAACTAATCTAAAATGAAGTTGTTCATTGTACTTCTACTTTTGATGAAGTACTTCCGTGTGATTAAAAACGTGTGTAGCGCCCTCGTGTGGCAGCTGTCTCTCCGTCAGAGTCGTTCACGGCCCTCGGGAGCATCGGAAACGTCAGCTTCACCACAGACATCTCTGATTTCCCAGCCAAACACAGTTAAGTGAAAGCAGCTGTGCGCAACATCTGCACAGGAGGAGACACGTGAGGCTGCGTTCAGGTGCACCCATAAAATGGTAAAATATAGTTCTCATCTAAAATTCATCAACTAAAGAGCAGAAATATATCTAATGGAAGGAGTTTGTCTTTTAATTGTAATTTTTCTCTTTCTTTCAAAGGTTTAACTGGTTTTTCTCGGAATCTAAAATTAAACATTTCACATCTGCTGTTTAAGTAACTCAGTACAATTACTCTTTATCTGACAGTTATAGTTCCACACGAAACACATTGAAATGTTACTGCAGTTTGTATTATGATGCATCATCATATGCACATATACAGTGACATAACGTGCACATACACAGGATGTATATGTGTGGATGATGGGGGAGGATGGGGGAAGGATGGGGGAGGATGGGGGAGACAGTCTGAGCTGGGAGGAGTTTGAAGTCACTGACTCCAGCTTCTCTCTCTCCACCTCACGGCTACAACAACCAGGCTGCAGCCGGAGGAGAGTGCGCGTCGCGGGGATGAATGAAAACTTGGAAACGCGTCGTCGTTACGCGTCGCTCCGGCTCAGGTCTGGACCATGAACGCAGCAGCAGCAGCTCGGTGTGCGGGGCTCAGACCCGCAGCCACGTCCCGCAACTTCTCCTGGAGCCTGGAGGAGCTGAGATGAGACTGAAGCGTTTTCTTTTCCTCTCCACAAACTGAAGAAGGAACGAGAGGTGAGAGAACATTTCATTTTTTACGCACAAGTTCCTCTAATTGTTCTACATGTGATAAAGTACAAGAAATAAAGTGTGTTAGTCATAGTACAAGTTTTATTTCATGAGCTTTCATCTTGAATTTGTCTTTTTTAACAAGTTGAATTCGTGGTTTTAAGACTTTGAATAAATACATGGAAACAAAAAGGAACTTTAAATATCTTCTTTAAGTTATTTCTCTTGTATTTTAATTGTTGTAATACGTATTTTGTAAATTTATTAATTTCATGTTTGATATTCAATTAATTCATTTATCAAGTAGAACTACAATATTATATCCAACATTACATTTAGGGTTAGGTTGTAAGATTTTAGTCTTGAAACATGCATCTCGTCTAAAGAGTATTTAATCAATCAATCACTCAGTTCTCTGCTGTCTCTGATAATCAATCAATCAATTAATCAATTGAGTCAATTTTCAAAGTAAGATGCTCTAAATTCTCTGGCTCCAGTTTCTCTAATGAGGAGATTTGCTGCTTTTTCTTTGTTTCCAGTCAAAGTGAATCTGAATCTTTCAGTTTTATTTTGTTGTTTAGAAACAAGTTGATTCTAACGAGTCGGAATCCTACGCAGCATTTTCACAGTTTTCTAGTATTTATTAAATCGAGAGGAAGAAAATAATCAGCAGAAAATCACAGTTTAAAAAGCTTCTCAAATATGAGGATTTGTCTCTTTATGTCATTTCTATAAAAACAGCCCCGTCTGTGCATCGAATCCTCTTGTCAACAAACAAACCCCTGCAGGACGTAGGTTTGATCTCCAGGTGATCACCATGTCTCTGTGGATGATCCTTCCTGTCAGCCTGCCTGTCTTCACCATCACTGGGATATGGCTTGTGTAAGTTCCTCTGTGTTGTCATGTAAATATCATCCACATGATTCCGTCCTGTGGAGACTTGTGTGTCTGCGGTCGTCTGAACATTAGAACCTTTTTTGGTTTTCTGTTGCGTCGTCCTTGAGATTCCTTCTGGTTCGTCTGGTGTGCGACACACACACTCATGTCAAACTCCCGAGTGTCCGCCTGGTATCAGTGGTCAACACATTCTTCAGTGTTTCAGTTCCTGTTCAGCTTTGTTTCGTTTGTCTTATCTGTGGTACAACGTGTTTTTCAGATAAGAACGTGTGGTGACATCACAGCGACTCGGCTGCTCGTGTGTTTAAATCCATAAAACTCTGCGACACTTTATTCTGAGGAGATTTGTGTCACTTCTGCTGTCGGTCCTTTCTCTGCTGTTCATACAGACGTGTCTGATTGTGACCCTCTACTCACTAAAGCTTCTCGTATAGGTCAGAGACCCGCCTCCTCCATGTTAGCAGATGGGATATGGACCAAACACAAAAAAAATCAAAGATGCTTTCTGTCAGTTCAGGTTCTTATCAGACTGATGTTTGTTCAAGTGTTGATGTTTCTGATCTGGATTGGTCGAGGTTGTGTATGGGCGGGACCTTGATACCACAGATTCTGGCTCCAAATGTGTGAGATGGCAGCATCCGGATAATTTGGTGTTGACCATCTTTATTTACAGTCTTATAAAAGCCTGTTTCATACCCAGAATTTACTTTTAAGAAGATGTGAAAACACCAGTGAGTGGGGATTTGTTATTTCTGTAACTAAACCTTGAAGTTGTGGTTTTACTTTTGCTCCAAGGTTTTACGGAGTAGTCAAGTAGAGCGACGTTACGTCAGTGGATCACTGAGGTTTTTAAAAGTTGTTCTCAGGAGGACCTGAACGTCTGGAGCAAATTTTCTTTCAGTAGTTGGTGCAATTTTGAATCAAGGAAGAATTGAAAGATCAGAACATTTGAGATTCATCCTGTTGGAACCGTGAAGGTCTGTGATTCTGTCTGGACTGAAGTATTGAGCCGCCTGAACATTTCGTCTCCTACGCTGAGACTCATGCAGCACTTGTATAATGAATTATCTCGGCTGTGCGTCTGTGCAGGTGCTTGTTGAATAGTCGGCGGGTTTAGCAGCGGCTCCTCTGACGTCAGAGCGCAGGTTAAAATACAGCCAGCGCACACACTTCGTGACGGAGACTGAGAGAAAACAAGCGTAAATCGTGTGATGTGTGATTTTGTGGTTGAATAAAATTGGTTACACTTCACTAAACTTTTTCTTCTCTGCTTTAACCTTTCAGATACACAATGGCCCTTTACAACCAGCATGTCTGCCCGGTGCACAACTGGTACGACACACACACACACACACACACACACACACACTTTTATTATATCAGTCATGATGTTAACTCGTTTGATTTTCACACATCGTAACAAAGACAGAGTCACAATGTTCTGTCCGTTCCTCTGACGCTTATCATTCACACTCTGTTACTTTTGAAGGATGTCACACTGCGTTCCTCTTCTTCTTTTCATCCCGATGATTCCAGCTAAATGTTTTTCAAACCCTCGGGAAGTCTGTCAGACCTGAAAGTTCACAGAATTATTACAGAAGATAATAATGATATAATATGAATCACAGAATTATCAGCTCAATATAAATATCCAATAACTTACTTATTTTTTCCGTTGGCAAACAGCAGAAATGTCTGGAGGAATACTATGATGTGAGTTTTTACGCGTAACTCTCAGATCATGAATAATTTCTCTTCACCAGACAGATGCTCACAGTGAAAACTGTGAGGCTGTGACAAGTGTGTCGGGGGAATCCTCCTCAGCCGGCGTGTTTATGCTCCGTTGCAGGAAAAGGCTCATTTCTGCTTCAGGAATCTTTTCTCAACCTTCACCAGCGAAAGCCCCGCTCGCCACTTCCTGCCAAGTTCTGTCGACCTTAATTCAAACACAGTCACGAGATGGGGAGCGGACATTAAGAAAATAAAATGCTTCAGGGGCAAATGTTGACACGATGGGAGGACGTGTGAAGAAGGAATGGATGTGAGATCTGGAAAAGAAACAGATCAGTTCTCTGGAACTGAAAACATCCAACTGACTGCTCAACCTGAAACAACCTGTTTAAATGACACGTGTGAGTTAGTTCAGGTTAAATGTTCATTTTCAAACAGAGAGAAAACGTCTGGTTTGTTCTCTTTTGCATCGTTTTCTTTGTTTAGAACGTTTTATTCCTATTTGTTAAATTACTCAAAAGAAAGAAATTCACAAAACGTCCCCAAGTTTATATGAATATTTAATATCATACAGGTCATTCGAGTTAAATCGTACAGTGTTTGTGCCGTGTAGCATTTCACCGTGTTATTTAAATGACCTTTCACCTAAAACTGTGTGCGGGTTAATTTTCTACAGCCGAGCGTCGGAGCCTCACGAGTGAAAGTTGATGCTCAAACCATTAACAGACGTTTGCTTCTTTAACTCGTCCTGCATCATAACAGCTTCATTATGAGTCACTGAGGCTCAAATGTGACCTGGATCATCTTTTATAAACTTAATTAAAGATGAGTGAGTTCCATGTGTTTGTCCAATGTAACGCCTCTATAAATATACATAATATATATATATATATATATATATAAAGATAAGTGTGTGTGTGTGTGTGTTTACAGGCTTTATAACGAGTCCTGTGAGGAGCCGCTTGTGTTACAGAGGGACCCTGTTCTGTGCTGCACCCTGGACAACATTCCGCTCATCAGGTCAGTGTTCACACCGTAAATTCACCGAATGTGTTCAGAACTTTGTTTCTCATCGGCCACATTCGCTGCCAGAACAGTCACCAGTGGTAATTTAGGGTTTCGGTATCTTGCCCGAGGAGACAGCGGGGCATTGAACCTCCAACCCTCTGGTTTGTTGACAGCCCTCTGAAACGTTTTCATTTATAAGACGACAGTTGTGTGGTTTCTCTAACAATCGCTAACTGCAGCACAGGTGAAGCTCCGGGTTCACTCCTGGTGTCAGATTGTGTCTCCGCATGTGTCTGCAACTGTAATCTGACCTCACTGCTGGAAACCCGTCATTTCTGTCTCCAAAGCCTGAAAGTTTCCAGTTAACTCGTGACCAGCTCGCTGTTAAAAACCAGGTCTGAAGAACAGAACAGAGGCTTCACATCATTTATCAGATTCGATCTTCACCCAAACAACGACCTGTTTAAATGCATGTTCTCCTCCAGCCGAGCTGCTGGTGGATGAGCAGCTGCACCGTGCGTCCGATGAGTCCACACTTGCCCGACTGAGGCTCGCAGTCAGGGGGTGGGGGGGAGGGAGGAGGACCTTTTCACCTCCACAGGAAGAAGAGCTTTTGTTTGTGTGCGTGTGTTGGATCCTCTTTGAAATGTCGCCACACTGACTCGCAAAATGCAAACAAGGAGAAACTCTCTTCAACAAATAAAATCTTCAGCGTTCCTTGACGACAGTTGTTCTCCTTCTTAGCGTCCGATGTTTTTCTTGAAGCTTTTGATCTGCAGATAAAAATCTCGGTGTCATTCTCTCCTCGACCTCCCGGCGAGTCTCTCCTCCTCAGTCGTTTCCCCACTCAGCAGCTTCTCCAGGAGAAAACAGCCACAGTCTTAACACCACAGAGTAACTTCAGCACGCACGAGGTCTTTATACGTTTGCACAAAGCATTTCCTGCTGCAGAGCGAAAAGTGGAGGTGATGGAAGTGATGGAAGAACTTGATTGACCTTTCTCCCACTGAGCCTGGAGGCCGGCGGCTCTAACTCTCCTCTGCTCTGTTTTCATTTCAGTAAATGTGGAACGCTGCCACCTGAAAGCTGCTTTTTCAGCCTCATCTGCAGCACCGGCTCCTTCATGGGTGAGTATCCACGCAGAGTTTTCAGTATAAAACATCACTCCAGTGCTTTTTTTTCAATTCTTCACTCACTCCACATGCTGCTCTCCAGACTCTGGACTCTCTCAGGACTTGTTTTCTCAGCTGTAGCATCTCCAGCCGAGTCTCTGCTCCTCTGAATCCAGCTGCCCCTCCTCTCACCGACGGAAAATTCACTCTGTGCCACAAACGCTGCATTTTTATGACTCATGTGCCCCAGGAACATTCATCCTGTGACCGTGAGGGCAGCTCCTCCGCTCTGACTGTTGTCCAATCTGCTCTGAAACGTCTATTTGCAGTCGTTTGCTCGGGTTCATCGTCGCGGTGTGTAGAGACTTTTCTCTAAATAAAGGTTTTTCATGGTTCTGAGAGTTTGGTCTCTTAAGAAGTTACCATATCAAGCTTTGGTCTGCTGAGCTTTTTAAACCAGGAGGACTCACAGGTGTCATCAATGTTTCCTCTGCAGACGGAGGTGAGGTTTTCTGCGGCGGCTGCAGGGGGCGTGGCCACGTTACCTTGATTATTTGGTGGGTTTTGCAGGAACGAAAGTTTGTTTTTGCTCGAGCAGAAGTCGTTTGCATGATTTGTTGTAATCTCCTTCAGATGTTCTGGAGGTTCTGTATGTGAGAACTCCAACGTCAGATGCTCTGCACATTCTCCTGCCGGGTCCCTGGTAGAATGTCAGAGGGGGGGTCCACGTGAGACTTCAGCAGGGAAGGAGTGGTCACCATTCTGAGCACTAATGTATTCACTTATGAGAGTTGGGTCTGAAACTGAAGACGTGCAACACGGGAAGACGTCAACGTGAGTGATGAGTCGTGACTGGAGCTGCTCCGTGTCTCGACCTCTCGGCAGCGAGCACCTGGTTGTTTAAGGTTTTCTGAGAAGAAGCTTTGAGGACGTTCAAAAGGCTCGTTAACTTGTCTCAGCTCTTTTCTCTGCGTGTGGTTTATATCTCATAACTCGTCTCTGACTGTCCCGTCCTCCTCCACGACTTCACACGACCCGGACACAGGCCGGGAGCCACGTTATCTAACATCTGTGTCAGTGTTCACATGTTAGTCGGCAGTGATGGTAACCCAGGGTCAAAGGTCATGTGTCAAACAGGAAGAGGTAAAAATGAAAATACGGCTGCAAATGCAACAAGTACTGAGGCCGTTGTTGAACTCGTAGCTGTGGTGTGAGTGGAGACGAGGATCCTGCAGATCACAGAGTCTCTCCCTCGCTGAGCTGCAGGCGCTGAAACAAACTGAAAACCCCAAACATGGCGTCTGATCGCCGCGGACGCTCCACGATCACAAACTGACCGCTGAGTTAACGGCCGGATTCACAACATGAACATGAAAACAGTCGCTCTCTGCAGCGTTAGTTGATGAGCAGCAGATGTGAACTGCATCAGACGGACGCGTGAAGCTTTGATGGAGCCGCTCACGGACGTCAGGGGTCCATCATCGCTTCACCATTCATCCGCTCGATAACCGGAGACAACTTTGTTTCCGCCATTTATACAATTTAATTCATGTTTTAACACCCATAGACTGTGGATAAAGACGGACGACATGGCCCCTCCCATAAGTGAAACCAAAGTGACTCAACACCCCCCCCCCCCTTCCATGTTGTGAGTGTATTCAATCTTCACTCTCTCACTTCTGTCTCTTGTCGTCCCAGCGATGCTGATCGGCCTCCTGCGTTACGCTCACGTGATCGAGAGACACCAGAACTGTGTCCTCAACATGGCCGGCCTCTCCACCGGATGGATCTGTGCCGCTGGGCTCATCATGGTGGGAAACTTCCAGGTAAACACAACATTATCCGTTTGTCTTCATCGTCCAGTTGAATGGTTGGTTACTGATCAGGGACACTAGTGACTTGGCTGGACTATCAGAAGGACACGTGCCACCGTCTGTGGTGAAACATTCAGACATTCACGGTCTCAGGAGGTTGATTCCTAATAACTTGGTGAGACACTTGGATGATATATATATTATTTTCTTTAGAATAAATCAAACTCAGTAACTGAAACTCGTGCTCCTGCATTTTCAAAGTGTAAGTTACATCATTTCTTCCTTAATTTCCAAACGTATTATTTCACAAAGAGAGAAATTGTTCTCTCGCTCCTGTCACCACCTCCGGCTTTTTGTAAATCCCTTCTATCTGATGTTTCCTGCAGAATCTTCAAGGTGCAGTTTTAAAAGTCAGAGGGACGTTTTGTTGCAGCACATGGATTTTATTCTGTAAAAAGATATTTTAAAGCACCGGACCTCTCATTGTAATAGAAACTCTGCATCTACCACCTTAGATGATGATGATTTATGGGTCATCACCGTGGCAACTGGAGACGGAGGGTCTCAGTGGAGGTAGCGTGGAGCTGAAGGAGAAAATCTGCAGTGCCGCTACCTGCGCATAACAACGCCACCACTGTGCTTTAGTCCGAGAGGAGGGCAGGGACGAAAACGACTCACCTCTGACGACGTGCAGATTTCAGTGAGTCGTGATGATTAGAAAACTCCAGAGGATCAGTCCTGTTGTTTTCTCCACCGTCGCCATAGGAACAGATGTTTCTCACCAGAAGAAAAGAAATGAAACGTCAGAAACTTTTTAAAAAGTCAGTGCACAGATAAAACAGAGCAAACTAGACGAGCACCAACTCCACTGGCATCAGAATCCTGAACTACATGTGGAGCCCACTGGCCAATCACGTGTCACCGTGCTGTCACAGTGTTTAAATGGTGCATCAGCTCTGTTTCCCACAACTGGAATAAATACGTCTTATTTCATCCTGATTCACATTTGTCAAATTGAATTAATCAGATTAAGTCTTTTATAGTCGGACTAATCTGCTGGATTAAACCTGTAATGGAGGATAATCCATCTTGAAGGCCGTCTCCTGAGAGCACGTGTGTCTCCTTCTGTCTCTCAGCAAACGTTTCCTCCGATGCTCCGTTCGATTGTCTGGAAATCGTCTGGCGGCGTCTCTGAGGCAGAGCGGCGTCGTGCTCCTGCTCGCCACAGTCGGGATGAGATGCACACGACAGTTTTCATGGCCTCAGGTGCAGACTGAGGTAAATCAGCTGCTGAACATGAACGGACTGGGTTTCTTCCAGGAATGTGTGGAGTGTTTAAAATTAACAGTGAAACGTGTTCGGACGTGTGCAGCGTTGGGGCGAATCCAAGTACATGAAGGAAACATTTTACTTTACTGCACTTACACACAAAACAGACTCTGTGTTTCAGAGGCTTCAGACATGTCTTTTGAAATCTGCCTTGTTTACATCTGTCTTCTTCTTCTTCTTCTTCCTCTTCTTCTTCTTCTTCTTCTTCTTCTTCTTCTTCTTCTTCTTCTTCTTCTTCTTCTTGTGTCATCACCTCACGGTGTCTTGTGAGACTAATGAGTTGAGCAGTCATTTTACACTTTTTCTACTTATACTCAAAACAAACAACAACGAAACTATTTGTGAACAACATTGACATGTCTTTAACTTTTCAGTTGACACTATAATACCAAGTGTAATTATATATTCAATAACTTTATTCGTGTAGCACTTATCTGATGAACTCAAATAAAAGTTATTCAGTCCAATTTTAAGCTTTAAGGCCAAATCCAAAATCTCAAATCCAAATTTCCACCTGATGAATAGAAATCTGATATTAAGTAAAATGTCCGTCTTCCACCAGCGACCGTGTGTGTTTCCTGTGTGTGATGTAACAACCATCGGAGCTAAGTGCTTGTCCTCAGTCACGTGTGTGTGTGTGTGTGTGTGTGTGGTCTGCTCGGGCCCCTCAGCTGAATTTCGGGGGCCGTTCACCCTCCGGGGCCCCCTCTTCTGATTGGCTGCGGTGCCCTCCTCCCTGCTCGATCTTACATAATGAACCAGTGTTCTGCTCAGCGTAAACCTGGAGCGGTGGATGTGCGGTGTAAACGTGCGCCGCTCTGACACCACATCTGCTCAGTGATTGAAAAGCGGCGCTCACACACGGGCCGATGTTTACATCTGGAGGAGGATGTGATGATGTTGAGCTTGGGGGAGTTCTGGAGGAGAAGGAGGCGACAGAGACGAGAGTCACTGAGGCTTTGTTACGTCTGAAGTATGTTTTCAATAAGAATTCATTGTGGCCTCAGTCAGTGAGGATTCGAACCACAGGAGGAAGAAGAATGTTGAACCTTTATTCCCCCTCAGATGGATCAGTCGTCTCATTCCATAATAATAATAATTCCTGGTTCTGGTTTGAATCTGGTTTAAAGAAACTAATGAAATAGATTTTTACATTTTCTTCTTAAGATGCTTTTGTTTTTCTTTAAAGATTTGTTGCTGTTCTTCTCAAGTTGACATGAAGCAGTTTACGTTCTGGCAGAGCTGCAGCGTCCTCACGTTTCTGTCCTGCTGATGTGGACGGAGACTCTGATGAGTCTAGTGTCAAAACATTTTAAGAAATCGTCTTTGTCTCTTTCTCTGCAGCTGAGCTTCTTGAAACAGCTGCGACGTCTCCTGTGATACAACAAACCTGTCATTTACTGAACTGCATGTTATCATCCTGCCAGCTGTGTGTGTGTGTGTGTGTGTCTGTGTGTGTGAGATCACACATGTCCTCTGTCGTTCAGCGTCTCGTCTTTTATATTTTCCTGGAGCAGCTTGTCCTGTCCTCTCACATCCTTTGTCAGAATGTATTGTAACACAGCGATTACCCAGAGTGCCGCTGTGAGGTCAACATGAACCCTGTGTTGTTAGCAGATGATCCTGTTTCCACGTTTTGTAGATTTGAGATTTGAGACTTGTGTGAGTCAGTTCGTTGATCACTTCATTACTTGAATCTAGAATCACTCTGCAGCTTGAACAGAACCAATATTTTAACTCTGTCACGTGTTTATTTTGTTTATCAGGTGGATTTTGCCAAAGTGCTGCACTACGTCGGCGCCGGCGTGGTCTTCCCGTGCAGCATGTTGTTTGTGTGTCTGCAGTCGGCTCTGACCTACAGACTGGCCAAGACGCAGGACGAGTACCGAGTGGGACACGTGCGTGTGGGGATGGCGCTGCTCGCTCTGATCGCCCTGGTGCTCAGTATCCTTCCGTCTGTTCATACTGACGACAACTTCTGAACTGAAGCACGCTGTTTTATCTTTGTATATAAGTACTTTACATCAATAAATATTTGTTGTTTATTTTATATAAAAAATATATTTAACTGAGCAGTTTCAAGTTTGAAGAATTTTTTCTTTCCACAGCTTTTTGTAACTTGTGATTCTCATATTTTTATTCTCAGTCTCCAGAAAGAGGTTGACGCTTTTGAATTGTGATGTGTTACGTGGCCCCCTGCTGGAGAACAGGCAGCTTTACATCCCTGTGTGCGAGCAGCTGAAACATGTGACGGTTTGTCTTCATGTCTAACTGTGTGAATGTGGGCGTGGTCGTGAGGTGGAAACATGCACAACGAAGAGCGAACATCAAAACCAACAAGTTTCACTGTTCAAACTTATTCATCCTGAAAAATAGATTCTAGCTCTAAGAACTCACCAGTTAAGATCTCACCTCCTGCAGGTGTGTGGATCGAATCTCTCCTCCCACTTCCTGCAGCCGTCGTTCTCCTTAACCCCCCCCCCCACCAGGTGGAGTGTTCTTCTGCCAGGAGAGCTTCGCCCTGCAGCACGCCTCCGCCATCTTTGAGTGGCTCTACTGCATGCTCATCATGTTGTTCTACGGGACGTTCGCCTTCGAGTTCGGGGGCATGTCGGGCGACACCCTGATGGTCCTGTCCCGAGGGGCTGGAGCCCAGAGCTTCTCCGCCTCGGAGCACAAGGCCGAGGTGGGCGGGGGGGCCAACCACCATCAGCCAGAGAGTTTATCCATCCTATAACTGGACTGTGGGGTGTGTCTGCGCCCCCTGGAGGACTCCTGCACCACCACACTCACCGTTGCACAAAGCCACACCTCCAAAGTTATGCTGCAAAACGTTGCACAGTAAAATAAGTGCCTCTGAACTCAAAGGCCAAAGAGACAGTTCTGTGTTGGTTTTAATTCTCGTGACGTAACAACCTGAGCTCTCGGCTGAAGTTCATCAGCCTGAACGTCCTGAAAGTGCCTCCGTCGCCGCTCACGTCCGAGCGCAGCGGCGTCAGCGACATCGTGAACGTTCAGTCGCTCACACTTCGAGCTCATTACTGTTCCCTCTCAGGAAGTTTTGTTACATCATCAGCTTTCAGTCTTTACCTCAGCGGTCAGGTGAAGTTTTCCAGAAACCTTCGACAATAGATGGACGAGAATAATGATTTTGTGTTTTGTCGTCACCTTTAAAAGATGTTCGACGTTTTCTTTATTTTTAAAGTACTTGAGTAGTTGACTCACAATAAGCTCTGTTGTATATTTTGTTTTACTTCATTTTCAGCTTTAATGGGACCAAACTATAGACGAGGACGTCGAGATGCAATATTTGATTATATTTTGATTTATTTTATAAAGCTTAGCATTCTATATCCAACAAAAAAGAAATTAAAGCAAATGGGGAAAAATATAATGTGATTATTTTGTGTTTTATTATTTTACTGTACATTAAACTCTCTGTTGTTAAAGTGTTTTATTATTGAACAATCAATCTAGTTTCTATAATTCAAGAATTACTGATGATTCCTGAGAAATTGGGTAATTTCAGTTTTCTCTGGATCTTTGACTTTGTTCGATACGTCTTTGCATCATGTCTCGTATTTTAACTTTAGGTTTTTTTAGCGTCTGCAGGTCTTGATGAAATTTAAGTTTTGTCATCAAATATATGAAACGTTAATCGTCATTTGATTTCAGGCCGGAAAACAAAAGACGGAGACTGAAACAAAAGCTTCACAGTCTTTATTGTTTGTTCAAAATCTCTGAAGGCTTCGTCCTCACCCGGTGTCACGTCTAAACCTGCGGACACTCAGGCACAGTATCACAGTATCAGTCATACAAAAATACAAAAGTGTGTATTAGTGATTGTGGTTAAGGCATCGTCGTGGTTCTGAACGTCTCTGCTGAAGTATCAATGGCTGTTCTCCTACAAAATTTGGTCATTCCCTTAACTTCGGACTGAAAAGCCAAATAGCCGCGAACAGCACGTGACCGAGCACGTGCATGTACGGGACGAAAATACCAAACAGCTCACTTGTAGTTCTTGTAGCCATTGAAGGGCGACAATCCTCGTACTCTCGTCCAATGACCAGAGGTTATCTGCACCCCCACCCTGACCCGTCCCGTCCCCTCCCTGGTCCGCTGGCAGCTGCCTTCCTCCTACTGGGTTACAGGAGCACGAGGGTCGCTATCTATAACACACAAACACACGCATACCCCAACACACACACTCATACACTGGTACACAGACACACTAGAAGTTGAGGTTCTTTGGGGTTTCCCAGGGAAAGTCCTTCCTGCCAAAGTGTCCGTAACAGGCCGTCTTCTGGTAGATGGGTCTCTTCAGGTCCAGGTCCCTGAAGACCAAACATCAGTTAGAAACACGTTCAGATGAATAGAACCTTCAAAGTTTGGCTCAACAACGTCAACTTTAATGACCTGACGATGACACCGGGTCTGAGATCAAAGTTTTTATTGACGATGTGCAGCAGCTCCGTCTCGCTCTTCTGTGAGGAGCCGAACGTGAACACGGAGATGGACAGAGGGTGAGCGACTCCGATCGCATACGCAACCTGCAAACACACACAGAGGATCACCGACGACGCCCCGGAGGAATCTGTGTTTCTGTCCGACCTCCAGAGAAACAGATGATCCCCAACAAATGTTGAAGAACCTTCTCACCTGCACCAGGACCCTCCTGCACAGTTTGGCCTTCACCAGAGACTTTGCCACCCAGCGGGCAGCGTACGCAGCCGAGCGGTCCACTTTGGTGTAGTCCTTCCCAGAGAAGGCCCCCCCGCCGTGGGCCCCCCAGCCTCCGTATGTGTCGACGATGATCTTCCTGCCCGTCACTCCAGCATCACCCTGCAGCAGCAGATTACACAGCTTTAGAAATCCTCCTTTATTTAAAGTGAGAAAGTAGAAACTCCTGAATCGTCACTGGTTTAAAATTGCAGATTTATATTAAGTCTTTGCCGTCGACTTTCGCCTTGTAGCAAAATTTTACCACCTTCAAAGCTGCATGGAGAAGAGAAACACTTTGACTCGAGGCTTACGTCATTAAAACTCTGGGATAAATGTTAAAAAACATTTTAAAGCACAACAATTAGCTGTTACAACCCGAAGCCCTTTACCTGCGGTCCACCGATCACAAAGCGTCCGCTGGGCTGCAGGTGATAGACGGTGTTCTCGTCCAGGTACCTTGCAGGGACGACCGCCTTGATGACTTTCTCCTTCAGAACGTTCTTCTGCTCCTCCAGACTCACGTAGTCGTCGTGCTGCACTGAGATCACCACGGTGTGGACCCTCTTGGGGATCACGGCACCGTTTTCCTGGGTATAATGAACTGTCACCTTGACGGGGATGGAGGGAAGTATTCAGCCTATTTACTGGAGATACTTGTACTTATAGGAGATACGTCACTGTATTTCTGTTGATTAAAACTTTAATCCATAAAACGTAACTCAAGAAATGCTGTTAATGTCCCCACATGTAGCGACAACCCTCTTTTCACGTCTGAGCTTTTAATCGTAGGTTTGCTCGAGCCTCGTGTGTCGTGAACTCAATACAGAATGATGTGTCTAGTGCACATGCTGATGGTGTAATTGGGAAGGCGTCTCGCGGCTCAGATGATGCATACCAGCTCGCTCCGGTCAGTGTCTGCTGGTAAGCACATTCTGGACTCTACGATCTCTGTCCCACATACTAGAGAGTAAAGTATTCACTGTAAACACAGAGAGAACCAGCTGCTGGACTTCCTCCCTTCAAACCACGAGACCCAAGATTCGTTCTGGTCCTTTTTTGCCTTTTGTGATTTCCAAACATGTGACCAATATGAATAATTGTTTTTTTAAGTGACCTCTGTGGCCATTTGAATTCCGTGTTTTTTGATCCCACCTGCGTCTTGGAGTCCGGCTGCAGCCAGGGAACTTCCCCGGTTCGTCTCAGGTCGGCCATCTTGGCGTTGAGCTTGTGTGCGAGGATGATGGTGAGAGGCATGCACTCCTCTGTCTCGTCTGTGGCGTATCCAAACATCAGACCCTGTCCACACAGAGAGAGTCGCATTCAAACTAACGTGTTGTCATCGAGGTCTTTGTCCTGTTTGTTCCACTCAATGCATCAACTCAGAGTTTACATGACTTCTGGTTTTGTTATCTGGCTCCGTCTGAAGTTCAGCTGGAAGCAATGTGAGTTTGTGACCGTAGATTCTGCAGAACACAAATATAAAATGATTTGTTGTTGTGTTGTATCTAAACCTGGTCTCCAGCTCCGATGTCGCTCTCAAGACGATCGATATGAACTCCCTGTGCGATATCAGGGGACTGCTGCTCGAGGGCCACCAGCACATTACAGGTCTTATAATCAAAGCCTGAAGAGAGAGGAGCAAAGGACCAGGACTGAAATCAAACTGTCTGTCAACCGGTATCAGTCCAAAGGTTTGTGCTTTTTATACTTCACCTTTCGCTGAGTTGTCATAACCGATATGTTGGATGGTGTCTCTCACCACTCTCTGGTAGTCCACGTTGGCGCGGGACGTGATCTCGCCACAAAGCAGCACCATGCCTGTCTTGCACACCGTCTCTGTTTGAAGACAGGACGTTACATTGCTTATGGGACAGTCCTGACGAACGTCAAATGAAAATAAGGGGCCATGGTACGAATCAACGTTAACTTTAATAAGAAGCGAATAACAGAAGTGAACCTTTTCCTAAACCCTAAAAACAATATTACCACAGATTTACTGAGGAACCTCAGTTATGTTACTCACCACAGGCCACTTTGGCGTCGGGGTCCTGCTTCAGGTGAGCGTCCAGCACAGCGTCACTGATCTGATCGCAGATCTTATCTGAAAAGGATTTTCATTAATATCAGCGTCGTTGAGTTTATTTGTATCGCACAGAATCATAATATTATTATTATCATCTCAAGCTCTTGACATAGAAGGCTGCGTCCTCCTGTGACCTTCTACTGTACAGGTCGGTTCCTCATCTGCACACGGCCTGAAAATATCACATTTCAGTGATACTACACATCCGTCCTATTAGGAGCTGCAGGCCTATGAATAGCTTTGGCCCGGTGCCCCGTCCCGGAGCGGTGCCAGTGTGCCACGGTGCACGGTGAACTCCATCGCACCATCAAAGCGTCGCCCGAGCTGTCATCAACCAGTCTCACTTCTCGAGCTCTCATTTAAAAGTTTAAATACTTCTTCAGCTCGGTTCAGGTCACGTCAGGTTTTTAGGACTCGACGTGTGAGCTCCCAACAAGTGAAACAAAAATGTTACCGCCTCCTGGTGGCTGGCTGCAGTAAGGTCGTTCTTATCACGTGTTTGGTTTTTAATTAGTTAGTTGATGCTTTAACATCATGATCGAATGAGGAGATGTGGAGGTCGTTCATTGAGAATCATCATCGGAACCTGCAGCACGTTGTTCATGTGTTCAGATCGAATCTAAAGAGCCGTAAAAAGCTGCTCAGCTCCAAACAACAGACTGAGTCAGACGGCAGCTGGTGGACGTAGTGAAGCTTTTAGCAACGTAAGAGTTTCCCTCAGGAGGAGGAGACCAAACCAGAGATACGAGTGAGAGAATGCTGGACATGAAACACGCCTGAGAACTTCACTGCTGGATCCACAAATAAACAACAGGTGCTTTTGTATTTTATCTCTGCTCAAAACATTCAGTTGACGTTTAGGGAATAAAGCCGATTTATTTGTGACAGAGTGAAACGGAGAAACTTTGTGGTTGCTTGGTTTAAATTCTCTAAACTAAAGACTTCACTGTTGCACCCAAATAATACAAATGGCTCTAAACCACTGGTGTGTGACCAGCACCACTCTGGATTCTGCACATTCCTCAAAGTCATCGATGATCACTGGAACATGAACGTGTTTGAGCGCACAATGACCACGTCTCCTGCATCAGCTGCAGGGGAGAGGACGTCCAACTCACCAGGATGTCCCTCTCCCACCGACTCGGAGGTAAACATGAAGGACCCCTCCTGATGGTCGTAGTTGCAGTTTCCATTGATTATGCCGTTCATTCTCGTGTCCCTCTCGGAGCTGCCTGACGTGGGGTGAGCTGGGCGGACGTGGCAGGAGTGAAGCTGCTTCAGCACACGAGGCGTTTCTTATCCAAACAGGACAAAGACAGACAGATTGGTGCACTAGACTTTGGCTGCGTTCTAATCTCACAGTCCCAAGGCAGAGCAGGCGGATCACGCTGGACTATATAAGGCTAGGACAACATACACACACACTCGGGGGGGAGGGAGCCATGTGAACCCGGGGGTTTAGACCATTCAGAGCAGAGAAAAGAGGAGGGAGGGATCCCTCTCTCCATGTTGGGGGCCGTTGTTTAACTCCTCCTGTGCTGGATGAACTTCTCAAACTCAAGATCCTCTGGTGGCCAAAGTCATTTTTCTCAGTTAATCGGACAGAGCATCGGTTTCATCGTGAAGTTCCTCCATAGATTCATTCCTGCCTGAGGGGCCCAGAGGTCTGTGCTGCGTCTGTCCACCAGGTCCGGTGGTAAACAGCTCAAACAGCAAATGGACGTAATCATGTATTTATTCATTTATTTTCTTAGCATTGTAATTCAGTGTTTTACAGAGAACGTGTGACACCAGACAGGAGATAGAATGAGGGTCACATGTCACTTTATCAACAAATCAAACTGTAAATCTCTAGATGCATTTTGCAGAAGCACTGGAAAATAGAAACCTGTGAAATATAAAGTGAAATAAATCCGTCACATCCTCGGTGAGTTTAGTTTAGTGATGATCACGATCTCTAAAGAAAACTTATCGGATCATTTAATATCGACACGAGAGTGAAATCACACTGACATGAATCAGACTAAACTGTTCAGAGTAAACAAGTCAATACAAAACGTGAAAGAACGGTGAGTTGGTTTGTTTTGGAATTTAAGGGACGTCTTCTTGTGTCGGCAGATTCACGACGTTAGTGTTCGTCCCTGATCTGCAGCTTCTCATCAAGCTCTGGATTTCATTCTGGACCTGGAGGACAATGACGACACATTAACCCCGATCATTTTAACTCAACACATGAGAGAGTGAACTTGTTCTGTGTTAAAACTTGTCTCACCTCTCCGTTGAGAAAACAGTACAACACGGCAACAATGAAACCCTGTGACCACATGAAAAACATGAAGTAAATCAGTTTGATTATCAGTTGATTGATCGATCGGTGGACAGTTATTAATCCTTGATAATCAGCTGGTTAATTCATAAAGAGAATAATTGTATGTGCAGCTCTAATGTTTTCATCGGTTAGTCAGTCTGTGAAATCGGCCCGAGCTCTGAAAGGTGTGAAGGTGTTTCACCAATCAGCAGGTAATGATTATTCTTAATCATTGATTTAATCAGATTTGAATGTTTTATTGATCAGTTGGTCTTTAGAGTAAATCGATCAGTACTAAATTAGTGACCTTTGAATAACAGACTTTGAGCGATGTGTGCTGTGATGGATCCGTCACCTGGAAGGAGCCTAACACTAACTCCAGGTAGAGTCGAGGTCCGACGCTGACGTGTTCGGGGAACAGGGCGAACACCACGTAGTGAACTCCGAACAGAGGGATGAGGAGCAGAGTGGAGTGAAGGAGTCTCCTGCTCGGGGGGAGGGGCAGACGACAGGAGGCTCAGAGACGCAGATGAGACGAGTCCGTCTGTCGGACAATAATAATCTTGTGTTACCTGCAGAGTTGTGTTTCACTTTGGTTCACGTTCGGGGCCTTCGTCTTCTGAACGATGATTCTGCTGATGTTCAGGAAGATGAGGAAGTTGATCTGCAGTGGGTCACATGTCACAGAGGCCATGTTTGTTTTGGAGAATCAACCTCCAAGGATAAGAGGAGGAGTCAGGGGCTGTAAAGTTTGTGAACTGAATATAAACTGAGGTTTCTTACAAAGATGGAGAGCAGGATGGGAATCTTTATTATCCACCACAAGCTGCTCTCCAGGTCGTCCCAACACCTGCAAACACCAAAGCCTGCGTCACCTTTTAATAGAAGAAACCGTCAATGTTTGAATTTCCATTTTTGCTCACCCTTCGTTGTGGAGCTGTTTTTTCAGCAGCGCCCAGATTAAAATCGTAGCTGTCGGAGAACCTGTGAAATCAAATCCTCGGTGAGGAGCGGAATAAAGACGAGCACGGGGGTGAACGAACACGACGGGAACTGGCAGCGTACCCCAGCCGATGACGGCGTAGATCCTGAAGAGCCTCCTGGTCTGAGTGAAGGTGAAGATCAGCAGCGTCTGCAGGTACAGACCCTCCACCAGCAGCCAGGAGAAGTTGGACGACACACAGAAGTGGAAGAAGGTCACGGCCGCTTTGCACCAGAGCTGAAATCACGCAAAGGAGAAATTCACAGTTTATTCTGGTTCACGGTGGAGAACGTTCTGGAAGTTAACCAAGTTCTCGAAAATATGGCTATGGAGCACAAACACAGGCAAAACCATATCCTGTTTCCTGTTTCCTGTCAACTGGTGAACAGACACATTCTTGTCCTCTGTTCTAAAATCCCTGTCAGGTGATGAAGATCTTGTCTCACTGTGGACACGGTGCAGTGGTCCGTGCTCTTGTCGGAGAACAACACAGCATCTTTGACGAACACAGCGAGACTCCGGAGCATGAAGGTCACAAACAGGTTGAGGTGGATGCAGTTGCGAGTGCAGAGCAGCTTCCTGCGAGACAGAGGACAACACTGAGGGGGAGGGGGGGGGACACTGAACCAGCACAGAAACATCATCTTCATCATCGTCTTCATCATCGTCAGGACCAACCTGAAGAAGCAGAAGAGCAGCACAGCGACGAGGAGCGCAGCCAGAGACGCTCCGTAACCAACGCTGTAGATCCACCTCAGGGTGTCGAAGTAATTTTTCTGGAGCGAAACATGAAATATTTGATCACTCAGACCAAATGTTCTGCTTCCTGACTTCAGATGAAGAGAATGATCGTCTTCTCTACCTCTCTGATCATCTCTTCATCCTGCTCATCAGACTCGGAGACGCAGGCTTCGTAATATGGAGGCTTTGGTTCGCTCCACCCTCGGACTGTGCACGTCCTGCTGATGAGAACTGACAACAAGACAAACTGAATAATCACGACATTCAGCCAAAACATTATTCATAATATAACTACATCTTAAAATCTAAATCGTCAGTGGACGTGATGATGTGATGATAATTTACCTGGAGGAGTTTCAGGCTTCAGCAGCAGCTGAGGACATTGGACGGAGACATTGTCCCCCTCAGACGCAGTCGGCCAACAACTCAGTCCGTCCCACTCCGTCACACAACCTGCGACACAAGTTTAACAGCTGAGAAACACACAAACACACAATATTACACATCGTGTTCTTCAGACTAACGGTCACCTGCAGTTTCATTCCTGCTGGGAAGGTTCTGGATTTTGACTCTACACTCGTTTTCCTTCTTCAGCAGGTGAAGAACGATGGAACAATCTGGATGAGTCGAACTGACCTGACAGAAAAATACACAAATCCTCATTCACTCATCAATCAATCAATCAATCAGTCAATCAATCAATCAATCAATCAATCACCACTTCAGTATTATTTCACTCTGTTATTACAGATCCTCTGTGATTTTCTCTCTCGACTGTGAAAACTACACATGTGGAGACAAACCCATAAATAAAAAGGCTCATTTTGGTTTTGTGCCACATTTTATATCAATCATTTCTTTTTAAAACTCAGAAACTCACCGTGTGTCGTGTGACGATCAGGATACAAACAGCAGCAGATAGAAAGAAGTCCATTGTTTCAAACATTCATTGCAAACTGAGCTGATTTCAACCGAGTTTTCTGTCCGAGATTTTAATCCAGTTTCCAGCCAAACATCCGAGCACCTCAGGATCCGTGAGCAGCTCGATGTGCAGCGTTCTCTGACCTGGTTTCTCTTCTGGAAGCTCGAGGTCACCTGAGCAGCTTCGTACCAACTTTACATGAAAACCTCTCGGTCTCTGCTGACACACGCTCCTCGAGACCAGAACATCTGGATGCAACGTGTTCGTGTGATTTTATTGTGCAGGTCTTGTTTGTACGTTCACATATATTTATATATTTATATAACTGACTCGTCCCTCAGCAGGAGAGCACATGTAATATTCAAAGAGGGAAACAACCCATGCTGTGAAAATCAAGTGAGGAGAATAGATCACGTAAAGCTGCAGCTCAGCAGGAGACACGTCCTGTTAGAAACCTCTTTTTTATTATCCTGGGTTTGAATTTGCTACAGATCAAATCTTTGTCCTGTTAAAACTTGTACAATAAAGTTTGAATTATTCCAAAGTGCATTTTGATTCATTAGTCGTGAGACGGATTTTTCTGGCTTCAGACATTAAAGACAGTTTATTCCTTTTCCTCCCAGTCTGTCAGTCTGTCTGTTGTAAAGTTAGATTGTTTGTCGAAAGTCGTTTTGTGCAGCTCATCATTCTTTATCTGTGTCTGCAACTTAGAAGTGACACCGACTGTGAGAGAATGTCTCCCCCTAGTGTTTGATTCCTCAAGTTCAGCCAGTGTTGTTTTGTTCACAGTCATTTTCTCCTGTGTCTGTCTGTGTCTGTGTCTGTGTCCGTGTCTGTGTCTTTCTTCTAAAAGTTTTAATGAAAGTTCATCATTAGTTCATCTTTGATTCTGTGTTGGTCTGAATCAAATGTAATAACGACATCAAACTGCTGTTTGGAGCGACACTGTGTTCATGGTCGTTCTCAAGTCTTTTACTTTTACTCATCGTTCTTGTCTTTGAGGTTAAAACGTCCCGTGTGAGAGGCGACAGTAACAGATCAGTGTGTTCGAGTCTTGGCACATCGCACAGTGGCCTGAACACTGCGCCCCTTGTGTCGCTGCCCCTCCACCGGCCTCCATCACAAACTCGGCGCCAACTTTGACACTAAGTCGAGAAACTGTTCAGCTCCGGAAAACAGCAGTGGAATTATTGACGGTCAGATTTGTTGAAGGGGATGCTGAAGCTCTGATGTGTTGGCAGGACAAGACTCTTAGTGCCCCCCCCCCCCCCCCCCCTCTCTGTCTCTCTCTGTCTCTGTTTCTTTCTTTTCTCCTACTCCTTCTCTTTCTGTCTCTCTTCTGGGAACATTCCCAGTTCAACAGCTGCCACGAGCTGCTGCCGCCGGAGAGATGATTTAAATCTATCCTGTAGTGATCTGGTTCCTTATTAAAGCAACACCAAGTAACTGCTACTGAGCAACAGCGCCCCCTGCAGCCGCACGTGCTGATTAATTCTGACGTGGTTTTCATGGAGAGAAACAACTGTAACAAACCCACCAACCTCGTTTCTTCACATTTTAAAAGTTTCCTGCTGGATATTGGAGAAAAACTCTGGTTTTAACTTCTCAGTGTTTTTCAGCTTCACTCTTCAACTGTCTGGATCTGACAGGCGAAGCTGTGATATATTGAATGATTGTAATTACAGATGTTGTCAGGCAGATGTTTTCACCTTTACATGGAACCAGACCGAGCTGTTTTCTCTTATTTCTCCACTTGAGGCTCCAGGAAATGACTGACAGCTTTTTTGAAGGTATTTTTTAATATTCAGCAGATGAGAAGTTAAAGTGTTCGTCAGTTTTCAGTCTCTGCTGCAGAACCTTGATTCTGGAGCTGTTTTCTGAATCCAGGGAGAGAAACTGAGATCTTGTCTCAGACGTTCTCCGTGGTACCAACGAGTCTGTTGTTTGCAGCTCAGTGATTTACGGCCACACACTTTAACTGGAGGTTTCTCCCCCTCGGTGATTCTGTGATGATTCTGTGGTCAAACGATGCCACAGTTTCTCCTGATGGATTCTCACGTCCTCGACCTCGACGGTGAGGTTGAGTCATGAACACTGAGACGATGAGACTCTGCTAGAATCCGCGGAGTCGAGTGTTTGGACTCTGAATGTGACAGATTCAGTTTTGACACTTTCTCACGTCACATCTGTCCACACTGAGTTTTTTAAAAAGTTATGTAACGTGGATTCAAATCAGTCACACAAGCTGCGAAGATTCCACTGGATTACTGTCGAATGACTCACTACTCACAAGTACTTCTCTCTGTATCTAATATTACTGAATGAAAATAAGACTTTACTAGTATAGGACATATTATTTTCTGTATTTTGAATCCTAATGTAAATAAATGGAAAGAGAAGAACTGAAGTTTATTTTTTCTTCTTTCTAATGTTGCTTTTAAATGTTTACTGTGAGCTCATTAATTATATATTATATTTATAACTTCACATAGTGACACAACAACCATTAGGTCTGTATTTGGAATTCACTTGTTTTTAAAATCAATTAGTGATAATTGAAACGTGAATGAACGTGATTATCTAACACGTGTTTATATAATGAGTGTGTGCGGTGGTTCGTGTAAAACAATAGAAACTCTGTCTCCTCCATGTTTCTCTCTGGTTTCTGGACACAGCGCGTCGTCATCTCTCCGCCCCGCAGCGCCGCGCTCCGGTCAGCCGCCGCCACTGCGTCCAGACGCTGAGTGCGCCCGGTGAACCGACCGCCGCCGAAGAGACAACACCGCCGTCTGCGCTCAGGTGAGAAACCCGCACATTTCATCCTCATCCGCCGAAAACACGGCGACCCGGGGACCGGAGCGCGAGCAGGACACCGGGGGGAGAAGCGGCGCGTCGTGAAATCCTCCGTGATCCCTTCGCTCGGTGCGTTTTGTGCGTGAGGTGGGAGAGGTTGGGCCTGCGCGCGTTACATGTATGGAGATATCAATGTGTCGGCGCGCACAGCCGCCTGCAGCCGCTTCTTCAAAAACACGTCTCCATCGTCTCCATCCTCGGCTGCAACCAGCAGACGCGTTTTCATCCATCACGGCTCCAGCCCTGCAGCGCGCACACTCACACACGCGCGCACGGTGCATGTTTTCTCCTCATTCTCCTGCTAAAAAAAAAAAAAAGGCAGAATGGATGAAACATGTCTCCATCCTCCTGCTCCGGCGCAGCTGCCGCTCCGCCTGTTACGCACAGAGACTAATCCAGCGGAATATGTGTAATCTGATAATTGGAGGACCTGAGGAGGAACCTCTGCTCCTCTTTGTGTCGTCGGGTTCGTGTGTGGTGGTGAATCGGTGGTGTTGAGGTGCTCGGCTCTGCTCGGTGCTTCTCCTCCCTCCAGTGTTTCTGGATCGTTCGCTCCCTTCGTGCACGTGAGGGCCTACACGGGCTTCAAGCCTCTAACGCAAATCTTTTATTCTCCAACGTGAAATCCTGAATCTGAACCGGGAAAACACGCTCTCGTGTTGTGCCTCGTTCATTTCGCGTCTCTCTCGTGAGTTCTCGTGAATCTGACATTGTTGTTGGATGTGGAGAATCGGAATGATGCGACGCCTGTGCGCAAATGCCAAGCCCATTTTTCATGCGAGCCTCAGAGGAGCGCGTCCGCAGCGCAGCGTCTCCGCCGCCCGAGCTTATCTGACACATATGGTTCTGCTCGGTAATCCTCCCGAGGTCAGCGGACACTGATCCACTGGAGGTGCGTAAAAGACTCTGGCCACGAACCCTCTGACAAAAGCAAATGAAGCCATTAGGGCTTAGTGCGCTGTTCACACGAGACAGTGATGGAGGAGGAGACCTGCCTCTCTCTGGATCCACTGGATCCACTGACATCTCTGGATCCACTGGATTCAGGGTCGCTGCTCGTTCTCTGCGCCTCAGCTCAGACACCTCCTTCTCATTCCTGTGGGTCTCATGTGCGCCCTCCATCCATCCATTCATCCATTCATCCCTCCATCCCTCCCTGCTACAAGGCCTCAGTGTGTGTGTGTGTGTGTGTGTGTGTGTGTGTGTGTGTGTGTTAGAAGCCATTCCACCAGAGGATCCACAGAAACAAATGAATGTCAGTTTTCATTGACGCTCTGCAAGTTTTTGAAATGTTCCGAGGCCTCACACGGACCCCTCCCTCAGAGTCTCAGCCTCAATCACCGGGGTACTCTGTCGTCTGCCTGTGTGTGTGTGTGTGTGTGTGTGTGTGTGTAATGAAGTATAATATACCTCTGTTTGAAGTTTTCCTTCCTGTTGGTGTCACAGTGTAAATGAATCTTCCGCCCGTTGAAAGAAAATGAAGCCAGAATATCTGGTGAACTAACGACGCCATCTTGTGCCTTTGACGTCATTGATTGTGGGTGGAGTCTCGGCATGAAAACAAGAAGCGTTGTGTAATTCGTCGTTTGTATTGTTTGATGTTTACATGAACAAACAGACGACGGACCAGAGACTCGGGACTTTCTGTCAAAAGACGCCGTTCACGCGTTTTTTCTCGATTGCGTCATCTCGTTAAGGAGAAGAAGAAATGCCTTTACACTGCATTCAACTCCCAGTTAATTGGCACCAAGCTGACGGAGGACGCTGGCTCATTAAACCAGTGGTCTGTGTGTGTGTGTGTGTGTGTGTGTGTCTGATTATTTGACATCATGAAAAAACAAGAAGAATTCCTCGCAGCTGCAGGATTTCAGGTTTTAGACTCTGCGACGATGCAACTTGTCGTTTCTTCTCTTCTACAAACACGAGCTGAGAGTGAAGCAGTGATGAGGAGACAGATGTTTAGATGCTTCAGCGTCTTTGAGTCTGAGGAGGAGGAGGATGTGTGGTGGGGGTGTGATGGACGTCCTGACGGACACTGTTCAACCCACTTGGCACAACGACTCCTGAACATGTGTGCACGGAGGCCACGTGCGGGCCGGCGCCGCAGCAGGTTTCCCCTCCGGCTCGTAGACGAAGGGCAAAATGGAAACCGGCTCCACCTTCAGCTCCTCCATGTCAGGAAGGTAGAGTCGGTCTGTGGCTGCCAGAGGCCGAGAAGAGAGAGAGAGAGAGAGAGAGAGAGAGGGAGAGAGAGAGAGGGAGCGATGGGGGAAAGTAGGTCAGAGATACAGAGGCAGTCGAGCACGTGCAGCATCCTCGTCTCTCAGCTGAGCCACGAGCAGCCAGGGCACGGCATCGCACCAACACCGACACCAACACCGACACCAACACCGACACCCAGGCTCTTTGGGTTCGACAGATTTCAGCTCCGGAACAACCACAAATCAATTTACATCAAATCAATCGAGGGTTTCGAGTCTTCGATCGAGCGACAATGTTAAAATGAATCAGCTCGCTTCTTCTACGACGTGAGGAGCCGCTGCTCTTCTTTGGTCCGGAGCTTCTAACCGAAGCATCTGTTTTATAGATGAAGCCTTTAACATGCACACACACACACACACACACCCCCGGGATGTGGAGCAGAGTCAATTCACATGCAGCAAACGATTCAATATCAAATTCATTTGTCAGTTAATTGATCGTTTTGTCTGTTGAATGTTTGAAGATAGAAACAGTTTGTTCTTGACGATTCAGGCTGAAATGATGAAAAGCTGCATTTTCACTGTGGATTGACAATTTAAAAAATAGTTTCAAGTCGAAACGCTTAAAGAAATCCTCGGTACCTGGGTTCTGAAACATATTTGATATCTTTATTCATAATAAATGAACCTTTTAAAATCCATTCAAACACAAAACATTTGGTTTTGAGCTGCAAACGTTATTCCATTGATTAACGTCGGATCACGTTCGTCTCGTTTGCTGTGATTGTTTGATCTGTAGATTATTTCTTTGATGAATCTTTGTCTTTGATTTTCCCGGATGATAAATAATCGATTGATTATCTTGTTCCCTGTTTGGAGAAACTCATCTCACATGAATCCACGTCTTCTGAGCAAACCTCTGTTTGTAAATCAAACTAAAGTTAATTCATTCACGTCTACACACACACACACACAGTGTGCGGCTGCGTGTGTTGCTCCTGGAGCTGTGTCAACATCCCTGTTGACCGAGCTGCAGGCCGGAGCCAAGACCACATTTTCACACGGCCCCGAGAGGAACGAGCTGCACCAGCAGACCTCTCCGTCTTTTCTCCCTCATGACGCTGCGACAAAAGAACGCTGTCACGTTCCCTTTCTGCAGCAGGTGAGATTTGTGGTCGGGATCTTCCTCCCCTCGACACAAAGAGAGAAGACGAGTGGATCTCTGAGAGGCTTCAGATCCGAGAAGAGAACCAAGCACTGAACTAACTCCTGTCACACAACCGAGACACAGACTCATCTACAGTCGTCTCAGTCTGGAGTTTGTTTGCTCTCTAACTGTCGGAGCTGTGCAGTGAACGGCCTCTCACTGATATTGTCTTCTTTGGCAAAGGCTGCAGCTTTCGTCTTGTTTGGATTCTGTCATGTGTGATGCTACAATGGGACGTTTGTCCGGGGGCTGTGTGCGAGCACGGAGAGTTTGCTATTCATCAGAGTTTCTATGGGACGCACAAAGGTCATCTAGCACTTATGAGATATGTTTAAAGAAAAACAGCTCGGTTCCTTTTAAAAGAATGAAACAGGTTCGATTCTTTATTTGTCACCGTCAACAAATCCCACGAAAAGACTAAAACCCAACATGAATCGGTTTCAGACCCAGAAGTCGCTGCTCACATCTCACTTCTTCTTCTGCGAACAGATCAGTTGTTGTTCCGTTTCAACTGACGGAGATAAAAACAAAAAAACACCCGACCGATGTAGAGTTTCTATGCAGGGTTAAGAGTCCGAATGGGGACGACGTGTTCCTGCGTCAGAGCCAGAACAAAGAGGAAAGGTGCGGAAAAAACGACAAGCGTGGAAGAAAGCAGCGAAACGTTTCCGGTGGTTGTAAGTCGATTTTTAATGAAATAGCAACTTTTTGATTTGATAACAAACGCTACGTTACCTGCTGCTAACAACTGCTGCTCGTGTGCGGGATGAGGAAGTCACTAACACGGACTCAAAAAACCCAATAACCTCCTAACGCTGGAGTTTTCAGTTTGCATTTGTTTGGGATTAATGTCAGTGTCAGATTCATCCACGTCTGGCTGGTGTGTGTGTGCGTGTGTGTGTGTGTGTTGAAATAAACTATATGTGTGTGCGCTCATGGTGATGAAGGATCGTGTCACCCACGGCAACAGTGTGACTCATTCATATGTTTTTAATAGTTTGTGGAAACAATGGAGGATCTGTGGATCAGAAGAAGACGACACATCAGCCTCGGGATAAAAAATGATTCTCATCGGTGGGAAACGATCTTCGTCGGTTTTTGTGGGATTTGTTGACAATAAGAAAAAATATAGAACGATTCCTCTTCTTTATACTTTCCTTCAGAAAACGACTCCCCCCCCCCCACTCTCTCTCTCTCTCTCGATGGAGAGTTTGTGCTGTTGTTTAAATATCCAAGGTCAGGAGATATGAGGCCGGACGGAGAGAAGGTCACATAGCTGAGACAAGTGCAGCGTTAGAGGAGGTTTTATTGGGCGGAGTCACCACAGCAACAGTTTAGACTTCGAGTCAAGTGTTCAAATAAAACCTAAAGAGAGACGAGACGAGAGGAGGAAGTAGAACTCAGCTCGGTAAATATCCTCCAGCGAAAACACACAACTGCTGCGTTCTGAGTCAGACTGTTCAAAAATTTACAGGACGGAAAAATCGAGTTATATAAAACTATTAAAGGTAAAAGTTTGGATAAACAACTGGACTAAACTACCGAAGGGAACATCAGGTGTGAAAGGTCTGGATCGAACTGAACCCTGGTTCTGTTCGGACTCTTTGGACCAATCACAGGAAGCAGAGAAAACATTAAACAGTAGAAGAAGAAGAAATGTAGAGTTTAAAATGTGGAAGGAAAAATGTGACCTGCGCTCGGTTCTCGCCTGAATCTTCTTTCCACTGCTGCTCAGAACAAACATTTACTGAAACATTATTTGCTTTTAAACAAGTAGATTGAATTCCAGTTCAAACATGATGGTCGTGTCTGAACGTTGGTGTAAACTCCTGGAGCAGTTTCCTCAGATTAAACAGAGTCAGGTTTCTGTGCCAACGTGGTGAAACTGAAGATCAGGAGCTGGAAAAGCTGCATCTGCAAACAAACAGGGAAAGAGCAGTTTGGAAGATGAGACTGATTATAACATCAGCTGTGTGTGTGTGTGTGTGTGTGTGTGTGTGTGTGTGTGTGTGTGTGTGTGTGTGTGTGTGTGTGTGTGTCACAGTGAGTGATTGTGTCACAGCAGCAGCAGAAAGAAAAAAAAGATTCAATCTGAAAACTGCTGATGTAACCGGAGGTTCGTCTTTAATCTGACTTGTAATCCTCTTTATCAGATTTGATGCGTTTCCTGTCGAGGGAACACGTCACGACTGTTGATGTTTATTTACTGTGAAACAGTGAAAAACAACAATAATAATAATAATAATCATATGAATACATGATGTTTGAAAACACAAACAGATCCTCACATGAGGATCATGAAGATCATTTAACTCAGAGATTCAGAAAACAAGAAAAAGTGTCTGAAAGAGGGAAAAACAAAAGTCAATAAAATCTTAAAATTCTAAAATCTACTTGACGCCAATGAAGACGAGTTCAAACAGTCGAGTTAAAGAGAGTTAGCATCTGTAAGGATCATTTTAATTAAATGTCTTCATGCTCTAATATTGAGAAAACACATCTCTGTCCTCAGACTGTCCATCGCTGCAGCTCCTCTCTTCAGCCTCTGACTCAAACTCTTTTAGCTCCTGTCTCTTTAAGGCCCCCCCCCCCCCATAAAGCCCAGTCTGCTCTGATTGGCCAGCTGGTCCGCTCTGTTGTGATTGGTCAATCGTTTCCGCCGTGCTGTCTGACAGGCCGTTATGCAAATGTGGGGAATTGTGATGTCATGACGACATGATGACATCACAATGACCAGACGAGGTGTTTCCGTGTTTTTTTTTCCCCACAGACTTTGAGTTCTTTAACTTTCACCCCCCGAAGAGAAAGACCGAAAGAAACGTCACGTCTCCTTTAAATCACGGATCCTGTGCGGAAAACGTGAAACTCGAGCGTCGCGTTTTTTCAGAGTTTTTGTTCCTCGCAGGTTCAGAGTCGGTCAGTGGTCGTTTAGAAAGTGCAGCTCGTCACAGCGAGAGCCGGCGTGCACATGAGCAGGAGGGACTATTTTTATCTGTGAGGCTGTAACACGAAGCGGCGACCCCACGTCAGGATGTATAAATAACTGCTTTTCACAGACACGGTGTCTGTTTACCTTTGGTGGTGACGGACCGGGTCGTGCACACCGGAAGACAGAGTGTCCACGAAGACGCCATCACTGTGTTTAATCTGTAAAACCGTCCTCGTGAAAACCAGTAATATGGCAAATCCTCACACCAGCGTTTTCTGAACTTGCTCTGGTGCTCCTCCGCAGCCCGACCTGCGACTGGCAATGGACTACATGAACAACGCCTCCAACAGCCACGGCCCTGGAGACGCCGTGACCTCCTCCTTAGCCGACATGAGCATCAGCGACCAGCACCACCAGGAGAACGGCGTCCAGATGGGACACAGAAGCCCCGGAGACGCCAAAATGAAAGGTCAGACAACCGGTGCAGCCGCTGAAGAGAAGCTTCTTTAGTGAAGGCAAACAGGTAGAAAAGATGAAACGGCAAAGACGTCCTTAGCGTTAACCTCCAATCATCAGCTCCGAGGCTCTGACCGCTTCCAGGAGTAGCGTCTCAGGTTCAGGTCCTGAGGTCGAAGGTCAACTCAACCCAAGTCAGTCAGTTCAACTTCACGTTAGAGTTTGAATCTGTAATAATCTCAAAGATGAGAAGCTTCTAAATTTTTCCTGTAAGTTGCTGCGGTGTGTCTGTAAAGAGTCGGGGCCGAGGCCGCGCTTTGTTTTAATCCCTCTTTACGTAACGGACACAAGACGTGCTTGACTGGGCCCGAGAGCCCGAGAGCCCGAGAGTCCGAGAGCCCGAGAGCCCGACTGCAGCTGCACTGTGCCGTGTAATCCATCGTCAGATTCCTCAGAACGAGCCCCGTCTCCATCCAGAGCTCATTCAGCTCAGGAACAATCAGGCTTGTAAGAGAACTGTCCATGTAAGTGATGACTGAGAGGATTATTGAGGAGGAAACACAGGAGATGAATAACTGACAGATTGTTCCGCTTGTGGCTGATGATCAGTTCTCGGCCCGACAGCAACGTGTTCTCTTATCTTTCTCATCCCAATCAACCATGTGGCCAATTAGTGCGTAGCCTAGCTTTCCCCAGTCTGCAGCCCTCACTAGTGCAGTCGTTCTCCCCGTTTCCATTCCCCATCATCTCGGGCACAGACAGGAAGCGGTGCGCGGCGTCGGGTCCGGCTGCAGAGCTAAACGCCACGGTTACCGACAGCGAGACGCAAAGTGAGTATCTCGAGTGCGAGACGTAGACGAGTAGAAGGTGTGAGTGAGTAGTGCAGCGGTAGTGTTTGTTCAAATGTGTTTTATTGGTCTGTTCCGTCTGTAGCAGCTGATAGAAGGAAAAGCAGTACATACATAAATACATATATATTTATATATATATATATTTATCTTCTCTACTTCAAAATACCGGTGCGCTGGAAGTGCTTTCTCGACCGGGGATGTGTGTCTTGAGAAAGCTGCGAGGATTGCTTCTCTACGTGTTCCGTTTCTATCGTTACCTCTTAAATCTGTGAGACTGGGATTTTCTGACAGTCACGATCAATCAATCAAATCACGAGTAATTCAACACTCAACAAGTAATTCACATCAAAAATGTATAAAAAAGAATCCAGCGTCATCATCATCATCCTCCATGAAAGGTCTCGTTATTTAAACATGTCTTTTTTTTTGTCCTTTAAACTTTAAGTGGAAACCTGACACGTGAAATGTTGCTGCTGTGAAAAATTGATAAACCGTGTGGATTTTCTTTTCGCAGCTCACGTGATCGTCACGCGTGGTTTTTTTTCTGTCATGATTTCCTGTTCACGCTCCAGTTTAACTTCAATCCACAGGAAACGGAGGAAACGAGGTGAAGCCTGAGTCTGAAGTGTCTCAGAGCTGTGAGGACGAGGCGGCGGCCGGTACGACGTCTGCATGAAACCTTAAACCAAAGATTTCAAATGAACCTTTTCTTTTAACGTCTCAGTTGTTTTGTTTCAGGTTATCGGTTCAATTTCTTTGTTTTTACAAATAACTTTCCCTTTTTTTTTTCAGAGCTAATGTTGATCTTGATTTGCTGATTTTCTTTCCTCTATCTCACATTTTGTTTTCTTATTTTCAGCCTCTTTCTCACCTGTTGACTTTAAACCTGCTGATGTGTCCGATATTGATTAGACTGGTTCTCACAGACATTCGATATGAAAACATTTATTTCACAGGATGACGCTGCAGAGAAGAGTTATATTTATATTTTACAGAAAAGAAAACTATGTTTATTTTCTTATTCTGAAAGTTTATGGTTAAACTTCACATCTTAAGAATCTTTGACAAAATGGTGTTTTTTTTAGATATCAGCTGAAATATAGGAGTTTCCTAATAATCTATCGACCCTCAAAGCTCCTCATCGAGCTCTAACGTTTAAAACGAACCTGCTTTGATCTTAAACACTGACGGAGCGACCGGCCTGAGGGTCGAGGGTCGAGGGCTCCGTCAGGTTGATGGTTCAACGTGAGAAATACCACAAGTGAGCGGCAAACACCAGGTCAGCAGCAGATTGAGTTTCTCCTGGTTTCTTTTTTCTCTCCTGATCATTAGTCAGGAACAAACTGATGAATGAGAAGAGATGAAAAATCAGTAAAGCACCGTTTAAAACACGGCTTTACAATTTAGAAAGAATAGAATAAAATAAAGTCTAAGATTTAAATTGTCGTTAAGACTGGAGCCTGAGTAAAAAGTGTTCAGATGTTCAGGTCATGTGATCGTGATCGCAACATGAGTTGAAACTGATAAAGTGACGTTGGTTCATCCACAGCAGAAACATCTGCTCAGGTGGTCGGTGCGGACGCAGCGTCTGAGCTCCCGGGTGAAGTGGAGGGACAGCTCGGTACGACTCCCGCCTCCGTCCCCGCGCGCTGCTTCTGCCTTTCATTTTGTTTCCCAGCATCCTTTTCTGCGGTGTAGTTTGACATTTTGGGAAATTTAGCTTCTTCACCAAGAGACAGATCGACACTAATGAGAAATATGAAGCTAAAGCTATGAGCCTGTTAGCTTAGCTTAGCTTAGCATGGAGACTGGAAACAGTCCGAGCGTCTACAGTCCACGTGATGAACCTGTAAAAACCTACATGATATATAATGACGTATTTTCCAAAATGTCAGACTTCAACGTTTGTGTTTGTGATTTTCAAATGAAGCTTACTATAATTTTCTCTCAGCGTCCTGGTCGGAACAACTTGAGTTTGTTTTCTCCTCAGCTTCATGTTTGTGTTTTTAATGCTCACGATCATAAACACAAAGGTGGTTAGAGGACGAAGGCTGTGGTCGAGCGGTGGACACATGTGAGACAGATGTGAGACAGATGTGATCCGACTTCGATAAACTCTCCTTCGTGCCTTCACATATTCATCCTCATGGTTTTTAATGATTTGCTCTGCGTTAACTCTGTGTGTGTGTGTGTGTGTGGTATTGATTTCCCTGCAGTGTGTTAATCGCTGGTGATCGTTACTGACGTGCTCTCATGTCTCCTCATGTTGCAGCAGCAGCAGCAGCAGCAGCAGGAGGAGGAGCAGCTTCGACAGGTACGCTGCTGCTCTACGTTTCATCCATCACACGCACGCTGGATTTATTTACTGCAGGAGACGGGACTCATGTCCTCCGTCTTTATTTTACAGTCTGTGTTGCACATTCAGAGAAAAAACTTTAAAATCACATTTGAATCATGTTTAAATAAGAAAAATCACATTTGACCTGTTGGTTAAGTTCACTGGAATGAAGCGTCTGTCGTCTGTCACCTCAGTGTGATGCTCTACTGTCCATCTCCATTTCATTTCATTTCATGTGAACTCGAGTGTTTTCTTTTTAAACCAACCTCCATTAATCACTGTTCATGAGTCGTGCACCTTTTACACATCGCTTTCTTTTTCCGGTTAATGAAAGGGCTTAATTTTCCTCATGGACACCACTTCTTTATTCTTTCCTTTCCATGGGGAGACGACAAACCAGTTCTGTGAATGTCACCATTAATCTGCTTTTCAAAATAAAAATAGCGAGGCCCGCTACTGGAGTCCGGCGTGAGGTCGCGCTTGCGGGCGACGGATCAATGCTCGCTGAGGATGGCGTTGACTTCCTGGGAGCTGCCTGCTCCGAGGACGCAGGAAACAAGACGGTGGGGGAGTGTGGGAAGAAGCTGAGCGACTCCTCGTGGGCCTCTGAAGACCTCAGCTGCAGGTCAGAGGTCAGGCGGGATGTGGAGGCCAGCAGCCGGAGCCCAGAGCTGACCGGAGCGGCCGACTCTCACAGAGCGATCAGCCTGGACGCCTCCGAGTGTCTGACGGAGATGAGCGATCTCTCGTCTTTAGTCAGGAGCACGGCTTTGGAAGACCTCACGTCCATCGGGGACAAACGCTTGTTTCAAGGGGAGGAGCTCGTCCCTGAGCAAGTTGGCGATGGACTGGCGGCTGATGACGCAGCTTTAAAGTCCTGCAGAGACTCTGGAACCAAAACTGTCGCTCCAGAAAGTCAACACGCCGCTCAAACCCAGCGTCTCTCACAATCTGCATTTGATTCTCACTCAGAAGATCTTCACCCAGCGAACAGCGGCCGGAACGATCGCCCTCTAACCCACATGCCGTCTGACGACATGGCTGAAAACGGGGCCTGCGATTCAAGGCCTGACATGTCTAACGGCTCGGAGCGGAGCAGCGGTGGGGCTCAGACCACCGGTGCCGCCGAGCTGCAGAAAACACCACCCCAAAGTTCGCCAGCCAGAAAGTCTATGGTGCCGGTCGCCATTTTCAAAGGTCTGTTTGCTCTGATGTTCACCAGAACGAGTCCTCTTCAGTTCAGCCCTCCCACTTGTTTGATTTACAGCAGCTTCTACCGTCTGTTATGCAGCACTGTCCGTCCTGAGACTCCGACCCGAGGAGACGCCTGTTGTCCTCCCTCCCCACTTTAGCTCTTTCGTTTCTCCATCTCTGCTCACTCTGCTCGTCATGCAGCCCCCAGAAGCCACTTTCTTGATTTCACGTTGCATGTTGCATATCCCACGTCACCGATCTCACTTCATTTTCCTTTTGCCGGAAACAGACACTTGGAACTAGACGATATTAAATTTACAGAAAAAATAACGTTTCAAAATCTGCTTTTCTCTCTTTTCTGTAGCTCAAGCAAAGATGGATAACGGCTCCACAGAGAAGGTTCGTGACTCTGTCATTTCTTTTATCACAATTCATTTAAAGGGTCGTTCTATAGTTTATTCATTGAATCAACCAGAACGATTCTTTAACATTTAATCCTTGAGACGGTTTCATTCATTTCCATCATTTTCATTTGTTGAATCATTCCTCTGTTTTATGGTCTCTGTCATTAGAACCTTTGTTTTCCATGTCATTTTTCCTCCTCATGAAAAAGACTCAAACTGCCACCACACCAACCTCTGCCCCTAAACGACCGTCCGTAGTCGCCAAGGGCAACAAAACACTCGCGTCCGCCCGAAACGGCCACAGCTCCATCCCCATTAAAGCCAGCAGCCCAGGGCCCAGGCAGCCCGGAGTAAGTACAGGTCTGAATGCAGCGTAGCCTGTAGACCTGAGTCCAGCTTTTATTTTGAAAAGGTGTGAATTCAAACCACCGCTCATTTCCTTTCACTAACCTAACTTCCTCCATTCATCACTAATCACAGATTAGATTTGTGTGATTGCTGTGTGAAGATCACTGACCCGAGTCCGAGTCCGGAGCTCTGCTCGGAAATAAAAAAAACTAAATCACTGTTTTGCTGTTTTTCATTTCCAGGCTGGTGCAAAGTTTCAGTCCCCAGGAGCCAAAACTTCAGTGAGAACTGCAGCTCAGCCAGGTAGGGAGCGAGGAGTTCACATGTTTGTATGAGTTGTTTTCATTTTGATTCATATTCATTTAAACAGAGTCAGATTTAAAGACTTATTTATGATGTGTCATATTTTTTGTGATACAGCTAATGCCAAGAAACCTCCCACTCCAAAAAATGAAAAAGGTAAAACTAAAAAAGCAGAAATCAGAAGATTAGAAATTCAGCCTCTCGACTCCAGTCTGACCTGGATCAGACTTCTTCTGCTTTTAGCCTCGATAGCTCCCGGTTCATTTCTATTTTTATTTCTTTATTATTTTTCTTTCCTCCATGACCGTGGACACGCTCACGACCTTTGACCCGTTGCTTCTAGATGCCATGAGTGGACAGAGCAGCCCTGGTACTCCCAAATCCCCCTCGAGCCAAGCACACTCTGCCAAGTCTGTGGCCGAGGCCAACAAGGTGAAGAAGATCGCTGTGGTGCGCTCGACGCCCAAATCCCCGGGCTCACTGAAGAGCCGCCCGCCGGCTCCTCTGGCCGCCGCGGCGCCGATTCCGGACCTGAAGAACGTCAGGTCCAAGGTCGGCTCCACAGACAACATCAAGCACCAGCCTGGAGGTGGGAAGGTAAACAGACTCCATGTGACTACACCTGCACACAGTCCCAGGTTTCTACTCTGTGCAGAAGAGAGTTTTGTGTGTTTGGTTGTGTGAAGTGTTTGTGTAGCTGCCGTCACGTGCTCTAATATTTATGGACCAAAACTTAAGTTTCCTGTTTTCAGGACAAATGGTTTTTAGTTCGTTCTCCGTCTGACTGCTACGTTTATCTTCTCGTCTTTGGTCCTGTTGAGTTTCTGGTCACATCTCGACTGGTGGACCTCAGCAGGGTCCACTTCTCTTTCTTCCAGATGTGAAATAAATGATGGTCTCCACTTTTACGAGTCTAAACGCTGACGTTTTCGTTTCTCCAGGTACAGGTCCTTGATCAGAAGGTGGATTATAGTAATGTCCAGGCTAAGTGTGGCTCCAAAGACAATATCAAACATGTACCCGGTGGCGGCAATGTGAGTAACTGAGGGATGAACTCAACACCAGACTCTTGAGTATCTCTGCAGTTATGATCATCAAAACCAACTTTTGGTAAAACAAGAAAGTTGCTCTCTTGGTTTTGTTGCTTGTACAAACACATGATGAGGAGATGGACTCTCTCAATCTGATCCACTTTAAGACATTTAACTATTATTTTACGTCTTACACTGAAAGCTCAAGGTTCATTCAGACAAAAGGTTTTAACGTCAGGTCTGTTGATGCTGAATCAACGTGTGTGATGTACGGCAGCTTTAATTTAACAAACATGTGAAGTCTTCATCCCTTTAACATCTTATCTCCTCCTCTGGGGCTGATCCCCCCCCCTCCTGGGAAAGCTCCCACTTTCATTTCTCAAGAACTTTATTTTCTTCCTTGCACTCGGCAGGTTCAGATCCTGGATAAGAAGCTGGACTTAACTAACGTCCAGGCTCGCTGCGGCTCTAAAGACAACCTCAAGCACACGCCCGGAGGAGGCAAGGTGAGGGACATCTGGACGTTTTTGTGTTTGACTGTTAAAATGACTGAAGGACAGAAACACAGTGCTGGGGTCACGAGTGAGCAACAAACCATGACACGATTTTGTTCCTTTTGGATTTCAAGAATGAATGTGAATAAAATGAGAGGAAGTCACAGTTCAAGGAATAACGTTGAAATGTAGTAAGGAGGAAATGCTGCGTAAAATATTGTGAATAAAATCTAAATCCGAGGAAGATGTTTTTTTTAGATTTGTGGGATAAAGTCAAGTTAAATCAGAAGAAGATAATTCATGAAACTCTAATTCTAAAAGTAAAATCAAAACCTGTCCAGTGGTTTTTATCTTACAAACAAAAACCTCTGAGTTAGTTTGAAAACCTCTGAGACATTTGACCTGGAGGAGAACGATGATCATGATCTCAGATGTGCACCCGGAGGTGTTCATGTCAGTAACATAAGGGATCTCCTCCCTCATCACACAGCACTTGTTAGGAATAAATGAGAACTTTTCCCCGTCCTCCTTCATGAGCCATGTCCCCCCCACCCCCGAACCTCAGACTTGCCCCCCCCCCCCAAGATCTAATGTCCTCTCAGCACTGGTCCTCATCAACAGCTCTGCTGCTGTTGCTTCCCCCTGGATAACCGTCTTTTTTCCACATATCGACTTTCCAGGTACAAATTCTTGATAAGAAGTTGGACTTAAGCAATGTGCAGTCCCGGTGTGGCTCCAAAGATAATATAAAACATGTACCCGGTGGTGGAAATGTGAGTAGAGAAACGAGGGATTGTCTGCAGCTGTGCAGCTGCTTCTTCCTCTGAATGCATCTTCTCAGAGGAGCAGGATGTGAGAGTGCACGAAACCTCCTGTCTGTGTTCAACCCCGACTCTCTAACACGTCCTAACAGTTTTATCAGCACACTTATAAACAGGCATGAGCATTTCACCGCGACCTCTCCAGAGCTGTAGATCTACTCCACTAACACTAGTTCTCTAGAGTGGGATCAGTCGCCGTGACTCGGACACGGTGTCGTGCTCACAAAGCTTCTTCTGTCACAGCTGAAAACATGATGTAATGCTCATGCTCCAGTGTGAGCTCGATAACTCTGTCCAGTCTGTGCTTGTCGGTTTGACTGTGATCGGTGTAAAGTGGAAACCACCTGAACCAGCCCCTGAGCCAACGTGCATGAATCCCTTGTGTTCGATTCCAACTGATCCTCACGTTACACAAATTAAAATAATCTCAATTCCCTGATGGCAGAAAGTGAATCAATCATCCGATCAACGCGTGTGAGAGATTCTCCTCACAGCAACAAAGAGTCTCTGTCCGAGGCCTCTCCAACAGTCCGCCTGTTGTTGTAAGTTGACCTCAGCAGAGACGACACCGAGCACTTTTGTGTTGCGAGACAAGCGGCCATGACAGGAGAGCCTGAGATGACGTCAGTTCAGACGAGCACCGCGATGCACGGCTGAGACATCTGGCTTTTTATCTACCGGTCAAAAATATGATCAAACAAACTTCTGAACACGATAATTTACATTTTTCAGTCACTCACGTGTCAGAACAAGATGCACTTTTAGATCTTAGTGTTTTTAGCACTGAACTGTAAAATCTAATCCAGTTTCACACACGTCTGTTTTCCCTCTTTGACGACACTTGCTCTGTGTGATCTCCGGGACACTAACAGGATCAGCTCGTGTGCACTTGCATGTAAACTGAGTGTAAATTGATCTTTGCTGTTTCAGATGAATTCAGTGATTTTCTGCCGTGCCTGGTTTTTCTCCACAGGTTCAAATTGTGCACAAAAAGATTGACCTGAGCACCGTTCAGTCTAAATGTGGATCGAAAGACAACATTCGTCACAAACCAGGTGAGGAGAAACCGTGTGATTGAATAAATGTATGTGATGTCACCTCCGCACATTGAAATCCACTGGGACTGGATCTTTATTTGCATGTGACTTGTTGGTCGAGAGGTCGAGATTCTGCCTGATGTTGTTTGATGTGTTTAACCTTTATTTCCTATGTTTTCCTCAGGCGGTGGAAACGTGGAGATCAAAAACGAGAAGCTGGAGTTTAAAGTTCAGTCCAAGGTCGGTTCTCTTGGAAACATCGGCCACGTCCCTGGAGGAGGACAGAAAAGGGTAAAAACATCTGGATGACAGGAGATTCATTGTTTATCTGGCACCGACATGTTTCCCTTCGTCGTGTTGTCGTGTCAGTTCTGCCGATCGCACGGATCAAAGCTTCAGAACTGACTCTTCTAAAACACAGATCTAAAGACGAACCTGAAAGCAGCAGAGGACTCAGAGAGGAAACGGTTTTTCTAGAGGGTGAAACTGAGTCAGCAACGAGTCTCACTCTTCAACAGAAACACGAACACACAGGTCGACTCAGCAGAAACACAAACAACGACTTCATATTTCAACAGTGTCTGGAAACCCTGAGCGTCGACTCTCAGGCTCTGTCTCCCTGGTGGAGGTTGTCGGAGGAAGCCTGCAGGCGACACTCGGGGCTCAGAGGCCCCGTGATGTTTAAGGTTCTTCATAAATAAATCAATGATGATAAAATAATTCTAATTAAAATGAGGCTGAATATGAGCAGAATGTCTCAGTTAGAGGCTGAAACATGAAATTCAAGGTTTCCACTCAGACAAAGCAGCTTCAAACCCTCCGTTCATTCATCTCTCATCCCTTCATCACTTCCCTTCTTCTCTCGCTCAGACGCTTCTCATCCACCAGCTGTTTTCTTTCTTTCTGTTCTTCATAATTAATCGTTTATCATCATCTTCATCATCTTCTTCTTCTTCTTTTCCTTTCGTCAGTGTTTGTCCATTTTGGTTTCTCATGCGTTGTGTTGCATTTTGATTTGTGTATTTTTGTTGCATGTCACTTGTCCATTCCCTGTGCGGGGGCGTCCTCTGTAGAGGGAGAAGGGGAAGGAAGCCGAGGGGAGCGCCTCAGACAGCCCCTCACTCCCCTCCCCTGCTGTCACCCCCCCCCAGTCACCTCAGACCGTCCCCTCCAACACACCCACCCTGACGAACCCTCTCATAAAGATTGAGGACTCCTGTAAGTACTCGCTCGCCAGCTGTGCAGCTTCACGCACATCTGGATGCGTTCACATCGCAGGTTCTAGTTACTCCTCAGGAACATTTGATGACATTTTATCTCGTGGGGTTAAATGTGTAATTTTATACAAACAGCATGTAACAGCTACGCTACATGGCCAAGAGTCGACGTCTGGCTCGTCCTCCATGTTTGACCTTCGTCTGTGATGTCACCCGCAGATTGAGAGCCACAAACTGAGCTTCCGCGAGCAGGCCAGGGCCCGCACCGACCACGGCGCCGAGATCGTCTCATTGGAAGACTCCCCCCAACAGCTCAGCACCGTGTCCTCCTCCGGCAGCATCAACATGGCCGACTCCCCGCAGCTCTCCACGCTGGCGGACCAGGTGTCCGCCTCCCTGGCCAAACAGGGCTTGTGAATGCACCCCGGCCGCCCCGCCCTCTCTCCACCGCCACCTCAGAAACACGACCACGTAGACGAGTTGTGATGCCTTCCTCGTTGTTTTCACAGGACTTTTTTAGCTCCCATCACTGTTTATCCTTCACTAACCTTTCAAACAGTTCTCGGGCCATTCCTAGAAGAGTAATCAAGAAAAAAATGGAGCGTAGGCCGAGATGTCCTTGATTTCTCTCTGTGGTCTCTGATCTCTACGTTCGCTATTAGTTCCACCTTTTCTAGACGTCCCTTTAAGAGTTAAAGCAACCCAGCAGAGCTCCTCGTGAATCTGATGAATTATTCTTCACATATCCTGGTGAATCTGGTTCAACACTGTAAACCCATCAGAACGTTGTTTTCAATGTCCCCCGAGTTTTTTTTATTTTATTTTCTTAAGTGATAAGTAAAACAAGAATAGCAACCAGGAAATCGGAGGGAAACGCCGACTGTTCGGGTTCAGTTTGTGCTAAAGCAGAAGGGACAGTTACAGGGTATAGGTGACGGGCGCGTGAGGAAAAAACGTTAAAAAGAAAAGTAGCAAAAGTTTCTCGTCAAACGCAGAAGAAAAACGCTTTCAGACCTCACTGCGGTCTTCGCTTCGTCCCGACGTGTTCTGCACCTCGAGGTGCTGCAGGTGACGTAACCTGGATTTTAAAAAAGAAAGAAAAAAAAGAGAACAGCTAGACTAGAAACTTCGGTTTGTGTGGGGCACCGTTTTATAATCGTACTCTGTGGATATATGACATGTATTTGATATGAAGAAACATTTGTATTGTGCCTGCTACTGTCAGTGTTTTTTTTGTTACTGCTCCGTTGTAAACGCGCTGAAGCTCGACGTACGAGAAGGAAAATTAACCGGTAAGAATTAAAAGTGTAACGTTCGTGGCCAAATTATCCAGAAACAGAAGGAGTTTGTGATTTACAGTATTTAAACTGCTGTGCGCACTCACAGCTAGCTAGCCATGCTCATCGCGGTTAAGTCTTAAGGCCACTTATGAGATAATGCAAAATGCTAAGACTGTTAAGCATTTAGCTAAAACATTAAGTAATTCAATAACTTGAGCTAACGAATTCAACGTTTCATGTGCGAGAAGAATTTAGTTTTATTTCTTCTCTCACACGTTCACACTATGAAAAAAACGAGTATTTGAAACGGGAATGAATACGTACGTGTTGAAAAGCAGATGGATGGAAGGTTTGTTGTTTTGCTTTGTTGTAAATGCGCTAAGCTTGATGTACGAGGATGGAAATTAACCACAAGTCACGAAAAGTGCAACATTGTTCGCATTCACAGGTAGCTAGCGTTCATCGTAGTTAAGTTTTAAAACAAGCCACTCATGAGCTAATGCTAAATGCTACACCTGTATAGCTTGCAAACAGTACCACGAGTGTTGAAGAATCAAAAAGACTTTTGATAACATTAGCTAACATTGGTTAACATTAACAACCACAAGCTAGCAATCATACCAGGCCAGTGCTAATTTTCACAAAATTTACTTTTTCTCGAGACAACTTAGCATTTAGCTAAAACATCAGCACAAATGTGGAAGAATCAGTCATTTGATTACGTGAGCTAACATTAGCTACCTTAAGCTAGCGGTCCCAGCAGACCAGTGGTGCTAAATCGAGCGAAGGTGCATTTTAATGTTGAACGTTTTTTTTAAATGCGCTGAAGTTTGATGTATGAAGAAGAAAATTAGTATTAAGGCATTAACGTGTAACGTTCATGGCAAAATTATTCAGAAAGAGACATTAAATACAGTATTTAATCTGCTGTACGCACTCGCAGGTAGCTAGCTACGTTCATTGTGGCTAAGTCTTAAAGTTAGTTAAAACAGTAGCATTAGGGAAAAAAGGATCAAAAAGTAATTTGACAACATTAGCTAACATTAGCCTCCAGAGGCTAGCGGTCATACCAGCCAGTGCTAATTTGAGCGAAGCTGCATTTCGAGCTCACTGATTGAACTTGTTTTATTTCTTGTCGCAAAAGTTACACACTCAAACTTTAAAAGTATAAAAAACGAGTGTTTTAAATCACGTAACATGAAGATGAACATGTTGAAAAGCGAAAGCATGTTGACCGGAGTGGGTCGAGGTGAGATGAGCGCCGCTAACGGGAGAGAAAGTCAGATACAGAGACGCAGGATTCATCAGGATGTGGCTCAGCTGGTTGTTTTCACCTTTAACGCTGCGTTCCGTCACAGCTCGGAGCTCGGACTCACCGACCTCTGAGTGCGAAGTTGCGTCTGGAGCGCCCCCTCAAGTAGGAATCCAAGATGGCTGCTCCGTGTATCAACAGTAGTGAAAGTGAAAGTTTTTACTGCTAGCACTTCTATCGTACACTTAGTACTGTCCAATTACTGTCTGTAGACGTGTTACTACGGCGTTAGTTAGCGTACTGCGTTATTACGAATTCGTTTTGCTAACAATGGCTAATGACTGTCGACTCGGGGTTTTTCCGGTGCGACGTCATTCGAGCTCTGAGGTGTAACGGATCGTAGCATAACGCTCAAGTTCCTGGCAAAGAAAACGAGACAGCGTGACCAAAAGTATGTGGACGCCTGGATTTTACACCTACTGGAGTTAATTCGTTTTCTGGGATAATTCAACCGGTTGTACAGAAGACGAAGTTCTAGACTAATTTAAAAAACTCAGATTAGAGGAAGCTGATGTTTGTTTTCTTCCCTTGAGCCCTGAAGATGATCTAACGACCCCTAGTGGGGAGTCTGGGTATGACGCTGGAGTCTCAGCCCTGATGTTTGTAACCACTGGTTTGATTGATTATTCTCAGATTTTCTTAACTGCGACTAAAGAGGCTCAACCTTGAAGAAACCAGAATCACGAGTTCTGAAGTAAAGTAGGTTGACGGGCTCGTCCACATATTTTTGGCCGTACGGTGCGTTTCACATAAAGGAAGATTTATTTACTTTTGTGTTGAAGCTTTTATTTTGTATTCTAACAACCAGCTGGAGATGACCGGTTTCCTCTTTTCGTCATTTGTTATCTCACATTCTCAGAAAACGTCCTAATGAATTTTCCTCGTGACTTAATGAGTGAAACAACTTCTTGCATGCTCCTCATGTAAGAGACGGCCGTCTGCTTGTTGCCTCCCTTCACAAAGTGGTCTCTTTGTATATCCTGTTTATATCTATGCTTCTGGTAGAATATGCTGACTAAAAAAAAAAAAGGCACGGTGTGTGTGAGGTGATTAACTTCACACTCAGGTTGTGATGAAGTCCCACAATTTGCTCCCACCTCTGTATGTGCAACAAGTTGCTGACATAGATATAAAACTGTATTTTATCTCTATGGTTGCAAAGACGCTTCTTTAATTTAAAAAGAAACAGACACATGAGATTTTAAAAGGTGCAACGCTACATTATCTGCATGCTACAGTAAATTCACGGTTCTCTTTTCCATTGATCGGCCACATCGGACAGAGAGTGCAGGGCAGACGAGAGGAGTCGAGCGTTGAAGGTTTGAGCGCCTCCTCCTCTCTGTGCTGGACCTCTGCACCGGAGGCGTTTCTGCAGTGAGAGAAACTCGTCACCTCTTTTTTGGTTTCATTCTGACGCTGTACAGTTGTGGAAATGTGATTGTTCTCGTTACTGTGCATTTGATCAATAACTGGTTTATGATGATTCTTGTTGCTGTATATGTGTATTTGAAAATAAATGCTATGAAGTCACCGTCGTCGTGAGCGATTGCAACACGAGCGCCCGAAATCACTCCCTCTCACTGTCCGCCATTTTGAATTTGTGTCCCATTCATCACTTGAGCTCCGCTCAGAGAAACCGGACAGGCCACATTTCAAAGATGCACAAAACAAAGCGTTGATGAAACGGCAGCTGTCTGAGGGAGGGAGGGATCCGGGGCAGTTTCGTCCCTGAAGGATTTGAGACCAGGACAACTGCTCCAAGTTAAACATAAATGTTTTAATGGTACTATTTACAAAAAAGAAAAAACAATTCTGCTTTTTGATTAGGTTAACTGCTGCAACAATCGAACAGGTACATCGACATCTTGCTTAACTACAAAAGAAAACAAACAGTGATTGAATGGCTGTGGCATAAAAAGAGGTGTAAAATGAAACAACCATAGATTTTTTTTTTTGCATAGCAATAAGGGAGGGAGGGGGAGGACGGGGGACAGAGGGAGGTTGAAAAATCCAACAGAGAATCTGGATCTGATCAATTGATGGTGAAACTATTCAACAGCAGAAAATGATTTCCCTTAAATTGAAGAACCTGAGCTCGGGGGCGTTTAGCGAAGAGCTGCTACATTTGAAATGTTCGCAGGACAAAGGATGAAGAGTTGAGGGGGGGGGGGCATTTTATTTTAAGTCTTTATTTTGCCACGTTTGGACTCTTGTGATACAGCAATGACCGAGATAAGGCTAAATTAACAGATGGTACAAATTATCCCCTGCGATTAATTCCTTTTTTTCTCCATTAAGTGGAAATCTGACTGCTCTTGTGATAAGACTAAACGTTAGCATGTTTTCCCAGCATGCAGCAGCGCTTTCTGTAAGGGCAAGTGCTCAAAAGAAAAGGAAAAAAAAAAAAGACGCCCCGGTCCCGAGCGCCGCCGCCCACGTTACAACCAAACAGAGTGAAGAGCCTGTGAGGGCGAGGGGGGCGGGGCCAGGAGGGAGCTGGACACTCTCTACAGAGACCTTAAAAAGGAATGATTTTTTTTATTTATTTTACTTCTTCAAAATAAAACACAGACTGTGTCTTTACGCTGGAACAGACAGAAACAAATACAAATAAAAACATGTCAGGAATGGAAAAGAACAAACCGACGAACAAAGAAAACAAACCAACAAAAAACGAGACTTGGCAGTTTGGAGAAGTGCTCTGGTGATTTCAGGCGACCTCTAGTGGGAGAAGAAGGGACCACATCTCAAATGTACCTGTTTATTTGGATGAGGAGGGCAGGAGGAGAAGGGGGGGGGGTATTTTTTCTTGTTTTGTTATTTGTCACTCCACTAAAAATGTACATGGGAATTACAAGCAAACTAGTCAATAGAAAACACCCTTTGGCCATATTTTGAGGAGTCCGCTACATAGTGCGCTACGAGTGTACACGCGACATATGAAACACCACTAAGCCCCCATGTACATTGTTTAGCCTACTACAGAAATCTTTTTATTAACGTGTTTGTTTTATACTTTTTTCCTTTTTTTTATTTTTTACATTTATCCTTTTTTTCCTGTGACAAAAACAAGTGTAGGGAAAAGGCTTCTATCTCCATAATGTTCACTAAAAACTGTGAAAGTATTAGACTGATGTTTGAATATCAAACAACAGGAACCCATTTAATATCTTACTCTGCGTTGAGGTTCTGCTTGTTAATGCCAGAGAGGAGCTGAGGGCGGGTGAGGGGCGGGGGTGTGGTGGTGGAGGGAGGGGCCGGGCGACCTCAGCCTGTCAGTCATTTATCGGTGGGCGGAGCCCTTATTTTTGGGGCCGCCCTCGTCGTCGCAAGGCTGATCCATGTCGTCCGAATCCAGACGTCCGTAGGCTGTTACTCGGCAACCTGAGATGCTGCGCATTCTGGGCCTGATGGGGTCGCTCTCCGGCTCCGGCTCCAGCTCCGGGTCTTCTGGCATGGGGAAGCAGCGGCGCTCCCACGGCGGCACCGTCTGAAAACCCCACGAGACGTTTAACACGTTGCACATCAGCTTTATATTAGTAATTTTAATTCATTGTTCGTCTCCATCAGACTTGGATTTCTTAGATTATTATCAATATTATCGTTCAGGCATATTTGGCAGATTTCACATCGCAGGACGTACCCGCTCTTCGAAGGTGAAGTCCGGCGTCGAGCACCGTGTGTCCTCGCTGGACAGCAGACGATGGGAGTCCCTGGAGCAGGGTGTGTGGGGGTTGGAGGTGGTGTCGGGGCTCGCCGGACTCATGGGCGACGGCACGTAGCTGTAGTCGTGGAGCATGGGGCAGTGGCCCGGGTCTGGAGACGCGGGCTGGGGGGTGGGAGGGTTGGTGCCGCACAGCAACGGCGTGGTCCGCCCGTCCACAGATTTGTACGACCTGTGGGACAAAGGTTTAGGTTTCGGATGTTCTCATTAAAAACTGATTTATCTTTGAGTGTTGAGGTTCTGACCTGCTGCCTCTCCTCTTAGCCGGAGCCAACGCCATCCAGGTCCAGCGACTCCGCTCCTGGTCTTCATGCGGCTGATGGAGCAGGATGAATGCTGCGTCTGACAGGTCCTCCACCTGCGGAGAAAAAACACATAAATACACACAAATACTAAAATCATTTCATGTTCTTCCTGCAAGTTCGAAACTTTCTCCATGTTCTTAAGACTTTTTTAATACAGAAACTGTTTTTAGGATATTATTTTCAACCAAAACATGAAATTGAGAGAATTAATCTGAATGTTTTTAAGTTCATGAAACATTTTTCTGACATTTTATAGATTAATTTAAAAATCTGCCTTAAAACTTCTGAGGGATTTTAAAACTGCAGTTCATGAATTAGACCACCAGGTGTCGCTGTTCATTCACTGTCCTCCTACATGTTCTTGACTGAAACATTAGGAAGCAGCTGATTCTGTGTCTTTAAGCTCACACACTCCCACACATTTTAAACCCGGCTGATGAAAAGTAGAAAACACAAACCTCTCGTTCATCCTCCTCTTCAGTTATTAGTTGGGAGAAAATGTCCACGCTTCGCCACCTACACCAGAGGACGATTCATGTGAGGACACGGCAGCGGAGGATATTAAGAGACTAAAAACAGATAGCAGGCAGAAACCAGGCGGCTGGGAGGCGTTAACAAACGTGCCGCATCAGAGCGAACAGAACAAACATCCTGCTGGTCACACCTGCCGCTCCCACAGTGGGAGGAGTCCATGTTTACCTGGGTGTGAGAATCTCTTTGTACTGCAGCTTCTCCACTCTGGTGGTGGCGGCCACAGACATGGGGATCACGATGTTGTTGATGTCGAAGGAGCTCTCACCTCTCCTCCTCTTGATCGGCTGCTGCTGGGGGGGAGGGGGATACATACACGCTTTATTATATATATATATATATAAATATATATATATCAATTATTACAGATTTACAAGCAACAGTATCACATGTGGAATAAAAGCCAAGAACAACACAGGAGCTTATGACCTCATACCTGCAGGAGTTAACAAACACGTGTGAGGATGATGCTCTAACAGGAGGAGCAGAGTCTGATTGAACTGTTTTCCTCTGTGTCAACGAGTTTGTGTCAGAATATGAAGGTTTGCTTGTGTAAAGGTTAAAGTCACATCATGAGTTCACTTCAAAACACACGTGAACAATAAGGCGGCTCCCCGAGAGTCGAGAGATCAACCATCAGATCCCTCAGCTGAGGATCTTCAAGCGTCTACACCCGTAAACAAGCTCCATTTGCAGATTCTGTCACTTTAACGCTCAAATTTGAAACACGGCCTAATTCATGAGCACGTCCAGGCTTTGACCACGAGAGCTCGTCATTCTCAAGCTGCTCGTCACTAAACCTGCTTTTCCCCACGTTCATAAACTAACTAGCAGCCTTGTTTAACTTCAATTAACCAGAAACATACCAACGACGCAGCGTAGACAGGAACTAGTAAAAGAAGAGTTCTTCTTAGGTCTGACTGAGTAGAGACATTTTTGTGGTTGAAAAATTAGAACGCGTCCAATGAGAATTTAAGACAATTTGCTACTTTTTAAGGTCTTTTATTTGTAAAGTCTAATTTAAGACTTCTTAAGGAGCCATGTCTTCAAGTCGAGCATTTATCTTATGGTTTGTTTTTTGTGCCAGTAATTTTGCAGCTACTCCCGGAGACTGAATATGAAATGATCCTCGTCTTCATGCTGCTCTCTACTTCCTCTCGAGGTGCAGCTGCAGACTCAAACTCATGTGAGTCAAAGAAACAGAGCTTTTCATCTCCATCATAGTTTGATAACAACATGCCAACACTTCCTGTCACGCCTGTATTTCTGGTGTCAGGAGGTAAAATAATCTGATCTTGTTAACGTTCGGCACAGAAAAGCTCGACTGTGGCTACACTACGACATGAAGCCCAGTGTTTTCCTTACGGGTGTGCTCAGGACGCTCTGGCTGCTGGCGCCCAGCGGCGTGGAGTTCTCTGAAGACGTGGACAGCTGGCGTGTCAGGGGGCTGTGAAGGGACGAGTGCATGTTGGCCAGAGTGGGGCAGGTGCTGCTTGAGTCCAAGAAGAGTTTAGGGGAGGCTGCAGGAGAGGGAGAAGATTTAGACGAGTGTATATTCAGAGAATTTTCTCATCTTTAACGTCTGATCTGAATCTGTCTGAGGCAAAGGTGTCAGGAAGCTTCAAAATGGCGGGATTCATCGAATTACTACAGTTTTCATACCAGGGAACCTTCAGTTCCACATTAAACAGATGTTATGAGAGATGCTTTTCTTCTGCGTTCGAACTGGGCTTCATTCTTTAAAGACTCACTGTCGGTTCTGTCCAGCGACGGCTCTCTTAGTCTCTTGCGGCTGTAGTTCTTGTCGTAGGGCCCGAGGGGGTTGGAGATGGCCTGCAGCCGCTCAGTCTTGCACACGGCCTGGCCCTCAAGCCTGGCTGTGTTCAGCACCGCGCTGCTGCTGCTGCCGCCGCCCAAACCGCTGTCCACCGTCCTCGCCTTCTCAGCACGGTTCTTATAGTGCCCCAGACCTGCAACGCCAGGAACCACACACACATTTTCATGTTACACAAGGAGTATTCATAAAGGTCCTAGATTTAAACTTTTCTAAATGAAATCTATGAAGTGTCTGCAAAACAAAAGCTTCTTGACATTAAATGCACTGATTGTCAAAATGATGCTTCACCACTGAAATGAAAACAACAAAATCGACTGTGGACACGTAACAACGTGGGTCGTCACTAATGAAGCGGAGCATGTGGTCACAGCAGCTCTGTAGCCGTCCCTGCCCCCGGGCTTTATCAAATAGAACAGTTACTGGGAAAAACTGCATTATGAAATAAAAACGACTGGAATCAAATTAAAATACGAACCAAAATAAAGTGTTACTGTGAAAAGAAGCAGGACAAACATTTTAGAATGATTTCACAGTTTAGTGGAGGCATATTTTTTCTTCATTCACAAGTCCTCATTTCTTATTTACACATCTAATGAAAACAGTTGAGGTCCCCGTAATGGAAGCTGCTTTCTTGAACGTTGAAGCGGTATCAGTGGACCTGCGGACGAACATTTGGCTCGGTGGTATCTGTACTTACTGACAGCCATGAGTGAGTTGGTGAACTTGTGCTTCTCTTTGGACGAGGAGAGCTTGTGTTTGAGGGAGAGCTTCTTCAGTGGTTTGCTCCTCTCCAGTGACTTTGTCTGCCACTGGCTCTTCATCACCTGCTGCAGACGGAGGCCTATACAGACATCTGAGCAAGAAATACACACAGTTAACGCTGCAGCAACACAAATGTTGATCTCTGTGCAGACTCATACATAATCTGTCTTTCTATCATATCGGTTCATTTCTGATAACATCAGGATATCTTGACATCAGAGTTCACTTCCCCGAGAACAAAGTAGCCAGACTGACTCAACCATTTACTGGTACAAATAATGTCCCATATTAAAACAGTACAAACTGGTTCTGACACAGACTCCTAACATCTCGAAGTCTGATCAGAATAACAGCGTTTGTTAAATGTGGACCATTGGCGACAGGGGATGATGATTGCTCATCATCATAACTGCCGGTCATTCCTTCTGCCTTGTTTGAACGACACAAAACCAATCTGACCTGTCGGCTGCGCCTGTGTCTTTTAATGCTGCATCAACCATATCACCAAGGTTACCACAGTAATTATGAGATGGCAACGGTACAGCTGTGAAACCGGTAACAGTTTCTTTAACTACTGGTGTGACTGATAAGAACCTAATCAGGAAGTGAATGCGGGTGACTGTTCCAAAGGTCTCGGTTTTTGCACAACCAGAATACAACACAGCCCCAGAGCCACAGTGTTTCCAAACTTCTTCATTTCAGCCACTCCAAGTCTCTGGAGTGCAAAAACTAAAAGATAGTAAAGTGCATCAGGCCTGAATCAGGAGGTTTCATCATGATGCAGAGTCAATCTGGAAACTTCAGATTTTCTGTCAGTGGTTCAACCTTAGATCAAGATGACATAGACGATTTATAATCAGCCAGAGGCAAAGTACGATGTGGTATTACATCAAACACTCGGTCTCAATTATCAGTCTCAAGACATTTTGGTCAAACTCCTGAATAATCACAAAAAAATGTCGGCCTGTGTTATAACTGAAAATACAAAGAAGAGAAAATATTCCGAAACTCCAGGAAAACAAACAAGTGCTGTTGTGCCCCGCTCTGAATTAATACACAATCCCCATGACAAACAGAAAAGACTGAAAATGTTCTCTAAGAACTTCCTGCAGAGAATTGTCTCCGCAGCCACTCCCTGTCCGTCTTCCCCTCTGGATGTGACGGAGGAAATGACTCCGTAAACTGAGCAAGACTTTGAGCGAGGAGCCCAGAACTGACCGTCAGGAAAGGAGAGGATGGGGTGGACGCCAAGATCCAGCCTTGACAGGCGCTCCAGGGTGGGCAGCTCATACTGGGGGTCTTCTCTGGGGGTGGGCCAGCCACCACACATCACACAGCTGGAGTTTATGCGGCAGTTACATTGGATGCAGCTGCTTCTCGGGGCCTGGAGGGGCATCAGAGAGGGGTTATAAACCATATCAAACCGAGCTGTCAATATTCACTGGTGTACCATTAAGTACAATGAAGAATAAATGGCCTCTGAAGGAATTCTATGATTGAATGTATCACAGAGTTAATCAGCCTAGAAACCATTCCACTCTTTGAAGCCACTGGCGTCATGGTGACAGAGTACCTGGATTATTCACAGATTCAGTTTGTTTGTGAATGGAAAACTTGGAAGGATGGGGCGTGGGCCAAGAAAAATCTGTAGGTCCAGCGATTTTTAAATGGCTTTTCTTTAACACTGCGTTTTCCATTTTGCGTAACAGTGCTTACAAACAAACACACAAACCAAGCAAGAGCTAGACGGACAGGGATGAAAACATCACCTCCCTGGGGGACGTAATTACACAGACAAAAATATCACAAATCCAGCCTCAGTTTGGTCCTCAAACTATAAATCAACAGTTGTTCTGGCTGAAGATAAATAATCTAACTGTTTCTTGTGTTAACGTGGCAGAGAAAATCTAATTTTATTACTACACATGGCATAATGCCTTAGTGTTTTAAGGTCAGACATTAGCACTTAATAAAACTTGAATGCCACAGAGCTCAGCTGTAGTTGTGGAGGGAAAAGCATGAACATCAGCCCATGTTTCTATTTTCTTCTACTCAAACTTGTGAGTCGTCACAAGGGTGATAACTCGTCCTTGTTGTGCGACTGTGGGGGGATGCCCTACTTTTTCAGAAATAAGTCAGGCATCTCTTGTTTATTCAGCTATGAGGCTGAAGGAACTAAACAGTGAGTGCGGCCAACAGTGTGGCGGAAGAAACGTCCACTTCTTAAAAGTGCAACTAAGCTTTCAACGGCTTCCCTTTTCAATTTCACTATTCAACCTATAAAAAGAATAACTTCCTCTCAGTGTCTTTAAGGTGAAATCCCTGATTCTGCAACACGTTTCCTCCAAGCTAATTGTATAATAAGATATTTCAGTGTACACACGCCTCTGAACACAGACGGTGAACCTCACCTTGCCGTTGAGGTTGGGCACAGTGTTGGGCTGAATGAGTCGTCGTCGCCGACAGCTGACGAGTGGTCGTGTCCGTGCAGCCACACACGTGCTATCGTAGGCTGACGGCTGCTGGTGCTTGTTGTCGGCACTCTCAGACATCCTGACGACCGACAAGAGGAAATGAGATCAAGAAAATAAATATATATGAGTGAAACCTGAGAATCGAACTGTGTGTGTTCGTGGACAGAATGTTAATGGTTTTCATCATTATCATCGTCAGCCGTCGTACCTGCTGAGGGCGCCGTTGACTGGCTGTCCGTTTTGAACTTTCCATGGGCCCTCAGCGTTGGTGATGTGGGCGGTGCCTGTGTGCTCCAGCCGTTCTGAACCCATGTCCTGCATCTACAGATAAGAAGAAGTCAGTGAGACTACACCTCGAGTCAACTGGCGCAGGAGCACAGGCTGAGCAGCAGCAGGATATTTAAGGAAACCACAGAGCAGACAAACTGAATCGTGGCAGTGCTGCGGCCTTGAATTATTCAGGTGATATTTGTGGCCTCGACACACCCGGAGCTTAGAAACCTCTTCTGCAGTGTCATCACAGTGCAGAGCTGTGAGCTCCTGCTTCAAAAGATTTTATACAAATAAGCATCATTTCAAGTTGTTAGTTATGTAAAGACTCGCCCACACAATTTGGAGATCTCATTTCACCTCATCCACATTTCTATCCACACCAGACCGACATGTTTCTATAGATTCATTCAATACTGATGCTGTTTAAGCAGATTCTTATTAATCCACCAGGATCAGAGTCCACACCTGCAGCTGTTCTGTTCCAGAGACACAGGCTCTCCCTGTTCCAAATGATCTGAATATGAATGTTCATTCCACTAAAGCTCTTTTGTCTGATTCATTCAGAACTGAGGGACACATGAAAAGAAATCATTTGACATTTCATTTCCGTCAGATGCTTTGATTCACAAGAACAAACAAGTTCAATGTTTTGCTGATGGTCACGTGCCTGAAGGAATAAAGTGAGCGGGACAATGAACAGATTACATTTACTGGACAATATATCTGACAGAACGTTTACCTTTAACTTAATATTTCTCTGCATTTCAACTATGAACGTATTTGATATTTCTTACACTTAAAGGGAGGTAGCTGAAATGGGATGGGAGTTAATTACACAGCATTTTTTTAATGAGAAAAATAAAATATAAGAACATGTGTAGCTCTTAAGGCTAATGACTTTGCTCCACATTAACTGTGAGATCTTTCTTTCCTCCAGCGTCATTTTAATCATAACCTTGATCTATCATCGAATAAAAAGCAAACTGCCATTTCTTCAGAGATCACAACAATGCTTCCAGTCCAGGATGTAATATACAATAATAAAAATGATAAGGAGTCGGTCTCATCTCTAAACTGATCATAAATCAGTCTATCATATCCGCTTTGATGCACTAGAGATTCATTTGGTTTGTATTTTATGCTTTAAAAGACACATGATGACAAGTTGTCTGTTTACCTGACTACTGACAGGCTCTGCTTTCACTTCTGTCCCACCTGCAGGCACCGTGCTCGGGGAAACGCCTCCCAACTCTATTAAACCCTGCGGAGTAGACACCTGAGCGTTAGACTTCACGTAGAAAATACCACGCGTGTGTAAAGATGGTAAAGTGAACCGAACGTCACGGCAGCTTCTTCATCACGGAAACAATGTTTCACACACAGCTACATTGAAATCTAGTATCTCACAGAAACACGACCAGATCCTCCCAAAATTAACCGACTCAAACATGGCGACTGACCTTGCTGGCGCGGATCTGTCTGTAGATGTCGGTCTGCTGTCGGATGCGGTACTCAAGGTCCGAGATGTGGGCCTGGAGCCAGTTCCAGTGGCTGATGATTGCAGCTCTCTCAACGGTGTAGCGGCTCTCTGCCCGCTTCCATCTAGGGGTCAAAGAGAGTGTGAGAGTGAGATGCTGGATGACAAGGTGCAATGAAACGCCTGAAGATTTAAATATCACAGAGCTTTAAATATCAGTCACTCATCCGCGAAATAATCAACAGCTAAACTAAATAATTTGTGAGGTTTCAGACTCAAAATAACCGGCAGACGTGAAACAGTCAGAGTCGACACTAAATCAAATCATTTCCCTCAAACACACTTATCATTCAGTCGTAAGTTGTTTTCATTCAACAATGGTGAACGTCTGGTCTTTCATGAATCATCTATTTAAATAAAATACACAGAAAGAATGAAGTGAAAGACTCAGATCATTTAGAGCAGATAATCTAGTGAGCCTCCGAGCATTTCCTCCGTCAGACTGCAGAGGTCAGTGAATCAGCGTTATACGAAGCTCCCAGCAATGGCAACTGCAGGCGCCCTATAAAAGCTCCCTCATCAGAAAACCCCAGTGTGATGGGGCGTTCATCACAAGTGAGGTTTAGAAATAAAAGAGGAGATCTCCATTTCACCCACTTTATTCCATGTCACAGAGCGTACGCCGGCTGGGAGCAGAGTACTCCATTTTACCAGTATGACACACAGAATGGGCATTTCAAAGGCAGACATGAGAGGAAAATGTCTGCTCTTGCACCGTGCGGCAGTGACCACAGAGGGCGCCGTTTTGTCAAAATACGGGCTGCAGTGACCATGGCTGAACAATGAAAATAATGACTCAGATGCCAGACAAAGATAGACCTTGCACTCAGAGTCTTTTCTCCTCCCCACACCCGTCTCTGTTTTCAATTTTCAGAGCTCCACCAGGACGGAGGAAGTTGACGGAGGCTGGTGCTCGGAGGGAGAGAGGAAGAAGGAAGAGGGGAGTGAAAGAGGGACGACCCGCACTGGGAAGCTCTGGCAGCCTGGGGAGGAACAGACGGGCTTTAAAAGCAATCTACAGGCCACAGGGTGTTGGAGGGGGGTGGGGCTGGGTCAGGAAACTGTGCAGCAGACAGAGAAAACCAATAATCCAACCAGGAATCCTGTCTTATTGTGGAGCTCAGAGCTCGGTTACTATTGCTGTGATGCAGACATCAGCCTCCCATCAGCGCAATGAAAGATGTCATGATTCCTTCTTGTTCTCAGCTGCAACACTGAGCCATCTACGCTCGATGGCAACACAGCATCAAGGACACTGCTGCAAAAACAGCTGCAGTGTTTCTGGGTAATAACATTTCATTTTGCTGTTGTACCGACTCAATCCTGTTACATTCACACACACAAACACAGTTTTTACACCGTGTGGTGAGTGTTCACGAAGACTGCAACGCTCCCGAACACGCCCATAGCTGGTGCATCAGATCAATGCTCTGGCAATTCATTTGCATCAGAGTCCCTGCGGAGATTGGTCTCAAAACAAGACTGGTGGCAGGAAGTGTGTATATGTGTGTATCATAATAACACAAGAGATAAGAGAACTAAGTGTATTGCTCTGCTGCTGTGTGCAGTTCATGCTTGCTCATGCTATCGTCCATAAAGTTGTTAACGTCCATGCAGACAGTCGGACCTCATTGTTTCAGCTGGAGAATGTCAATTTTTAAAAAATTGACAATGAGTCTGAGATGTCCTTGTCAAACCCTCATGGCAAAGAAATGCAATTGAAGCTTGATATTTTACAGTTTAGAGCCAAATATGTAGAAATCAATTTAAACATTCAATGTAAATATAAACATAAACATGTTTTCTGCAAAGTTTATTCTGAGAGTAAAACTTTTCATATCAGCAAACATAAATGCAAATTATGTTACGTCTGAAAGGCTCAAACGGATGAATCGGTCTGGCTCTAGTATATATCGCAGGTTGTGAAAACACAGCAGCAGGACAACATGTCTGTATTTTTCCTTCATACAAAGAAAGAAAGAAAGACGCTGTGTGAAAAGGTCAAAACAAAGGAGACACTAAGACCTGACCATGAAAGGGTGGAAACTAAAGCCTGACAAAGCAAATAAAGGAGCTCTCTGTATCATAACTCACATCTTTGGGTTTTATCACTGAGGACTGAGTCTGACTTGACATGTTGGATGAATTAAAACCAACAAAAACAAAATCAGCAGTTTTCTGAGTCCAATTCACACGAGAAGACAACGGCTAGTGTTGTTTATAACGAGAGGGCTGTAGAAGACTTAAAACAGACGTTTGAATAAACACAAACACACAGAGGCCATTACAAGTCCAATGACCTTAATCGTCACACAGAGGAGGAGGAGGGGTCAGTCAGCAGCATTGAGAAATTCCCCCCACACTCCCTGACTCCAGGATCTCCATTCTCCCCCTCCAACCAGGACATATTTTCCTCCCCCTCTCCTCCTACACACAAAGCACCAACGGCGATCACTACGGCCGCCCCGTTTTCTGGCCGTCAGCACATTCTCCATTGTGGCGCTTCTCTGGATGCGCCGCATGGTATGTTGTATGGTGCTCGCCACCCCCTATACCATACTGACCCTCGCGAAGCCAACTCGACTGCTCAGAAGCTGACAGGCATCTGAGTCGAGAGCTTACCGCCGAGTCAGGCGATACGTCCACACCTGATATCTGCTACGTGACATTTGGAGAACCTAGATTTATATGTGGATACTGTTCACTGCTTTGCTCTTCGTGCACGTGAAGAAAACGTAAAATCATGATTAATATCGATGAATCCAATCGTTAATCAACATTTTCATCATCTTTGGTTAAATTCTCAGTTAATCGTCTCCTTCTCCTCCTTCTGCTCCTTCTCCTCCTCCTGTGTGTTTGTTTGGACCAGAGGGGGTTGTACTTTCTTTCTGGCAGGTGGAACCAGATTAACTTTCTATTTGTCTGAAGCTTGTGAGAATCACTGTAATTACGCTGTACACTTCACAACATGTTACGCTCAACAAATTAATCTGCTGTGACATTTTCTGTTCATTGTTCCATCACTCAACACAATGAGCACCTGAGTATAAACACAAGTGTCCTGTACGACAGTCTGACACAAGCAGATATATTCATATATATTTTATCACACACGCTCCACTGCAGGGAACCTGGCAGCACCATTATGTGCTCACTCATGTGGTTTATAAGCATCGGTTTTATCATAATAAATAATAATAACGATATAAAAGTAAATTGGTATTCTGGTATGACGATCAAGCAATCAGAAACCTCAATCAATATAAAATCAAAATTCTAATACATTTAGGGTCCAATTGTAAAACAATCAATTATAATTGTAAGAATAAATAAAATAGTTTTGAGTTAAAAATGAATCCAGGGCAAAGCTCTAAAATAAAGCTAAACTCAACCATCAACCTTCTGTCCATTCTATATATTGCTGCTTGTCACATTAGTAAATCCTCTTCTAAAGTGGGAAAACATACTCGATGAGGACACTGTACAACGCAGCCATGTTGTTTAAGTGACATAAATAATATTATACCCATGTTTATATTCTGAAACATGAGCTTCTTGCACCAAAAAATCAGCCAGAGGAACTTAACCAGAGGTAAAGCAATACAAAGTCCAAAAACCCAGTCAGTCATTATTCATGCTCAATAACAAGAACAAGGGAAAAATCAAAGCGGCAGCTGTCATTTAAATATTTTTCCTCTCTCGAGTTCGGGGATTTTTCAAACAAGATCTGAGAATTATCCACATAACACTGAAATGTTGTAAAGGCTGATGGCTTTATTCCTTCGTGCCGGGATAGTTGGCTGGAGCTTCACAGGACAGCTGGTTAAACACATCTCTAACAGGAAGAAACTGCTCAGGAGCTGGGATCGTGAACGAGGCAGGCCGACAGGGTGTGGGGCAGGAAAAACTAGAGAGGGCAAATTCAGCCGGAGAGCTGCAGCAGTCATTACATAAAAGAGGGGGGTTATGTAACGCCTGTGGGTTCGTGTTGAGGAACTTGGGCCGATTTAAACACATCCAGATGTGTCAAACAGGACAGAAACCTATACACACACTCACATATATACACAGACAGAGCAATGAAGAGGAAAAAACACAGCTAAGCTGCTCAGACTGCAGAGTAATGCTGAGCCATAAGCATGAAAGGAACGCTGTTGTCTCAGCCAATCTAGTTACCCTAGTTCACGAGCAGCAGGCAGACAGGCATTTTAACTGTCCTGTTGCATAAAGATCATACATGCAACATGTACTCGTGTGCTATCTGTACTTATGTCATCCTGCAGACAAAACACCAGCAAACCTGGACACACTTCGACGCCGGCTCAGGCGACATTTCAGTCATTTTCACCGTTTTGTCATAGAGCCATTATGTAAGATCTGAGATTTCCCGATGAGCATTATTGTTGCCTCAGAAACGGTGCCCACTCCTTTCTCCACACGGAACAACCCGTGCTCTATGTAACATGCCTCAACAACAGACTGCCCGCGAACGTCCGGCTCCAGTGTCTCTGCTGTTTCAAGCCATTAACATTCACGTTGGTTTTTGAAGCCAGCAGTTCCCACACCTTGGTAGAGACCAGCATGGACGTCACATTCACAGACAGGCACACAAAGGCCCTGCAGCATGAGCAGAGCAACAGATGTTGGCTGGCCCCCAATCCTCTAAGATACGGGAAACCACGTCTACACTATAGACAGGGATGACAGGATTAGTTGTAAGTGAAGCACTGCATCCAAACAAGCAGCCCACATAGGTTATTTTCCACATGGCTGTCAATGCAGCTGACGTTAAATAATTGAGGTGCTGCCGCCTGAAGAAGACATTACATTGTCGGTAGTGTTTACTGCTGTGGTGCTGCAAAGCCATTAATTGGCAACTGAGACAAACTGTCAGTTGTGATAATGTGACATTATGTGGACACAAATTCACACACAGGAGTTCTGCAGGTACCAACAAGATCTTTAAAACCATAATGAATAAAAGTTAAGACCTACGTCAAGTACAAGAGATATGAAATAATATCAGATAACTTATACTTCCCTATAATACAGAATAAGGTGAAGCAGTAATTATAGAGTAAACCCTGAAACGATATTTCCCAAACTACAGACAGCAGGTACAGAGATCAATTCTTCAATGTTTGGACACTACTCGTCTCATTTGCAGAATTAATACAGTGTGTTATTGTCTGTGTTGTTGATTAAACATTCTCTTATGAACAGAAAACTCATTTTAAAGTGCTGAAATGAGCGTCAACACATTTAAGACCTGGTGCGGAACAGTTTAACATATTTTAGACTTTCTAAGGATTCTGTTAACTTTTCTTAAACCCTGCACACACCCTGACATGTTGTACGTTTTCTCCTCTGTGGGGTTGGGAGCTGAAAACCAGTTTTCAACTTATTGAGGGATGGATGAGTGTGCAATATGCATCAGGTGGCTGCATTACAGAAAGACAGTTTGATATATCTCTAATGCCTTGTTGTGTACAGACTAATTAAACATCTGCAAACAAACCTATCAAAAGGTGCTTTTGTTGCAGTGGGGGAAAAAAACTCTATAAAGTGGAGTATACAGGAACTTGTGTACAAACGAATGTGGGTGTCCACGTTTGTCTATATATGCTTGAATTTTATAGTTGTGCTGTATAGGCAGCGTCACGCTCATTCTTATAAAACATGATTGGACCGGCTGTTCTCAGGTCTGGGATATTTTTACGAGTGTAGAAATGACACTGAGCAAATTGTCTGCAGGGAAGGCAACATCTTCATACGTGCGACAACAGAGGGTCAGCCTCTGTAGATTTTAAAAACGGATTAATCTGTGATACTTCCCTCGATTTTTAATCAAATAAATTCAAGTCTTACTGACACTTTTATATGGTGTTATAAATGAGGAACGTTTAGGTTCAGCTATGTGCACAGCAGGAAGTAAAAATTAGCTGCTGAACAGAAATGATCATTAAGTACATCAGTAATTCACTTAACCACACATAATTTGCTCCTGACTTTTCACCAGCTGCAGGATGAAATTAGAATTTTACTCACAAAATAAATTTATAGCAAAGCTGAAGTCAAAGGACGAACATTAGCTTCACCTTTGTCCATAATCGATCAGTTTGCAAGAAGCTGCTGTTGCTTCTGAAATGTTTATGATGGTTGAACGATGGAAAGTTCTCAGGATAAAATGTTTGATTTAACAAAGACAAATGTCGGCTCAGACAGAAGCAGATGAGGAAATGTGTTTTTACAAGGAAATTAAAAATGTTAATCAAGCAGCAGTAACCAAAGACCTGATAAGGAATCAAGTTACCATTGTATTGAGCTGCCCGACCTTTACTGTAAAATCTGAATATTACGTCTGTGTCTTTCAGGTGCTTTCTGTAAGTACATGTAGGCAGTACTGCATGAAGAATCATGTGAACAATGACTGTGTAGAACGGGTTAAATATCACAGCGAACTATAAATAAACCTACTGTTCACAGACACCTTGATGACCTTCGTGTATGCAGCATTTCTCCTCATTTTTCTTAGTCTGGCATTTATAGTTTAGACGTCATTACAGACAATATAAATATTCACTACTACAAATACATAATAAATTGTATTTTAGGTATATTTAGTAACTGTAGAAGGTACCTATCATTATTTATTACTTTTATGTGTAATATTATGAGTACAAAAATAAATAAAACCAGTGTCCCACATCACTGATGACCAGTGACAGTTTATGTATAGTAAAATGACTGACTGTCACTGGACACTGGAGTATTCAATCAAGTTGCAGCTTAAGAGAAGACAGACGCTCGTCTCTGAGGACTGAGTTGAGATCCTGATACTTCACTGATGTGAAGACAGATTAAAACATCAGACCTACTGCTCCTTACAGCACGACTGGACTCCACAATGTAAACAGCATCAGAAGTTACTGAAAACACTATTATAGAAGCTGCCATCACTCGTCTCATATAGCAGTCTAATGTTAGCCCTATTATGAAACACTTCACTGAGGTACTTATGGCTAGCTAGCCTCAGCTAGAGCTACAATCACTTCTGAGGCTTTCGTATCCAGTTCGAATGTTAATATAAAAATCTAAAAATACTGACATAATATACACAAGTCCTTCCTCCCCACAGCCATTGTTGCTGTTTTATTTGAGATTTATTTTCAGCTAGTAAACACATCTCCAAATGTTAACTCCACACAGAAAAGGCTTATAAATGTATCATCAGGGGCTCCAATGTGTTCGTGCCCAGCTCAGACTTTTCTGTTTCAGCTGCTGCATTGAGCCACAACTAACACTGGCTAACTGTCTAATGTTGAGATACTAAATAAGTCACGGTGTCTCATAGTATTGAGTTAAATTCAAACATGGACTTCACCCTTAAAAAAAACATGTAACCTCCATTAGCTGCGTGTGACATCAGATGATGGTGATGTCAGTTACTTCCAGTTTAGGGAGGTTTGATTTATTTTTCCCATTCTTCCTCAATTTACCGACAGCCTCACTTGTCAAGGTGTTTACATCCCTGGTCATGATGTCTAAAGGCCTCTATAATTATTGAATTACTAAATTATGGGGGAGGGAAACTTTGACATTACTTTTATGTGAAGATTTACAGGTTTCTGGATATATAACAGGGAAGGATTACACAAGGGAATTAAAAAGCATCATAAAATTAGTAACTGTATACTTCAAGATATGGTGCAGTATAATGACCAGCTGCCAGGGCTAAATTTAGTTCCCATAAGGAATAAGATTTCCTTTCTGGGTTAAACTTCCTTCTTTACTTTCTCCATTATGTATTCACGTCTATATCTTAACGTTATAGTACAGCTGGGTGTTAACTGAAGACAAAGCACAGTTTTATTGTATTGTTACGTATTTTAAAAAGTAAACAATATTCAGGTTTTAGAAAAGATCTGAGATTATAAGAATACTAGAAATGTACTGAAAACAGAATGTGTTTACAGAAACTACTCATGATGTCATTACATATCAATGTAGCCCAATGTCCCTTCTCCTTGAAAATGATAGAGATCTTACTGTAATATTTTCTTTCACCTCACAACGGAAAACAAGTATGAAAACAGTGCACGTTTTGTTTCTATTTTTGAATCAAATATGCATCACACACCAGCTTCCTGTTGGGTTATGAAGATATATTTAGGTCAAAGGTCTAAAGTCAACAAGGTAGAGACAATAAAAACCTGACTTCTTCGCTCCCTTGTTAATAATCTACTCAATCCTACACAGGTCAGTAATTCCATTAACGCTGCTGACCCAGCTGCTGGATTTTTTCCCCCTTCCTTCCAAACACTAATGACACAGAAACATGGACTCTGATGTGAACTTCCCATGGAATACATTTGCAGGCCCCTGCTGAGGTAAACCCGACATCACATCAGGCAGCATGTGAAAACATAAAACCCACATCTTCTGCAAAACCACCATCACCACCCACCTAACTCTGTTTCTTCTTGGTTTCAGTTTAAATCAAAAACATTCTCCAGCTCTGTGGGCGCTCACTCGTTTGCTCTGCAGATAAACAGAACGTTCAGTTTCAGACTCAGTTCTCTCAGGAGGAAGCACCGTGTGACGAGATAGCTTTTTACTTTCAGTCCATTCCAGCTCGAGTGTTCGCCACAGGATGATACTGCCCACACAACTGTACATGCTCTCTGGGCGAATGCTATCTCTACCCCTCCCTGGAGTTTGACCCAGCCACTACCGAGGCAGTTATAATTGTCATTAGCACCTGCTAGGCCAGAGTAGCATATCACAGGCTCAGAAATACAGGGACTTTCACTGGGCAGTCGAACTGCAAGCAACATGGAAAATGAAAGTGTAATATGAGGCCATCGAGTATGAGGTCAATAGAGACCTTTATTAATAAATCCTATTGGAGAGATTTAGTATGAAACATTTTTTATATAAATGCTGTTTTCAACATTCAGCTTTAGCTTCAGCTGTGAACTATTCAGTGCTGGACAATCAGTTACTTGTGTACAGATATAAATAAGTGTGATGCATAAGTGGGTGAAGAGTTTTACTTACATTTTGACATGACGCTGATCAAGGTCCACTCTGGCCAGCTCCTCCTCCTCCAGGTCAGAGTCCCCTCCAGAGCTACTTTCTGTCACATCTGAGTCAAAGGCGCTTTCTGCTGAATGTAGGTTGGCTGATCCACTCAGATACAGCCTCTCCAGTTCCAAGGGCATGGAGCCACCTTTCAGGAAGCGACTAAGGCCGTCTCTGTTGTTAGAGGAAGAATGGCGTCCAGTCCTCCATGTAGCTGTAGGGGTCGCCGTCTCTGACTTGCGGTTACCAGCCAGTAGCCGGTTGAGAGCCGAGTCCAAGAAGCCGCCGAGCTGCTGTTGAATGTGCCGCTCAACCTGCTTGGCCTGTACCACCTGAAGACGTTTGCGCAGGCGCCTTAGCCGGCTTTCAATCTCAGCTTGGCGACTACTGTTGAAAAGGGTGCGCTCCCTAACGTGAGCGTCAAGGCTGTCCGAGGAAGAACTACAGGGGAGAGGAGGCTGTGGTGCAGGTGTGCAAGATGGGGATCCCTGCAGGCTGCTCCCTGGTTTCTCCCTATCAGAGCCTTGCTGCTGATTGGTGGACGTGTGTGAATCAGCCTCCTCTAAATTCACCTGTTCATTGGGGTTAGGGTTGTCATGAGTGAAAGGGGAAAGTGCAGAAGACTGAAGCACTGAGTGTTCGATGTTTTTTCCATCTGTATTTTGAGAAACCCCAGAGGAATGCTTCTGTTTAGGGGTTCCTTTCATCTGGATATGCCCTGATAAGGTAGCAGCCAAGGTCTCTGAGTCCAAGGGCAGGTTCTGGGACTGAGAATCTGTGGTAGCAGAGGGTTTGTCACCATTCACTGCCATGACACAGCCAGACCCGGACATAGTGGCCAGCTTTTTGGCCAGGCCGTTGACAGGTGCCATGGGCTGGCCACCTCCGTTAGTGCTGCCACTCATGAGGCTTTTGAGCTGGCTGCCAGAGAGTTCAATCGGCTGCCTCTTCCTCAACAGGAAGTCTCCTCCGCCGTTGAGCAGGGAAGTGGGCAGTATTCTGTGGCTTTTCAACACAGACTGTTTGATGAGGACTCCTTGCAGCTTGATCGTCTCCTTAGTTGAAGGGACAGGTGTCACATCAGAGCATCGGTAAGAAGCCACCAGAGGCTGGAGTTTTCCCAGGGCCGAGGCCTGGGCCACGGAGTCGGACTGGGGCTGCTGCTGCTGCTGTTCCTGGTCGCCGCCACAAAAATCAAGAGGACACTCTTCAGGGGCGGCCTTGCACTTAGCGGGGCCGCTGCTGTGGATGAGGATGTTGCTGGCGTTACCGTTGTTCTCTGCACTGGCCGGTGAGAGACTTGAGGATGGGGCAGCCAGTTTGAAGCGGATGTGGTGAGCTTCGGCTGGGGCGTCGGTGAGAGCGGGCGCCATCGCAGCCATGCAGTGCAGAGGGACGGGCACCTCGGCCTGCTCCACACCACCCGCTTACTGCCCCACCTGAGGACAGCCTGGACAAAACAAAGACGAGAGCAGAGGGGAAACAAGAATTGAAAGAGTTAAAAACATTGGGGTCATAAACTCAGGCACTGAGGTATACATTACATTTTTACTGCATTCAATTCTGGTCTCTGTTGGTCTGGGCGGATACTAGGTAAAGATATTATCCAATCAACAAATTACAGGTAACATTTACAATCTTGGAACAGGGATGAAGCCAAATAAACAAACATATACACAGAATACTAATGTAATGAAAGCAGAGGCTCTGCAAAAGTCTAATTTGTATAAGTGTCAACTTGATATCCTGAAAAACAGTTTAAAGAGAAAATGACTAAGACATTTTAAAACACAAAAATACATTTATGTTTGCCCATATTAAGCATTATATCCTGAGCGCAAAGTCAAATGAAGGCAGGTTTTTCCTATATGTAATAAAGATACAGCTGAAATACTTGCACTACAGGTTCCGTAAGCCTTTAGAGAGAGTGGAAAATTACTAACCACCACCCAATGAAAGTATCATTTCTCAAACCTTCTGCACCAAATAAAATCATTGGAAATGCTTTAATATCTCTGCTTAATAACAAGTCCATAATACTGACTCAAACCGAGTGAAGGTCCACAACTAATCTAGTTAAAGGCCTAATCAAATGAACGGGTGACTCATTGACATTTTGCTGACCTGCTGGCTGAGTGTTACTAAAAGGATCCTACAAAAAGGAACCAGGAGAAACACTTCAGGTGAACGAAATGGACATTTGGGATGATCGGATGTGGATTTATCTTCTGACCATTTTTATCTGATTTACTGTAATCACAATGATGCATTCATCCACACAAGGCCCCTCTGAAGATTTAAAATAAATACCAAACATATCTAATGATATGCACTGACCTTGGGAACGGAACACAAACGGTTCACATGGGTGTAACAGCAGACATCTGAGCAAAAAATGCCAGGCTAATAAATAATTCCCACTACACCCATGTCTGCGTGTGAACAAGCCGTCATTGTCATTTACTGACAAGGCTCTTCTTTAATGAATAAGCTTTGGAATTCGTTTCTGATGAGGCAAGAAACAGGAAAAGTCAAATGCAAATTGCCCAAACCCCACTGCCCTACATGTGCCCTGGTAGATCAGTGTGCAGCAGGGCTCCTCCACACAGGCAGAGTAAGTAGGTGGATTTAGGCCTCAGCATTAGTCCAAAGCACATGATGTCATCCTGACTGGGTTCCTGTGTGAATTTCTGCTTAATGTATAACCAATTCCCTCTTCAGCAAATAAGTGTCCTCAGATTAAATGCACGAACAGAACGACGTGGTGAGTCTCTGCGTTATTCAGATTGATTCATATTCACATGCAACTTTTCTTTAGAAGCCTCCCTTCGAATGACACAGGAGACAGGAGGGAGCTGCATCCCCGCGTATCGTCTGCAGGGTCAGATGAATGGAGGCTCAGTATTTCACCGCAGTTTCCAGTCAGCGCGCACTACGCCATGTTGGTATTTCCGAGGAAGATTATGCAATGCGATTCATCAAACTGAAAACCGTCCGTTCCGCTGCGAACACACCGAATACGTCCGAACTACATGAAAAGAGCCAACGCGTAGCTGCGGCTCGTGTTCACCATAGCGTCGGTATAAATAACCCGCCTGGACAGAGATGCGACAAACCCGTCCACATCAAACCTTCTCCGAACATCACGCAATCACCAAAATGTCTTCCTACTGTTTACAAAACATGTGCAAACATACCGGAGAGCGGGTTCTGTGCAGGGCGCGTTCATGCGTAATTACGATATTGAATTCTCGGAGGCTTCAGCGGAAATAAAGCCGATGTAGGATCAGTGTGTTTGCATCACAAGAGACGAGAGAGAGACAGAGACAGAGAACAACCATCGGGCGATCACGACGTGAAGGAAACACATGAAATCTCTCGGTAACCTCGGACTCGCTTTATACACTGCGTGCAAATGAATGCGCTTCGCTGCTGGCTCACGTTAGCAGCGCAAAGCTGCTGATGCAAGAAACACAACCTGCTGGAAAGATAGCGTGAGCTCCCGCAAGCCAACTGCAGTGACTCCCCCAGCAGCCCTGCTCCTTCTGGGGCTTTGGTTTCACTATCTCGGTTGTGCAATGTCTATTTTCTAAACTGCTAAAAAAAAATAGAAAAAAATCGCCTTTTGCGCAAAGCTCGCTGGGAGCACGTAAACATTTTTTTTTTGGTGGCTGGCTACGTAGCACACGCTCACCTCACCGTGTTAAGTCAATAACGCCCACACTGATGTGTGTTATTATGCGTTAAAAGCCGGAGAGAGCTGTGTGATATCACTGACGCGAGGTTCGAGCCACAATAACATGACACCTCCACGCACAAGTAGTTTCTAACAACGCGATTGCACAGTGGAGACATGGTGTTGCATTGCAATGAGACTACGGGATAAACAAGAGGCGGTGTGTTGTTGTAAATCTACCACGGTCCTCCATTGCTCCTCTTCCACACGCTGCCCGGAGGAGAATATTTAAAAAAAAAAACCCCGTGTGTTGCTAACGCAGTTGCGTCCGAAGCGCACAAGTTGGTAGTAGACGCTGCCAGAGGAGCTAGCTCGCTAACAAAGAAAAAGGAGGAACCTACCACGTGACGAGGTTGCACTATCCGAGGGAATTTCGGCAACAATCCCCTGCAGTTTGTGGAGAAACACGAAATAACCAGGAGGGAGGAAAACACGCGCGTGGATTCGATCAATCCGCCATGAATTAATCCAAAAAAAAAAAAAAAAAAGAGAGAGAGAGAGACGCCGCGGCCCGGTTCTCACAGCCGCTCGGGCTCGTTCCGGATTCAGGCAATGGGCGAATCAACCATCTCCACCTCCCCTCGGCTGCTAGCTTCGCCTCGCCGCTCACAGCGAATATGAGACGAGGCCGAGCGAAAAAAGGTCCGATCTCCTCCGCCTCGCTTCGAACGTGGGCGATCCCGCGACCGTCCCGTGCGAAAAAACCCGGGTCTCGGCGAGCAGGAGCGGGTCCGTGGGGCGGTTCGTCGCGGGGCTTTTTCTCTCGTTTTAGGGAGAGACGCTTAGAAAATGGCGGCTAGCTCCGCTCCCTCGGATTTGAGTCTGACAAACATAGAAGTGCAGCGAGTGTGTGTGTGTGTGTGTGAGCCGCTGTAGGCGGGAGACACTTCTCCTGCTCACCGCTAGGGTGAAGGGCAGAGGAGAGGAGGAGACCACAGGAGGGCATTGTCTCCACCTGCACTTGTTACTCAGCTTCTTCTCCACACCGCTGCCTTTGTTTACCTCCATCTCATCCTTGTTCTGTTTCTAATACACTCATCATCATAGTTTCACAGACTGTGTTTGTGTAATGCACAGCTCGGATCAGCTTCAGGTATTCATGTTTAAATCTGGATTTGTATTTGGTGTCTTGTGTCTTTTGAACACCTTGTACTTCAAATGTGTGTATTGTCGATATATCTCCATTAGCAGATTTACAGTAATAGTTCTGATGGCGAGACTTTCAACTTGTTCTTGACCTTTTGTTTTTCTTATGGACGCCTAATAACCCATATATCTTTAAATCAATTTAATCTAATTTATATAGTATGGCTTTTTACCTTGATATCTTATGTCTTTGCGTGATTTTTCCTAGTTTGTGAAGCCCATTGTAAACTTGTTTTTAACCAGTTAAGTTTTATTATTCTATTAATTAAGACACATGATGTAATTTTACTCCTGCCTCACCCTCACAGTGTCCAGACTTAGTTTGTTTTTATTTCACGTCTCCAGATCATTCCTACTTGTATGATCACCAACTTAGCAGCTGCCCGGCAGCAGGTTTCACTACGTATCATTTGGATCTATGTGATTTGGTTAATCACAAATTTATTGGGAATTTGCATCAGCAAGTATGTCGACTCCATCTTGTAGCCTGGTCTTATAGAGGGATTTAGAACTTAAATTCTGCTTCTATTGTATATTTTATATATTATAGAGCTGACATATATTTTATTTATTTAATTAACTTAAGTTATTTTATATATTTTTATCGTTTCAAATTGTTTAATTTTTCCCGTGTTAAGTAAGTATAACACAGAAAACCAAAGGTAAGTCAGTTTTATTCTAAAATAAAAACTGCAACCTACAATTTTTCTTTCCTGAGATTTTTGATTGATCCGCAAAAATAAAATGTCTGACAAAAGAGAGAACTACTGGCCAGGGAAAAAATAAAAATGTGTTGACTTTACTCTTATGAAAAAAACAAGTAACTGAAACTAGTAAATTTGTTATCATCATTTTCTGTTTTCAGTTTTAAATCCAGGATCTGTTTTGTCTCTGACCAAGTCTCACATTTAATTTACAAAGGAATTAAATCTCAATAACACTGTTGCTCGTGCTAAACCCCAGAGGTAGAGACTAAAAATGAATTTGTTTTTCATTGGTTAATCCATCCATCAAATTATCCACATGCAGGTCATGTTAACTGATTGTTTGTGACACAAGGTTATGATATAGATCTAGAAAATATCTGAGATAAATGTCAATAAATTAATCTACTTAATAAATAACTGTATTGTCCCATTATTTAAAAAGCATTTCAAGAAAACATATTAAATTATATAAATTGGGTTCTCTGCAGCACGTGGTGAGTGTGGCCCTGCTCTAAAGGGATAAAGCTAAGTGCTTGAAATGACTCACTATGCTTCCTAATTATATTGGGTATTAAAGGAGGAGATCAGCCCTTTGAGAGAACTGCCTGTCACTGCTTACAGGAAATAAGACTGACCACTACTACAGCAGCTGTTGTGAAGGTGCAGCCAGTGGCCACTTGAAGGAGCTCTTCTCCACATGACTGTCGCCTGCACCCACAACCTAAATATATTACAACACCATATGTTGTTTACAGTTACACGCTGACAAAAACGAACGCATCTACGCTCACAGAAACTCCTGAGGTGGGTGTAAAAACAAAGGTATTAATAAAATGCTATTTAAAAGATAACCGTTGGTCAAAGGTTGTTTTTGTTTAGTCTGTGTCAGACGATGGTAGTCTGTAGTGGATGAAGAAAATATATAACTATATAATTTAATGCCACATAACAAGAAAACCTTTCTGACACAAAACTATATATAACCTTTAAACAGGAATTGGTCTATAAATGTCAAATCTACCTTTATATACAAACAGCTGTACAACAATGTTTCATGAGAAGATCATTGTCAAGTCTGTTTTAGTTGATGAAACTGAGGTTAAATATACAGTCCTAGTTTTAGAAAGATATTACTATTACATGGCTTTTGTATTAGACTGCACTACACTGTACATGTATTTTTTTTTAACTTGTGTCCATAATCTCTAGTCTTCACGACAAGTATTTAAGACTTGGCAGCTTATTGAGTATAAGTCAGGCCTTGTGTTAACATTTAGTTCTTATGCTTTAAGAGAATGAAGCCCTGGAACAACAGGTCATTCCATCATTTTACATAAAGTCTGTCTTTAGGTTTAAAATGACCAGTGTTATTATTAAAACAGTTTTGTACTAAACCTCTCAAACAGTATTTCATGTGAACAGCTCTAAGTTTCTTGGTGAAGAAGTTTAATTTTCTTTAAATGCATCTGTCTCCATTGTTCAGTTACTTCTGTTTTTCACGCTTCTCTAATTTATCTCCTATGATTTGAAGTAAACAACTATTTATTGCTTCCTGTGTTCTTTAATATTTTCCCAGACGAGACTTGTTGTTCACTGGATGCTTGGTTACTCACTTCAATGAATAATGTCAAATTAATGTTTATAATATTGTGAATTAATCTGAACCTGTTATTTATCTGAAATGGGTTAATGTGTGATTAAGGGGGTTCAGTTTCTCTCATCAGCCAGTGCTTATAACTTACGATGATACACTTACAGTGTAAGTTATGCAAATTGATGCATATCACTGATTTCCTGCAGCGTTTGCATAGACACTTAGCATTATCAGAATACTAGAGTGGACATGCATGATAAGTAAGTAATTATTATTAATGTGTGAGTGTGTGTGGGGCGAGAGAGAGAGCGAGCAGCTGCCTATTCACCGGAACTTGAAATTAAACTAAATTTATATCTACATGAAAGTCTTGGGAGGCAAACGACGAACGAAAGGATCAAATGGCTGAAACGACGTTTTTGATAGTTATCCAATGTGCTGCATTTATCCCTGTCTATCATACAGGTATTTTGTGCATCCGTCCATCTGTTTTCTCATCCAGCTCCGGGGAAAAGAGGTGAGCAAACTTCCAACTCACAGGCCACAGCCTGGGGCTTCTCCTGGGGGGGGTCAGACTTGCCTGGATACTATATTGTAATCCATCCAGTATGATTTGTGTGTCCCCGGTGTTTGAAATACCTCCACAGGGACGTTTCCAGTCAACATGACCCTCAGGCGTCTCCACTCCGAGCAAGAGCTGCTATTCATTTAGAATCCGCAATATCATCCTTTGCCCCCAGACGAGGACCGTGGAAGAACTTGGCCACTAAAAATAACTAAATTATAATCGTGATGAATATCTGAGGATAATTTTAACTCCACAGTGGAAGAGGACATTCCCAGAGCAGCTGTTCCTTTAAGGCTGGATACAACTTGTTTTGGTCCCTTGTATCCATCAGATCCTCCTCCTCTCTCCAGAGCCACTCACCACAGGTGAGGGCAGGTCGAGAGCATCGCTCCCTAAAAATAAAAACCAAATAACACTAAAAAATATTATTTGAGTAATACCTTTAACTCCATTGTTGAAATACTCCATTCAATAATCCACGGGGCCATAGTTCCAGCCGGAGAGAGCACGGCACCTGAATGAAGCAGAGGAGAGAACAGATCAGTTCCATTATCTTCATCTCAGACTCTGTGGACACGGTTGTGTGTCCTTACGTCCAGCTGGCGAGCTAACGCTAGCATGCTAACGCTCCCCATCACTGAACGTTTAGAATGAAAAAAGTTTTAAATGTGGAACAACGTCCACAGCGAGTTCAGAAACCCGGAGGGAAGTAACGGCCGGGGCTTGTTGGTGGGCCGCGGTGAGGTCAACGCGCTGCCGGTGGTTTCAGCGACGGAACCAAAACAAGAACTTTCTCCGGACGCCAGTCGGGGAGCTAACGCTAGCGGGGCTAACGCCGCTAGCGGGGCTAAGCTAGCGCTGGTTAGCTCCTTAGCTCCCGCAGCGACTTCTCACTGACGTTTTTCACACGTCGGGCGGAAAAGTGTGGCGGAAAAAACCGGACAAGTCGAGGCGAAGCTCCGGAGGTGTGAGCGAGCGCGTGGTTTCCCCTGACGAGCGTCGCGTCGCGTTATTAAAAGAGAAAAACAAGATAAAAATCTCTTACCTGCTCGTCCTGTTACTCACCGCTCACCACTTGATAACAACCCGCCCCCGCCGTCCCATTGGTCGACGCGTCTATTCCGGCCCTCCCATTGGCTCCCGCGGCTGTCAGTCCTCGGCAAATGCCCGTACAGCGGAAATAAGGACGAAAGTTCATAAGCACGAAACTTCATCCTCAAAAAATATTGTTTTTCGTGAGGAAACGTTTGAGTCTGTGTCACAACCTCCTCAATATTCACGACCAGCTGATTTTACTGCGCCATTAAAACTCAGTTATCTGCAGCTCTCGCATGCTAGCTGCTCACAGCCCAGCCTCATGTGTGCACACTTTAATATGCTCATGTTTTTAATGCTCTGTCTGCAGGACTTCACACCAACGTGAGCCACAGATCTGCAGGAACCGTCCAAAATCACATGCACATGACACTCAAGGCCGCAGATGAGTTCAAGCCACATGTTTCATCTCATGTTGTTCCCTGCATGGAATGCTAAACAGAGGGATTTCCATGGAGAGTGTGACTGTGTGTGAGTGTGAGCAGGAGAGGAAACATGTCACTGAGCAGTGGAGTCAAACTGAGACAGCAGATGAGTGCAGACGTCTCTGAGGCTGGGTGGAAATATAACTGAGCGAGGCAGCGCAGTGTGGATCTCCAGGATTTAGCTCTGCAGTGGGACACTCGCAGAAGAGGCCCGAGAGAGTCACTACATTTCTCCACTTAGTGTCAGTAACAGTCTGATCTCCCTGAATCACATCCACACTTAAATACTGAAAGAAATCCACCGACACCTCGGGGACACGACGGCAGAGCAACGCAGGCCTGAACTAGAAAGATGTGTTTTCTGCGTTCAGACAAGTTGTTTACGAGATGAGCTGATGGGATTGGATTTGACTCAACAAGGTAACAGCACAACGAGAAATGAAATGAGCATTTACTTCAAACAAGATAAATGATAGAATTGCTATGCACATAACTAGAATTGTGCATATACATGTCTAATGGGCCAAATGTTACAGACTGTTCAGATGCATGTGTAGTATGTCAACGCAACAAACTAATATGACAATATGAAATGAAGAGCGTTTATATACTTGTGCAATACAATCTCTCTTGTACATGTGTCCATGACATTCAGAAAGTTTATATTCATGTGTAGTACGTCAAGAAAATAAAACATAGACATGTCATTCAATGCATGTGCAATATGAAATCTAGATGTTAGTTGACTTGTGTAACGTGTCCCTGGAATACAGTCGCTTGTTCCACATGTTCTTGTATCAGTACAATAAAATATTGACTATTTCTATGCATGGACAGAAAAATAAGGTGATTCCATGTTCACAGATATTACTACAGTTAATTATCTTTTTAGACAATGCCACGTGTCTCCATAGTTTGTTTTAATTGATCTTTATAAATAAACTTGACTTGTGTGATTACAAGTTATATGGATCAGAAAATAAAACTATAAGCTCAGTCTGGTCCAGTTCTAACGACAGAGGCCCAGAGAACAGACCCGGTTCAGTTTCTATGTGTACGACTCCACCGGGGGTCTGCCAACAACAGCCAGAGACAAACTCACTTTACAACATGTTTTTATTCTTTTTCACTTCAACCAAGAACAAACACTGATATCAGAAGAACTTGGAGTGCCAGCAGGTTCTGCTCAGCCCTGTCTCTCATGTGTCCTCCCCTCCCCCCCTGCAGCTCTGTTGCCTTTTGAATCCAGGGAGTGTTAATTGGCCAACGACTCTCAGCTGTGCCAGTCACCTGTCCCTGGTTCACCGGAGCTTCTCTGAGCTTCCTCCACCGTAGAGACAAACGTGCACTGGATTTGATTTTATCGTCCAAGTTGTTTCTGATTGTATTTCCATGGATCTGATGTCACGGTGGGTTTTTTATTTCATCATGAACCACAGTGGAAATGAGTATTTCACTTTGTTGAGTTATTCTCTGTGACGTCTGCAGTTGTGTGGGACGTGTCGTACTTTATCTCATTGAGTGAAACAAAGTGAAGTAAAGAAGTTACAGGAAATTAACTTGTAATGAGTTTGGATTGATCCTCACTCTGATGTTGTTGTGAAAAGTCTTCAGGTCACAACAGCTTCCATCTCCAGCTGTGAACGTGGCTGATGAGCTTCTCTAACAGTAGTTTGGTTTTTTTAAACCATCATCCTCTTTGTTTTCTCTTCGGCAGCGTTCTCCTCTGAATCTTTTGCTCGTCCTCGTCAAACCATCTCCACCCATGAACTTTACACTGTGTTTGTTCTGGAGTTATGTTTGAGGCCTCAACAATCATTCACAGGTGAGTGTGACACACTTCTCCCCTCTGAACGTGTGTGGATCTTCTGTTGTGTTGGTTTAACCTCAGAATGAAACACTGAGGTTTGCAGGACACTGAGGAAACATCGAAATGCAGTTGCAGTGTTAACGACACTAGATGGAGCTGAGACATCATTTCAAAATGTCTCATTTCATCATCATGGAAACACCTAACATAACTCCATATTGACTGTAACACTATACTAAATCATACATTCAAATATTTATAACACATATGTGACTGAAAACAGGTACAATGTCTTGAAGTTTTAATTAGAAGTAAAAGATTAAAACCTCCCCTGTAAAGACACACTCCATGTTACGACAGTTACGTATAATTATACAGTTAATAATCCTCTGTTTGCTCAGCAGCCTGTGTGTCCACAGAGGGAGCTATAGTTGTGGACAAACACATTAAAATAAACATTTAAATCTAATTAAAGCTGCTTTAATATGAACCGTCAACTTAATGTCGATATAAATGCTTCAGTGATAATTGCTCTTTAGGTAGATTCCCAGTTATCATCATCATTTTCCCTTATTGAAGAATAACATTTATTTGAACCTGTGATGTCATGTGTTCAAGCTGAAGCCACATTATTCAATATCTCGTGTTAAAAGGATATTTATGTTCAAATGCAATTTTAATGAAGAACAAGAGATAAATATGATATATTTAAAAAAAACATTACCATCCAGTTGAGACTTCTCTTTCCTGCACAGAAAACACATACTCCCAGCAGTATAGTGAAAATATATAATTATGATAATAATACTAAATAAACACTGTGCATATCGCATTTTTATGCATTTCCTTTTAATTCAGGATGACACGTTTGTTGTTTGGAGACACTCTGTGAACGTTCCTCAAATTAAAAATCAGTTTTATGTTTGGAGCAGAAAATACTTTGCAGGGTCGAAGGCTTGAAGATGTAATACTCAGAAAAATACACATGATTTAAATAATAAACCTGTCTGACTGTGGTACCCAGACAACAATAAAGGACCTTAAAAGTTTTATTCAAGCTTAAGTGCAGTAGTACAACTCTGAAATTCATATTTGATTATCATATTACATTTTGCATGTTAACATCCGACTCTAAAAGGAAAGTATATTTACTCAAGTATAGTACGTAAATAAAGGGGTGTGGTTATTATACTTTTGTACATCTAAGAGATTAAATATGATATTCTATCTCTCTAGATAAATATAAAGGTGCTAAGCTCATTCTAACTCCTGATCTTTAGTGTGTATTAGTTGAATTGTATGAATGGTCTGCAGAGAATTATATCTTAATCTACGATCTCTTACATGTATAAAAGTACAATTACCACAAAACTGCTTTGAAGTTTCTGGGTAAATGTACTTAGTTACTTTAATTTCCTTCCTGTCTTAATATAGTAATTCAACACTGGTTCAATCTCTGGAGGAATATGATCTTAACTGGTTATTCTCTTACATCGTTACCGTGAGGAAACCTGAAACTAGTTACTCCAGGTGTGAATGTGAATGTTCCACTGAGAGCCGCCTCCTCTCTGGACGCGGCGCTCAGGGTCGTCTTCAAACCTCCTGACGTGTAGATTTACAGTATTCAACGCTGTCTGTCGGGATTTATGTTCGGCTTCCTCCAGCTCGTCACTGACGCCGCACCAGGGATGAAATATTCAAACCCAGGCCTCCATCTTTCTAATGAGTGCGTCACTAAATTAAATGAAAATATCCTTAATGCATCGTTTTATTACATCTGCTCAGAGTTCGTCCTGTTCGTGTTTAATATCCGTGGATCATTCGGAGACTCTTTGAGCTGAAGGTAAAGTCAAGTGAGACTGTAAATAAAGATGGACGACAGTGACGGCTCCAAAAAATGAAGCCAAAGCGCCTTGATCGCCCTCTTGTTACTGACCTCCTCCATGTTAGCAGACGGGACCAAATAGATTAAATGTTACTCAAAGATGGTTTCTGGGATTTTTGGAAGTTCTTACACAATGATGTTTGTTCAAAGGTTCGTGTTTCTGATAAGTTTGGTTTTCATTACTTATTTGATGATATGATATAAATGACACCTGTCTTCGTTCTGAAAATTCAATCATGTGAGGATCGGTTGTGATTATTTGTAAACTTAATACAATTTCTGGTGAAAGATACAGACTTCATGTACGAAGACCTTGACCCATGACCTTGACTCGTGGCTCCAAATACACAAGATGGCGGCGTTTGTATCTGGGGTATTTTAGATTTGGCGTGTCTGCCGTCTTTAATTTACTGTCCATGCTTCAGGGAGGTTTGGCTGCACAGCACGAGTCCGTATCAACCGACCCGTAATCAGGTCGGTCAGGTTAAATCAGGGAAAGGGAGAGCAGGCAGGTTTATTGATTTTCCTCCGACACCTTTTTAGAATTTGATTATTGTGGAGAAGGAGCCGGGCTGTGGTTTGTGCAGCCTGATCTAACAGCAGGGACGTTTTGGTGCCACCGCACACCAACAGTCATCACACAGTCATCAGAGCTGTTTCACTAATGAGAAGAATAATCAAATCATCCTGATTAGTAACTGTGAAGATGAGCGAGAAACTCTGATGGTAAAAATGAATTTTCGTCCAGAAGCCGCTCTGCGGGTGACGAGCAAACCATCGTGAACTCTTCACATCTGATGCAGAATCACGGCGACGCCGAGACACAACGCATATTGTGATCCTTTAAAAAACATCATGAACACTGTCAAAGTCGATCACAACCACTTCCACCCTCCACCTCCTCCTCCGCACATCCCCTTCCCTTCGTGCTGTCGTGACATCACAGATTTAACGCTGGAAAAACTCCTGTCTTGTTTCGCGGTCATGGGAGAAAACAGTGCATGTTCACTTGGGCAGAAGGATCTTATTTAAAAGCTGTGCTCCCCTTTGAGACACACACACAGTCACATGCACACTCACTCACACATACACAGCCACACACGTGCACACGGACCTTAAAAGGATCACAAGATGCTCAAAAATGTATTTCTTGTTTATTTGGTCTCGGGGGGCGGTGCAGACAAACGACAGTATGATCCCGAGCTGAGCCTTTAGAGCTCGTACCCCATCACAGCAGCCGCTGAATGTGTGGACGTGAATATTTATTTTAGGAAATTGTGTTGGTGTGTTCTATGAATAAACATCACATCCATTAGATCTTTCGTTCAGTCAGTCAACACCCAGGTTTATTATTATCTCTTGACATCTTTTCAAGTATGAAAATAACAATGTAATGGAAATAAATAACAATAAATAATAATAATAATAATAAAGTGAATTACATCGTGACTCTGATAGACCACCACATGAACCACACAACGATGGAGAAGTCAGTGTTGCTCTGTGTCTGGACAAGGTTTTTCTTACGGTGCTGGAATGGCAACATGAACAGACTCCTGCTCACAAAACATGTTTAGTTTCTGCATTTAAAAAATACAAATATCTTGACTTTTATTATCGGCAAACTTCCTTCACATTGTAAAGAGTGCATGAGAGTTTAAGCAAACCTCAGAATCCTCCTGGAACATCAGAGTAAACTCCTCTTCTCTTAGATAATCTGAACACAGACTGTAAATAAAAATGGACGACAAGACGGCTGACAGCTGAGACCGACTCGTGATTGGTCGAGCATTTATATCGAGGCTCCGCCCTCTAATCAGAACTGACTCTGGTGCCAAATGTTCAAGATGGCCGCCGTCCGTACCCGGATATAAAGTCATTTCTGGACAGCGGGAGGAAGTGGAGACACGTCGTCCATCTTTATTTACAGTCTATGAATCGGACATTTTATATCAACCAGAACTCAAACATCATTTGACAGGATAACAAAAAAAAACATGACAAAATAAAAGATGTAGAATTTGACAAAAACAGCAGTTGGTAGAAAAGCACAGGCGTGAGGCAAACTGGTCGGAATGTGGACTGTGAGTGATCACATGGAGAATGTGGCCACATGATTTACAGTGTGTGTGGTTTGTCTGTTCATATCTGCATTTTAAACACCTGCTTTACAATAAATCTGTAAACTGCTGGAACGGCCTCGTCGATCCTGCTCCGCTAATGGTTCCCTGGATCTCGCTGCTGCAGAGGCAACGAGGGTTACGTCTGCGTTCGGCTGAAGAGGTTCGTTCCAAATAAAATTCATCCATGAAAGTAAATATTAAAGAGGTTCAGCTTCCACACGTCTTTTTTTAACCTCCACCAGAGACGCAGTGTTTTCACCCCCGTCCCTTTATTTGTGTGTTTTGTTGTTACTCAACAAACACGGAACAATTTCACAGAAAACTTGGATGAAACATGGGCCGAGAAAGAACTCGCATATCTGAGCAAATCCAGAATTTCTTTGTTTTTTGAGACTTTCGTTGATTTCTCCGAGAATGATTCACGTAGTGGGAGGAAGTAGTTTCATCCATCTTTACTTCCAGTCCTCGTCTCTTACAGCTGTACGTTTAGTCTGGGGCCGGGAGCTGACCCTCATTTAATTTTCAGAAAGAAAACAAGCCACTGACCCTTCTGCTAACGTAGAATAATTATTCTGGAACCAAATCTGTTCAGGTAGAAAGTCTGGAATGAGTTTAACCCTGTGGAAAGTTGATGAAAGCTGCACGACTGCACCAAGCGGACAGAGAACTGAGGAAGATCGCACAACACCAAATCAACACAAACACAGTGATCAGACAATCGCTGTGACAAACACAATTTAAAAAAAAAAAAAAAAACTCAACTGAAAATCAAATCTGAAAAAGAAGATTTGAGTAACTTGGCCCTGGTGGCGTTTGAGTCCAGCGTCTGCAGCGGTGGATCCAGGACGGTGCAGTCCAGTGGCACCACGAAAACAAAAGCAGGAACACAACAAAGAATTTCTATGGCAGGCAAACAGGACAGAAAATGAAGTGCTGTACATTCAAACTCGGTCACGTGCGTCTCGTGATCCACTAACCTCTGGTCTCACAACGTCTGCAGCGTCCTCATTCCTCACACTCTAACGTATAATGTCCCTCCTGAGGTTCGGGAGCCTGACGCAGTCTCTCGCTCTCGTGCTGTGGAGCTGCGGCTCGTAAAGTGTTTCAGTGAACTCCAGTGATGTGGCAGAAAATGATGAAACGACAGCCGGAGGTCCCCCCCCCCCCCAAAGTGTGTGTGTGTGTGTGTGTGTGTGTGTGTGTGTGTGCACGGCAGGACGCGGCTCTCATAGCGACGTGGACTGCTTGATGCTGTGGAAACTGACCCGTGAAGGGGACGTGGGGATGGACATGGCCTGCGTCATCCTGGCTCGGATGGAGTGCTGCTCCTGCCACCGGTGGAAACGCTTCCTCGCCGCCGAGCGCACCTGCCGACCACAAACCACAGAGAGAAGTCATTTCCACTGATGCTGGATCCTGAGACGCTGCCTCCTCGTGTGTGTGTGAATTATTCAACATGTAATGTACATGGATGCTAAAAGCCGACATTGGAATAAAAGTATTTTAAGTAGAAGTTAAATGTAAAAACATTAAATATGTAAACAGCATAAGAAACAACTGGTTCTTTGTACTAAACAACATGAAAGGTTTTTATAAAGAGACAGAATAAAAGAAGATAGTTTCATTAACAACATTATATTGCAACTGTGCACTGAACGTGATATCACATTTATAACAGGAGTCACAGTGACGTCATAAAGATACGATAAAGAAAGAAATATGAGATTTTAGGGATAATTATAAGATGTTAATTACAAATTATGAGAAAATAAGATGAATTATTAGACACAAAGACAGAAATGTGATATTTGAAGGTAAATTATAAAATATAAAGTCAAAGCAAGAAGTAAAAAGTCAGCTTTTGATTTACTGACACAGAATCTAAAATAATTAACTTTTAAAACTTTTGCTTCTCTTCTATTTTTGACTTAATGCATCGTAACTGTCACTGTCTCATTATTTAAACGACAGAGGGGATTTTTATTTCTAATCGTTCTTTTGACTTTTAATTTTTCATCAAGCTTTTATCTTTATTTTCTGGCAGGAACAGGCTTCAGTATAAATACGTCTCTGCAGAGTCAAAGTGAATTTACAGCCTCGCTTCATTTCCTTAATGTGTCCTGCAAACAGAATCTACAGTAACATGGTTACCTCCTCCACCGTCCCAAAATCAGTCGTCCCATGTGTCCCACTTCCGTGTGCCCCCGCCCCCTCACTTCCTGTCCTCTGTGATAACGTACAGGAGGAGCTTTAATCTGCAGCGCTGATCCAAATTAAACCCCAAAACCTCATTTTAGCACTGTAATGTTTTACAGCTCGTTTCATCAGCGGACTAACCAGCGTCGTGTTTGACGTCTGTCCTCTGTCCCACGGTGACATCGTTTAATCCTCTACACATGTTTCACAGCTAAATGTTTTTCTCTCCTCCTGAATGTGACCTCGGGTTTCCTCCGCTCGTCTGCCTCGTTTCTTCCTCCCTGACTCTTTTTCTGCTTCTCTAACAAAACACTGAATCAATATCCTCCACGGGCGACGGGCGCTAGTTAAGCCCCTGGTTGATGCGACAGCACAGCTCATGATGAGATAGTCATTCATCATCCGGCCGGAGAACACAGTGTGGGACGGTAACCAAAGGGCAGCAGTCAGCTGATATTACATCCACATGCTACTCGAGGAAAACCGGAGGTAATGACCATTATGGGATGTGATGTGAGGCCGAACGCCACCGACTCACACGTCAACCCAGCAGGTCGCCTTGATTAAAACAAACCATTCAGACGTGATGACATCATTACCATTCTTTCTGGAGTCCGGCTCAGCTGGCAGATTAGGATCCGCTCAGAGACACCAGCGCGTAATTCAAGGGGCGTCGTTAAAGACAAAACGGTATCGATCTGAACTTAGGCGGCACGACGGAGCGATTAATTCAAACCAGCGCTTTAAAAGCTGTTCGCTCCGAGATTCAACCTTCTGAGGCCCCGGAAACCGATTTTCTCAGATTCCCACTATATCTGTGTCCCCGCGCAGCGGCCACATCCGTCACTGGCTGCAGCCGAAGACTGATTGTGTAAACGAGGCTCTTTCAAATGCAGCTGAGAAATTCAATATTCCATCCCCCGAGCAACGGAGGACACAACACTCCGTTCTCAGGTGAACCTTCACAGGTTCAGTGCTGGAGGAAGTAAAAGTACAAGTAAAAACGCAAATACTTACTCAAGTAAAAGTAAAAGCACCACGTTGACTTTTCTACTTAAAATAAAGTATTGCTGTTGGTACTTGAAGTATTAAATTTAAATGTACTAGCTTATTCCCTGATGCAGCGGTCTGATGAGTCAGCGTTTCTCCACCTGTGACGCTGCTGCAGGAGGCGGAGTCTAATACCTGCCATGTGGTTGAACCATCGACCAACCGAACTCACGTGAGGTCACAGTGACCTTTGACCTTCGACCACTTCAAAATCCAATCAGTTCATCTTCTGAACGTTTGAAATCTAATTTGAGAAGATTCTGTCGAGGCGTTCTTCATAAAAACACAATCACGAGATCAAAAAGGGTTCCGTGAGGTCACAGTGACCTTTGACCTTCCACCAGCAAAATCAGATCAGCTCATCCTCGAGTCCAGAGTCTTTTCTCCACCGGTGAAAAACCCACGTCAGCCTCTTACATCTGCCTTTTGTCTGAATGTGAATGGATTCAATCTTCATTCACTTACGGATCAAGTGACTGGATGTTTAGAAGTTTTAATGGAACCTGTCCCCCGGGTGAACGCGAGGTGAGAGAGCGCCGCGGTTTTGGTTGCGTCAAAGAATCAACATCCGTCGCCTCTAACACGGTGACACGATGTGTTTATAAATCTATAATCATTCTTTTGGAAGATAAAGTAAAAATATAAAGTTAAATTTCCTCTCGAGCTTGTGCAGACCAGAAATGTACACATGATGATAATAATAATAAAAATAATAATAATAATACAAACACCTTCTACTCGTGTTAATGTGCATAAGAACACTAATACCACACATTAACCCTGGAGGAGCTCGTGTGTCTGTGGGCATTCATTTAAACATTCTGTTCTATTTTCAGCTGGTTTCACTGCTGATTTCTCCATGAAACCAAATGAGTGTTGACACTGTCAGGACGCGTAGAACGTGATGTCACATGTGTCGGTACATGACAAGTCGTAATTGTGCCCTGGAAGCAGACGCTCCGAGCTTCATCACTCACTGCAGCAGCCGAGAAAAAGGGAGAGCGGAGACGCCTGCAGGGGACGAGTCTGAGGGAAACACAAAACGTTGGGTCGACAAACGGACGAGAAGGTGCTCACCTCACTGTTCAGGAAGCAGTAAAACACCGACACAAAGAAGCCCTGCGTGAAGAAGAGGAGAAAACACCGTCAACACACACACACGTTCATCAGTCACAGTCTCGTTTCTGTGTCCACTCAGACGACGTTAAATTGTCTTCACGTCGCCTCAGGGAGACAAATCGTACCTGGAAGGACTCCAGCAGCGAGTTGAAGTAGATGAAGACGATTTGAGAGATCTCGTCCTCGCCGGGGTTGACGAAGAACAGCATGTAGGTGATTCCCAGGAGAGGGAGCAGCACCAGCGTAGCCTTCACAGCCTTCCTGCAGATCAGACAGCCATGACAGAAAAACAGCCGTCACTCAGGAGCTCCAGCTCCAACAGGAGCGGCCCTGTTGTTCCACACTCCACCGATCAAGTGCAAAGCCTGAATTATTCAAGGTGCGAACCTGCAGGAGCTAACTGACAAGTTTTGTCTCCTGCAGGTGAAACAGAATAAAACCGGTCACGTTAAACATAAATGTCTCACCTGTACTGGATGGTTTCTGACGTGGTGGACGCTCGCAGTTTGGTCATCAGGATTCTCACGATGTTGAAGAGGAAAATGAAATTTATCTGCAGGAAAATCCAACACAGAAACGTGAGACTCTTTAGAAAAACTTCAGAATGTGTTGATTCCTTGTTTCTAGTTAAATCTAAACCTTTGAGCGAAGCCACACATCCTCCTCCTGGAAACCTGTGACGTTACTGTGAAGAATTAAATCTTCAAATGAGCAAATGCACAGAATAAATATCAGGGAATCAAGATAATGAGAAAAATAAGACAGAAGGAAAAACGCAGCGGAATCTGTCCTTAAGTGCAAAATCCACAATCCTTTAACACGTCAATAAAACCCATCGATAGAAGGATTTCTCATTTGAGAGGGGGAGGGGAGGGGGGGAATCCACCACAACAACAGATTATGGAGGAAAATCTAATTGCAGGAACAAAATAATGTGTTCTGTGAACATACGCAGCTCCTCAATGGTTCATCACGACTGCTGAAACTAATAACGTGAAACTATTTACAACTGGAGAGTTCCGGTTCCCAGAGACGCTCCGAACACACGAGTCAGGTGGAGGTCGTTGAACTCGGGTGTGACTCAGGTGCAGACCAATCACAGGACAATCAGACGAGGACACGGAGCCACACTGATACAAACGGGTTTTTCAAAGAGGTGAAGGCGTCGACGAAAAACCTCAGGAGCATTTATTTTGAAATGTACACAAGTTAAAACATTTTGAACACTCACATCATCGGACTCTCAGTCATCTGGAAACACAAGCTCATCTGGAGTTTTCAGTGTTTGTGACGATGTTTCGTGACGGATAAATCATTTAGGTTAGTCCACGTCTGAAATGTTTCTACGATCGGAACTAGACGATCATGTGTCGGACAGTTTATCCTCGACCTGTTACTTCTCAGGTCTGGTTGTTTTTTCTTCCACTATCTGCAGCAAATCTTTGTTGAAATAAGAAAAGAGTCGAACGAAGCCACAAAGATTTTCATGAGATGATTTCTCCACATGATGACGAGCGAGAGAATCCATGTTTCACGCAGTAATGTATGTATGTGATGTAACACGGGGACAGAAACAGCAGAAGTATATCCCAGGGTCAGTTGACCTGACGTCTCTTTCAAGAACCATCCGCTCCGCTGCCGCTCGCTAACTAACCACATGCATTAGAGCTAATGAAAGCATTTCAAAGTCACATCCTTTATTCATTCATTGGAGCAGAGCATCACTTAATTGCTGTTTTGAAGATCCAGCGTTCACCAGCAGCCTGATGGGAGATAAGAGAAACGCGCTGGTGACCCGACGATGATCCTGGAGGATCAAGTGCCAAACTCAAAGATAAGAGCCTGAGAGAAGAGTGTGAGCAGCACAAACTTCAGCGAGCGTGGCGGCGAGTTATTGAAGGAGGCAGATGTGTGCTGTGGGGGAGAGTACGGCAGGGGCGTTGACTTTTTCACCAAAGGAGGGAAGATAAGCGAATGTGCTGTTTCCGAGGACAACGGGAAGGTCACCCCTCCACTGGAGACCCAGCGGGGGGGAGGGGGGGGAGAACAGTTGATGGCGAACGGCGAAATGGCCCAAATCGGCTCCGCAGCAGCGAGGGGAGCTCCAGCAGAGGTAGCGGTCAGAGTTTGAGGGCGAGCACGAGGACAGACGACAGCCTTTGGAGCGCGGCCAGGAGGGAGTCACTGTCGTCCAGATGACCGAAGCTCGTGCGAGGAGTCGAGGCCGACGCCATTCTGCAAAAATTCTGCAGGACGGTTCACATGAGCCGTGCTGAGGGCGGAGGGGGGGGGGGGCAGCGGAGAGTTAGCAGAGTCAGAATAACGGATACGGGCCGAACGGCTTTTCAGAAACTATAACGACAAACGGAATCATCGGAGACGTGAGATGTTGTCTCAGGAAAACTCTTCATCGTCACCCGGGGTGACACTTCCTCACCCCTGTGATGTCACTCTGTGGCTGTATGTTTAAGGCGGACACGTGTCGGTTGCCAGGTTACAGAAATGTAAGAGTTGATTAGTCATTGTCTTCGCTCACACGAGGAATGAGTTGACTCCCGCGAGCTGTTTCCAGAGAACTTAATGATGACTAATTATAAAAGCAGGTTATGTAAAACAGAGTCTTACCACTAACACGAGGATCATGGGACCTTGGTAGATGTAATCAGTGTAAACACCCGCTCGCTTCCCGAACCAGCACCTGAGACAACAACCAAAACAAACAGTCGTGTTCACTTCCAACAGGTCGGATGTATTTGTACTGTCACTCGTCGTCCTCCGTGAAACAACCCACACTTCAGGTGGTGTTGACATCAGGTTTACGACCTGAGGTTTCAGCAGTGGACGGTGATCATAACGTCAAGTACACAGCGTTCGGATAATATTATAACCGACAGCTCGTCACCGTCTGTTTGTGGATCAACAAAAAAAAACTGCTCGACAGATTTCAAGAAAAAGGACGTGATCAGGAAACTGATCCAGGATTCTGCTCTACCGTTATTATGGGATGAGCTTATTTATTAATTAATTAATTTTTTACATTTTCATTGATTTCTCAGAGACTCTTGATTTATGTTTCATAAACGTGCAGACTTGGATTGTGTGTATTTGTGTTGTGTGTTTAATGGTGTTGTGAGTCTTTGCTTCAGTTTTGTGATTCTTGTGATTTCCTGTTTCTCATTGTTCACTTCCTCTTTGTTTTCACACCTGAGCCTCGTTGTCCGTCCTCCCTTCAGTATAAAGGCTTTCGAATCAGATGTGGGTTTTTTTCCTGGCGCTTTTCCTTTGTCTCTTTTTGTTATTTGTGTATTTTGTATGTTTTGTGTGTGAGTGTGTGTATTTCTATTTTTATGGACAAACAGCTCGATTGGAGCAGAATCAGCCTGATCCTTAAAGGGTTTTAAATCACAGATGAAACCTCGAGCAGTCGAGCTCATCCCTCCTCAAAGGCCCAACAGACCCTTAGATCCAATCAAGCTGCACCAAATTACACACACTTATAAATATCAGTTGTTCTTCATCAAGCTCCACGAATTATTCTCTTAGAAATCAACCAAAATGTCGGAAAACCTCCTTTTTCACAATGTTGAGCAAAGTGAAAATGATAAATCTAGATTTGCACAGATCGATGTAATGATTCAATTTTCAATCAATTAAGAGACATAATTAAATCAAATTAAACCTTCGGTCAAAGAGGAAACGCTCTGGGCGGAAGTGATGTGAGTGTAATGACAGCAGGTTATTAATAGAAGCTCGTGTCTTTGATTCAAAAGCAGTTTGACTTTGCTTTTTATCACCAGAGCAAAGAAAACGAGTTCAGAGGGAGGATCTTACTTCTCGTTGTCGTAGTAGAGCTTTCCAATGGCCCACGCCACGATTATGGGGAACGGTATACCTGTGAGGCAGAAGAGACAAAGTCACACATCACATTGTCTTTCTGTTCAGACCTCAGAACGCCCCTCCAGGGATTTCTCTCTGCAAAATGAAATCCTTTTTCTTTTGTCCCCCCCCCCCCAGGCGTCGCAGCGGCCCCTGCCAAGTTCTGTCAGGAGCGATTGTTGCTGGCGTGCAGCGATCGGCTGATTGGAGCCAGGACCTGTCACCGGCTGAGTATTTCTGTGTGAATGAGAGAAAAGCCTGACGCCCGCTGACGAGGATGCAGAGTGATCTTCTGACGAAGTGACTGGTAAGAGAATAATAACAACCAGCGAGCGGCCATTACTCACAAGTACATGACACTGAGACGAGCGCCAGGGCCTCTCCAGCTGCCACGTTACACACGAGTACTCTTACGCTCTTGGATCTATATCTTCTTCTCCTGACGAGGTTTTACTTTTATTCGCTACGACCTGCTACTTGAAACATCCCATATTATGCAAAATACACTTTTTTTAGTTTGAAAATGTCGTTTCCTAACCGGAGAGTCGTCGTATGGATTTATCCTCAGAGCGAGTTGAGTGAATTATTAATGTGACATGAGTCTCAGTTTGATTCGCACGGATACAGTCGATACAAACGACCTTCACTTAATATTTTTAATCTGAACTTCTACTGGAGTGTGTGCACACGCCCACAGTCAAGGCCCCAGATTAGATGAAGATAGGAGATGAAGATTTTCTTGTTGTTTTCCCGTCTGCACCCCGCTGCCTTCATCATCTAGAGAGCGGAATAAAACGTATTTATTTTCCTGAAACGTTCTGACGTCTCCTCTTCTCACGGAGCCTTCACACTCGCCCTGGGGAAATATAATCCAGCCGGCACAATACACCTAATCTCTGCAGCTCATAGTTTGGTTTGACAGTGTGAAGCGCAGCGTTAGTGGACTCCACATCGACGCATTTCTCAGCTGCCACATGAAATCCTGGCGTCTCCATCACGGTGGAGTCTCCCATTGTTGAGCAAATTTTATTTTGAAATGAAACAGAAAGGGAGATTTTCAGGTTCGACTTCATGGGATCGTTTAAAATCTCGTTTTTAAACTGTAATTAAAGGCTTAATTCAAAGTTACTAAGTATTTTACTGTAAAGATCCATTAAAAGAAATGAATGAGAATCAAAGTTTGTGTTTCCATGTTGTTGTTGGACTTTAGGTTCAATCACAGGAAGTTGAGACGGCATTAAACAATAGAAGAAGAAAGAGAAGAGGAAGCAGCTGCAGCTCCAATAATCACATGTTTCTAAAAAACATCCGACAGACGTGAGCCGCGGCCTCGTGTACGTACACCAGCCGATGCAGATGAACATCCACTTGCGCAGCTTGTCGGTGGAGTAGGTGAGGACGATGGCGGTGTGCAGGTAGCAGCCCTCGCCAAACATCCAGAAGAAGTTGGTGGAGTGGAAATAGTTGAAGGAGGCGGTGACGAGGCGACACCAGATCTACGAAAACAGATCAAACACGTGAGCACGATACCAGCATGCTGACAGAACCCTCATTTTGTGTATTTGTACAAACTCTTGTATTGATATGTTGTATTTATACTGTTTACACGTTTGGGAGCTCAGTTACGGTTCCAGTGTTTCTGTTTTCTTGAAATTGATTTTTATGGAAATGAACCGACTTCAAGTAAATAAATAAAGTGAATAATCTAAAAAAATAATCAATACGATGTGAACAGGATTTTTCATTGAAATATATTGAATGATTTTCACGTCTCAAATTCAATTACACCCGATTGACTGATGTTTTTTTCATTTCATTTAAAAAAATCTTTATTCTGCCGTGTGTGAGTTGATCAATGAAGTCGCGTCTGGACGAAAATGTTTCTGATCTACTGATGTGTGTGTGTGTGTGTGTGTGTGTGTGTGTGTGTGTGTGTGTGTGTGTGTGTGCGTGCACGTGGTAATGAAAGCATTGATCTGTGACACGCACCACGTTGCTCTCGTGCACCTCGGGGCTCATGGTCATTTGGACGATGAACCAGGCGGCGTTCCTCAGGATGAAGGCGGTGATGAGGTTCCAGTGGATGATGTTTCTCAGGCAGCGGATGCTCCTGCAGAAGAGGAAGAGGAGGAGAAACAACTGAGAGGTTTTTCTCTCCTGCTGCGAGAGGAGAAGAGGAGACGATGTGAAAACTAAGAGACGCGAAACGACTTGAATTAAACATCTTCTCCTGCTGAGTCCAGTTCCTGAACAAAGACGTTAAAATGAGATCAGACTCAGAGCAAACAAAGATGGACGACACCATCCCAGAAGAGAAGCCAGATCATGAGACTGACTCCTGATTGGTCGATACCACGGCCCCATGGAATGACGTCATCGTGTTTGTGTCCGGGATGTTTCGGCTTCACTTCTGGAAGGAGGGAGGACGTGGAGACCTGTCGTCCGTCCCTCGGAAAAAACAGACGAAGAAGAACAACAGAGCGAGTCGTCGCCTCTGAGGTCGTTTCATTCCCACAGTTTGTGTCGCGTCCTGAAACTCTGCTGGGTTTTTTTTTAATGCTGCAAATAAATCGACCTCAAGACACAATTAAAATCTGCCCAACCGAGCTCCGAGCGAGCGGTCGAAAATAGACGCTCCCGACTGATCGGACACGACGACCCTCATCACCATAGCGACGGCCTCCTTCGCTGTCACCAGCTGACGGCGTTGTCCGCCTCCTCCCCTGTCGACCATGAGTGACATGATTTATTTTTCAGCGTGCATCAATTCTTAATAGGTGTCACTTGCTGCAGCTTTGTGCTGAGTCAGCAGACGTGCACGAGCAGAGCACGAATCATTGAGCCTCTTTACTAATCAGCTTAAAGAAGCTAACGGCCTCATCATGTAAATAACGTTAATATTGCTAGAAAAGAGAAAAAAAAAAAACCTTCAGGGTGTAAAAAAAAAAACATCCATTGGAGGATTGGAAATCTTTTTTCAAACGGGCGTCTTCATTACTCTCTGTGACCTCACTTCCCTCAGCGTCCTCCCGGAGGCTCCGACCTGACGCCTCATCATTAAGAGGCCGAGCGCTCCTGCAGACACGTTTTCATTAAAGACACAGTGACGTCGATTTGGAAAATAAAGGTTTTCATCTCGTGCTTCTGCTTCTTCCGTTCTGCTGGTTCCTGTCGCGACTGAGTTCTTCCTATTCGTGCCGTTTCATTTCGAACATGTGTATTTCATAGTATTGTTTTACTGCTGTAAACGTACAGACATATATTTTATTCATGAGCAGTGATATATTGAAATTCCTCCGTCGGCTCAGATGCGACGAGGAGCGACCCCTCCTCTCGTATCACGACGATGACAGGTTGATGACAGCAGAGGTCAGAGGTCAGCGTTTGGATTTCCGCTGGTAAACATCTTTCAGAGACAGCGCGGACGCCGTCTTCTTTATTCATCTCCTCGTCTCCTCCAGATCAAACAACTCGGGTGGAGGAGGTGAGCGGTCGACTACACACAGATAATTACTTTTATTCCCATCATGCATCACCAGTGTGATTACCTTCAGAGTTACTGTTCCCGTCAATGAACCCAGCAACTATGTGTTGTTGTGCTCAGCATCGCTTTCAAACTCGGTGAGCGAGCGGACGTGTTGCTGAGGTTTCTAACACGTGACGGACGTGAAACTGGAAGAACACAAAATATCTTCTACACGTAGAAGACGGAGACGGCGACTTGGAAAGACGAGGAGATTCCAGATGTCTTGGTGATGAGGGCCGACGCCGTGTGGACGAGCTGTAAACAACAACAACGCACAATTTAAACGCCATGTCCCGCCTCCTGCTGCTCTACAGGCTCCACCCCTCACCTGAACGCTCCCCACATGTTCCTGTTGTTGTGAACGAGTCTTCACTGACTACACAACAGACATTTTCCAGAGTGTCTCGTCTTTTCAGATCTCCCTCAGAATGTCCCGCTTGTCTCCAGCAGGGTCATTTTCCCTCGTTTCGTTTTTCGTCTCCGGTTCCGCGGCCGGAGCGTCGGTCTTTCCCTCCGTCACCGACCTGCAGCAACCTTCCTTTCAATGGCTCAGTCTCATAACAAAGAGCGGAAGGTGAGTGAGTGAGTAATAAATGCCAAACTCCTTCACTGCCCCCCCCACCTCTGGGCCATTTTTAGCCGGCTGACACTTGTCGTCCCCGCCGCCCCTCCCTGTCCGAGCCGCTGTGGCCCAGGAACACGGGTTGTGCATAAACGCCGTCCTCTGCAGCTTCTATTTATTACATCTCTCTGTGGCCTTTCACGCTTTTCTCACCGCCCGGGGGTGTCTGAGGGATCGATAGCGCCCCGGCTGCAGAGGGTGCTAAGACCTTCTCTCTCGTTAATGCACGGTTTGCTTGGGTTTGTCGCAGAAACCCATTCCACGTCCACCAGTCGTCCCACCAGGCCTCCGCTACACGGTTTTGTTTTTTTTTTTTTCTTCCAGAGATCGGTCTATTATTCCCATTTGTGGGGGAAACGTGCCCTAGTTTTTCTGGGCGTCTAAAGCCTTTTACATCTGCGGGCTTGAGATAGGGACGGTTTCATCCCATGACCAAACGGTTTTTGAATAAGAACGAGAGGCGCTTTGAACGAGGGATCTCCAGAATACTGACGTTTCTGTCACATCGAGGATGTGTTTGGGATTATCAGCTGGTGGAGACGCTCACCTCAGACACAAGAAGAGGAAGAAGGCGACGAGCAGAGCGACCATGGAGATGAAGTGACCCAGGAAGTTTATGATCACAGCGATCTGGTAGTGCATCTTGGACTTTTTCTGCAGAGAGGAGGAAAACACAAGAAGAGTTTGATTTTCAGAAAGACAGGAGCCGATGTTCAAACATATTCAACAGTTTCTTTTTTCACTGACAAATAAACTGAATTTATTCCATTAAAAAGCAAAATCTGACAAACATCTGAAATATATCACGAACTATACGACGGCATCCTCCCTTGTTTTTGCTTTGGTTGGTTTTTTGGTAGTTTTGTGTCTTTTTATAGAAGTTTCTCATCTTTTGGTCATTTTTTGTAACGTTTACAGCAGTTTTATTTCTTTCTGTGCACATTTTGCATGTTTTTACCTCTTTGTGGTCTTTTGTCTCATTTTGTGTTGGTGTCTGTTTGGACATTCTTTATATTTTAGTGTTTTTTGTGTCCCTTTGTTGTTGTTTTGTCTTTTTTTCTGTCTAATTTATTATGTTTTTGTTGTCGTCTCATGTGTCTCTGTAGTTGTGTGTCCTTTTTATTGTTGTTTTGTGTCTTTCTGTGCATGTTTTGTGTCACTTTGCATCTTCTGTTGCAGCTGTTTGACTCTTTGTGTCCCTATTGTCCTTAAATAGCTGGTTTGTGTCCCTTTGTCTTGTTGTTTTGTGTCTCTGTGAGGATTTTGCATCTTCTGCAGCTCATTTTTGTTCTTTTGTCCTTGTTTAGAATTTGGAGTCTTTTTATGTCCCTTGTTTTTTGTCCTTCAATATTTTGTCTTGTTGTTGTGTCTCTCTGTGCCGACGTTGTTTTGTGGACGATATTCATGTCTCTCTGGTGGTTTCATGGATATTAACCTTAAGAAAAACCACCTTTCACCTTATTACTCCTGCAGCGCGGGCCCCTACGGGAGCCAATCAGATTTGAAGATGTCCGGTACCGCCCCCCCCCCCCATCCCGTCGCTCTGGCCCCTCCCCTGGTTTTGCAACACGAACTCGTGAATCGTGCACAGTCTCGACACGAGGTCTCCTGCTGCAGCTGGAGCTTTTTACATCCAACATAAAACATCGTCCTGTGAATCTCTGGCTGAGACTCGCAGTCTGTGACTCACACATCCATTGTGATCGGCTTCCCCCCACACTACGGACAGTAATCTGCGCTGTAAGTGGATTTATGTAACCTGCTGGTGTCTACGCGCAGATTAAATGTTTAATCCCCACCCTGCAACCCGTCATCTGTCCCATTCACTGTATTTTGGTGCAGTGGCTGAAATCTTTAACTCTCTCTGAGGCTGCAGTGGACAGATGGTGCAGAATCTTCGAGTAACACAACCGACTCTTTTCTCCTCAAACACGACTAAACAACAGGTTCGGAGTAAATACGGGGAAAAATAAACTCTGACTCCACAACAGGAAGTACACGACGCCACAAGAGGTCGCTAAAACGTAAATGCTGCATCGGCCGAGCACGACGCGAGAGTTGGGATTGAGAGTTGCTGCACCACCACCAACATGCACATCCTTGATTATTGACGTGTTGCTCACTAAACTTCAGTTTGTTAAATTAATTATCGACCACGTCTCCCTCCTTTGTTGTCGTAACAGGATTTTCTCACAATAACCGAAGATGTTCCTTTAGAACGTGGAGAGAAACAATCTCATGATCTAACAATGTTCTTTTGTTAACGAGTGTGACGTCACTCATTGGTTTGTGAGCTGCCGTTTTTTTAAGCCTCCACTGGTGAGAGGTACAGTCGTTCTCTCACAGACTTCTATAGAAACAACCAGTGGAGTCGCCCCCTGCTGGTCATTACACAGAACGCAGGTTTCATTGGCTTGGTTTTCCACACCTGGAGAATACGTCCGTGACTTTCAACAATTCAACTGTTTGTTTATTGTCGGTTTATTTTTCTGCAGGATTACGCAAAAACTACTGAATCGATTATCTTCAAACTTGTTGGAGGAACGGAGACGAAACAGTTTTTACTAACTTTAACTTTAAATTAAGGAGGAGACATTCCTTGGCTGAAGTAGCTCTCTGCTGAGTGACGTGTTTATTCTTGTGTTTTATTGCCGACATCTTCTGTTTTCAAGCTTCAGTTTTACACCTTGAAATGCACTTAAAAAGCACTTTATTTTAATGTCACTTTGTTAGATCCTCTCTGCGAGTGTGTTCCTGAACGTCCTCAACGTTCGAGGTAAATCTTTTTTGTTCAAAGATGCCACACAAAGACGCAGCCTTCCTCAGAATAATGAAAAACAGCTGCAGCCTCTTTTCAAACAGCTTCAGAGTGAAAGAGGATTTATCTCAAGACTGAGAAGAGAACTCACAGAAATCAGATCAAAAGAATCAGAGCTGAAATAAAAATAATAATAATAATAATATGTTATCAGTCTACATATTATTCTATTTACATTGTATATTTGATCTAACTGCTCTGTGGTTGTTTGCGTCTCCCAACCAGAGCAGTTTCAGTCCAAATTCTAAAACAAGATGTCCAGACTCAGAGGAGGTCACCGTGACCTTCGACCTTTGACCCTGACATCTAATCACTTCATCCGTGAGTCCAACTGAACATTTGAGCCAAATCTGAAGAAAATTCCTTCGTGGTGGTCTTAAGAACATCGTGATCACAGGAGTGTGGAGCACGACCAGGAAACATAATGAGATGTAAAAATCTAATTAAAAATCTATAAAAGCTTAATTGATGATTAAATTGATGAGCTCCTAGTTTCACACAAGGATTTCTTTTTGTGTCGGCTGCATATTTTAGCTTCTTTGCTCGTCCTCTGTCCCAGTTACACAGAGTGATAATAATAAAAAGGAAAAGCACGACGACGTTCCTCTGCGGCTGCAAACAAGCTGTAGATTCACAGTCACTATAAAGAGATCGTCTGAAGGAGAGAGAGGCAAGAAAAATGACTCCTGCTCTCAATGCACACATGAGAATGAACCGAGCTGCAGAGAATAAAGACTGGAGCAGACTCTGACTGCTGCAGGAGCAGAGGACACATAAATCAAGAGAACAGGAGCTTTTAAAACCGACGGCGGGGAGGAGGGGTGCAGGACGAGAGCACCGGATAAGACCCGCCCACTCGCCACCAGCCTCGGGTCCCACAGACTGAGAATCAAACCCGAAACTGACTCGCTGTCGTCTCGTACGAAAACAACAAAGCCACTTATCGCACGTTTGAGAAGATATCCTGCGGCGAGTCCCGGGAGGAAGAGAAGATTCTTTTCTCTTCGTTTTCCCCCTCAAACAAACTTTTCAATAAACGTTTGATCCGCTCGGTTTCACGCCCCCGCGGGACGATCCCGCTCAATACCGGCTGAACTTTAGGGAGACACTTCTTCAGCCCCCTCCCCCCTCACGTCAATCACACCTCTGCAGCCGCCGCCGCCACACTGTGATTTATTTCAGCCACAAAAGAGGAGGGAAAAAAATCAAAGACACATTTTAAAAGGTCAGACAGTCTATATCCATCTTGTGCAGGATCGATGGGACATCAGACTGTGGGAGCGTCTCCCAGAAAACATTCAGCGAAGGGTCTCAGTCAGTTTCAGATCTATGAAGCTTCAGGTTCTGCTGGTCGACGTGATCTGAAACTCACACTGAGGCGGCGTCACTGGATGTTCTTCAGTGTCGTGACTTCAGGGACTCCGCTGGCGTCTTGATTACATTTTAATTTTGGTGAAGATATGTAATGTAGTTTTATTTGACAGCTGCTTTATGAATAAAATCATAATTATTATAATTATTATAATCATTGTCATCTTTAGGATCTTTGTTTGGATTTCATGTGGAGTTTAGTTTGAGTTTAGACTCATTTCATTTATTATTCTCTTTTTGTTTGGATTTCATGGGGAGTTTGTGTTTTGGAATTTTAATTAGTTCAGTTCAATTTATATTATTTAAAATTTGGTAGTTTTGATTTTTACTTTGAATGTAGTATTTCCTGTTTTATTTTGTACTTCTCACTTTATCTGTCTTTACTTCCTGTTTTTACTTCCTGACTGTGACTGATGAGTTTCACCTGTGTTCACTTTCTGATCTTCTGTTGTTCCCTCATGTTCCCTCATGTTCTCTAATGTTCCTTCATGTTCCCTCATGTTCTCTCATGTTCCCTCATGTTCCTTCATGTTCTCTAATGTCCCTTCATGTTCTCTAATGTTCTCTAACGTTCCCTCATGTTCTCTAATGTTCCTTCATGTTCTCTAATGTTCCTTCATGTTCCTTCATGTTCTCTAATGTTCCTTCATGTTCCCTCATGTTCTCTAATGTTCTCTAATGTTCCTTCATGTTCTCTAATGTTCCTTCATGTTCTCTAATGTTCCTTCATGTCCTCCAGAGCTTCCTGACCAAACTTCCTGCTAACAGCCACTGTAAGTGTGTTTATTTACTCAAACCTGAATTCTCCTGTAGCTGTAAAGACTGTCTCTGTGATGAATGAACGAATGAACGAATGAATGAATGAACGAATGAATGAATGAATGAATGAATGAATGAATGAATGAACGAATGAATGAATGAATGAAGATATTCAGGCAGGAACAAAGTAAATAAGTCGTCAGTGATGTCTCATGTTTCTGACACTCGGGGTGAGTTTCTGCTCAACGTGAGCTTCAGATTGTTTCTCAGTTGTTTGTGCAGCTGTCGTGACGAAGGTTCGACCATGTTGTTGTTGTTGTCGTTGACCTTTGACCCGTCGGCTCAAACTCTCAGTCCAGCACCAAGTGTGTGTCCTCGGCTGAAAATACTTCAAACCCACCGTTCACTCCTTTTTGAGTTTGATGTTTGAGGATTAAATGAAAATGTGTTTGAACTAATTGAACCCGTTCGTCGTGAAAACTCGACTGTTTCATATTCAGATCCATCGGATCAAACAAACAAAGCCACCGTGAGATTTAAAATTTAAAAACAGCTCATTTACAAATGTTGAAGCCTGATTTGGGGTCAGCGTGTTCCGTCTGAAAAGCTTTGTCTGCCGTCCCAATTAAACCGAGCTCATCACATCTGTACGTCACAATGCAGCGTCCAGGTGGAGGAGAGAAAAACCATGTGAGTGAATCTGGAGCACAGCAGGAGCAGAGAAGACCAGGAGGAAATAATAATAACTTCGGGTTTTCCTTTTGAGAATTCACTGCAGGTTGTTTTTCCACCTTCTTACACGTTTATGAAAAAAGGCAATTTGAGTATTTTACACATTTATTTATTCATTTCTTTAGAAATTCATTTTTCTTCTACGATTATTCATTAATTTCTATATTTATTTATTAAATTTCTACATTGATTCATTCATTAAATGACAATAATATAAATAAATGAATGAATATAGAAATTCCAAAAATATTTTTCTGTCACAATCTGTTATTATCGTTTCGTCTATTTCTGTGTTTCACCGTGTTTCTATTTATGCTCATGTCGTTTCTTTGTCCTTCGTAACACTTGAAACCAGCCGAGCCTCAAACGTCCAGTGAATTGACATTAAAGCAGCGGTGCCAGCTCTCGTTAACGGCACATGCAGGACGGTCATTGTGCGTTTGAAGCTGATTTCTTTCATGTGATGCTCTGGGACATTGGCTGCTGCGTTCACAGTCATTTTTAATATCCTTCCATCGCCGCGGGCCCCGAGAATCCAGAGCCTGAATCCATATTTACTATAAATAAGCCTCGGGTGAAGCCGCAGCTCTCATCTCCCACAGCTAACCCCGTCCCTGCTGCTGCTGCTCTCAGATTATCGCATGGGGCTGTTTCATGCTTTGCCATGAAAAGCTTCATTAATCGGAGCATGTGCACACAAACACACTCTTACCTCCTCCAGGATGGCCTTGCACATGGAGTAGTTCCCCTTCAGCGCCCACGTCCCGTTTGAGAGACATTTCCTATAAACGTTATCTGGAAACAAACACAAAGATGTTTTTAAAATGTGATCATCTCATCTCCGGTTGTTTTCCTCACTGTTTTAAAATGTTGTGAATGAATCTTAAGCTCCTCAGATCCCTGGAAATACTCAGGACGTGAATTCCTGCCGGCGCCGTGACCTTTTCCAGACTAATAGGGAGAGATATCATTAGAGGAAGTCGTGGAGAGCTGTGATCTTTCACACGTCGGCTGTCAGGACAGTCTGCCACCCTCCGCCCGAGCACCGTTATTATTCTTTACATTTTGACGCCGTCCCCTCCCTGAGTCCTCCTCCACTGACCAAGTGTTCAACCCACGTTCCTCCAGCATTTTGTCACAATCGTTTTGTGTTGAGCCGTTTTCACAAAAGATGTTTTCCTGCATTCTTTGAGAAGCAGGTCGACCACTTCCTCACGTAAACGGCCCATTAGTTTGCAATTTTACTGCAAACTGTGAAATTAAAAGGTATATTTTAAAAGTGAAAGACTTGAGGCGAGAGAGAAACAGCACAGATGTTTTTCCTGTTTACGAAAACATATCTTTCCTTCACATTGCTGGATAATGGATGGAGGGATGGAGGGATGGAGGGACGGGTGGAGGAGGGGGAGTGTGCACGAAGGCTCTGACAAACGACGAGTAAAATTACTTTTTTTTTTTTTTTTTGTCGGCCCGCTGCATCTCTGGACGGAAATGAAATTATCTGTAACACATTTCACATTTGTCATTTCACATTTCTAAAGATGAAGGAATGAAACTCATCAAAACGTCCACAGTGGAAATGCGGCGCGGCGGGTTCAGACGTGTTGCGAAGACATTATTCAACATCGTCCAAGAGGCAACAGGTGAAGCCGCTGGATTTCACGGCCTGGGAATCAGACGTTTGATTTAAAGATGGAGTGGAATCAGATCAGTGCGGTGTCGGCTGTGTGAACAGGTGGGAGTGATTAGCAGGAGCTGAAGGCCGCGGAGTCGTAAAAACTCAGTTTGGTCAGATTCTCGTTTCAGCCACTTAATCGCTCGCACCTGAACCGAAGCGCTTCTCCCTCGACTTGCACGGACAGATCTGACCCTGCTCTCGAGGAGCGGCGTCTCCACGGGTCGTTAGGCACCGACTGCAGCGACCGTCACAGCCGGCTGAGTGACGGTGGTGGAAAAAATACGATCTGGATCCAGAAGTAAAAGCACAAACAACAACATAGAAATTGCAAATGGATGTTCTGCATGAAGGATTTTCACTACATCTATTTTTTCCCCTGAGACTGAAGCTTTGTTATAAGATACGACACTAATAGGTCGATAAAAATGATCTGTCAGTGTGAAGGCAGCGTTTTTCAGTTCACTTCTTCATCTACGGTCAAGTCCAGTGGTTCCCTACATGAGGGTCGGGGCCCTCTAAAGGGTCACCGGATAAAACCGAAAGGTCGTGAGATGATTAACGGAAGAAGAAACATAAATCTCTTCTGATATTTAACTGTAAAAATGAAACACGAGGCTGAATTTCACCACAACAACCTTTTCTGCTCAAGCTTTTTTTTAAATAAAAGTGAATCATTCGATTATTTCGATAAATGATCCCATGGAAAATGTAAAAACCAGATCCGGGTCCATATTTTCTACAAACCGCGTGTTTGTTTTTCTTTACTCGCTCTTCTCCTTTCATGCTAAAGTCAAAATGTCATTAACGAAAGCATAAACACGCACGTACATGTGCACACACACAAACAAACACACGGTGCGGAGTTTCAAAATGTCACGGGGAGACGATCAGACACCTGGCGTCCTGGCATTTGGAAACATTCCTGCTTTCCCCATCAGCGTTATTACACAAGAAGGACATTTTCAAATCGGTGTGTTCGGAGATAAGCTCCCTGAGATGTGAAACACACCACGGGGATAAAGCAGCGCGTATCAAACGCATCCACATTAGTGCTCTCGTCCTGAGACGAAGGCAGATAACCCTAAATACGTGCTTTAATAATGAGATTTTTTTGGGAGGGTTAGAGATAAAACAGGAGTGGGTTGCCTGAGGGCAACGATGTGCAATGAGCTGGATAAAAATAGCATGTTGACAGTGTAAGGGAACTGTCATCCCCAATCAAGATTACCTAGCTCGTGATATTCCCTAAACCCCCGACGCAATATCCTAGAGAGCTTTAACGTCTGCGGAGAATCATGTCGGAAGTCAAAAGTTAAGATTGACAAAGTTCACACACACGCAAATCTCTCGGACTTCCGGATTTTAAAAAGTATTTATTTGGATTTGAGTCTGTGTTGGATTTAAAATGTTTATCATCCTGAGGAGAATTAATTTTCTGATTTCAGACTCGAGGGCTTCTGTAATTCTGTGCACTTATTTAAATCTAATTTACATGACGCTGCGTGATTGTCCTGAACTCTCCTCAGGCTCCACGGTCACAAATAATTAGAATTCAGTTCAGTTATACGGAGAGTTTTTTAAAAGAAGGAGCAGACGGAAGAAAACAAACATCACAGACCACGGAGACATAAAAACAGATATTATGTCCCAACACTTTATAACCAAGTGTGAACGACATGTATTTAATTAATAAGCACATTTCAAAGCCTGGTGTTAATCCTCTCTGAGTTTCTTTTAATGCGCCGTCGTTTCCTGTCAGTTTGCATGAGAAGTGATGAAAGGAGTTTCACAGCTGAAGCAAACTGAGGTGGATTTAATTCCCATTTGTTAATTATTGTGTTGTTCTTGGATCAGAGCTGCAAAACCCTGCAGACGAGAGACGATGAATAAAGATGTGGCGTCTCCGCTTCCTGTCACTATACAAAAGCTACAAACACACCGGATACGGGCGACACCATCTTGTGTTGGTGACGCCAGAGTTTGTGCAGCTGTGATCCCGACGTGGTATCGAAGTCTCAGCCTGTTTCTATATCAAATGACTAGTTATATATATATAGATATATATATGTTTCCCCTGCTCCCAGTCTATATGCTAACTTCTGGGACGCTCATACAGAACATGAGGTTGTTGTCACGGAGCAGCTGCGTCCTCCTGCACAGAGGTTGCAGGGAGTCGAGCGCTGACGGCAACGTAAAGCATCATTTGCAGGGGTCACGAGCTCAAGGTCCCCGAAATATCTGCTGACTTCACGCGGCTGCCGCTGACAAACTGCTGATGTGCCAGCGTTTACGTTAACGGCAGGAGGGTTTGTGTCTGGAGGATCTCGGGAGGCTCAGGGGCGGATTTGATTCCACGCCGCGTAGCACGTATTTCAGTTTTAATCTTTGCTTAGTGGCCGGGCATTGTTATTTCTGAACGGGTGTCAAAAGCCAGGTGGTAAATCCTCCCCGCGGAAACACGAGCTCTGGGTTCATGTGGCTGGAACACATGGCAACAGTCCAAGCTCCTGCAGCTATCCGCTTTTCATTTTATTTCCAAAACGCTGCTGAGTAACAAACGTCGGCGTGCAGTGGGAACTCTCTGCGGGTGAAAAACGCACAACAGAGCAGAAACGTTGCTGTAATTGCACAACACGCACAAGCAAACGTGCTGACCCACATATTCACACATGCTCAGCGCATCAACGCGTCGGACCAACGGCTGCAGCTACAAAGCATCTTCCTCCTTCTCCTCTGTTGTGGAGCACGACTGTAATTAACTCCAGCATCAGCTGCAAGAAAATGACATATTATTCACACTAAACGAGACCGAACCCTCGAACGTGGAGGAAAGTGTAAAAATATCTGAGATGTAACATGATGCGTTCACTCGTTATCTAATGTGAAGTCAGTGTAAAAGGTTTGACGTGTTTTTTTGTTTTTCCTTTATGATAAAACTTCAGATCCGTTCACAGCCGGACGTTGTTTCCTGTTCGAGTTCGTGTGGAGTCGTGTTGTTTCAGAGTCTCGGTCTGGAGACGCTGCTCAAAGGAAATTTACCTGAAGAGGTGGTTCACCTGGAATCTGTTACACACAACAGATGCACAACAGACACAACAGGGAAAGAACAAAACAGACAGAGGACAGACAGAGGACAGATGCCAAAGAGACAAAGAACAAACCAAACAAAGAGAAAATTGTCGCTGAAGACAGAAAAGACAGAAAACAAGCAGAAGTGAAGATTTTCCGATAGTTTGAGGATTGAAACGAATCAATCAATTAATGAACTGATTATCAGGAGATTATTTAATTTCTCTCAGCGTAAATAATATTAAGTAACAGCACACAGTGTACTTTTACTATTCCTCCTTATCTATGACCTAGAACTGAGTATTCAAACCAGCTGGATTCTGGGAAAAGAAAACGTAACTGCAGCAAAACAAAACAGCAGCTTCATTAGTGAAACTTTCCACCGTGAAGCATCGACAGTTTTCAGGTGAGCAGTTTATACCTGAGCTCTGAAAACACGCCGCCCTGCTGCTCATGGAAAACTCTGCCGACGCTCCTCCAGCCGAAAGAAACGTTTTAAGTTTATTCAAACTGGAAACAGGTCGACGGCGCGCTGAGGGGAGCGGATGCCAGTTTTCACGCTGGCTGTGTTTTCTGGCTGGTTTGTGTTTGGTGCTGCAGAACGAGACGCCTCCAGGGTTCAACTGTGCAGTCTGTTTTCAAACGGAGTCTACAGAGACCAGAATAATCTACTTTCATACAAATAACAAACACAATAAGACTTTTAAACAGGGTAATCTTGTTGTGTGAACATAAAACACTGACCTGCTCCTGCTGGAACACAAATGTAGGAACAGTGGAGGAAAAGATTCGGAAGAAAACAACTGGTTATCGACGTGAAAACTGTTTGGTATGTTTATATTTGGGGGTGATCAATCTTTCCTTATTATACAGCATTAATTGACAGTAGAAATGAGTTGTGTGCGAGACAGAGGCTGAAAGAGGAGCTGCAGCTGAGCAGAACATGTCTCCTTTTAAAATTGAAATCGTTTTCTTCTCCTGCGTGGAGCCGAAACAAATTTCCTCACTTGTCATTTTTCCAAATCTAACAAGTCGAACCATGGTGATAAATCCCTGAAGTGTGGGTGTAATGAGGCGGCTTTGATTTTGTATTTTCTGCAGCGCACTGCATCAATGTTTGTTAATGAGAGAAACTACCATGTGTATTTCGCAGGAGTCTGACTGAAGCACATCACTTCACATCTTCTCCTTTCACACGCTTGCACGAGTCCGGGAATTAATATTCAACGCAGGCTCCTCCGAGCTCATTCAGCAAAAAGATGCGTTGCATTCTCAGTGAGGGAGCATGAGGGTGAGGCAGGGTGACGGCTGTGGCCCCCCCCCCCCCCCCAGTGACCGCCAGCCCTACTAGAAATAAAACTACCACCCTGCTCCGACTTTACAACGGGAGACTCAGAGAAATGGGCATCCACCCACGTGCACAGGCACGCGTATGAAAATCCGCCGTCCTCCCTCTGGGGACCATTAAGGGAAAGTCAAGCTTGGCTACAAATGGCGAAGGGGTTTGCGGGTGGGGCGAGACGTGCAACAACATGGACGGTTACGCCAGGCTGAGTCAGGGACTCAGAGGAGGGGGGGGGGGAACTCGGTGCCACGAGCACCTGTCATGAATCAGCAGCTGATCGGTCTGGACAACGCCCCCCAGATGTCCGTCATTTCCTCCGTGCGAATGTTTGACAACATGTTGTAATCGTCTGCGAGAGCAGCATCGATATCGAGGAGCTCGGGATGATCCTCTCCTCTTTCTACTGCTGCGACGCTGATTTATACCTGAAAACATTTACTTCAGGCTGCAACGTCCTCGTGTCTGTTTGATAAAACCAGAGATTTAAGAGATTTAATTAAAAAACGGACCAAGTGGCATCATGAGAATAAAATCCTGTAGCTCAGCAACGGACGATTCGACCTGGATCTAATTTTGGAAATCCGGCCTGAGTCCTGATTCATAGAACTGTTGCTTCATAGTACTGCTGATCACAGCAGGGGGCGTGTTCACACCTGCTGCTATTTATACCTGGTGTCGTGTGAGTTTGGGATTGTGATCGGATCAAACATGAAAGTACAGAATCACCCGAGATCGAGGACGTAGTGACTGTGGATAAAGACCTGGTATAAACGTCATCAGGTTAAAATCATATCCAGATTATTTCTTGATGCAGAATCCGTGTTTTGTGAAACCGCTGCAGAAACAATCATTTGCATCGAGTCGGGGATTTAAGATCCGTTCAATCTTCCCGTGGATTCGTCGTCTTCTCTGCGGTTTGAGAAGTTGACTTGTGTCCTCGTGCACCTGAACCCTGCAGTTATCTCCCTCTGGATCTCTGGACAGCAGCTACTTCCACTCAGGCTCCTAAGTGCCCACTCTTCTTCTGCCCTTGTCTTCACCTAAAGACACTTATTTCTGTCCTGATACGACAAACATCCATACGACCGCCTCCTCCGTCTCGTCACACTTCACCGGGATGAGACGGAGGAACCTTTGTCTCGGCATTTTACTAATCTCTACTTTTTAAAAATGTATGAGTGTTGAATACGTGCTTGTTTATGTATTAAAACATATAAATGTTTAAAGTGAATTATGGGAGGGACAAGCAGGATATCACCAACATTACCATTTCCATTACTAATACTTTAATTATTCATGTGTTGATATATGTGTGTCTCAAAAGGCACTTTGAAATTAAAAGTATTAATATTTATTATCACGAGTGGGGGTAAAATAATAATCATCATCTGTTGCATCATCTATCTCATTCCAATTATACAAATATTTCAATTAAACATGTATTCTTTTGTTATGAGTTAATAATTAAAACAAATAATTAAATAGAATATAACACATTAAACTCATTAATAATACAATCACCACATAAACATATTATATTTATCAATAACGAGACGCGCACCATAGAACCAGAGGAACCGATATCACCAGATCATAAAATGGAAACTCAGTTAAGAGCATTTCACACGTTCTTTGGCAACAAAAAATATTTTAATGTCGAGCAGTTTGAAATGTGATGGCTGCAGTTTTCTTCAGCTCCACTTTTCCTCCAATCACTGAGCTGTAAACGAGGGACGAGCGTCCTCCGTCAATCTAATGACGTCCGACATGTGTTCGAGGTTAAACTGAGTCGTTAGACCTGAGAGAACTTTAAATACGAAATACTATAAAACTCTATGTGCAGCTCAGGTGGAATCAAACAGACAAACCGGCTGCTGAGCACAGACTCATGAAAATACTTTGTGTAAGTAAGAAAGACTCCAGACTGAAACCACGAGCTGGTTTACAGACACTTCAATGATCAGTCTGTCGATTCCATGACTAACTAATAACATATTCATAGTAACTTTGAGTCCTCTTGTAGTTTTGTGTCTCTATGTGGTCGTCAAATATTCAGAGACAAACAAACCGGCGAGCGATTCACGTGAAACAAAGGAAGAAGAACGTTGTTTGTGAATCAAACTATTCTCATTGTGCGTTCCTCATGAAGCGCACATCGTTGTGGGTTCCATCTCTTCACTGCTACGTTCCCTCTCCGGGTCATGAAGTCTGAACTGCAGCATGAACTCCACAAGCTCTAACTCTACAAACACAAGGACGAATGATTTGCATCTTTTTCCTGTGACTTTTCACAGAGTTAAACAAACTCAGCACAATACAGCAATCAGTCACGGCAGCGAACCATCGATCGGTGGAGCGTTCAGGGTATTTGTTCTTATAATCATCTAGAGCAACCTTGTAAACGATCGATGGATTATTAGAACTCAACCCGAGGGGAACGTGATGACACACACAACTTTAACAATCAGTCCGACAGTCGAGATATTTAGAGATGAAGTGATTGACGGACGTTAAATTACAAAAGGCCTGAACGTGTGCAGCTGCTTCATCAGACTCATCCTGACAACTTTTGTGTTCATCAAGTGTCGTCAACGTTACACAACATCCTGACTGTCGTCGCCAAGTGATGAACATGAAACCTTGAATCAAAGTGGAGAATTCTCTAAAATATAAAAGCACATTATTCAGGAAGCTAAAAAATGAGAAGAAACAAACACTTGAGGAGTTTTCATAATTTCTTCATGTGCTTCCTTTGACCTCGCTGATGGGAAAATATCAAATATTTCACAATGACTAGTAATTCATTCATGCTAATAATACACGTAAAGGTTAAAGCAGCCACGCTTCATTTGTCATGAATGACTCACAACACAGGAACAATATCACGGAGGAATCCAACATTCACAGGGAATCAGCGTTGAATTCTCGTGAAGTAAAAATGTCATCGTCTCGTAGCCTGAACAATTTTTCTACCTCCGTCCTTTGCTGACAATGTCATCTGATGGGCACTCGTCTATTTTAAAAGCTTTTAGGTTGCGCTTGAATAGAGATTATGTTAATCCTGAAGGTGAAATGAACCTCGCAGTGTCAAATCACTGGCTGAATTACAGCCTCGCCCCCTCTCCACCGAGTCCTCGGGGTCCTGTGGGTGTTTTGGTCTTTAAATCACCGAGAAACACGTTTGCTTTTATCTCGTAAATTGACTTAATTGTGTTTACTGTATATCCCTGGGTGGTGTTGGTTTTACCTTCAGAGTGCTGCAGTGCCCCAGATAGATACTGATCACACGCTGCAGATCTCTGAGAGATCGGAGCCACTGCCAGGAGGACGTTTGAAGTTTAGACCTACCTGCTCAGTCATTGTGTAAATAAGAGGTTATTAATTAGAGGAGTCGATTGTATATACATTGTCTGGATGAAAACATGAATTAATCATGGATCTCATGAATTATAGAAGTTCAATTCTAAGAACATTGTGAAGGAAAACTTTAAAATCCTGTGCTCAGTTTTGTTTAACTTTGTGTTTTTGAGAAACAGTTTTTAGGTTTTTAAACCTTGAAAATCTGAGAAAGTGCCTTAAAGTGCGTCGAGTCTTAGAACAGAAGCAGATTCTCCATTTATCTTCTCTGTTGACGTATTGAAGTTTTAAATCGGGCCGAGCAGCCGCCAGATCAATCGAGACCATGAAACATTTGATTCGTAGCAAATAAATATTGGAAAACAGAATAAAAGACAGAGGTTTAAGACCGTGTCCATAATTATCTAAGAGTGAGGAAACTACACATCCCATAAACCATTGCAAACGACTTCCGGCTGCTTCTTCTAGAATTCAACCTTGTTGTGAATAAAGTGCGATTTATTGTCGTTTGTCTCATTAAGTGTGGAGCATCGTAACCTGGTGTCGCGACGCTGAATGATCCGAGTGAAGCCAACATGACACTTCGTGGTTGTGGTGAATATTTCCATGGCAACAGATAGCTCCACCAATCATAGCCGTCGCTACTACAGCTGAGGATTGTGGGTAGTGTAGTCCTTGACATCCCGACATGTTTTATCGAACACCAGAGACGGAACTCTTGGTGAGTAAAGAAATTAGGTTTGAGGCTAAACTCGCATCGCTTCGTCCGGATCGATAAATAAACAGCTGCTAATGCTAACGTGGACCGTGTCGCTATCCAGCTTATTCACACGGCAGCCATTTTCCTCTGTTGTCACGCACAGTGGTCGCTGATAAAAACTCTGAAGAATACGACCAGCGCATTTTTATAAAGACCTAGAGCTGAAGAGACGCTGGATGGTTCATCTGGAGGAACATGGGACCACGATTTAAGGTAAATCCATATATTTGATCGACTATTAGCTTCTGTTGGACGACAGCTCACGTTAGCATTGAACCACTTCCACATTTATACTGTGAACTAATACACGACCTGGATCGTGACAGTAGGTTACGACCTGGTTCCGTCGATAGCAGGATTTCAGCTTCCGACCCTGAACATGTCAGCGGAGGAGAATGGCCGTTGTGTGATTATGGCGATTAGCTAATGTTAGAAATAGCGTCTGTGATGCTAAAGTGTTTTAGCTTGTTTTTGTTGCAGATTTGAGCGAAGATTCGCACAAAACACGACGTTCACACGAGAAGTGGACTAAATGAACATATGATAATTAATCTTGAATGTTTGCATCACAAGAATATATATGAATATTTTAAACCCAGTGGGATGAATCCTCAGGAGATGATGAACGTCTGTAAGAAATGTCATTACAATCCATTCGTCACTAAAGATATATCCGTCTGGATCAGACACTGCTGTAAAATATAGATTTTACCTTTTTGGTCAAAGAGTTTTTTCGTAAGAGAGCAATGGATGTGATTTATGGAGCAGGTCACTTTTCTGTAGCTGTTCGATTCCACTTGAGGAGTTTGACCTTCGTAGAAACTGTAGAGCAGCAGAGTTCAAGAGCAGTTCGTCACCGCAGCAGAAACCTGAAGCAGTTTCTAACAGAATCTGATAAATATCCAGAGAGACACTGAAGGTAAATACAGGTGGGACCATTGATTCTGTGACCTGGATCAGGTTTCATCCAGTATTTCTGATGGTTATTGACACCAGTTAGGACGTTTGTCCCCTCTGGTGTGTTTGGTTTCCTTCATGTTAACAGACTTACGCAGCTTTCACATGTTTCCTTTGTGTTTCATCCCATTTTTTCTTTTACGTTTCGTGATTAAAACACCAGTTTTCACAGCGGGGACCGCTTGTCTTCAGGACATGTTCATTTCTTCTGGCATTTCGTGCAATATAATCCGCAGCAGTCCCCCTTTTGTGTCCACATCTTTCACATACTTTTGTCTCTGGCTCATTTGTTTGCTCATTTTTTCACACAAACAGGATTTACCCGGGGGGGGGGGGGAGGAGGAGTAGGGCAGAGGCAAACATCTTGTTTTTGAATCTTTTGTTTTTGCTTTCTCTGGCGCGTGCTGACGACATGCAGGACTTACTGGTGGTGTTGTACTTGACCCCGTGGAACATCTCCGGACAGGGTCGCGACACCATCTGGCCGGCGCTGCTCCTGGGCCAGCAGGTGCCGATGCCATCGATGGAGGTGTCACAGTAGAGTCCCGAGCCTGAAGCGTGGAGAGGGGGGGGATGTCAGACACATACATTCCTGACGTGGCTCAGGACTACATATAGACACACTGAAATTCTGCTAATGCCTCCATGATGTTGGCAGTAAACTGCGGAGCTGAGAACTCAGCTTGTGTACATGAGATTTAATGATTACTGCTGCACTTTGCTTTGCTGCGCTGAACGTCGTCTCCTGTGGCTCGACGCCAGTGTCTATTTCCAGCATTGTTCTCCTCTTTGATGTTTGGCGTTATAATCTGAGTTCACATCTAACTTGTTCCCCGTGTGGGGGATTCCACAACAACTCCTGCTTTGTAGTAACAGCGCAGGGAATCAGTTTCACACACGTGAGACGAGAAATGTGTCCAACTCACCGCTCCACTGATCGGTGGCGTTGCCCAGGGTTTGGTTCAAGGAGGCCGCCAGGGACTGTACTGAAATCCAGAGAGAGAGTTTCATCAATAACCAGAATATCTGTTTGCACAGTTTGGAAGAGGCAATGAAAATCTCATTAGATTCAGCTTATCAGCGACAAAGGGTTGAGCATTAAAGGGCAACGGTAAACATTGGTGACAGACCTTTCCCCGAGCAATAACAGAACGGTAGCTGTGAATATGGATGTGGACGTGCCCTGAGGGGTCAGGCTATTATTTCTTTAATAACTCAAGAAGATTTAGATGAGGAGATCCGGAAATGACGATGCTCCGCAGGGCAAAAGTTGACGCTTAATGCTAATGTGTTTTTTTACACCAGTGTGTTCACACTTCTCTGTGGTGAGAAAACGATTTAATCCAAGAAAAAAAAAAAAGAGAGAGAGAAATAAGCAGGGATTCGTTTTCTCCTCACAAGAGAAACCACAGCGCTGGTCACGGATATTTACATCTTCCCGACAAGCCTGAGAGAGTGTGTGAATCTCATCTGTCAGAAACAAGAACAGACGACGTGTGATGTTGTTGAAAAAACCACAAATCTGACTTTGACTTTTGTCTTTGTTTTCTTTTAACTCATATTTATTCATCTCTCCCTGAATGAACCATTTCATTTAATTTAATTCCTCCTTTAACCGCAGCAGTGATCATTTCTTCAGCTGCCAGTTATAACCCAAGGGTTTGTGTCACACATCAAAAACACACACAATCTCCACCAGGAGAAACCCACGACTGCTGTGTCTGGTCTTCACTCTGATTGGCTGTCGCATTCCTTGAATTGCGTTTGAGTGGCGGGTGTTAGCAGGAGGCTAGTTCAGAGAGCTAACATTAACAGGTCTGTCCACTGAGATCGACATTATAGATTATATGACATGTTTAAAGGCAAACATTAGCCTCAGCCGGTGTAGAAACTCTACCTGACAATGACACACGGCTTATCTCCGTCTGTACGTGGAGAACGTGCTACGTGCACAGGGAGGGTTGTGTTATAGGAAATGAAGGATTCCTTCAGGATTCCCTCACAGCAGACTGTCTCCTGGTGAAGGTGCTCTAACCTTGATGAATGTGTCAGCAAACTGATCCGCTCTATTTCTGCTGATGTTATTTTCATTTCCCCTGAAGTCAGCGTCAACGTGAAAGAGGAGAAGCTAAATTACAAAGCCCGTAAAAAGACATATCCTCTATGACCTGTATGTGATAGAAGATATCATCAATAAGAAACACATTTAAAACAAGTGACATCCATCTTTCCTGCAGCCTATATAAATTATAAATTATAAATTATAACTAATGAAATCATCTCAGCTTCGGCCATTCTGGTTTTTTTTTTTCATCTGTCCCTGAGTCATGGAAAAATCTTATTTAAAGACAAAGACAAGACAACGTTTTGAGCTTTTGGACGACAAAACATTTGATTTGTAGAATCGTTGTTACTGGAGCAGATTGTTGTTTTAAACTTTTGAATCGTCTGAGACCAGATGGAAGACTTTGACACCACAGCAGATGAGAAGAGGTCAAAGATTCAGTCTGTTCAGTGTCAATTTTAAATACAGAACTTCAGCTGAAACTAATTATAAGTGAAATTAGGTGATTAACAGAAGCTATTTAACTACAATTCAATGTCATTAGATAATCAGTTCATGCTTTAATTGGTTTAATCAAGCAAAACACCAAACGCTCTGTCGCTCCAGCTTCTCTTGTCCCAGCAATTTCTGCTTTTCTCGGTTTTTAATGATTTCAACATAAATATGAGTTTGTGTAAAAATGAGTTTGTCAGATAAATCGTGTGTGTGTGTGTTTGTGTGCGTGTTTGTGAGGTCAGCACAGAGATGGAATAATAAGACAGTTTGCCAATATCTACAAGGGGAAAGTTGTGATTGAGGGCGAGGTCTCTGTGTTTAGCGGTTACCATCTCGACTGAAAATCAATTCAATCTGGAGCACAACAGTGGAACACATTGAATCTTCACATCGGTCTGTTGACTGGGAAATAACTGCCAGGCCTCAGAGCTCGTGAGAGCGGCCGTGGTTGTCGACTTACATGAGAAATTCCCTGACAGCATAAGTAGAGCTTCACATGTCAGATCTGCTGAGGAGGCTGACGGCAGGAGGCTTACGACGGCACACACCTGCAAACAGAGGAGAGACACGGAGATCAGGCGTAATCTGTGATTCAGATGGCATCATCCCTCCGTCCTGGCGACTCAGTCTTTTCTCCAACGTGCTCCCTGTAATTCCCAGTTACATGAAGTTGTGCTGAACCGAGCTGAAGGACTCATCCTGCCTTTGAGCGGATGATGCATGTATTTACAACACCTCCCGCCCAACGCAGCGCTCTGAATACAGAGCACTTTGTTGAGCGTAATCATCCTCCCTGTGAAACACATGAAACACACTTTCATGTTAGCAGATATGGGCATTCAATGAAATATTAAGGCAAAGACATGACTTATTACCTCCTCTGAAGGTTGCAATGTTAAATTTACAGTATTTCCGTTTGTGCGTCGGGGTGGGTGAGTGGGGGGGTAGGGGGGGGGTTTGCCTACTTTGCATTTGTGCAGAGGGGAAAACATTGAATTATGCACATAATTATAAAACGACAGTAGAGCGCTCAGGAAGTTATCTGACTGTATCTGCTGGATCTCGTGACATAAGCAGCTTACACCGGTGTTTTATTTGTTTCCACCACAACAGGAATATGAGAACCTGTATTTATGGTTTGGATTAATGGCAGCACAGCGGAGTTCAGGGTTCAGAGTCTCAGCCAAACACTTGGTCAGACGAAAACAAACAAAGAAGGATTGAAATCTGAACCAAGAGGACTCAGGAGACCGTCCGTTATCTATCCTCGTAGCATTGGGCTGACATTGGACGAGAGGCGACATTCACCCTGGACATCACAGGGACAAACAACCAGTCACACTCACAGTCACACATGCAATTTAAAGTCCACAATGCACCCAACGCCAGTCTACATGTCCTTGGACTGTGGACAGAACCAGTCGGGACTTTGATTATTTTTTATTTTGGTCCATGTCCCCCGGTCGTCATTTCTGCAAATAATTGACCGGCTGGTTAAATCACAAGACGTGTGTGGTTTGAGCGGAAGCTTCCAGTGGATGGGATTCATTAGAGGTTCTGTTTTCACCCCTTGTCTGTGAGCGGAACAACTTCTGAAAAGATTTTCTTGAAACTTGTTGGCAGGACGTGGTCTGGGTCTTTAACATTGTGATTTCTTACAGAATAATTTATCTTGATGGAACAACCAGTCGTGTTAAGGGAACTGATTTCAGGGTAATTAGATTCAGATCCACATTAAAATCTGGATCTGGTGAATTTACACGCAGGTTCGTGAGGAGACAGTCGGGCCTTGTGGCAGGTTTCAGCTCGACTGAGACACATTCTCGTCTCGGATCTTTTATCTGTGGCTTGAGAAACGGTGACTGATTCTTCGGCCTCCGTCTTGGGGACTGGAATTCCATAACAGCAAGATTGTGTAACAACCTGGAAAGATGTAGTTTAAAATGCATGAGCAGGTCGAACATAACATAACATAACATCCATTATCCATACCGCTCCTTTGAAAGTCACATGGGGGTTTGCAGCCAATCCCAGCTGACAGTGGGCGAGAGGCGGGTCCATCCTGGTCGTGTTTACTGGAGCTTTTTGCAGTTTGGTGAATCTGGATTGAATTTAAGAAAACTGTCTAACAACGATCTGAGAAATACGTCAGGGGTCAACGTCCTCATTCCGACACTCTAGTTACTCATCCAGTTACTTCTTGACCCTCGCTCGGACCACACCCATCTCTCCACTCTGCCTTTATCATCACACCTGCATCATGTGACGCCACTGCGGTGACAAAAATCTGTCCGCATGTGAACACCTGCCAAAGCACTCACAACCTAAGTGTTAGTTCCTGCTGCAGCCGGTGCGACCAGGACCACAGTTTAACACGATCACACACAGACTCACACGAACACAACACGGCAGTGCTGCTGGCGGACGTACAGTGAGTGTTTGCATTGTGCTTCATGTTTCGTCTGGAAACGGTGAACTGCTGCCGGCACACACGCAGCATCTGTCAGTGCCGTTTCCCTGAGAGGCACAAAAGACTGTAAAATGTCACCAGTTCACTTCTTGTTTCCTAATTGACCCCCAGTAAACGAGGTGACGTCTCAGTGCAGCTGTCCTTAAGTGTACGCTGGTCCCCGTGGACACGAGGGGGCGGCTGCTATTATCAATAAAGCCAATGATTCATTTCCTTCTTAAATAAAACATCCTTCAGCTCATCAATAATGCATCACCTGAGACAGTAAACACTTCACATGTGTCAGACACAACGTCGGCTGAATTTTCTTCAGCTCTCCGGGTCGTGTGCACACTCACACCGATGGTTAAAGCAGCGTGAGGTAGTCGCACCAGATGAAATGTTAGAGTGCCCCAGATTTCAAAGAAGTGCTGCTGATGGTTCGCTGCGTCTGTTGGCCGCCGTTTGACGGCTGTGCAGGTCTCATGGTTCTGTAACCTACTGTCCCAGCTGTCCGCCGCTTACACATCGTTAACACAGCCGAGGCCACAGCAGGAAAACATGCAAGTATTTCATCTGGGAGCATTGTTTTCAGTGCTGGAGGTAATACTCTGGTACTTTACCTGAGTAAAAGTATTTGGGACCAAGTTATTGATGCATTGATATGTGAGCAGCATTTTAAATGTTGTAGCTGGTTGAGGTGAAGCTGCAGCAAACCTACATCTTCTGTTTTAAAATCATATTTGATGCATTAACCAAGCTTTATTTTTCTATTAAATCAACTTTAGTTTTGCTGTTTTATATTATTTCTGCTTTAAATTTCCCTTTATTCTGCTCCACTCGACTTGTGGAACCAGAGTCAGGAGTTATGACTTGTCCCAAAACCGTATTTTCATGAATCCATCATGTTTCTGGGTGATCACGTGGAAAACGTACGAGAAACATTCAGCAAAATGTGAAACCTAACTTTTAATTAAAGCTGATGAAAAATAGTTGAGTGAAAGTTGATACAGAACAGTATGAATTATTAACGAGGTACATTTACTCAAGTTCGTTACTTTACTTGAGCATATTTTACTTATTGATCCGTTGTTACGTTAAAGCAACTGTGATCCAGTACTTTTGTACTTGTATTAAAGTAATGAGTATTTGTACCCAGTGCTACTTATACTCCATTACATTTAAAATGGAAATATTGTGTTTTTTACAATATAATCAATAAATCAATCAGTTTGAGGTCCGATGACTGTGGATCACATGAGTTAAAGTCAGCAGCACCTTTATCAACTATAACCTTTGTACTGTTTGTACATTTTTAACTTGTACTTACATTTTACTTCTCTGTGTTACTTACATTATACTTAAATATTGTGTTTTTTATAAGATAATCAGTAAATTACGATTGGTGAGTTATTGATCCCTCAAATTAACTTCAGCTGCAGCAGTTTAGTAACAAATACACTTGTACTGTTTTTAGTGTTTCTGCACGTGTGTTGTTGCCACTTTAACTTCATGCGACCACATCTTCCACCACTGCTGCACAGAAATACTTGTATTTGGGCAAAGTAATAAAGCCAAAGTACTCAGTAAGTACTTTGTCTGGTATGTGACATGTGAGTTGCAGTGAGTCGGGGGGACAGGCTCTTAAATCACAACAAGAATAGAAGCAGGGTCGTTTCAGAAAGAGGTTTCAGAGGATTCTTTACTATTCTTGGTGGCACAGATTTGTCCACACAATAGGGGGGAGGTGGATGAAGTAATCCTCCTCAGGCATCTGGAGCAACATCTGCATGAGCAAAACAAAATAGACCACATGCCCCGAGTGCTGCCTCCTGGGCTCTGTGTCCTGCTCACAACAGAAACTGTGAGTTTACGCATCAGTGTGTTTTCTCCTTCTCTTCAGAGGAAGCGAGAGCTGCGGCACAAACACTGTTTCCCTGCGTGTGTTCCTCCCAGGTCGCGGTTTGTCCAGCATCAGCAGACAGCGGATGAGTTGTGTCGCTCGGGATGCTGTTCTCAGGCCATCTTAACCCCACAGGCTCCACTCATGTCTCTGTGTTTGAACCTAAACACCATCACATCCTTTCTGTCAACTGATACACAGCAGATTGTTCTAAATACCCGGAGATGCTGATGTGCTGCAGTGAGAACCAGTCTGCTCCAAACACAGGAGGAGGATTCTCCAAGCACCTCTTTGCATGTAAAGGGTTTCTTTTAAAATAACTGTGAGATGGAGACAACACCCCCCCAAAACCCCAACATCTGGATGGGATGATGGTGTCAAATCCCTTCACATCTAGATTATACTCAGCTGCAATCCGCTTCTATTCAACTGTCTTAATTAAAACACAGAGAATGGGATGAGGTCAAAGCGCAAAAAGGCGCAGAACTTACCTGGAGCAGAAAGAAGCATTTGCGACGCATTTCCAGACCTTTTTTTATTTCTCACATACTGTTCCTGGGTGAACTGAACGTGTTTGTGCCAAGAGTTGTGTTTTGTGTCCTCCACTCTGCACAGGGACAATCCTCCGAGTCTCTGCTCTGAGGAAAAGTCGCATCAGCCAGAGATGAGGTGTTTTTTAGGAGCGAAGTCTCCACGTGATTGTCTCCGGATGAAATCAGAGGTGATGTTCCGTCGCGATCAGCTCACGGAGGCAGAGATGTTCCACTCGGCCCCCGGGTGGATGAGGCGTCCTCCCCGGTCCTCTCCGTTTCCCCTGGATGTCTAATGAAGTCGTCAGTGTGCGTTAAGCTGGAGACCGCACCTTGGAGAGACGCGCACAGAAGCTCCCTCTCTCCATGCAACTCCGCAGCTTCCTCCTGCACCGTCCTGCTCCTCCAGCTCCTCATCCGGCGTCTGGCCCGTGCGTGGTGCCTCCGCTGTGGATCCGTCTGCTCCTCGACGCGCCGCCCACGTTGTGCGTATTATTGTGGGGAGTGATCCTGAGCGACTGAGGAGGAATAACTCCGCGCATCCCCTCGCGTGGAGTTAATTATGCAACGGCTCTCCGCTGCTCCCTAATCCCTCTGCAATCTACACGTCACTGCGACCACAAAGTTGAAGGGTGAAGTGAGTTAGGGCTGAATCCGTGCGCAGAGGAGCAGCTCTCATCACGCGTCCAGGGAGGAGAGGAGCAGCTCCTCACCGAGCACATTTGGCTGCGAGCTACGAGATGGACAGATGGTCCCACTGAGTCAATACTGAAGAGTCCCCGGGGGACGAGTTTGAGTCACATCCACAGAGCAGAGCTCCACAAACACGCTGCTCACAGAACGAGAAGCTCAGGTTAGAGACAAGTGATCAGTTAGTCAATTATACAGACTCAATAACGATTCTAATTAAAGATTCACGTGAACCGTTCAAAGATTCATGATGATAAAGTGAAGCTTGTTTATAGTGTTAATACAGACATTAATTATCTTTATATACAGACACTGATCTTCTTTATATACAGACACTGATCATCTTTATATACAGACATTAATCATCTTTATATACAGACACTGATCTTCTTTATATACAGACACTGATCATCTTTATATACAGACATTAATCATCTTTATATACAGACATTAATCTTCTTTATATACAGACATTAATCTTCTTTATATACAGTCACTAAAGACCATCAGCGACTGTATATAATGACGATAAGTGACTGTGTGTATATATCAGCCGACCACCAGGGGGCCATTGTGATAGTGTGGCTTTAATTTTAATCATGTCGTCTATCTTTATTTTTGTGTCTGTGCTTTAAACGTACGTCTTTTTTGTTTAGAGCCATAAGTAAAAACGTACATCACATATCATCACCCACATAAATCTAAATATGAACCATATCCACAAACAGCACATTCAGAGAGAAGCCGGTGAACGAAGCAGCGTTAAGTCGCTAACGAGCCGGATATTTCACTCAGGAGGGGGAGGGGACCAACAACGGAGCTAAAAGGAAAAAAGTTCATGTCGGACTCATTTCTTGAAGTTTCTTGTTTCTACCGCCCCCAGCAGGCCAAACGTTAAAATCAATTATTGATCGTTTGACCTGATAAATGCTTCACGATCTTCGCCAGCAAAACCTTAACTGTGTCTTAAATAATTCAGTGTTTTCAGAGTCGCCTGCAGAAGCTGAAACCGATGTCAATGAGAGCCTCCAGATTTTGAGGCGTAAAGTTGTAGATTGTAAAACAACAACCTTGAAGATGAACTCTGAAGATCTGAGCAGAAGATGCACCGTTATGTTTCTGTTTTTAATCAGAATACTGATGAAGGGAAGATGCTTTCGTGGTGTCTGAAGTGTGTTGTCTTCTTTTTAAAGGAAGCTGATCTCTAGGAGGCTCTGAGACAATTGGAGGAAGTTTAGGTTGTCGGAGATAAACTGAATGTTTACATCAGGGCAGTAGATCATGGCTCTGAATGACGCCCTAAATTGGAGCTGGTGTCTTTCCCTTCCTGTTACCAGGCAGACGAGGAGGGCTGGAGGAAAGCCAGATGTGTTTTCTTTAGGTTTACGAAAACAACTCACCTCTATAAACAGGGAGTTGAAGCTGTTGGGGAGAAAAGATTCACATTGGCCCCGGACCTCTCTCCAAGCAGACTGCACTGCTTGTATTGATGCTGAACCTGAACCTTTTATACCATCAAGACGGTGTCAGCGGACATTTCTTCATCATCTTCACATCATCGCTACCCCAATACACAACACTTCTACGTTCCAGCTTTATTCATTTTCATCTTCACTCACATTTCCTCTTTCTGAGGTCAAATAATTTGGGTCTTTCATCACAGAAAAATGTCATTTATTCTTCCAGCTTCTCGGATTCTCTCCATTTTTATCTCAAACAAGCGAATATCTTCTATTGTCGATCGGACAAAACAAGATACTAGAACTATGTGTTTTTCACATCATTAATTAACAGTGATGAGAATAAAAGTCTGTTTCTGTCCCAGTTCAGATTTTACTGCATCAGAGACTTCCCTCCTCATTTTGGTGCAAATGTTTTTGCACAACATGCAGTTGTATGATTAGATCTGATATTATGCTCACACGCAGGATGGGGGTGGACCAGCTGCTAATATCCATACACCACTGAGGCTTTCAGTGCACAAAATGCTTTATGCACAGTGCGCTAAAGCTTTCTTTAGACCGAGTGACGTGCAAAGAGGCATTATTCAAAAGATGCTTTAATCCAAGGTGACAGTGCCCTCCCCTGGGTGTGCCATCTCGTGAAGTGTCAGTTGTGGCAACGAGGAGACCATAGCAAACTGGGTAATGGGGTTTGGATACTGTTATTAGCATAAGCCGGCTCCTTGTAGGACACCGTGTACCCACCAACCACCCACCTGTCTGAGAGACTAGCGCTCAGGTGCGGAAACATCTCATTTTAATCAGCCTGACAGGTGTCATGCACGCTCTGGTGGAACCATTCGTTTTGGTCCTGATGTGGACTTTCACAGGGGCCACTTGGGTTTATTTATTATGAAGGTTGTGTAAGACGATTTTTCTAATCCTCTTTTTCCTGCAGCTGAATGAGTTTACCATCAAGCCGACTGTTCTCCTCCTCCTCCTCCTCTTCCTCCTTCTTCTTCCTGTCTAATCTGAAACATAATTTATCTTCAATCTGCTAAGGGTCCGGCAGATGCATGGACGATGACGAAGCAGGCGTTTGTTGTGCGTCGGGTTGCAGTTCATTTATGTAATGAACGTGCACTTGCTCCGGTAAAGGTCCAGATCAACGCGCTCGTCACGCGAGTGCATTTGGTGATGAAAATGTGAAACTGCAGACCTCACCCGTGATGACCTCAGACTGTTTGGTGGGATGGAATGAAACTGTTGTTATTCCGAGCTCTAACTTCCCCCAACAAACATGAGTGAATAAACATCTTGTCCGTGACACCAGAACTCCGCTGGAAGCTGATTTTCAACCACATGATCGTGAGGAATGAATGAAACAGCTGATGCTGCTGAGAAATGTTGATCCACAGAAACGACAGATTAGATTCTATGATCAGTTATATACAGAAGACTTCCCCCCGAGGAGCCTCCATTCCACTGCCTCTCTGCAGCTGTCAGAGGTTTGGTTAAAGTCTTGAATGTCCGTCGTGTATCAGGATGTAGGGGCCCCTCAGGCCACTTTGCCCCTCAGGCCCCAGAAGTCCTTTGAGACGCTCCTGGCTCTATAGCAGAGAGATTCATTTCTGTGTCTAATGAAGACTGAAATGTCAAACTCAAACTCTGGAGACAACGTCTCCTTTAATGAAGAAATGCAGTTGAAGCCCCAGAGAAAACACAGAGACTTTGTGTTGGAACGATTTGACAAAGAAAAATGAGATTCACAGGAAACTCAACCTCCTGATGAACCAGGTGATGAAGCTGAAATCTTAATCAGGTGAAAGTCGAGTTCAACGACCTCGATGAGAAACGTTTCTGTTTTCATCTGAGCAAACTGCTGAAGTGAGATGTGACTGAAAGCTGACTGAGTTCAGACTGTTTGTCGACTGGGGTTCCTGAGGTCGACTTCATTTAACTTCCACTTCGAATCCAAAAGTTGTTGAGGTGTTTAAAATGTACAGAAAGAGGCGACTGAGCTGTGACTCGCCAGCAATGTTTGAAGAAGGCCTCCTGTTATGATTGAAAGCTCGTGAACAAGTGAGCGTGTTGAGATTTCTTTGTCGGTTCGGCTTTAAATGCATCAGTTGTCAGTCAGGGAAAGTTGCATTATCATAAATTCACTCATCCAATCACTGTAGAAAACTTCAAACACTTTTTCCAATGAGAGAAACTTGTCAGTCTGCAATGGTGACCTAGAAAAAGGCTTCGGCTTCATGTTTAAGCAGAGTGTGTCTGTGTGTGTGTGTGCGTGTCTGTCTGTCAGCTGTGTGCAGATTATTGTTTTGAGTTTCTACCACATCTGTGCACTGTGTTCTACTGACACATCCAAAGCAACACTTGAAGAACTCCCAACAACAACAAACACACAACTACAACTAAAACAGTGTGCGAGGAACACGGTCCTGCAGACGGACCGGAGGACGACGACGCGCTGCTCATCTGCCGTGTGCATGTTTCCTCTGCTCCAACACCTACAGAGATATTTCACGTTGTAAATAATTTCAAGAGTCGAACCTTGAACCAGGTTTGTGACAAAGCCAATATGAGTTATTGGCGAAGCCTTCGGAAGATGGCGTATTGATTTTATGACAGAGCTGGATGAAGTAGCAGCGTCCAAACACAACACAGCCCTGTGCATGCTAATCAGGTCACCTGGTGGCTCTGTGCTTACAAGCACCGCTAACCTTTGTCCCACACATGTGTAGCGTTCCCATCGAATGAAGAGAGGCTGTGACATTTGTGCTGTGCGGAGAGAGAGAGAGGCCGGGTTATTGTTTTCACAGATAGAAGAGCAGTGCTCCTCAGCTCAGGATGACACAACATTTCATTTCCTCTCTCTGGGATTACTCCCTCGCAATCACATTCGGACGAAAAAGACAATTTGGTTTGTGAAATTTTAGTGACATCATATTTTTACACATTTATGGGGATAGAGGTGACGGTTGTGTAAGATGATGACAACGCAGATGGAATTGCAATCTGCGCTCTGGAGGAGTAACCGTCATTTGTGTCGTCCATGACCAACACATTACAAATACACATTAGATACAAACCACAGGAAAAATAAAACTCAACAGTAAGATTTAAATCCAAAACATCAACCCTATATATTATTAATATAGTTAAATCATAAGAATATAAATACAACAACAATACATAACATATAAACACAAAAGTACAAATACATAAACAATAAAAACTATATATTAATAGATGTGATTTAAAAAAGAATGCACAAAACAAATATCAGACATTTTAAATGAAATAAAAAGATTTAGAAAACATGGAAGTAAAATTTGATTGAGGTAAATCATTTCAAGAAAAAAAAGAGAAAGACACAAATTTAATCTCAAGATTGAAATGAATAAATGAATAAATACAAAAAAGTAACATAACGAATAAAATAAAAAGGAAATAATACAATAAAAAAGTATAAATACATTCATACACAATCAAATGCAGTTAACTAGTACCAGTACTAGCACAGTTAACTAGTACCAGTACTAGCACAGTTAACTAAGTCCCGTCACACAAAGATGGATGTTCTCAGCTCACGGGGAATTGAAGTAACTGCTCCTTTAATTCATCACGTTTCTGTCCAACATTCATCCATTACAGTAATGAAGACACCAACAAATGGACAAGAAGCAGCAGGTCAGTCTCCTTGAACCTTTTCTAACACATCTGCTTCATTTTTCCTCCATCTATCACCTGTCGACTCTCTTTCTCTCTGTGCAGATCAATAGTTCTGTCCATTCATCCATCTCCTGTCTGTCCAACCACATTTCATGTCGCTTCCTGTTTCATCACCTGTTTTCAAACCGCAGAACGAAGAAGAGAGAATAAAATGTCTCTTCTTGTTATTAACACTTTGTTGTTAACGACGGTGAGAAGCCAAACAAGATTTTAGACGTTTCATTATAATTCTAGTTGATAAATTTGCAGAGGTTTGGACACAAATACGATGCAGTGGTATTTTATATATTCTGAGTAATTCAGAGTGGGATCCTCGGATATCTGTATGAAATCTACGGCAATTTAATGAGAATCCTTTGGAAAGCTGTTGAGTTGTGATGGTGCTTGAAGAAAAATCAGGGGATCATGAAAACCTGTGGGATTGTCAGAGCATCACCAAAGTCGATCTGATACTTCGGACAAGTCTGGATATCTGTACGAAGGTTTAACAGCAATTTACGAAAAAGTCAAGGAATCACTGAAGTCAGGAGGATTCCACGTCTGGGAATCCGAACTAAACTATGCAGCATTCCATCGTCAGAGTGTGATTCAGCCTCTGGGAACCATGAATATCTATTTATCTGCATTTCTCCACCATATTTTGTGGCAAAACTAAAATGTGCTGAGTTATGTGACTTGTTAACATGAACATAAGATGAATCATCTGACAATCGTGAATTCGTACCTTCTCCATAACAACGCCCCTGGCAGCCGGTACATCCCAGACTGTCGGGCTCATCGTTGCACTGAAGGAAAGGTTGGGAGATACCGAGTGTGTGTGATGGCTGTGATAGTTCACCGCTCAGGTAGAGCGACTGACAGGCAGCCATTCACAGAGCTGCTAGCGTGGCTAACAAGCAGAAAGGCTTCACACGTTCCCTGTGCAGCATCAGATTTCAGACTGTGTGCGTGTGCAACGCTGCAGAGAAGCGACGGGAACCTTCCTGCAGCTGCTCCGCAGAGAGCGAGCAGCTCCGGGTCCGATTCATGGAGAATTGATTATGTCTCGTCAGCGGTTGCAGTGGCAGGTCTTTATTTATCAAGTGGTCATGTTCCCAAGAACCTGGCAGAGCTGCGGCAGGTGTGAAGGTCAACGACAGTCATATTTTAATCAAAGACCAAGGAGCTAAAAATAAAAGTCCCCCAGCGGGCACCGCACCGAGAGACTCAAGGAGATGTCACGAGGCTCGTTATTGCACACATTTTAATTATCACGCAGAGACACTGGGCTTGTTGTTCTGCATAAGCGTCAGTCGGACAGGTTTTCTACTAAGGAACCTATTAGTGGTGAGGAATGTGCCGCAGTGCACCTGCAGTCTGGACTGGAGCCAACACTGACAACAGGAATCGCATGCCACAGCGGAAGTGACAGGCCTGAAAAGAAAATAGAGGCGACAATTAACCATGGTGTGTGTGTGTGTGTGTGTGTGTGTGTGTGTGTGTGAGTGTGTGTGTGTGTGTGTGTGTATATGTCATCTGTCAGCATGGGTGTGTGTCCAACTGTATTTGTACAGACATGATAGCAGATAGAACAATAGTCTAAGTTTAATAATAACACACACCCCACTGTCAATTAAACGCCCTGGAAAAGTAAACACTCCTGATAATAGATCCTGTGGAGAGATGGAAGGAGAAAAGAGTGAGAGCGAGAGTTCTGGGAGCTTCTTCTACTCAACGTTTGGTTTTGTTCATTTTACTTTCTGGAAAATTAAAAGTCACTGAGTCACTTCATCTGGGATTTTCATCTCTGGACGGTGTTGAACCAGATGTTTGTGAATCTTCCACATGTGTAGCTGAGTGGTGATTCATCACATTGTGTTTTTTATCATTAAAGCTAAATTATTATTAACAGGTTAAAAACACGTTCCCACCTTGTTCGGTTCAAACCTTCAGACTTTTCATTTTAGTCTAAATATCAGGTGTGAAAGGTTCCTCAGAATTCTTCATGACGTCACTGATCGTACGACAACGTGTGACGGGGAATCACTTGCGGAGATAACTTCGTGGAGAAGTTGATTTTTTCCGATCATATCTTTGGTGGGTTTTGTTGATGCTAAACATCAGGGGGAGGAGTCAAGTAAACAAAAAGATAAAATATTTGACAGGTGTCAAATCTTTGCAGGTTTTAATTTATGCGGAGTTATAAGTGTGACTTCCTTCACTGGGGAATATCTGCTGGTACATTTTTTGTTTTCTCGTCACGTCAAGGAAACTTTCAGATTCATTTGATTACTTTTAATTGTATTTTAATTCAATTTAATTATAATCTGAGGTAATTACTGTGCGTTATTAAACTTTAATCTTCTTCATCACCTCTGACTCTTCAGTCAACACTTTAGTTATTATCACATCTGTTGTGAACAAGTTATGTTCCATTTAGCTTCACCTGATAATTACTGGGTGTGAACTAACAGGGACACTGTCTCCGTAACGTCCCGCAGCTCTTAATCAGCCTCGCTCATTGTGACCTGACCCACATCAGGGTCAGGCCTCTTCCTCCTGGTAAAAGCCTGGATGTTTGTATTTGTGATATTTGAATGTTAACAGGTCTTTTTCTTCTTTTACACAAAATGAGTGAGAGAGAGAGAGAGAGCTCAAGAGCGCCCCCTGTTTCCTGAGCTGAGCTGAACTCATCACTGCCTCCATGTTATCAGTGATCAGAACCACTCGTTTAATTCACAACAAGATTTACTTCCAACTCAGTTGTTTGCTTTGCCCCAACGTAAACCCCCGCTGCTTTATCAGGTGTGGACTGTGGGTGAGGACGCAAATGTCAGAATCTGTCGCTCTGGACATTTCACAGAAACTGTGAGACCGGGCTCACCGGAGAACACAGGAGCAGAATGTCGGCGTGTTGATGACGTTTCTGACTCGAGTAACTGGAGGAATACAAATATGTCAGGAGGGAAAAGAGGAGCGATGCCAAGACGTGAACTTGGACGGACGACAAGATTTGAGAGCTTTTTGGGGATGAGGGCCAACGCTGAAAATCTTCACAGAGTCGTGTCCTGCTCGTACTTCCTGGAGTCCGTGTGTGTTGTCTCTGAACACTGGACTCGTTGTCTTATTGTGCTGCATGTTTTTACTGCGTCTGCAACACAGGACAACGCTCATTCATCACAGTTATTATTAATTGTTCATGTCGTTGGACGTGTGTTTTTCACGTGAATAAAAACTTCTCTTAGTCAACGTAGTTCATTAAAGAATGAACAATGAGGCAGTTTCCTCGTGTCTGATCCGTCCGACATGTGATCGCTTCATGTGATGAGTGAGAGCTGCTCTCAAAGGTTACAACTCTTCACTGTGTGTGTGTGTGTGTGTGGGGGGGGGGCACTCATTAAATTTCTGCATTTCCAGAAGTGCAGTCTGAATATGAAGTGGCTCAAATGGAAGCGAAAGAGAAGAGCAGCAGGAAACTAGAATCCCTCAGTGGAGCTCATACCTTCACCCAGACCCTTCAAATCAAGCTGCACCGAACTACTCAGAAGATCTTTTATTTCTCTTTAGACCCGTTAATATTATTCTCTGGGAAATCAGTGAAAGAGAAAAACAATGTTATTTCACAATGTCAAAGAAAGTGGATCTGGCCTCTGGGTGTTGTGTAATCCTGCTGACAAAATAAATAAATGGACGAAAATGATATAACCTCATAGGTGGAGGTCATGAAAAACTGTGAAATCATATAAAATGAGATTAGATAAGATAATCCTATAATAATATAATAACAAGAACAAAACATCGCTCCCAACACATTGAATATAAAGAGACGTGTGATGTAAAACCTTTAAATTCACCTTTAGCACTTTGATGAAACCAGAACTTCTGTTGACCTGAGAGTGAGTTGCTCCGTAGTTCGATGTGACTCTAAGATGTTTTATTCAGCTGCAACAACTACGATCACGTGTCACACGGCAGAAACACACAACAGCATTTTTACACGTGTGTTCATAACCACACGCACACGGGTAGTGGTCTGAAATCCGTCGGTCACGTCTCAGACACTGAATATTAAACTCTGATGGAGGAGCGCTGTACCTCGTCTCACATGATGACACGTTTTATTAATCTCTCGGTGCATAAATTCATAAAGCATCACCACCACATGTGCTCTGTGACAAAGGTCCCTGCCAGCAGGAAGTGACTCCAGCTCTCCTCTGTCCCCTGCTGGTGGACGAGCCTCCATGCAACCAGAGTGACATGTTCAGTCACAACCTGGGAGCACCTGCAGCTTTTGAAAATGTCTGAACACCCCCAAAGAAAACCTCCCTCAGGGTGTGATGGTAAAATGAATGAACATTTTAAAAGACTCTCTCGTCTGTCCTCGGTCTGTCCCCCCACCATCTGGTGTCCAGGTGCATGTCTGTCTCTGTGCGACGGACGCTGCCTTAATGATCTCGTTAATTTCTGTCGACAACCGGACGACGCTCCAGATAAATTGAAGACAGTCGAGGAGAATATCAGGGATAAAAAATGTTTTTCCCTTTTACTCACCTTCATCAAACCTTAACCTGGAGTGTTTTTTATCACGTCCTTGAACTCACTCATCAGCTGCATGTGAGAACACACATGTCTCCGAGTCACGTGCTCCGAGACAGTTTCCATGTCCGGAAAATGGCAGATGAACCCACGTGACACCCGACTGGAAGAACACAACCATCTCAGGATGAAGAAGAGGAGCCGTACACGTAGAAGACGAAGACGTCGACTTGGAAAGACGAGGAGATTCCAGATGTTTTGGTGATGAGGGCCGATGCCGGTGTGGACGAGCTGTAAACACTGATCTTTACACATTTTCAAGTCATGTTCCGCCTCCTGCCGCTCTGCAGGCTCCACCCCTCACCTGAATGCCCCCCCCCCACATGTTCCTGTTGTTGTTTACGAGTGGGAGGTTTTGTTTACATGTAGATAAAACTGTATTTTGTTGGATTTATATTCAGATCAAAGAGAAAGTCTGCGCTCTAACTAAAAGACTTTGATGTCAGCAGGGGTGGATGTCATTAACCTGAGGGGGTTTACAGCTCGGCTGGACAGATGTGCTCCAACACATCCTGATGTGCTGCAGCCTCATGGGAGACCAGCCGCACTGCTGCCTAAGTGCAGATGCATGCATCGTATTACAGCTGAGCTCATACATAATAAAGACCTTTCACAGACCATTCCTGATGCTCGTCACACGCAGGACTTTTCCGCAGAACCACGAGGAAGGTCGGGACATATGCCGAAAGAATTTACCGAGCGAATACGATCCAACGGGTCGTTCCCGTAATGTTTCACCACTTCCTTTGACATTTCACTGATTCACCAGGGAACGATTAATGGATGTTTACACATTTAGAGAACGGTAATCTGTTTCTAATTAGGTGCAGCTTGATTGACTTCCAGAGGCTGTTGGGTTTGAGAAACGTTCTTGTCGTTGTCTCGTCTCCTGACACGCATGTGTTAAAGACAGTCAGACGCTCTGGCTCACACACACACACAGGCCTTCATGCTCCAGACGTTTGACTCAGCCTGAAATGATGATGAAATGACCCTGACAATAAAATCCACTGAACTGAGGCTGGTTAAAAACACACAACGAACACCAGAGGCCAAATCCTGCAAAGTGCTCTGTCCATCGGTCGCTCAAGACTCGCAGCTGTTTTATTAACGAGGAAATATTTGGAAAATCATTTTACATTCATGTCCCATCTGCTAACATGGAGTAGGTGGGGTTTATGACCACCAGGGGGCAATTCAGACATTCTGGTTTTACTTTTGGAAGCTGTCCTGTCCTCCATCTTTATTTACAGTCTGAGATAAAATACGCTCTCGACCTTGAAAGACGAATAAACGTAACACTTCATCTTAAAATCCGATCGTCTTCATCTCTTTCAGGATAAAACAAGCTTCTCCTCCACCACTTGATTTGAATGTCTGTTTTAATGTCTGCATAAAGAAAGTGAAATAGATGAACGTGTCCTCTGACAGATTCAGAGACATTTCAGGACGAATGTGGAGAAAGTCGTCCCAACACGACCTTGACTCAGAGGACAGAGGTTCAGGAAAGTCCCTCCTCCAACAATCAGCCGTTCTTCTCCTTCACGTGATGGTCGCTGCTTAATTTTGTAAATAAACTCATCTGATATTTCATAAAAACCCACGAGTTCAATTAATGACAGAGGAAGACAATCATGAATGGAGTTATAAGGTTAAAGGTCGTGTGAGGATTCTTCCTCTCGTGGTTCCTGATACGCTGAAGGCCGAGTTCAGACTCAGGTTCTTCAACAAGATGTTTGGAAGTTGTTCTCACACTGAACAGCACAAACAACAGAGTATTTAACTTGGTTTCATCAGCTGGTGCTTCACCCGCTCTTCACCCCTCCACATGGCGTCGCCAGCACAAAATGGCCGCGCCTGGGTTCAGACGTTTGGAAGTATTATACGTGACTTCAGTCTGTCTCCTGAGGTTTAAGTTTTGGAGCTCAGGTATGTGGTCTGAAGAAGTTGTAGGAATACGTTGACATTGACAATGAGGTCAGAGACTCGATCTCCAGCTGATTCAAGAAGTTTCGTTCAAAAACACGAGAGGGAACCGAACTCTGGTTTAATTACAACTCATTGGTTTAATTACAATGAGTGTCTGATTATAATATACAGTTCTGATGTAAATTCTTCAGTCACATTATAATTAACTGTATTAGAAACATTTCATTCAGGGTTTATATAAAGTCAAACCTCCGACCCTCTGGTTTCTTCATTCACTCAGTGTGAGCAGCTCTAACATCACACAGGGAGGAGAGTGGGTTTCTGTGATGAATATGAAACTACACCTTTTACTGAACAGTAAATCCACAAAGTGAATTTGTAATTAAATAATAAAAGCGATGGATATCAGACAAGCGGCTGCTGAGCAGAGCGGAGCCGGGATCGATCTCCGAGTCGCTCTGATGTGAGTCACACACGACAGATGGAGGTTTCATCCATCAGCAGCTCAGACGGCTTCACTTCGTCAGAACAACTCACGATGTTTACATTTATTTAAGATCGAGTTTCAAATGTTAACATGAGAACGAGAGGAGAAATGAGTCAGAACAGAAAACACTTGAGTGAAAGTTCTGGTTCTGGTGAAGTTTATATTTAACATTTAATCAACATGTTGTTGTCGTCATGTTGAACTTTCTCTTTAAGAAGTTTGAAATGTTTGAATATTTAAAACCAGATGAAGAAAATTTAGATATTTCAGAGGAGCAGTGAGGAGCAGTGAGGAGCAGTGAGGAGAGGTGAGGAACATTAAGGAACATTAAGGAGCAGTGAGGAACAGTGAGGAACAGTGAGGAGCAGTGAGGAGCAGTGAGGAGCAGTGAGGACCAGTGAGGAGCAGTGAGGAGCAGTGAGGAGAGGTGAGGAGCAGTGAGGAGCGGTGAGGAGAGGTGAGGAGCAGTGAGGAGCAGTGAGGAGCAGTGAGGAACATTAAGGAGCAGTAAGGAGCAGTGAGGTGAGGAGCAGTGAGGAGAGGTGAGGAGCAGTGAGGAGCAGTGAGGAACATTAAGGAGCAGTAAGGAGCAGTGAGGTGAGGAGCAGTGAGGAGAGGTGAGGAGCAGTGAGGAGCAGTGAGGAGAGGTGAGGAACATTAAGGAACAGTGAGGAACAGTGAGGAGAGGTGAGGAGCAGTGAGGAGCAGTGAGGAGAGGTGAGGAGCAGTAAGGACAGTGAGGAACATTAAGGAGCAGTGAGGAGCAGTGAGGACAGTGAGGAGCAGTGAGGAGCTGCAGTTCCAGTTGGCTCCAGCAGGAGTAAACGTGTCGCTGTCCCCGCTGCGGCTCAGACAATGAAAACAAGGGATCATCTCTGAGGCTGCAGCCCGGACACGGAGCCTCTCTCTCGGACTGACTGAGGACTCAGGCCCGCGGAGCTGGAGCCAGACATGTCGCTGCCAGGATGACGGACACCCGCACCTCGCGTCTGCTCCTGTTCGTGTGGATGTGCGCGCTCTGGGACGCGCTCGCCGCCAAATCTCTCCCAGATCCGGGAGGCTTCGGTGAGTGAGACCGGGGGCTGCAGCACAATGAGCGGAGGGAGTGGTTCCTCCTGCTCAGCCTCCATGTTTCTGTTTCTCCTCTCCGGCTCTGGATGGAGGAGGCTTCTCCTGCTGCACACGATCATATTCATCATCGTGTTGATCGATGCTTCAGATAAAGATTCATTAATATGCTGATGTCACACAGGCCTCAGTGTGTGTGTGTGTGTGTGTGTTGTGTGTGTGTGTGTGTGTGTGTGTGTGTGTGTGTGTGTGTGTGTGTGTGTGTGTGTGTGTGTGTGTGTGTGCAGATGTGTGTCTGCAGATTGAATCAGGCCTCTAACCTGCGGAGGACGCGCTCATGTGGAGGCCTCATGATGGAGACTCTCCATCATGAGGCCTCCACATGAGCGTCATGTATGTAACAGGGATGTCATGCGTGTGTATGTTGTTGTTCTGTCTGAGGCTCCTTATGTAATTACTGTGTATTATTCATGCTTCAAGCTTTTCTGAGCTGCAGACAGTGGTCAGGTACATGTACTTGAGTACTATTCAGAGGTACTTGTACTTGTAATTATCGATTCATGTCACCGACAGCTCGGAAATGAAAAATTGTTGGACTGAAGTGGTCACACACAAATATATTAAGTTATTTTAACACAATTGCTTGAAGTCAGATTGTGTTTCCATCATCAGTGAGTTCATTCGTGCAGCTGAATTATTTCCCATCCAGTAAAATACTGTTTAATGAGCTAAAGCTGCGATCGTCTGTCAGAGTGAACCACACGTGACCAAACATTCACGAGCGGACGTGTTGACGAGGTTTCTAACACGTGACGGACGTGAAACTGGAAGAAAACAAATATCTCAGAGTCCATGTAGAAGACAAAGACGTCAACTTGGAAAGAGATTCCAGAGCTTCAGGTGATAAGAGCCGACGCCGTCTTTGTCTCCTACAGTTACATTAAATAATTATTATTAGGACCAAACATCCAATGTTGCTTTAATATGGATTTAATAAGTTGTCACCAAGCTGCACAATATAACAGACTCATAGGATGTTGCATTAAAATAGTTTTTCTATGAAGGTAAATTGAGTTTTTGGGGTTTTGAACCTCACACGACATCGTTTTTAGGTCGGATTAACTTTTTTCTACCAGATAAATGACGTAATAATGAAAATTAAGTCAATTAGTTGCAGCCACATTGAGTCATTCTGGAAAATGTGTTTACAGAAGAGTGAAGAATCATCTTCTCCTCGTGGCGTAGATGATGAATTGCAGTTCCCAGGTTTTCTCTCTGCGTTGTCGAGGGCTGCTGCTCCACTGAATCTCTGCTCAAGGATTCTGAGGGAGTGAGAATTTCCCAGACTCTCGACGTGACACTGTGACTTTCAGTGTTTGTGTCAATGGAGCCGATTCAAGCTGCAGCGTTTTAAAGTGACGAGGCCAGATTGAGGAAATCCTCCACACACACAAGGGAGCCTTTATTGAACCATTTATGGTAATGGATCCCAGCATCGCCACAGAAACAATATATGTGGACACACACACACACACTCACGCTGCCTATTATCTGATGCAGCCATTGGTGCTGTCACTGTGACGTTCTGTGGGGTTTGTCGTCTGAGGCCCGGAGGGTTGAGAGGACGAGCTGCAGGACTGAGCCCAGTGAGGAAGCTTTGGGAGAGTCTGTGTGTATCCATGGAAACATCCCCCAGCGTGACCCACATCCAACGCCGCCCGAGAGGCGAGAAACAAAATGTTCCGGGGTTGAAAACATGGGAAGATAAAAGGCAGGGAGAGCCACGAGATGGTTGTGTGTCTGTGTGTGTCTGTGTGAGGAGTGTGTGTCTGTTTGTGTCTGTGTGAGGAGTGTGTGTCTGTGTCTGCAGAGGTTCGGGGACGTGAGTGCGTGTGGTGAAAGTGAAGTTCATCGGTGTCCTGTAGTTTATCGGCAGCAGCGGTCGTGACGCAGCTGATGGAGGCAGCTCCCAAACCAGTTAGCACATAATTCTCCAGAATTCACACGAGTCAGAACCAACACATGTTCAGATTCTGTGTGACTCACGCTACACGGTGATGTCAGCATCTGGGTCCACATCAATCAGGATTGTGAGAATGATCACATGTTCACGTTTGATTCAAGTAAACCAGCGATCGTTGTGTGTGAATCCACCGTGAACAACAACCGTCGACAACTAATCCTGCAAACGTTTCTCTTCATTTGTCAAAATGCAAATAAATAAATAACAAGTTGTTTTTCTCTCCTTACTTTTGGGAATATTGAGACTGACCGACCTCTCGTGTTTTCAGAGGTGCAAATAAAAGTCCAGGTGTTCGACAGCAGTGACTTGTCGCCGCTGGCGGACGCTCAGGTGCACGTCCACGGGAATCAGACGATCTTGGCGTCAAGCAGAGCCGGCAGCGATGGCGTCCTGAGGGTCAGCTTCCTGTACCGCGCTGGAACATGGGTCATCATCACAGCCTCCAAACAAGACTACGTCACCAACTCCGTGCCCTGGCACTCCAGCCGCATCCCCTGTAAGTCTCAGAGGACGCTCATGTCTCCTGCTGATGATTCTGACGCTCTGGAAAATCTGTTTCAATTCAGTTACAGCCGGTAACTGTTTCCCGGCTCATCACAGGAAATCTGCTGCTCGTTTAATGTCTTAGAAAGCAAGAAAATAAAACGTCTATAGATGATGAAAGATCTTTAAATGAACTTTAGTCCTCAACCTGTAGGAATCAAGAGATTAAAGTCAATGTGAGACATTAAATTGTGGTATAATGTTTAACTGAAAGATTAATTAACTAACAAGTCACATTCATGAACTTATTTAGCTGCAGCCTCAAGTTAATTATGTGGAATTTAAACAGAATTGTCAGTTCATCAAAATGTATATTTACGATTCACAGATAAAAGCTAAGGAGGAAAAAAAATACATTCAGAAAAATTAGAATGTAAAGAAAGATGAGCACAGACACTGTCTTTGCTTTATATGGTTTAGAATGTGACATATATTTATATGTATAAACTCAGTTTGGACAAAGTGTGGAGTATTTGCCTTTTTAGGGCTGAGACATTCGGCTGTGACGTCCTGAAAAGTGATAATAATAAATAATTCTGTACATTTTAATCTCCTTCATGTTTTGACCGATAATAAAACAAGTATCACATTAAATGAAAAGTGTTAAATTAAACCTGCCGCTGATCTTAAGGTGTTTTCCTTCTTGTTCATGTCTGCACAGTGTACGCGTCAGTCAGCCTGTACCTCCTCGTCCAGAGACCGGGGACTCTCATTCTGTACGATGACGTCCTGCAGGTTCTGTCTGGGTCACCAGGTAATTACAACATTACGTTTCTTCATCCTGTCTCTTCAGGCGTCCAGAGATTTCACTTAACATTGAGCCGACCCCGAGTTATTTACTGTAACTGAACTTTACTAAACTCCGTCACAGTGTCTGTGAGATGCTAAAAGTACCAGGATGTTTACTGGAGCCGGAGCGATGATGGATTACTGGTGCCAATATGAATATTAGGAAGTAAAAGATTTATATAAATATATCAGCTGATGTTTATGTGTTTAAAAAATGGCATTGATTTCTAAGATACTGTGATTAAAACAAATGTAATAAAGGTTTGATATTTTACAGTTAACTATAAACTTTATTATATATATGAAGCATACATATAATACAAATAATACAAATATATAGAATTTTAACATGATTGACGTCTTTTCTCGTTTATTCTGAGAAATAAAAGTTTTCATCTCGGCAAACATAAACACAGATACTGACGTGTCTCTAATCTGCGAGTGTTTCTGTTTCAGGAGCTCGTAACCAGCCGCTGGTGCAGCTCCAGAGGAAGTCGCTCCAGCTGCCGTCCAGCTCCAACTACACGGCGCTGTCCGCTGCCATGACCACGGCCAGGAGTCAGTACGAGATCGGTGGTTTCCCGTTTCTCTTGGGCCAGGAGACCAACAGCTCAGGTTAGAGGCCGTCTCAGAAACCACGTCCCTGAAGATGAGACGTGTCGAAGACAAGTTGAAGTCTGTGAGTTTTTCTGGTTCAGGTGCAGAAACCGGGTGGACAGACTTGACGGCCGTGGCGGTCGTCAGCATCCAGCTGTTCGACAAAGATGGCGCCGCAATCCAGGTCTCGGATCCGATCCACATCTCCGTGCCGCTGCCGTCCGACACACGCAACAGGATGGCCATGAGCGTCCCTGCGTGGATGTATCAGCCTAAGACGGGTGAGAAAAACACGTAAATCACGAGGTTATATAAAAACGGACTTTCCTCAAATATAAAGTTTGTACAGATTTTATGTCCAAAACTGTGAAGATCTGTGAAAATTAAATTATTATTTCTGATGCATTAGTGTTTTATTATTTTTGAATCACTCTCATTCCATCATCGGTATTCAGTTTATTTCACATGTTCTTTTCTGGCACGAACGCGTCACAAACCAGACATTATATTTATTATTATAATACATATATATATATTGTTTATATTAACATCTCCAGGACTGTGGGTTCGGAACGGGACGGGCTACATCCAGAAAGACGGAGCTCAGTTGGTGTGGAACGTGGTGGTTCCTCAGATGGGATACTGGCTGGCTGCCTTCCCGTCCTCCTCAGGTGCTGGAACTCATCTCCTTCTGTTTCTTCTTCTGTGTTGTTGCTGCTCAGCCAGCAGACGTTTCTGTGTCTCCGGGGAAATCTCAGGAAACTCAGTATGAAATGTTCTTCTCTGTAATGAAGCTCAGGAGTTATTAAAAGAACACTTCGTAGTATCATAACTCCTTTTTTTAAGAGGCTGCAGTGATGAACATATATACTATTTAAAATAAAGTTTAAAGGTTAAACGTGGTGATATTTTATATTAGTTTCTGAAATTCCCTATCCACTTAACTTATAGAATTTGCTATTCATCAATTCAAGCTACGACTAGTGAGCAAAGATCGACAGAAAAGATCCAACAGCGTGTGAATGTAAAGTTTCGGACTGATTTTTAGACGCCTCTCTATCGTGGGTTTTCTTGCAGGACTGGGTCTGTCTCACCCGGGCCTGAGGGACATCACCACCTACCACACCCTGTTCCTGCTCTCCATCCTGGCCTCGTTGGCCCTGCTGGTGCTCATCCTGCTCTGTGTGCTGCTCTACTACTGCAGGTGTGGGGAGCGTAGGCGCAGGTCTCTGGGTCTAGGTTTCTGTCACTTAGATTAGAGTCAATCCGCAGGACGACAAAACGTTTTTCGTATTATTTTTTATTGAGTTTCTCTTTCGATTTCAGGCGGAAGTGTTTGAAACCTCGTCGACAGCAGGGTAAACCCCACACTACCAATCTAAATGGTGCCAAGAGAGACCAGGGTACATCCACCTCACGCCTAAATCTGATCTGCGGTGGCCATGCGGAGTCTGGACCGTCCAATGACAAATCTGACTTGTCCCCATCAAGAAACTGCCAGAGTTCCAGGGAGGATCTCACCAAACATGTTCCCGCTCACATGCTGCGACACGCCAAGGGAAAAAACGCTTCAGGTGCCCAACGAGGGGAAAGCTTCCCCATGAAGGTTACACGTGCCACAGAGACCAACAACCTGGACAACCCTTTGCTGCATGAAGACTACAACAGGAGCTACAGCCCCATGGAGGGCAAAGAGTCCGAATATCACCGACACCACAATGCCAATGACAATCGAGGGTACGCCTCTGATCCCCCGTCTCCGCCTCGCTTCCAAGGCTACGTGCCAAGTCAGTCCGACAAACCCCCGGAGTATTCGGCATCAGCAGCCGACAGCCTTGCCAGACCCACCTCCCTCAACACTCAGCCAGGTCAAATCATCTTCTGCAGCTCCATCGACCAGATGAAGGAGAACATGTACCGCAGTATGGTGCCAACCCTGGTCATTCCTGCGCACTACATGCGCCTGCCCTCTGAGTTCTCTGGTAAAGACGGGAAGGACCAGAAGGAGCAAGACAGCGACGGTGCACAGATGGGAGGAGGCCAGCAGCATCATCACCACCACTCCCAGAAACAAGGCCAGCAGCAACAGCAGCAAAGCGGATCCCAGGGAGACGACTCTGAGGAGCCAAGCTGGGCCTCTGACTCCTCCGGCGGACCGGTGACCATCCCTGTGCTCTTCAACGACTCCACGATGGCTCAGATGAACGGAGAATTGCAGGCGCTGACTGAGAAGAAGCTACTGGAACTGGGTGTCAAGCAGCACCCACGGGCGTGGTTCATCTCCCTGGATGGACGAGCCAACGCTCATGTGCGCCACTCCTACATCGATGCTGGGAATGACCTCAGCGGCGGTGGATTTGGAGGTGGCTCCGGCAGCACTCAGCGAGACATCAACCTTGAACCATCTCTAGACGATCGAAAATCCGCACTGAACCGGAAGGGAAAAGATGAGCGCTGGGGAACAGGAGGGCGGAAGGGCCACGGAGTGAGCAGCACCGGTAAGAAGAGTTACTCCAAGCTGGCCTACCCCGACATCAGCGAGCCCAGCAGCAGCGAGGGACGCCCTGTCTCCCCCGAGGAGAACTCCCTCACCCCTCTTCTGGACGAAGGTCCGTCCTCTCGAGGATCCACCATCCCCAGGAGAGGACGCAGCCGTGTGAACAGCGGCCGCAGCAGCAACAGCGAGAACCGCCGCGACTCCATGACGAGCCCCGAGGACGACCCCGACGACAAAGACGAGAACAAGAAGAGCCCCTGGCAGAAGATTGAAGACAGGCCTCTCATGGTCTTCCACCCGAGGAAGTGAACCCACGAAACACTGGACCTTTAATAGTCTTTTGAAAGACAGTGACGTTTTCACCGAGAGAAATCACAATAAGCACAACCGAGCTTCACTGGTCTGTTTTCAGGTTGTGGTTTGACCTCTGTGTTTGTGGGGAGGTGAGAGCGCCTCCTGATTACAATCGTTGTCTCACTGTCAGTTAATCCCACTGGTCCCCACTGAGATGTGGACTGAAATCTAAAGTTTGATCCCGTCACCGCGTCACATCACTGAACCGTCGTCTGAGCCATCGCATTCACTGACTGTGGAAATAGCCATTTTATAGAGCAGCATATAAGAATAAAGCACTTACAAATAATTTGAGAATTGTTTGATTGGTATTTACAAAGTGTTTTCGAAGATGATGAGGTTTTTATAGGATTGGTGGGTAGTTCGATTTCCTTGCCTCATATTGACGGTAGAAGTTGTGAGTCTGTCTTTTCTTGACTACTCCTCCGTCGAAAATTGTAACTAGGGTAGGTTTTCTTTAGAGGACCCCCCCCCCAAGTCTAAATAGGTGTTTAACCTATCAAAATAAATGTGTTGTTTTTTCTTTCTATCTTGAGCCGCTGTGAACGAATAACGCAAACGTGCGATTTGCATTTTTCGCTCCTCGACTTCCTCCTGTACTGTGTTCATGTGTCGTATTTACCTACTCAGATAGTAATGATTTGAAATGTTCAGCATCATCTTCAAGTCCCTCTTTCATCTTTCCCGTCAGTTTATCTACAACTCTGCCAAAAGTTTCTGCCTTTCTCCTGTTGTTAGAATTTTTCTTGCGATATCTTTTGTGTAAATAGTTTCCCAGACATTTGGAAGAACCGTTCAGTTTGGAAAAGTTGCATGCATATGAATGTATGAACTAATCAAAAGCCCCCCCCCCCACACCACGGTTCTTCGGGCACTTGCGTAGACGACCCCTAATTGCCAAGAAACGCCACCTGAAACGGACGTGGCGCAGCTAAAACATCGTTTTACTTGAAGAATGATCGACTTAATATTCTGCTGAGATCCACAGGGGTTGTGTGCAGACAGGGCCTGCACCACTTCTCTCCTGTAAGTGCCTTCTTTCACATAGGATCGAGTGATAGGCTTGCAGGCCCCTTTCTAAAATGCAGTGAGTCGTCGTCACCTAACTACGCTAACTACGCTGTGACTAATAATAAGCACACTGCACTGCATTGTGGTACTAACAACAACACTCGTCACTCTGGGGAGCATGCCTGCCAAAAACGGCGACTTTTCCTGCGGCTCTTACATCCTTGGATATCTTAATTTCTTATATCTATCCTCTTTTTCACCAAACTTGTAAATGGTATGATGAACTTTATGAGATTTTATGTGTATACAGTACCATGTGCATGTAACATGTAGAATAGGGTGTTTTTAATGAAACCTTTTTTGAAGACGTTCGGCACAAAGTGTGATGCGTTGAATCGTTGCCACATTAACAGATGTACACTTGACTTTTGTCCCTTAATCCAGTTCTCCTATAATTCACTTCCGGTCGTAAATGTTTACAACAATAACACACTGACCAACACACGCTCCCGCTGTTAACGAGCATCACCACCGCCGGCGATGCAGCGACAACTGTGAACTTACTCTTGTCATCATTTGTAGAAGCTCACGAGAGGTTTGTGTTCCGTTGCAGAGTTTGATTATGAAGTGATTATCTGAAGGTTGTGTTAAATTCACGCTGAGACTTCTTGTCACCACTCGCTTGCTGTTCATAAGCCTGTGTCAGTCCCCTACAGTACAAACATGTGACGTGAGTCTGGAGAAAAAGACGAATCCTACTGAAGTGTCGTGTCCTCTGCTGTAAATTTCTCTGGACCACATGTGGAATTAATATGAGTTGTGCAATCGTGGCTTTCCTCGCTATTGTTTCTGTTTGGCATGAGAGGTTTGTGTGTTTCTCAGTAGACTTTGTGAACTTGTGTTTGGACAGTTTCAGAGAGTTTTCATTCACTGCTGATTCACTGAAGAACTGACACATGAAACCTGGTTGTTTGTGGTACAGTGTTTCTGAGGGACTGAGCTGTAGGCGTTCACCCTGTGCAGTAAATCATCCGCTTCATGAACCCGGTCAGTTGTTTGTAAACTGTAAATCAATTCTTTCTGTTCATGAGACAAAGTAGAAATAAATTTGTTCCCACGGTCTGTCGGCCTCTGTCGTTTCATTCTGATGAGGAGAGACACATGTATTTAGAATCTATAAACTGAGAGATGGTGCTGCTGAGGGATAAAGTGTGTTATACACAAAGCTTTTACTACTTACTGTCATTTTAGTGGAATGGATTTTTTTCTTTTTTGATTGTATTTTAATGCATCTTTTTAATTAGTAAAACAAATTTAAGTCCAAACTAATATCGTAATAATAATATTAATATTAGTGCTTCGCTAAGTAAACAAGCCACACGTCTTTACACTGAAGTTCAATGTGTCTCTGTTTGATATGAATATAAATATATTTTTTAATAGCACTTCGGTCGATCAAGTGGTTTTAAATGTGCTAAATGAATAAAAGTGACACTGACCTTTAATAAACTCAATGATTAGATCACCTGTACACAGAGATCAGGTCCTGTCGCTTTAACAGAACGCGTCACGCTGCTTCCTGTCACGTGACTGTGTGTCATGTGATATCTGGACGTCTCCTCTTCCTCCTCCTCCTCCTCTTCCTCCTCTTCTTCTTCTTCTTTTGTTTCTCTCTGGATTAAAACGTGAGTCACGCGCGTCGCTTCGCTTCGAGCTGCTGTGAACTTCCTGGTGAGAATCAAACTTCAGTTTCCTCCTCAGAGAAACAAACGACCCGCTGGAAGTCATTCAGAGCGGCTAGCTGCTCTGTTAGCCACCGAGCCTGCTATGCTAACTTAGCTTGTCTCGCAGTGGATTAGCTGCCCCCCCCCCCCCCCCCCCTATATATAAACGTGTATTTGTGATGAATCGAACGAGTACAGTTTGTACTGACTGAGTATCTCTGGGTTTTTCTTCGGGTTCGCTGTGTGTTGTTGTTTTTCAGGATCATGCTGTGAGCTGCTCTCTGCTGACAACTACTCATCAACATGGTAAAGTATCACCACATACATGAACTGTGTTTAAAGTAGAGTCACCACATACATGAACTGTGTTTAAAGTAGAATCGCCACATACATGAACTGTGTTTAAAGTAGAATCACCACATACATGAACTGTGTTTAAAGTAGAATCACCACATACATGAACTGTGTTTAAAGTAGAAACTGGCGAATATACTGAACTGCAGTGTTTACATAGAATATATATATATATACACAAATAGTTGTACTTTTTCACATTTCATTTACTTTTTACAAGATCTTGTATAAAATATATATAACACGATGCTTTGTCCCTGACAGTACACACAGAACATTATCTGGTCATGTTCACTATAGAAAGAAGATTTAACAGTTTATCTAAATCTCTTATTCCAAACTCGGCTGACTGTTATTTGTGCTGTTGACGACGTGTAGAGCTGAACATACGTGTTATGTATGTTGGTGGCATGTGAACCTGTCAGGGTTTGTTGAGTGTGGAAATCCAGTTTATCTGCTGGAATGCTTGCAGAGCCGCTGACACACTCACCTGTGTTATCATGACCTTTCATGGTTCATCACAACCAGAAACAAATACAGAAACCAGAGATAAGATTATATTTCTTGGCCACGGTTCAGGTTTTTAAAAACTGTCGTCTCCTCCGCTTCTTACGTCCAGGAGCTTCAGATGGGGATCTTGTTTCTGGCTCTGCTCGGCCTGAGCACAGCGCTGGTTTGTCCTGATGGAGGCATGTGTGAGGACAAAAACACGTGCTGCAAGAACTTAATGGGAACATACAGCTGCTGTCCGCTACCACATGTGAGTGTGTGTTGGTGTGTCCGACTGATGTCTCTCATTGAAACCGTCAGTAGTGCTCATTCCTTGATTGAGTCGTTTGTAATATCTGTGCACGCTCTCGTCTGTAGGCTGAGTGTTGTTCAGACCACCTCCACTGCTGCTATGAGGGGACCCTGTGTGATCTGTCTCATGAGAAATGTGTAAATAAGACAGTGTCTCTGCCCTGGGTGAGACGTCTTCCTGCCAAACAGACTCTGGAAGTCCCTCAGGTAACTTGAAGTTGAGGACGTGCAGCTTTTCTTATTAATTATCTTGACAGTGGAGACCTGCCAGTGTTTGCTGATGTAATTTAAGTGACTCCATACATTTGTAGTCCTGTTATTGTGACGTCTTTTTGTTTTGTGTTTGTGTGCGTCTGTCATCGCTTCATGGACTGTGATGTGTGATGTCTCCAGCTCCGTGACAGAGTGAAGACAAACGTATGTCCAGACCAGGTGTCTTCGTGTTTGGATGACTATACTTGCTCCCAGCTTCATAACGGCAGCTGGGGCTGTTGTCCGTTAACTAAGGTGAAACACGAGTTCGCTGTCACGCACACAACTTATTATTTAAGACTCTTCTTCTGACCCGAGGCAGTCTGGACAGCAGGAATAAATAAAAGCACGTTTAAAAAATTGGGGGAACAAGCTGAAGCCAACTACAACATCTCACATAATAAATTCTGTATAATGTGCTTTTCCACAACGCTAATTAATCTGTTCTACAACAATGTCATCACTCAGCTACTTTTAATTTCTCATTTTTTACTGGAAATAATAAAAAACTGATAGAAATAATAAATAGCTACGACCTTGTGGGTTTTCACATTAAAAGCTTCTGTAATCGGCTTCAAGTTGTGCATCAGTACGTTTCCATTATGAGCAGGAGACTGTGTCCTTCACTGAAGAGCGTTCCTGACTGTCCGTCCATGTCTCCTCTGCCCTCTGCAGGCGGTGTGTTGCGATGATAAGCACCACTGTTGTCCCGAGGGAACAAAGTGTGATCCCGATCGGCAAATGTGTGTTTCTGCGTCACTGGAGTCCGTCCCCATGGTGGAGAAACTCCCGGCCATACGGAGGGAGAATAACCCAGGTGTGAAAATCCTCATGTAAATACAGCAAACTCTCAGATCAGCCATGCGAGGCCCAGCGGTCTTCTTGACAGATCTAATATGAAACAGATGTCTCATAGTTGGAAAATAATTAAAGTCACTGTCATCTGTTTCCCTCTCCGACGACACTGCTGCTAATAACGAATATACGTGTCTTTCTACCTTCTTTTAGTTTCTGCGGCTCCAACCGTGGGTTCAGTGACGTGTCTGCCAGGGAAGAGCAGTTGTCCAGATAGTTACACCTGTTGTCTTTTACCCAGCGGAGACTACGGCTGCTGTCCTTACCCACAGGTTCGCAGGACGAGAGCTGAAACTCAGTGAATCAGTTAACACAAAACTATGCATCAACATTTTTGATAAGCATCTTATTTGTCAGGCTCAGATATTTACTTCAGGTAATCAGATGTTCTTTTTATGGAACTACATTCCTGCACATCTGATTAAACCTCAACCTGAGTTATAAAACAACCTGAGAACTGTATTGACTGTATGTTTTTTTTTTGTCCAGGCCATTTGCTGCAGTGATCATGTCCACTGTTGCCCCAGCAACACAATATGTGACCTGGAACATGGGGTCTGCAAGTCCGGTGAGACCAGAGTGCCGCTGCTGAAGAAGATCCCTGCGCTTCCTCACAACGGTGAGCGGCTCCTCCTACGTCTTCACGTTCATTTGAGTGGAAACTGCATATTTCAGATGTCTAAATTCCTCTCAGTTAGAACTGCAGCCTTACAGCTTGTCGTGTTGAAGTGTTGATCTGTTGTTACGTCTCGTCCTGTCAGTTGTGTGTCCAGACAAAGTGGCCGCCTGTCCTGATCAGACCACGTGCTGCGAGATGGACAACAGCTCTTATGGCTGCTGTCCGATGCCCAATGTGAGTAAGAGACGCTCGACGGTCAAATCTAAAATAAATAGCTCTAAGTCACTGTAAGAAAATAAGTCCTGGTGGAATCACCGTCCTCTCGTGGTGCAGGCCGTCTGTTGTTCAGATCACATCCACTGCTGCCCTGAAGGGACCCAGTGCGACCTGCGGCACAGCACCTGTGTGTCGACCCGGGGAGACGCCATCATGGCCTCTAAGATCCCAGCTGCTCTGACGGAGCTGGTGGCAGCGCAGAGCAGAGGTGAGACCTGGAGCAGTTGAACCGTCCAGACACAGCATAATATTACTTTATGACACAGTTTAGCTTCCGATCCTTAAATTGAATTTAAGATTATTTGTTCACTGATCTAAATCTTTGTGTTTATTTCTCAGTTGCTGCTGTTCCCTGTAACGACTCTGTGGCCTGTGCTGACGGATATACCTGCTGTCAAACGCCATCGGAGGAATGGGCGTGTTGCCCGTTACCTAAGGTACCAGGACAGACAGATGTCCCCCCCCCCCCCCCAACAATCAACAAACTCGTCTTCGCTGCAGTGTGTGTGTGTGTTTACTGTTGTCACCTCTGCAGGCCGTGTGCTGCGAGGACCACCTGCACTGCTGCCCCCACGGCACCATATGTAACCTGGCGGCCTCCACGTGTGATGACCCCACAGCGAACATGGCGGTGATGCCTTGGCTTCCCCACACACCCGCCTCCCCCATCGTGACGGACAACAGCAAGTGTGACAAATCCACTTCTTGTCCTGGAAAATCCACCTGCTGCAAAACGGTAACTGGAGACTGGGCCTGCTGTCCGCTGCCTCAGGTGAGAGACGACAGTGGGTCGAGGAAGCACAAGAGCCTAAAGAACGTGTTCCGGTGTTTAGCCTGTAGCTAACATAGCGTCACGCGTCGTTCTATTGTGCGCCCGTCAGGCTGTTTGCTGCGACGACCACATCCACTGCTGCCCTCATGCGACCGTCTGCAACCTGGAGGCTGAATCTTGCGATGACCCGTCAGGTATTTCAGCGTCCGTCCCCTGGACGGAGAAGGTCTCTGCAGTGACGCTGGAGGTCCAGGACGAGAAGTGCGACCAGGAGACCATGTGTCCAAGAGGAACCACCTGCTGTAAGAAAGACTCCGGACAGTGGGCCTGCTGCCCCCTGCCTCAGGTCAGATTCCTCCTCCTCCTCCTCCTCCTCGCTGAGCGAGTGTGTTGTATAAGATCAGTTTGATCAGTGTCAGCCGTCACAGAGCGGTCCTGTCCTCAGACGGACATGAATGTCCTGTAGAGAGAAATAATAAGTCAAGAGAATTCATTCTGATAAACAAATCATCTTTTTTTTAAAACTGAAACGTCAAATATTCAGTGTTTGTAGTGAAGATTTTATGTTTATGTCTTTTTATAAAATTAATGAAAATAATAAGAAGAAGATTAATAAATAATTTAAAGTGTTTGTCACCGATTAATCTTTGGTTTTCAACTCCTGTGGTTTACGTTTCGAGGAAGACTGAATTGTTTGTTGGAAATCTTAAAGCGCTCTTCATCCTCTGCAGGCCGTGTGCTGCAGCGATCACGAGCACTGTTGTCCCCAAGGCTACAAGTGTAACATGGCCGCGCAGACGTGTGATAAGCCCGGAGCCGTGAGCCGGCCGTGGCTGCAGAAGATCCCGCCGCTGACCACGGAGCTCCGCCAGGCTGTTTCCGCTCTGCAGGCGAAGAACATGTGTGACACCAGCACCAGCTGCCCCAAAGACACCACCTGCTGCTTCATGGACAGGACCCACAAGTGGGGCTGCTGTCCTCTGCCGAAGGTAAACGCACGATTTCCTCACAACCTCACAACGAGGCAAACGAATGATGACCTCTGAGTTCTCGCTGCTGTGCCTCAGGCGGTCTGCTGCAGCGACGGGAACCACTGCTGCCCCAGCGGTCACACCTGCGAGCCTCACCGCTCCTCCTGCTCCAAGGGCTCCCACTCTATCCCCTGGTTCACCAAACTGAGCGCGGTGACCGAGCCCGGCGCCGTGACGGACGTCAAGTGTGACGACAAGAGCAGCTGTGCTTCGGGGACGACCTGCTGTAAACTAGCGACAGGAGAGTGGGGCTGCTGCCCCCTGGTCAAGGTTTGTGCATCACACGCTTTATTATTACGTTCAACGAAGTGACGGTCAGTATATTGATTCGTCTCCGTTCTCCTCCGCAGGCGGTTTGTTGTGCGGACCACGAGCACTGCTGCCCTCAGGGCTACACCTGCAACATGCAGACGGGAACGTGTGAGAAGAAGAACGGCGATGAGCTGATCCAAACCCTCCCTCAGAGCAAAGTGGTTCGGTCCGAGCCCGGAGACGCGGAGGACGTACCATGTGACAGCACGGGGGAATTTCACTGCCCCAGAAAAGACACGTGCTGCAGGACGTCGTCCACAGAGTGGGCGTGTTGCCCCTCGCCAAAGGTACGGACAGACTCCACCTCTCCGTCATGCTTCATGATCTAAACATGTTGAATCCTTGAACAGATCGTTCTCACCTGCAGCTTCTCAGGAACACAGAGTTCAAATTAGAATTTAAAATAAATCACCTGTAGGAATCAAACTCTCCGGCTTCTCGCTCTAACGGATGTTTTCTCTTTCCGCAGGCGACCTGCTGCTCCGACTCGAAGCACTGCTGCCCCGAGGGATTCTCCTGTGACGAGGAGGCTGGAGGATGCACCCCGAAGGAAACCCAGCTGACCTGGGACATTTTGTTTTGGGACAGACAGAGAGACTTTGTCCCTCACGGACTTTAATCCCTCAGAGGTCCACAGCTCCTGTTGTTTGTGGGCAATAAGAGTTTTTCATCACAGGTATTTCTGGTTTGCGGCCGAGTTGAAGACATCGCTGACGTCTTAGTTGTTCTGATAACAGTTTGCTGAAGATTTGTCCTCATCACTTTCTTTTCTCAGAAGTCAACATTAGAAGGTTCATGAAGTATTTGAAGGACTCACTGAGCGGCTTTGCAGAGTCTCTGCATTTTTCTTATTGTCTTTAAACCTCATGAAAAGAACAAAGACAATTAGTTTCTTAGAAAATATGTTTAATTCATATCTGTTTAAACCACAATCCTTCACTTCATCCTCAACATAGGAAAAGCTCTTGATAACAAATGTGAAGTAACAGAGAAAATATAAACTATTTGTTTGTGTGAGGTTTCTCATTGATCCATGTAATAAAGACAGATTACCTCCAGTCCTTAAAAACATTGGTACAAACATGTTTATAAAAAGAAGTTAAAGCTTTGATTCACGTTTCTGTAGTTTTAAGATAATTTCCTGAACATTTTTTGCATAATTTCCCAAAAGTTATTTAGAATTCATGTGACATCACAAGAAGATTTAGTATTTATTATAGTGAAGTAACCACTGGGTTCATCTTTTCATGGGATTAGTTCATCATAAGAAAAACGCAGAGCATCAGCATTTCTGTCTGCAGACGTCTCCACTGTCTCAGTTTCTCTTTGTCTGTTTAGTTTTTCTATAAAAACAGACGTGAATATTCTTTCTGCCTTAATCTGGACAAAACGCTGCGTCAGACTTGAGAATATTTCGGTCCCCGCTCGTTCAGGAAGCAGCTTTTCTTTGTGTGTTGGTTCATGACGAGCACGTCGGGTATAATCTACATTTAGAGGAAATTTAAGTTTGTCGTCCGACTGTGAATTTGATGTGTGTTGATTTATTTAATCCTTATTTTATCTGAGATTTAAAGACCCAGCAGTCCTGAAAACATTGTTGTAGAAATAGTTGAAATCATGTCAGACTCTTGGAAAAGATCAGCGTCAGACGGAACAAAGAGCCTGTGCCTTCTCTAACGTCTCAGACCATCGTCAAGAAAAGAACAAACGTGTTATTTTGTGTTTTTTGGACAGTTGAGTGTTGATTTCTCCAAACACAGCTGAGAAATAAGAGCCAAGCACATCTCAGTGTCCCGGGGAAACAAATTCAGGAGTCGCTCCATCAGCACAGAGCGAAAAACAAAGACTCAGACGATGCTGTTGCCTGGATTCAAGCTTTTGAACAACACACAGGGGCATCGTTTCCTAGCGGAGATGGAAAAATCCAATTCAAAACCTTTTTCCCCCCAAAGCTTCTATAGATTTGTGTTGATTCCCTTCGTGAAGATGTTGTTACGCGACCGTCCGGCTGCCAGAGACGAGATGAAGGTGGTTGTTGGCAGCGGACGGAGCCTGAAGGGAAAAACCTGCAGACACTGTTCAGGGTGGAATAAGATTTCTGGATCCATCTTAATCTGGAAATTAGATAAAGTAGAGAAGATGCAAGAGTAAAGTAGATTTCTTGATGCGAGAGTTCTTCATCGTAGATTCTTTTTGTTTTGTCTTCTGAAGATTCACAAACCCTCGATCTGCTCCTTCTCTGGAATCTGTAATTACTCGACGTGTCATGAGGTGATTCTGATTTTAAAACTGAACAGATGCTAAATGTTTGGTCTCTGACGTCCGGTGCTCGGTGTCACTGCTGATTTTAGAAACCAGTCCTGATTGATTGTTGTGTTTTGATTCCTTTAAAAGAGAACTTTGTTTGGGGGGGGGGCGGGGTTAAAGAGATTAAAATAAAGTTGTTGAAAATATCAGTTTGCTCGAGGTGATAATTAACTTCACTGAGGTCATGTTTGAAGTTTAATCAGCCGCCCACACACTTCCTCTGACCTTCTCCCTCCCCTATCCTCTTACCCCCCCTCACCCGCCTCCCTCGGCCTCTTCATCAGAATGTTGTTATGACAACCAGAGTAAACACGACGGTGGGGTGGGGATGGGGGGGTCTCGGGGTTCGGGCCGATGGAGAGGGGGGGGGGCCCCGCTTCATCAGCTGCCCTCTGGCGGCTGGAAACAGACGTGGAGTCTGTTTCTGCCTCAGTGGAAAACAATGGACGACACATGGTGCTTCAGCCGAATGAGGTCAGATGCTCGTCCGCTGTGTTTGGCCTCATTGTTGAAGATCAGCAGGAAAGTTACTGATGTGAAAACCTTTTCGACGCAGACTTCACAGAAAGACCACACGAGCTTTGTCCCTTAGAATAAACGTGGAAGGAAAACAGCGACTATGTACATTTACTCATTTTTCCATTTTATACTTAATTGCACCTCCACTAAACTCGTTTGTGCTCTAATGTTGTATAATTTAAAAAAACATAGTGAAAATGACTAATCACAACACTAAAGTACTGTTTGCTTCAGTACTAGTTGGTCATAAAACACCTCTACTGCATAATGAGTATCTTGATACTTTCTGTACATTTTGAAGTAAAACTTTGAACGTGCTTTTACTCGTAGTATTTTAACTGAACCACAACAGCAGAGCGGAACAATAAGTAAAGCTATCAGTTTTAATAGTTCACAAAATAACAACACCACCATCTCTCTATTGCTTCCAGTCTTTATGCTAAGCTAAGCTAGCTACAGGTCCACAATAGGCGAGTGTGATATCGACCTTTACGACTTGACTAACAACAGGAAACGAGAATGAGAAGAATTAAAGATTTTTTTATTGAAGGTTTGAAACATGTTGATCGTCGTGTTTTCATCCATCACTTAGTTTCTAAGAGTCTCAGAAGTTTGTCAGGTCTAAGTTTAGCAGAGTCGACCCAAGTGACAAAAACCCATTGACGTGAAACTTCCTCCTCTGCGTCGCCATTGGTCGGACGCTGATCCCCTCATGTTGCCAGGGAGAGGGCGCCTCTGACACGCACGCACACACACACACATACACACACACACACACACACATGCACACACCCCCTCTGTCCCTCAGGACTGTATAGATTCCAGTCGTCTCTATGTGGGACAGCAGATGTGTTGGAAACTGATGGTTACGTGTCAATGAATCAAATTTATAAAACAGTGAAATCTCACTTTAACTGTTGATTGTGTCATTGATCGAGTTTTTTATTTGAACCTTTGGAAAAATTTGTGCAAAATCCACACATGAAGGTTTTTAATGTTTATAGTGAATCATTTATCCAAAAAAAAAAACAAAACAAGTCCTGTGATTTATTCTTAATCAAATTCTGCACTAACATTAGAGAAATTATACAATCGAACTTCTATACACACACTATTGTGTTATTTTGACACATCACATTAAAGTGCATTTAACCTCATTTCAAACTAATGAGAATATTGTTAACGTGTACTTTAAATTGATCTACTGTGTTTTCAGTGTTGTGCTGCGATGAAATACTGTGTGAATGTTAAAGCACATCTGTCGGCTTGTCCCGCAGCTGCAGCCAGAGACTGAAGAACACTTAGTGCATTTATTCAAGTTAGTAATTGTACTCAAGTATTTTGATGTTATGCTACTAAAACTTCTATTACACTATGATTCAGAGAAATATTACACTACGTTTATAGTTTTATACTTTTCTAATTAAAGTTTTACATGAGGAGAAAACAGCTCAAACTATTTTCTCTGACATGAAGCCAGTGGTTAGTATTTGTGGCGTTTACACGTTTAGTTGCGTGTTGTCGTCATGTTCCAGAAGCTTTTTGAATATTTACAGAAATACTTTTCCTTCTTCAATCATTCCACGACCTCTCATCCGTGTGGTGGCTCTTGTGAGTGTATTTATACTTTACTGCAGTGAAAGTGCAATAGTTGGAACGTTCAGGGTCCGAGAGGAGCTCGGGGTCACAGAGGGCATCTACGTTGTTCGGACGCTGGTGTCTGTGTGTGGGTGGACGGGGGAAGAGGAGGAGGGAGAGGAGGAGAAGGAGGAGGTGGTGACAGAGGTGTAGAAGTTCATAACTCACACACATGGTCGACCAATCAGCTGAGGCTGCGGGGGCAGAAAGCCGGTAGGTTTCAGTTGGACACTTATAACACAGGACACAAGACAAACCGACAGGAAGACACAAGGACACACATCTTCCTCCTCCTCTTCCTCCTCTTCCTCCTCTACCAGGATCACTGGACCTCACCTGAGACAGGAGGGAGCCCCCTGATTGTCCCTGAGAGGTAACGTCCTCTGTGGGTTTCAGCGTCAGTCTTTGTCTCACTGGACGTGTTCACAGGCCTCGGAGCTGAGAGGCAGGTGGAATTCTGGGTGAAGTTCCCAGGAGGCAGAGGTGCAACATGGGAGGATTGTTTGAGATGCTGGTGATGTAGATGTTTCACGTCCTGGATTCATCCCCTGAGCTCCAGCTTCTTTCATTTCTCTACAATTTAAATCAACTTTAAAATGATGGGAAAGTTATCGAGCGTGCAGTAGAGTTTCTGACCTTCACAGAGAAATGAAAGCTCCTCCTCTGTCCTCTCACGCAGCCTGAGAGCGAGGACGTGAGTACGAGTCCTGTCTTTGTGTGTTTTGATCCGTGTGCTGGCCGTCAACATGGCGAGCGTCTGAGAGAGACTCTGACAGCTGGACCCAGTGGAAAGCATGTGGCTATTTATACTCCCCTTCGCCCGGCTCGCTGCTGGTGTCTGTTCATTCACGCCCCGGCCACGGCAAATACCACCACATCAAAATGCCTGACGATCACAAATCTGCTGTCGACTGCGGATGAATTGACCCGTGGGTGTTGTTTTTTTTTAGGGTTATATAAAGACGGAAGACGCGACAGCGCCCATACGTAAAATCTGAACAGCTTGATCACCCCCTGGTGGCTGGCTGCAGCACGGCTCGTGAATCTGGCCTCCTACAGGTTAGCAGACGGGACACGGACCAAAGTGAAACGTACACAACAAATATGGTTTCTGTTCATTTAAGGAGCTTTTTATTAGTTTTTGCCATAAAACTTTTGATTGACAGCTGACACTGACTCCTGATTGGTTGAGCCCATATGTGGGTGGGACCTCGGAGATGGAGGCGTCCGTTTGCGAGGTGTTTTCATTTCTGTACAGTGGGAGGAAGTGGAGACATGTCGTCCATCTTTATTTACATTATTCATTATCTGTGTAACGTGAATGTGGTGGTGAAGACAACAACTCCCATGATCCATTGCTGCTTCACGACATCATGAAACTTTTGTTATTGTTTTGATTGAGAGAACTATATTATTTTATAAACAACTTCAAATGCGTGTGTTTGTTCTTCTCCTCCTCCAGTTCTCAGAGCGATGGCGATTCCACGGGTGTTTAACTCCAACACGCCGTTCATCATCGTGGCCGGAGGATCTGAGCTCTCGTTTCTGGGCAAAGAGGACGACGGCCATGTTGGCGAGGAGGAGAAGGAGTCGCTGGTCCAGGCCATCGCGCCGCACCTGAGCCGGGTGATGCAGCGCGGCACCGCCAAGCACGTGGTCACAGCGGGACAGGAAGTGTCTGCAGAGAATCCATGTGTCTCCATAGTCGCTCAGGCTGAGAGTAAGAATCCATGTAGATCAACGACTGCAACCTTGATCACCCCCTGGTGGCTGCCTGCAGTAAAGGTCATAAACCCTGCCTCATCCATGTTAGCAGATGGGACAGGGACCAATGTAAAACATCAAATCAGACATTAACTTACTGTTTGTCAGAGATGGCTTCTGTCTTATCGCTGTCATTTGTTCCAGTTTTCATGTTTCTGGTTATTTGAAGATATAAAAACTCTTCTTCAACACTTGTTAAACTCTACGTTGTTTCCCTCCGTCTCAGGAGAAGACTTCCAGGAGTTCAGTCCCACCACGACTCAGCGTCCCTACTCAAGATCTCAGCAGCTCAAAAAGCTCAGGTGTGTCTGTATGAGTCTGTGTGTCTATACTACCTTCGGACTTGTGCCCGGAAGACTTGATATGTTGAAAGACGAATGGGACGAAGTTATTTTCTATTTGACGAACTAGGGGATGGACAGGCAATAGGATCAGAATTTAACGGATACACCCAAAGACCCAGAACTTGCTGGAGGGACTAAATATCACATGTGGCCTCGGTACACCTCAGGATCCTCCAGGAGGAGCAAGAGGATGTGATGATGGATGGATGGAAGGATTCCTCTCCGCTCCATCATCAATCAGACTGAGACTGAAAAGGTTACTGAGGTTGTGAGACAGGGAGTTTGTATTTCACGCTGTATATCTTCTCATTTGCAGGTCTGCGGTCAAAGAATCGTCCTTCCTTACTGACACCGAGGATGAGGACTTGGACGAGGCCTCCAAACTCCCGCTCCAGCACCTGCAGAGGAAACAGCGCAGGAAAACCGGAACGAGACAGAGTCAGGAGGACGGAGAACAGCGTCCTGTGATCCGTGGTCTGTGGGTGCAGGAGATCGATTGGCTGAAGTCAGTGGACGGAGAGGCGACCTCGTCGACTGAGGTCTTCCCGCCTCCTCCTGAGTTTACTGACTCGTGCTCCTGCAGCGGCGGGGGCCGGCTCTCTTGTGTATATGATGAAATCTGCAGCTGCACAGATGTCTGTGACTGTGTCAGAGGATCAGAGGATGTGTCACCATCAGAGGATCAATATGGATCAATAGAAACAGACGACACATCAAGCTCTGGTGACAGAGGAGCGTCGGACTCTGATTGTTCGGTGCAGGACTTGGATTCTATTCGTACTCATGAAAGTGACTCGGACTCATCCTGCTGTGCGGACGACGACACACCAGCACCCGAGAGCTTTGGAGTCGAAGCCAAAGTTTCAAATTCGACCTTTGACCTGCTGAACGTGTCTGGTTTTAACTCCTGTCCTGCTGAGTGGGATTCTGACTCTACCGAGTGTGCGCAAAGCCTGCTGGGACTTTCAGACTCTGTGAACACATCCCGCCGGTCCTTCGACTTACATGACTTCAGTGATCTCGACGCCGTTCTGAATGAAATGAGAGGGAGAGTGACGCAGATGCCGAAGCAGTTTGTTCCACCTTTCTTCAAAGATTTCTTACCACAGACGTTAAACGACCGGAAACAAAACGTAGCCGTCAACGAAGGACTCATATTTCATCAGGTAAGATATTTTCATCTTGAGGACTTAGGGCTAATTTATTCTGCCTTTCCAAATATGAAAAGAGAGACGATGGAAGCGTCACTGCCCATATTTAATCTTTTACGCTGATTTGCTTGTTAAACAAAACATCCACTAGATTAGAATTATTACTAGTTTCAGCATCAAGATGTTTCTGACACAGTTGGTATTTTTCCTCCAACATCTTCAGACGTCAGTGACTTGGATGTTTCCAAAGAGCAACAGCATTTCATCTTTAACTGCTCTTCTATTTTCTTCAGCCCGTTTCTCATCATCACTGTTTTGTCGAATCTTGTTTCCTGAAGCGACTGCAGCCCAGTGGTCAGTGTGAGTACCGGGAGGGAGAGGACTACTTTGTCCTGCACCACATCCAGAACGGCTCGTACGGTGACGTGTTCTGTGTTCGGGACCAGCGGACGGGATTCGAATGTGCTGCCAAGAGGGTAAGTCAAGAGAGAGAGGGTGTGAGTCATTCTGTGAAATCCAGATACGCACCCACACCCAGAACTTTGGAAACAATAGTCAATGATTGAGTCAATGAGACGAAAACCTTCCAGATTCCACTGAGTCACTTCAGCCGTGAGGAGGTGAGCACGTGGAGCGCTCTGAACTCTCCTCGAGTCGTGGAGCTCTTCGGAGCGGTGAGGGAGGGGCTGAACGTCGTGCTCTTCATGGACCTGAAGCCAGGTATACACGTCACAGTGAAAACTGTTCAAACCACATCTCACAAGGACGTGATGCTCACAGACGACTTTTCCAAACCTCCTCAGCTTGTTTGGCTCAGCTCCTGAAAGAGATGACCTCCCTGCCCGAGGACCTGGCCCTGTACTACCTCCACCAGTCACTGGGGGCGCTGGAACACCTGCACCACAGGAAGGTCCTTCACTTGGACGTCAAAGGTTCGTTTGTTTTCGACCCTTTTTGTTTGTTAGCTTGTTTGTTTGTTAGCAGGATCACACAAACACTATTGAGCTTGGCAGAAGGATGGAACATGGGCTGAGAAAGAACTCATTACATTTTGGAGTTGATACCAACAAAGGGTCCGATTCAAGGAATGTTTTAGATGTTTTCACTGAAATCTTTGTCCTGTGGAGTTTGTTGTGATGAAACACAACCTCGTCTCTCTCTGCACTACTGTTTGATACTGGGAGGGATGAAGGGAGGGATGAAGGGAGGGATGAAGGGAGGGATGGATCCTGGTAAAGCTGCTGCTCTCCTGTCAGCTAACGTCCCTGGTGATGGTTCTTAATCCTAAACTGACACCTCACCCCTAAACCCTGCGTAACTGAGAGGATGGAGCAGGACGAGGGTCTCGCTCAAATCAGGCCCCTGCGTTGTGCTGAGAGCAGCTTCACTCGGCCGACAGCCTCCAAATTAAACAGTCTCATCGCATCACATCTTCATGAAGAGGTGGAAAAAACAGGGCTTTATATTTAGAGACTTAACCTCGTGCCACCTCGAGAGCAGAGAGCTGCGTAGGTTTTGTTCCCAGAATCCCCGTCACCCTGACAGCGTCCGACAGCCGCCTGATTCCTCACTCAACTGTTTCATGATGAGCATCAAATGAAAACAAGCTGTCTCTCCAAATCCTCTGTGTTGATTTTATTCCAGTTGACAATGTGCTGCTGTCTGCAGACTGCAGAGACACATTCCTCTGTGACTTCGGTCTCTCAGAGACGTTGGACGACAGCGGCCAGAGCACCAAAGCTTTCAGGGGTGAGTCAGCAGTTCACAGAGTTCACGAGGTCGTTCGTGCACACCAACTTTAAACACAAGAGGAAACTGTCACTTCTTTAAGAAATAAGAATGTGCATGTAAAAGGTTGTTGATCATGAAAAGTCTCATTCGTCTCGCTGGTGACTGAAGCGTTATCTGTAACAGGAAGTTAGTGACACAGCAGGAAAGTGTTTCTGCATTTAGTTGATTATTATTCATTAATGCAAAGTGTCTTAAGATGTTTTCAGACATGATCTCCTGACAAATTCAGGAAATTTGGATCCAGACATTTCACAAACATTCATAAAAAACAGATCGATGTCTCTGTCAGGGCCCAAATCTGTCAAATTCATTTGGACGTATTTTTTAAAACTGCTAAAGATTCATGAAAACTGTTGATTCTCGACAGAATCCACATTGTTTCAGGTTTGTTGCAGCCTCATGCAGCATCATTTTTAAACGTGAACTCTGTAAAATGTCCAGAAAACAGAGTGTGGACATTCTGGGATCTCCTCGTCTTTGTAAGTTGACGTCTTCGTCTTCTTCGTGTTTGGCTCCTCTTCTTCATCCTGAGATATTCTTATTCTTGTGTTAGAAACCTCATCAACACATCCACTCGCTCACTGTGAATCCCAGATAATCTCCCGCTGGGCTAATTAGGACATTATCCACAAATTTTATTAGAGGAGGCTGGAAACTCTGAGAAACTCTGAGGAACTCCTCAGCAAGTGACTCACACATGTTCTCACATACAGCCTCTCCCAAAATTCCAGGGGACCATCTGGAGTTCAGTGCAGGTCTGAGAGCAGCTTTAGCGTCTTGTGGCAGATGCAGATACACAAATGTAAATTCAGTGTCTGTTCATGAAGGAGCGGCTGCGTTCCCGGGCACAGAGACCCACATGGCCCCGGAGGTGGCTCGAGGAGATGGACTCTGTGCGAAGGCCGACGTGTGGAGCAGCTGCTGCATGTTGCTGCACATGCTCAACGGATGTCACCCGTGGATACGTTACTACTCCCACCCACTGTGTCTGCAGGTACATTTACCTCTCTTTACCTTTCATTAAGGATTGGATTTAAGTTTGAACAAAACTGTACCAAAGTGTTTTTTTTCACACTTCTCGTCAGATTGTCAACGAGCCTCCTCCTCTGTGGGAGGTCCCGTCCACCTGCAACAACTTCACGGCCAAAGTTTTCCGAGCCGGACTCAAGAAGGACCCGGACAGACGAGCGTCCGCCAAAGAGCTGAGGAGGAAAACCACCAAAGCTTTGAGAGCAGGTCACAGCAGCACAACGTCCTCTGTGGTAGAAAGTACACTTACTTAAGTACTTCAGTACTAATTCTCCACGCACATCTATACCACCGTAAGAGAAGAATATTTCTACCTTTTACTCAACCACAGAGCATTTATTCGACAGATGTTGTTACTCTAGTTTCAAATACAAATATATCATATAACACATTTTAAACATGAAACTGGACAAGAAAGAAGCGTCTGAACTTCTGAGACTAAATATAAACAAACTGTAGATAAAGTAGATAAAACTAACTTGAGCAGTAAAATGCTATTTTTATTATTTTAGTTTAGTTTAGTTTGATTAGACGGGGCTGAGCGATCAATGGAAAACTTAAAAAATAGCTTCATAGGCTAATTCCCATCCAATATATCACTCAGTTATTCAACTCTTGAGTTTTATTTATACTTTCAGTGAAGGATCTGATTTATTCCTAGATATTAAAAGTTAATGTTCCTGCACAGGGTTGTGAAATGAAAACATCTGATCTCAGGTTTCTTCATTTAAATATATATTTTACAGCTAAACAGAGAAACTCATCAGCTCTTTTCAAGAAGCTTTTTAACCATCAAATGATTCATTGATTCTCTGTTGATCATTTCACTGATTCTCTGGTTGTTTGTGCAGTCGGAGGTCTGAGTCCCTGCTCTGTCCAAGCTGCCTGCGAGGTTCTGCACTGTGGCAGGAGGAGCCCCCCCCTGCCCCCTCTGGTCCCCCCAAATAAACCATCAGCCACTGCGTCAGCTCCCATGATGCACTGGGTGAGCCCCTGGAGAACCACGGCGGTGGAGGAGGACTTGAGCGAAGACTCTGACGTGGAGGCAGATTCTTTCAGCGGGGAGTCGGACTCACCGCCCAAATCACTGCGAGATGAAAACGACTGGGACACGGGGTCTGAGTCGGACGTGGACATTTACATGGGGGAGGAGGACCTCATTCAGGAGATGTGGACAAAGATGGACAGGGACTATGAGGGGGACTGGGAGGAGGAGGGACGTGAAGAAGAGGAGGATGAAGAGTGGGAGTCGTCGGTGTCCACAGATTATCTCCGAGCTCTCAGAGGCCTTTTCCCTCTGCTGCAGAAAGGTCAGCAGGCGGGCGACAGCCCGTGGGGATCTGAACCCGAGCTGGAACATCTCCGGGACGGTGAGTGAGACGAGGCGTCGTCATGGAGATGAGTTAAAAGTCCAAAGTGTTCATGTTCGAATAGTCAAATCACATTTTCTTTGTTTTGTGAAAAGGTTCGAAGGATTTATAATAAATAAACCCAAAGATGTTTCTCACTGATGTGAACTCGTTGTCTCTCACCAGACGTAGCTTTGGGCACCACGTTCCAGACCCCCTCCCCCGAACCTCGAGATGACCCCCCTTCCTGTTTCAGCTGCTCGGACACTTCGCAGATGGACGCCTCAGGGAAGGTGTGTTTACATACGCTCACATCGAGAGACTGAAGGTCTGATAAAACACAACGACTCTTCTCTGTGTTTGTGAAGGACTCTGATCATTCCTCTGACGACCTGAGCTCTGGAGTCTTCTCCTCCTGCAACAGTCACACAGACGGACGCCTGGAGTGGTCGGCCTCGGCCAAGCAGCCGTCGTCCTGCTGCTTTGAAGGTGAGATGTTCTCCTCTTGTCGCTGAGCGTTTCTGTTTTTTGAGCGTCTCTGGCATCTGCATTTTCAAGGCTGTGACTCCGGCAGGTGTTGACATCTGGATCGAGAACATCCAGGGCCAGTGTCTGAGGATCCGAGAACGACGGCAGGTCAAAGTCGGCCACGTCGCCTTAGGAATCAGTGAGCAGGTAGAAAACACATTCAGAGCCGGAAACATTTTATTTTTCTAAGTTTAAACTCGTGTAGTAAAGTCCGTGCGTCTCTAGATCTCGGGGAAACCCTTCACTCTGGAGACTCTGGACAGGAAGCTGGTGTCATTCGAAGAGGAAATCACAGAGTCGTGCGTGTGGCTGCGCTGCGTCTCTGCTCCAGACACGTGTCATCGCTGGAGCTGGAGGGTCAGAGACGGACGACTGGAGCTGCAGAGCTGAAACACACCTCATGATTGTTTACATGCACATGTACAGATGCACACAGTGATGTTATTCACAGGTTCGATGCTGCTGCTTCGGGAGACGTGTCCGAGGAGCGAAATATATTTTACTGCACAGATGGTTTCCTGTGGATCAGTTTGTGGACGCACATAGAATGTGACTCTGTTTTCTACAGACTCCAAATATACTGACACACTACTGGATGTAGAAGTAGAGATATATATGAGTGTCATACCTTTTCCTAATAAAGCATCATCTATAGAAGGTTTATTAATTGTAATCAATATTTTTTATGGATTATTTTGAGGCTCCTTTTTATTTTTTGCTGCCATTTACATTTGCAAGATGATGAACTAAACAGCTGAGTTCATTTCATTATAAATTATATTTTATCATCATAAGGTTTATATATATAAATATATATATATGGAGGAGACTTTGATAAATGACTTATTAAAAGTATAGCTATTGATTATAGCTTGTAAACCTTTATCAATGAAAAGATTCTAAAAGCAGCGCCCTGTAATGAATACATAAAATAGACTGATATATATATATATATATATATATATATATATATATATATATATATATATATATGTGTGTGTGTGTGTTATACACATAAATATTTATATAGAATGAATTACAATCCAGTGTTCAGTATTTATATTGAATACATTTCCAATTATAACTTTCAAACAATTCATGAATATTCACTGAGACGTTTCTGTCTGTTCGTGGTCTTCTTGTGTGTGTTGTAGTTGTCATGTGTGTCTCTGTTCATGGTCTTCTTGTGTGTGTTGTAGTTGTCATGTGTGTCTCTGTTCGTGGTCTTCTTGTGTGTGTTGTAGTTGTCATGTGTGTCTGTGAGCATCCTGATTAATGTTGTGTGTCTTTGTTGTCGTCACTTTGGTTACAAATAAAACTGAATTATTAGAGCTGATGTTGTCAGCAGACTCCTGTTGTTGTGAGTCCATCTCTGGTTGTGTAGTTGTGTGTCCGTGTGTTGTTTTTGTATTGTGTGAAGTTGTGAGTCTGTGTTGTGTTTTTGTGTTGTACATTGTATAGTTCTGAGTCCGTGTGTGTTGTGTATTGTGTGTAGTTGTGTGTAGTTTATTGTGTGTATTGTGTGTGTAGTTGTGTAGTTGTGTGTAGTGTATTGTGTGTAGTGTATTGTGTAGTTGTGTGTAGTGTGTAGTTGTGTGTAGTGTATTGTGTAGTTGTGTAGTTGTGTGTATTGTGTAGTTGTGTGTATTGTGTAGTTGTGTAGTTGTGTGTCTGTGTGTTGTGTGTAGTTGTGTAGTTGTGTGTAGTGTGTTGTGTGTAGTGTATTGTGTAGTTGTGTAGTTGTGTGTCTGTGTGTTGTGTGTAGTTGTTTAGTTGTGTGTAGTTGTGTAGTTGTGTGTATTGTGTAGTTGTGTGTATTGTGTAGTTGTGTGTATTGTGTAGTTGTGTGTAGTGTGTAGTTGTGTGTAGTGTATTGTGTGTAGTTGTGTGTAGTGTGTAGTTGTGTGTAGTTGTGTGTCCGTGCGTGTGGAACTTGAACAAACTTCACTTCCTCGACATTTTGTGCACCATACAGCACACGGAGCTTCGGAGGCTGTGATTGGACGGCGGGGCCGGGGGGGCGGGCTCTGAGTGACACCATTAGAGCGCCCATTGGTCGCGCTGTGATAGTGGGACGTGTCCGTACGCCGGTGTCTCCCTAGTTGCGCAAGACGCCATTTTGGAGCGACAGATAACGGAACGATCGAGAAGCTGCGTATTTAAAGGTAAATATGCGCATTGACGCGGTGGTTTTAGTTTAAAACGCGAGTTAACGCGAAGCAGTTTCTACTTTGTCTCAACTGCGCGGTCCAATCCTCCGTTTAAAGCTACGTCACGATGCGCTGTCTCTACTGTGACGCGGCACTTAGCTAGCGGCGGCTCCGTTGTGATGGCCGCTAACGCAGATTCCACAAAACCGAAAAGCCACCGAGAGAAAAGAGTTCGAGCCCCGGCGGAGCTTCAGCCCACCCCCCGCTGTTGTGCGTGTCTCGATAATTCGTCGCGGTGTGTGATTTACACCGATGCGTTCCGCCTGGTCGTCGCCTGGCGGCTAGCGGTTAGCTAACTGACCGAAGCATCCGCCCTTAAAGCAGTCCGCGGTAATCTGCTCCGAGTCTCACCGAGCGACCGACGCCACATGGCTCCATCTGTTCACCTGCGAGAAACCTTTAACGCTCGACTGTCAGACAACACGCGGAGCTCGCTGGGTCAACGTGTCCGTGAGCTCGAAGTGTAGCCGGATCGTGGGCCTCCTGCCGAGGCCGGGGTGTTGTTAGCGTGCTAGCAGGCGCCCACCGACAGTAACAGTATCCGTGCCGCTGGAGCCGACAGGTCACCAGCTGGACCAGGCCTCTGTTGTCTGATGGTCGGTTCTCTGCTCCGTTTATCCGGATACCAGCGTGTCTCGATCCGCTGCTGTCGATTATCGTCGTTGCATTAACTTCCAGGCAACATTTTCACCATTAATCACCGATCTTCAGGTTTGTACGATGTAGAAAACGACCACTTCCTCAATCCCGAGTGGACGTGTCCAGATGTCAATGTCCGATCAGTGTTTGAAATCCGAATATAACTCGCACTTTAGCTCAATATGTTTTTGTACTAAAGGTCGAACATTTCTCCATTCATTAGATCATTTCCTGTAAAACAATATAAAAACAAGGAAGCTAACCGGTGTGAACCTTTTCATGTGTCTTGTTTGTCAAACCAACAGCCTTTGGGTATATATATTCAGTAAACGTCTTTTCAGTAAAATCGTTTTTAGAGATTAACTTAGTCTTAACATTTACATGCAATAATCATCCATTTTCATCCAATCTTCTTAAAAAATAATTTTATAACTGCAGCCATCAAAATATCCAGTGATAATTCCCCAGGGTGTATTTTAAGTGTTTATTTTCTGTTTAATCCCGAGGTTAATTTATTTATTAATAATATAATAGGTGATTTTTGGTAGTTTTACTCTGGTTGAGCGTAAAGAAAAGAGGATTTCGCACCTTGTTAAACCCTATGAGACAAATTGTGATTGGCAAATCAAATTTGATCAATTTTTGCCGTTAAATCGTTAGAAAATTGTGAAAAACATCCATCATTACATCATCTGTTGCTCTAGTGTCAGAAAACAGTGATTTATATTTCGATATTATCTCCTTCAGTCCAAGGTGACATTCAGTTTACAGTGATGTAAACCAGAAATTGTTGCTTAACAAAAATGGTAAAATAATCTTTCAACCATCAATGTAATTTGTAAATTCATTCGCCAAACATTTCTGCTCTGGTTCAGTTTACAGCCATGACGGGGAAAAATATTATTTCAATCATATAATTTTAGACTCTTGAACCTAAAAATTACTAATCAATCTCTGAAGTATTTCACTTAATACGTTTTTATTCTTACCGACTGACTAATCCTTGCAGCTCCAAACTTATGTTTAGCATCATTGTCGTGACATCGCTTTAAAGTGAATAGAGAGACGAGGACAATGGCTGGTGTTGTTGGGGTTGAGTGCTAATGTAAAGCCACAAACCCTAACCTCAATGTTTAACCATTAGCTTAAGTAAACATCTCGACTGTGCTCCGACGTTACGCCTTAACTGCTTTTACACAGAGGGCAGCGGCGTATGGATTTTTTCTTACTGCAGCAAAGCCAAATTCTCCGGGTTTTACTCGCAGGTCATTTCTGAAAATGGCTTAATTGTGCTGCGTTCGGTGCTGATCATGAAATAAAATATTGCAGGGGGACTCACCTCGGTGACAGGTGGTACTTTAAATGTTATCTCCATCATCCACTCTCTACCTCCTCCTTTCCTCTTTCTGCAACTCAAAAGCTGCCGATGTTAACGCCTCTAACTCTTCTTCCTCCTCTCCGACAGCTTCGTCATCATGGGGAATGTGATGTCGAACCTGTTCAAGGGCCTGTTTGGCAAAAAAGAGATGAGGATTCTCATGGTCGGCCTTGATGCTGCTGGAAAAACAACTATCCTATATAAACTGAAGCTTGGAGAGATAGTCACCACCATTCCCACCATTGGTATGAACGTCTTCCCTAATTATTCAAATCACTGTGCTTATGCTCTTTTTGAACACTTTTGCCTCCTGTCATTCTAGGGCCGGCTGCCTTTTGATAAAAAATGCTGAAAGTTTTCCATTATCAACCTAGTTGGTGGTTCATTTTCTGATTTGTTTCCCAGCCCTGCTCTGTTGAGCTAATTTTAAGCTCTGGGACACTTTCACCGACCCAAAGCTTTTAATTAACCTGAACTAAAATTTTAAAATATTTTTCTTGACTCCTCTGTTTTTCTCCTCCTCTGTCTAGGTTTTAACGTGGAAACTGTAGAATACAAGAACATCAGCTTCACAGTGTGGGATGTGGGCGGTCAGGACAAAATCAGGCCGCTGTGGCGCCACTACTTCCAGAACACTCAAGGTGAGGGGGACGTAATGTTCACTGGCAGTGGTGTCAGTGACCATTACTGCCAATAGGTGGCCTCGCTGATGCATAAAAGATGATCTTAGAGTTAGAGAACCAATGACTCATACACCATTGTTCAATTCTCAAAGGGAGTATTGTGTGGTTTCCCCCTGAATGTAATTTATCTGTGTGAAGGCCCTGTAGGATTACATATGATGTAAGCTGCAGCTAAATTGTCAGTTCAACCAGTATTTTGATTTAGTTTTACAATGATATGTTCCATACAAAAGTCCATTATGATTTTAAATAATTCAGCAGCTTAACACCTCTGGTTGTGCTTTAGCTTCTCATCGTCTTTTGTGCTCGCACCACATAAACATCCTGCAGCAGCAAACATAGCAATCCACACACAGAGCATCCAAGTGCAAAATTAAATATGTGGACCCTCGTTGGTGGTGACAGTTGCGTTCAGCATCATTTATCAAACACAGTTCAGGAACCGGATGTTTTACTCCAGAACAAATGGAGGTTTTCTGCTGCTGGCAGAGACGCAGCTGCTCTAGCGTTGGTACACATCGACAGCTTATTCAATCAGAAGATTAAATGTTTGACATTTCTTTCATTTCTTACCTGACACTTCATTCCAGACCTCTCAAAATCCTTCAAATGAAATACTCCACAAATGAAAATCGCTTCATTTCCATGAACCTACCATAACTTGTAGCCACAGTTTAGTTTAAGGGGGCACAAGGCAAAAATGAGGGGCCAGTGCTCGACTGTAAGACAGACGAGTGCACAACTGAAACTGCCAACAGTTATTTTTTAAAATATATTGGTATCATCAAGCAGTATGTGGATCTTAATTTAAAAGTTTTGCACCACTCAGTGAATAAAGAGGCATCGATTCCTCTGAACTCCTTGTAAAATGCGTCGTTTATATCTGACACATGAGCAAAGGAGAAAACCCTCTGTTGAATTCATCCTCTTTCTTTCACTGGGTATTGACTCCTTTAGTGATAATTAGACGACAGTAGAATCTGTCAGTAATTTAACAGACGGTGTTGGTTTCTGTGCCGAGTACAGATGCAGCAATCAAAACCAGTTTCGACTCCTGTTACAGCCTCGAGGTGTCCGTGTGACAAGCTCCTGCAAAAATAACTCAACGCAACAACTCAACAAACAAAAATAAAGTGAGCGACACGGAAGATGGTGATGAAACCTTTGTACACTTAAAAAACACTAAACCGCCACATGTACCAGAGCATCTTCGCAGATCATTTGTCTTCATGGCGACAAATCTGCCCTGAGACCTTTATCTCCCCTCCTCCCCCTGGTCTGGATCAAAGTGAACCATCGTTCGGTTCGTTTGCATAGTGAAAACCCTTTTTTTTATAGTTTGGACCTCCGGTGATAAAATGTTTGAATAACGACTTCAGGTTCTTCCTTCCACTGTTGAAGTCTGAGCACGTTCTGCTGAGTCTCCTTTTCAAAGTGTCTTCTCCACTGAAATGCTGCATTTTGATAGAGGCAAGTCGTAAAAGGTCTTGGCAGCACAAAGTAATAAATAATGATACCATCAAAGTTTTTCAGCTTTTAGTTTGATGGGATTTCACACTTAACTGGGCCACAGTTAACAAGCAACTCATCTTTAATGTTTTTTTTGTTTTCTGCACTTGACGGCAGCGTTGGTAACGTGACAGCACAATTTTCATACCTGACTTTTAATCTCCAGTTTTCAGAATAATCCTCACAACACTTTGAGGTTATTGTTTGAGATAACGTGTGGAGCTGCTCTCACAGAGCATGAATACAAGGCTTTGATCCGGTCAAAGAGACTCATTAAGCAGCAGGAACAATTTGCACATAATTAATTATTGATAGGGAAAAGTCGCAGCGTTTGATCTGGTCGAGATGAAAATGTTTTTAAACGAGAGGACAAGTGACATTTCTGTGTTACAGTGAATGACACAGACGTATGTGACATTTCATTTGAAATAGAACAGACAATATTTGACTGGTCACAACCACGGGCCCTTTCTAAAAAGAGACGTAGAAAACTGAAGCCAGAAATCGAAGCCAACTTGGAATTGTTGGAAACCTGTATTGTGTGTAAAGACCAGCAGGGGGCGACTCCACTGGTAGTTTCTATAGAAGTCTATGAGCAAAAGACTCTATTCTCCATCACTGTGTGTGTGCGCAGGGCTCATCTTTGTGGTGGACAGCAACGACAGGGAGAGAGTGAACGAGGCGAGGGAGGAGCTGGCCAGAATGCTCGCCGAGGACGAGCTCAGAGACGCAGCGCTGCTCGTTTTCGCGAATAAACAGGTGAGTTTGTTGGTTTGAGCGCTTCACACCGAGGTAGAGGATTTGTTTTCTGATAGTTCTACTGGATTTTGATCACGAAGAGATGATGTGGAGGCGTCTGAATGAATCCAGTTACATCAGATAAAATAAGATAATACTAACAGCACATTATAGGTTCAGCTGTTTCCTGGTTATGAAACTTGAGATTTATTTTCTTCATCAAATGTAAAACAACTTTAAATTCTTTACATGTGTACTCAAAAACAACGGGCAGTTGATTAATAAAATTTTAAGTCATTAAATGTGGTTTTGCACATAAATTCTTGTCATAGCCTTTGTGTGGATTAGAGATCAGATTAGGAGTTAAGAATGTTTTAAATCATCTTTAATATCCTGTTTCCTATTAAACCTGCATCGTGATGAACGTTGTCGTCTTCCCCTCTAGGATCTCCCCAACGCCATGAACGCTGCAGAGATCACAGACAAGTTGGGCTTGCACGCCCTCCGCCAGCGCAACTGGTACATCCAGGCCACCTGCGCCACCAGCGGGGACGGCCTGTACGAGGGCCTGGACTGGCTCTCCAACCAGCTGAAGAACCAGAAATGATCCATTCCACCAGTTTTGATTTCTTTTTTTTTTTGTTTTGTTTTGTTTGTTGTTTATTTTTTCTGTTTCAACACAGCGGCAGCACCGGACCCAGGCCCCTCCGCTCCCATCCAACCTCCCATCCAACCTCCGCTCCCATCCAACCTCTGCTCCCATCCAACCTCTGCTCCCATCCAACCTCCCATCCAACCTCCGCTCCCATCCAACCTCCCATCCAACCTCTGCTCCCATCCAACCCCTGCTCCCATCCAACCTCTGCTCCCATCCAACCTCCGCTCCCATCCAACCTCCGCTCCCATCCAACCTTCAACCCCAGCTCTTTCTTTCAAGAACTTCCATCATTCCCTCGCTCTCCCCCCCCCCCCCCCCCCCCTACTCTCTCCCTTCGTCAGTGGGGCTCTAGCCTGTGCTGCTTGTGTGTGGGCGTGTGAGTGTGTGTGCGTGTACATGTGTGTGTACCTTGTGTGTTCAGCGAGAGTGTGTGGGTGTGAAGGCGTCTCTGTGTGCGTTGGCTGGGACTGGGAGTAACCCTGGCGTGCCTTTTACACACCCTGTGAAATCAGCAGTCTGGTTTTCAAGCCCCTCTCTCTCTCTCTCTTTCTCTCTCACCTCTCTCTCCCTCCCTCCCTCTCTTTTTCTCTCTCTCTCTCTCCATCCACCAACCTCCCCCCCCTCATTCTCAGTCTTGCACGGCCCCCTTCCCCCCCACCCTTACTCTCCAGAGGAAGCATGGTTTTCATACGGCAAAGAAAGAGCAAGGGTGCAAACGCTCCTCCCCCGTCTCTCGCGCTCCCTCCCTGTAGTATCTATGTTGAGTAGAAACGTTCGCCCGCGGTAGACTGAATGCTACATGTTCATTTCAACCTCTTTTGATTTTCAACCCACCAGTAAGAGATTCATTAAGTTGCATCTTAACCTGTATCAGGTCGACGCAAAACAAAAAACAACAAGAAAACGTTTAAAAAAAAAAACCCACGGCAACAACAAAAGCCCATCCTTGATCATTCTTGTGTCACTTGAAAATCATGCTGTTTGTTTTATTATTATTATATTGGAATATAACAGATTATTCTTAGCAATGGTTCTCCAATGAACACTACCTTTCTCCCCCCCCCCCCCCCCTCCCGACCTCCCCCACCAAATGAGACCGTGAAGCACAAGGCAAGCCAACAATCTTAAAAAACGTTATAAATTAGAAACCTGCAAGTATATGCAATTCTAGTCTTTTCCGATTCTTTTGGTAGCTGCATTTGGATTCACTGGATTAAATTGGATTTTTCAAGACGACCTCCAGAGTAATTAATCATTCTGACAGTGTTCCTACTTAATGTAGGTGAAAACCAAGGTGTTGGGCATTTCACAAACTTCAGCCGGTTGAGACAGTGTCCCGATACATTCAAGCTTCACATGTTATTCCTTTCAGAGATGTTACATGTGGTTTTTTTTCTGTAACTAGTTTTAGCATTTCTATTTGTACTATGACTGCTGAACCAAATGCATTTGAGCAGTATGACAAATCCTGTATATGAGAGTAGTGTGTCCTCGAGGGCCTGAACTGCGTACTGAGGTTTTCCCTCAACAATGGTTGGCAGTTAAACTCTGAAACCTGATAAGCATACAGCTGTCTAACGTTTGTGGTTGGGATGAAGGATTGGCACCAAATATGAAGGTTTCTCTTCCTGTGAACAGTCCAGACATCAAGAAGGAAAACCCAGTGTGAGCGTCTGGGTGTTCGCAGGCTCCTACTTCTGCATACTTCATGACTGAAAGACCCGACACGTACTCTGTCAGCGGCTCGACAGCGAGTCTGGAAGGACCTGGTGGTCGACCTGCGAAGGGGAACGGGTGTGCAGTGAGCTGGTCAGGAGATCCGGCGGGCGTCCTCAGTGCAGAACCGTGGGGGTTAAGCTGGCACTTCTGTCAAGAATGATTGTAAATCTGTAAGTTCCCCTGTAAACTGTTTCTGTGGGGATTTCCTGAACACATTAATAAACATGATTTGATCCAACAGTTGATGGAGAAACTGACTTTTCTTTGGTTTCGTCTTGGTTTTTAAACAATATAACGCTGATTGTTCTTAAACTTCATGCAGAGGCTGAACGATAAGAAATTCACAGCTTGTTAATATTTAACTCAAACTGAACCGAAGGGAAGCAGATCTAATTTCACCCAGGTCAGAGACAAGCAAGTGTCCAGCTCAGTGTCAACCACCAGGGGGAGACAGAGAGGTCTGGATGTGTAGCTCAGCAATTGTTCCCCCTGTTTTCAATAAATTGTATTTTGTACTTCCTGGTCATAGATTTAAAAAAAAAAAATCCTCAATCAATAATATATAAATAAAAAGATACACAAATGGAAAAAATAAAGTTTGGTATTAAAAAATGCTTTTTTACATATTTCCAAGTTGATTCATGGATTCCAACGTTTATCTTCTCATTCATATGCATTTTATCATTAATTATTTACCTATGTAGCTTGTAGTTCTGTAAGTTTTTGTCCTCTATATTGGGACCTGATCTTTTTAATGGTTTCATTTACTATTCATTCATTCTGTGTCTGAAATTCTTGAATACAAAACAGCAGAAATGTATATATAAATATATAATATATAGAAATAATATTACCATTAACATTGTAAATAATCTTTACAGCAAAAAGTGCTTAGAATGGTGCAGTTAGAAAAATGAAGACAATCAAGGTATTTGATCCAACATGAGGCTCCAGAGGTGTCAGGGGGCGGGAGGAGGCAGGAGGCCGGCCCACAGTGCTCACCTGCCGGACAGACTCCTCCCTGCCTCCGCTCTCGGCCCGGACTCTGCTCGGTTCTTCGCTGCTGAGACTCAGACTCGTTGGTTCAGGTTCTCCCTCAGAATAAAAACCACTGAGCGGCTGATCTTCTCCTGTGGATGTGACACGATGTCAAACAGCTGAAACACGCACGAGCTCCTCAGGTGAGTTCCTCCACATGCTAACAGGCTACATCCAGACAGGTGCAGGCGGCTCCTCACCGCCAAACCCACGCTCCTGTAAACAGCCGCTGTCGCCGATGTTCGCCGAATCCACCACTGTTCAGTCATCAACGTATTTAAAGTGTGTTTTCCATCAACGGACCTTCATTCAGGGACAGGCGAAGAAATAAGCTTATTTTCCGAATGAGGATTGGTTCTGTGCCTCCGAACCAGTTTAGATTTCAGGCTTTCAGAGCGAGTCAGTGAAGCTGCTCCGCGTTACATTCACTTTACACATGATTTAAAGGAGTAAAGGAACCAGAGGAATCACAGAGACAACGCTTATGAAGGTAGACCGAAGGATTGAAGGTTAGTTCAGTGTGTGTTCAGCTTTATGTCTCTGGAGGAACCTGATCATTGACCCACTTCTCTTCTCTGCTGTGGAGCTCAAGTGTGTGTTGTAGATATTAGAGCTTCAGTGTTTAATTGATCAGTTTGATTATTCACCTGTTGGAGGAAACATAGAAAACAAGAATTACACAAGAAGGAGTCAACATAGAGTTCATTAAGTTATAAACCCTAAAAGTTTATGAATTAGTTGAGTTCAATTCTGCAAAATATATCAGAAGTTACTCCCACACAGGCGTCAGAACTGGTTTGAATAGAGAATAAGAAAACAAGGGTAAGGACAGATATTACAAATATAGATTTGTGCCTGTTGGAGTAAATATAATGAGGAAATAAAATAGTGTATCTCACTTTGAGATGTATTTATTTCAATTAAAAATAAACTCAATGTGTGGTCACAAGGGCGGACACACAATATTATTGTAGTGACGAATATAGAAGAGTATGATGATGTAGGAGACATCAGTGTCTATGTAGGAGACATCACTGGTCTATTTAGGAGACATCAGTATCTATGTAGGAGACATCACTGATCTATGTAGGAGACATCACTGTTCTATGTAGGAGACATCACTGTCTATGTAGGAGACATCAGTGTGAAGGATTTAATGTCTGTAGATGAAAAATAAAAAGGACGACACCATGAGGACAGATCTTTTATATTCAGATCTCACACACACACACACACACACACACACACACACACACACACACACAGCAGGTGTTGTGTGTGTGTGTGTGTTCAGGTTCACACCAGGTTCATGTCTCTCTGGCTCGACGCCTCGTCTATTTTCAGTAACGAAGCTATGACTCATCCGTGTTATTCCTCTTTGTGTGTTTAATGTTATATTTAGTTATTAAAGTCATCACGAACAGGTTCTGTGACGATGACACTGATTCACGTGTTTGACTGAAATAAAACCACGAGCTGATTCTGACCCGAATGTTAAACTGTGGAACAGTCGGACTCGCACTCTGCCTGTTCAGCTCTTTGCTCTGAGCTTCTAAAGGAATGCGTGCAGACCCAGATATCTGACTCCCTCCCTCCCCTCAGGTAACATGATGGAGGTGGCAGGGCCGTGGACAGAAGTGTTCGAGGGCTCTGAGAGGACGGAGAAGTCTGAGGGGGGGGCGGCGTTGCTGCAGAGCTCCACTCTGACTCTGGCTCCTCTGCTCGACGACTCCCCCTCCATCCGCCGCTCGCAGCCCATCCTCATCTCCTCCAACAGGTACGACCGACGGGAGCTCACACACACTTTACTCGCTGTGGGAGGAAGCTGATCAACACACACTGTGGACGTGGTTCAGTGTTATTGACTGAAGTCAGTGACTCAGCCTCAGGCCATAAGTCATCTGGTGTTTAAAGAAGTTTCTGTTGTGACATCAACGAACCCAGAAACTCCCGGGTTTAAGGACGCGGCCAATAAAACTGTCATTGCTGATCAGGCTGCGTGTTTGTTCTGCTCTGACTCACGGAGCTGTGGATTTCTTTCACTTCTTTGTTTCCTGGTAGGCCTGAGGTGACAGACTCTGTTTAATCCTGAGGTAATTGCTCATTGTTTACCAGACATAATGGGTTGTGACCCAATTACCTCTGGCTTGTTTTTTTTTTTTTTACGTGTTTGTCAGTGTAATTACGAAAACATTGAAGTCGTAATCTGAATTATTTTCCTCCAAAGAACAGATGGAGGCTTCGGTCCGTACTCTGTGTTCGGTGTTTGTTCAAGTCTAATGAAAAGCTGACGACACAGAGCAGTACCACCAGAAACCACAGGGGGGCAGTGTAGCCAATAGCTAGAGCGAGACGACCATAAGACTCGTGGAAGAAGATTCAACGATGGCCGAACTTTTTGGAACTTTAAAAGTTGGTGAACTTCAGATACAGAGGAACAAACAACCAATGATCGGAAACTCTCAACTCTTCGCTGCCCTCTAGTGGATGTTTTTCTTAACAAGCTGTCTGATTCCGCTCAAATGATGTTGACGTTGTCGTTCTCTTTTATTTCTCTGACTTTCTCCAGGGTGAGAGCAGCTGACTCGTTCTCCTCCTCCGTCCCGTCCATACCCAACCCCTTCCCAGAGCTGTGCAGCCCCTCGAAGTCGCCGGTGCTCATTGGTTCACTTCCCCCGGGGTCCAGCGACAAACACGTGAGTGAACATCGTGTTGCTCAGCAGCTGCTCCAGTGGGAACAGATCCGGACGTTAGATCTGGTTTATCGTGTTGATGAAACTCCCGTTACATCACAAATAAAAAGATCAGAGCTCAGAAACCTACGGAGACGTCACGCAAACAACTGAACCAACGATCACAGTAGAAGCGTTTCTGCCTCCGGAGCCACGGAGCCCGACGTTTACAGCAACAGACCGCGAACTTTAGATTTGTCATCTTCAGCACGAAGCGATCGTCTCGAGAAATCACGTTGAAATAAATGAGAGCGTGAACCTGAGGGTCTGACGGGCGGATCCTGCGAACACACGTGTGTTAACGTGTTTGGCTGAGGCCGTAGGTGCAGGTCGTGTGACTGTGATTGACAGGTGAGCTGTGTTGCCATGCCTGCGCTGCCTTATTGTGACTCCCAAACACCGCCAGAGTAAACATGTCTGTTATTACAGCAGCGTGTCACCGTGCCACGCTCGCCCCGGGTGTTTTCATGTTCAGTGATGGAAGAGAACAAGCTGACATGCACTCAGGTTCTTCACCTCGATCCACAACAGGCTCCATTCTCTCTTTCTTTCTATTATGTAATATAATATATCATATTATTATTTTTGTTGATTTTTTTTTATCCATCATTTCCTGTCAGTCTTTCACCGCAGATAAAAAAATGCTCCAAGAAATAATTAGAAAACATGAAGATGTTCTGCTCCTGAGTTCATCTAAAGTAAAATAACAGTTTTACCAAATTAAATATTCCCTTCTCTTTTGTCACACTGCCCCATAAATGAAGACACATCTTGATCGCCCCCTGGTGGCCGCCTGTCAGCTTAATTTGACCTGCAGAGTTTTCTGTGAGCGGAGCACATCTTTTAAACGTCAGTTTCAGTTTGTCGTGTTTGTTTAGTTGTAAAAAGATCAAGATCAACATCTGATAACTCCTGCGCCTCTCGTTCAGGTGTCCAAGCAGAGCGGGGGATTTCTCCTTTAATTAACCGGCTCAGAAAATAAAAAACACAGATCTGCAGGTTGGTGCAGATTGTGAGTCTCTATGAAGATGATGTGAGACTGAAATGTTCAGCGTCTGATCTTCACGCTCTGTGAACTTTATGTTCTGTTCTGAATAAAGAGACACAACGTTCCTCTGCCTCCCCTGCTATAATTCAAAAACTCAGGAGTCAAAGTGGACAGGCCGGATATTGAACAGTGAGGAAAGAATGTCCCTCCTCCCATAATCCTCCCTGGTGGTTATGTAGCCATTATTTGTCCACGCTGACGCCAGCACTCGTCCGACCAGTCGGGGCTTGTTGACTGAGAGCTGCAGGTTTCTGGTCGGGCAGGTTTGTTTTCTTGCTGCTGGATCCAGATGCTGTGTCAGACGACAGACCTCACAGAGAAACGTCCTGACCCTCCGATAACCCGCGTCACCGCCGCAGCATCGGGGAGAACGAGAAGGAACGCTCTGTTTCTTTTTTCTAGACGCGCAACCTGTTTTGTCGTTTTATGAGACAAAGCGAACGAGAGCAGGAAGAAACACAGCCGCCTCACAGTCGCTGATCCAAACCCAGAAACAAGCTGCGAGATTGTTTATGCACTCATTTAAAAAGATGTGGACGGCACAGTGGTCCAGTGGTTTATGGTTCTGTGTGGAGGACTTAAGTAATGGAGAAACAAATATAACCTGTGCTTAAACTTTTGATGCTGTAACCCTGAATCCTCACTGAGGATCTAAGTTCTTCTCCTCCGCAGCTGATAAAGGTTTATGGCGAGGACAACCACAGCAGGTCGGTGTGGGTCTCTCCCGGAGCGACAGCGCGAGAGGTGTGTCACATGTTGGTCCAGACGGCGCACTGCAGCGACCAGGAGAACTGGGCTCTCCTGGAGCTCCACCCCACCCTCGGCCTCGGTACGTCCATCCTGCCGGTAACAACTGTAGATGTGATGAAACGATTGTCACACAGTCGTCCCTCTGTGTCCTCAGAGAGGTGTCTGGAGGATCACGAGGTTGTGCTGGAGGTTCAGGCCGCCTGGTCTCTGAAGGGTGACACCAGACTCGTTTTCTGCAAAAACTACGCCAAGTACGAGTTCTTCAGGAAACCAGTGGTACGCAGAATAAATAACACGCCGCGGCGACTTCGTTAAACGTGTCGGTGCAGCAGACGTTGACAGAGCCTGACATCATGGCGGTTGCTGATCCCCTTGATTGGCAGGTTGCGTGCCCGTGCAGACACGCAGACTTAATGCCTCAGTTATTTCATTACATGGGACGCCGTCTGTCGCCTGTGCTGCTGAACAAAGGTGACAGTCTGAAAACTGGTTCTGCTGAATCACACCGGCTGTAAAACATGGACACACTGCCTCCAGGAGGCAGCAGAGGGAACGTGTTCAGGGATGAGCTGCAGTAAACCTGCAGTGTGTTGAATGAGAGAAATGCAAACAGGATACAGACCTTCAATTATCTTCATTATCAATTAGTGCAATCTTAATTAATTAGGATTTCATTACTGTTCGTCTGTTGTTTGTCAGCAGGATTACGCAAAAACGACCGAACCTGTGTTCCTAACATTCTGCCGACGGAAGCAAACTTCAGTTTTCTAAAAACGCTTGAGTTTTTCATCAAGATGAATTATTCTCTGAGAAATCGATCGTTAACAAGGATCTTTATTTGGAAATTTGTCTCCTGTTGGTTTTGTGCGCTCACATCTAACTGTGCATGACTGAAAAATAACTTTAAGTTCAAGTTATCATTCCGTCTTTAATTCATCTAACTGAAGGAGCGTGATTTCTGCTGGGTGTCTGTGAGAAGTCGAGCGAGTCACGAGTCTCTTCCCTGATTTTCACGTCCTCTCTCTCCTTCCTCTCGCAGCTCTTCTTCCCAGAGAGCATGATCTCCGACAGCGCAGACGTCAACAAGGGGATGACGTCATCGGAGCTCATTCAGGTACGGACGGGCGAAACCAGGAGTTCACAAAGAGTTCAACACAAACGTATTTTATACATTTCAACTTTCACTTCATTAACAAGTTGAACTCTTGGCTCCGAGCTCCGAGTCTCCTGCTTCTGTTTGTGTGAAGTATTTCATCATTGAAACAAATCAATTCCAAATCAAATGTCCCTCAAAATAATGAGAGAAAAAAAAACCCTGCTTCCTGTTTCCACTGTGCTTTTGTGTAACTTTGGTTCAGCGTCTCTGACTTTTTTGGTTGTTAAGTTTCAAGAGTTTCCTCGGGAGGAGACCGAGGTTACGACTGTCATCAAAAGGCCTGAAGAACAATCACCTCTTTTATATTGGGAACGTTATTTTTGTCCTTGTGCACAAAATGGTATCAGATAGAAACAATTAAAGTGGAGAGATGAGACATTTATAACAACTAAAGTTTCATTCAGTTTTATCTGATTCCGCTGACGAGAATATGATTTTTCAATAAAGAAATTTGTGTCATGAAATGTCTCGTTTTGTCTCAACGTCCTCTGAGAGGACGAGGGTCATGAGTCCCTCGACAAAATTATTACTGATTCTTTTTCTGTTGATTTAATCGTTGAATTTTTCAAGTTTTCTCGTGAAACTTCAACGAGATTTTGCAAAATGATGCTTCAGTGTCGTTTACAGGAAAAAGTTTCAACTGAGGAAATACGTTTTTATTTATGTCCCTAAAAGTGAGTTTAGTCATAAAGGACGTTTTGTAAATGTTCTTTCAGTTTCACTCGTGTTACAGTCTTTCACTCGAGCCACGCCAGACGATTGTTCAGGTTCTGATCATGAACCGTTTGTTCTCACAGAACCTGCTGAGATATGGGACGTGTCCGGAGATCCAGGGTTTCCTTCACGTGAAAGAACCGAGTCGTAAAGCCTGGAAGAAGGTTTACTTCTTCCTGCGGCGCTCCGGACTCTACTGCTCCACCAAGGGCTCGTCCAAGGTCAGAGAACATTAGAATCTCAGTCTGTGGATTTCACAGAGTTTACGCGGATGAACGGCATTTTTTGTCTCTGTTGGGTCCCAGGAGCCTCGACACCTGCAGTACGTGGCCGATCTGGAGGATTTGAACGTGTGCACGGTGGTGAACAGCCGCAAACTGTACGGAGCTCCAGCGGACTTCACCTTCTGCATCAAGGTATCCAACGTGTGTGTGTCCGTGCAGCATTCGTCAGACTAATTAATCGTGAATAATAAAAAGTATTGATTTCTGCAGCTTTAATACTTTAAGTGTTGAAAAAATGGCGTCCACATGCAAGATGTATTAATCGTGAAGTTTAAGAAACCGCAGTTTAAAAGACAAAGTCCAAAAACTTGAAATGATGCATGTATCTGAAAAAATACTTTTATGATTAAATTGAAGTTGAAACTACAAATCAAAGACGCATTTTATCTCACTGTGTTCTCAGCCATCCAGAAACCCGGTGCGTGCTCAGGACCTGAAGATCCTGTGTGCGGAGAACGAGCAGATACGAACATGTTGGACGTCTGCGTTCAGATTGTTCAAGGTTTCTCATCACCTCCATAATTCTGCTCTTTACTTCTTTGCTGATGCATCAACACACAGTTCATGATCCGTGTGTGTGTGTGTGTGTGTGTGTGTGTGTGTGTGTGTGTGTGTGTGTGTGTGTGTGTGTGTGTGTGTGTGTGTGTGTGTGTGTGTGTGTGTGTGTCAGTATGGGGAGCAGCTTCAGTGTAACTACCAGCTGTCGAAGTCGGCTCCACAAATTGTGGAAGGATCAAACCTGACGGAAAATAATGTGAGTTTGTCAGATATCATCGTAATAGATTACACGAAGAGGAGGATGCTGGGAAATCATGTCTTAACTGTGTGTGTGTGTGTGTGTGTGTGTGTGTGTGTGTGTGTGTGTGCGTGCAGTCAAAGTCGGAGGCCAGCCTGGTGGCCATGGACTTCTCAGGGAAGGCTGGAGGACGGGTCATCCAGAACCCGACGGAGGCCCAGAACGCAGAGAGGGAGGAAGGACAAGCCTGGAGGGTGAGGAGGGAGAGAGAGGGAGGGAGGGAGAGAGGGAGGGTTGGTTGGCTGAAGAGCTGAGGGGGAGAGAAGAGGGGGGGGCAATAAAAAGAGGATAAAGAGGCAGTAATGATGCGTAGCCTGAACTCTCTCTGAGGAGGTGAACGTCTGAGTCACTGTGGTTTGACTGAAGAACGATTCTCGTTTATTTATTGTAACCTTGGTTTTTTTTGTGGTTTTTTTTCTGTTGCCATGACGCTGTCGTCAACAAAGTGACGGACACGGCAACATGGCCGCGGGTCAACAAACTGAGACAGACTGTAAACAAAGCGTCAGTTGGTTCAGATTAGTCGAAGCAGCGTTAATTGATTCTCAACAAGCTGTAAAAACAACACTGATCTAGAATCAGCAGAGCAAACAGTCATTAATACACACACACACACACACACACACACACACACACACTCACACACACACAGAGCGGCGGTGTCATTAATCTGGAGGTTGTAACAACAGTGAGATTAAAACTGAAACTAATTTCACGCTGTATAAACCTCGAACAATGCAAATATATTTATATTGTAATGACGCCATCATGACATCGTTTACGCCACATGACATCGTTTACGCCATCATGACATCGTTTACGCCACATGACGACCAGCGATTGGTTCGTGGAGTTTAGCTTCAGATCGTGTCTCTAATAATTTTATTGGTCGTAAAAGTTTCATGTGTTGAGCCTCGTGAACCTGATAACTGCCTCCAGGGAGTTTCTTCACATCTGATCTGTCGTCTCTTGGACTCAAGGTTGAACTGATTAGATTTCAGAGGTCAAAGGTCAGAGGTGAACCGCTGGAGGGACGGACACTGCAGCGGTTCACCTCTGACCTTTGACCTCTGAAATCTAATCAGGCGTTGATTCTAGTTGAACTAATATGTTAATAGACTTCTGACCGATCAGCTCCAAAAGTGAATCATCTGGAGATAAAGTCTTCAGAGACGTTCACACCAAGTTTGGTGAAAATCTATTTATGCATTGTTGAGTTACTTTGTACACACACACACACACACACACACACACACACACACACACACACACACACACACACACACACCCTCATGTGATATTTAGAATAAGAATATTTTACTGCAGCAACTTTATTTGTCGATAAAACAAGATAAACTCCAGTGAACGAGGAGTTGAAGACGACGTCACTATAATCTGTGACGTCTTCAGGTCGTGTGGCTGCTCCTGTTTTTGACCCATGTGACTTTTCTTTTTGCCGTCGTCACGTCCTCAGACCGGAGCTGTGAAGCTGCTGTGGGACCTCAGCGTCCGAGTTTGACTTTATTTTGGTCGAAGCCTCAGTTTTATAGTTTGAACGATAAAACGTTCAGCTCAGAACAAACTGTATCACCCAAGTTGTTTTATGACCAAATATACAAGGAGCCGTTTCAAACAAGTGTTTTTATTTTTTACTGGATGAGATTTAGATGCATAATGAGAAAAAAAAGCATTAAAAAAATGAAAGGAGAATAAAAATCTCTGTTTTATTTCTTTACTCATCTTAAAGAGGAGTTGCTCCACATTAAACATAAAGATAAAACATAATTTTATATCTTCTCGACGGTGTAAAATCACAGGTCCTGTTAAAGCGACGGCGTTAACGACGTCACTGGCTCGGAGCGCTCCCTCGAGACGCCGCAGAAGAGAAACCTGCAATAACTGTTTAACTCGGTAGTTTAATAATTAACAAAAGGTCAACGTCAGCAGAGAAATCAAAACAACGAGAAATCAGTGACGTGACATCTTCTGTTTCTTCTGTGACAGAGGAGAGAAGCTCTGAGGTGCAGCCTCCCCAACCTGAGCTCTGCTGCCAGGCCGTCCTGTAAGTCGAGAGGAGGCAGAGTCCTGATTCTGCATTTCTGTTAAAGAACTAAATCCTCACGTCACGCTGTTCGACTCCTGACTCACTTCAGCTCCTGTGGTTCTGTCTCTGTCTGCCTGCAGCCATCCACAGGACCCAGCCCTGGTTTCATGGCGGCGTCTCAAGAAAAGAAACTCAGAGGCTGATAGAGAAGCAGGGGCTGGTGGACGGGTGAGTGACAGTCGGAGGTTTAGGCCCTGGGGGACTCCGTGTCCCATCAGGCCTTGCAGGGGGAGGGGCGTCTGGGATACGTGGCCAGAAGCCGACAATCGATGAACGGAACCAAAGAACCGGACGACGGATCTTTAATCTGTGGGACGGGTGCTCCCCAGTGTCGGAGCTGTGAGTTTACACGCGTGTGTTTGTGTCCGCAGGATGTTCCTGGTCCGTGAGAGTCAGCAACACGCTCAGTGCTTCGTCCTGTCGCTGTGTTACCAGCTGAAGACCAAACACTACCTGGTGATCCCTGTGAGTCCCCCCCCCCCCCCCCCCCCCCTGCAGGAAATAGACAGGCCCTGTGATGGATGCAGCCTCACCGTGATTCTGTGATTCTCTCTGCAGTTCGAGGACGGAGGCAGGAAGTACTTCACCATGGACGACGGCCTGACCCTGTTCATCGACCTCCTGCAGCTGGTGGAGTTTCACCAGATCAACAAGGGCATCCTCCCCGTCTGCCTCAAACACCCCTGCGTCTGCGTCGCTCTGTAAACCCGCTGCTGCTCCGCCTGCCTGTGACCTCTGACCTTTACTGTAACCTCTCCCCCCTGACCCAGGATCAGTCGGGCTCGTCAATGTCAAGTCCAAAGTGTGTCTGCGTCACCACAGCGCTCTGATGTCTGCGAGGCGCCGCTGATGAAGAGCAATTAGACGACTGGATTTCCTAATCAGCGAAGTGCCAGAGCGGTTCAAAGGTGTGTGTCTGAGCGATAACGTTATCACAGCGGCTGTGAGACGTGGACTCACGGGACTGAAGCCGATCCTCCGCCCCACCTCTCTTTAATAATTTTAATTATCCTCCACGACGGCCCCAGACAGTGGTGGGGTTTTTTTTTTTTTTAATTAACGAGCCACGGTCCCAGCGGAGACGCCTTAATTAGCAACGCCGGACGGACGTTTTAGCTTCAGGGATGTTTGGAGAGTTTTATAATCACGTGCACTTTGATTCATACCCATGCAGTCGTGGTGAGAAGGTTCACTGTGACGAGGGCAGCACTGTAACTCATGGACGACTGTGGCCATCAGAGGGCGCTCCGAGTCAGGGATCGACAGAAGGGTTCATGGGAGTTCTGAAATGGTGAAAATCCCCAGGTTGCCGTCATGTAGCACGGAGCTTCTCACGCTGTGTGAGGTTCTGTACACTAACCTCTCGATGTGCCTTAAGTCTCATGTTTTAATCAGAACAAACTCCATCAACTCTTCTAACGCTGGATTTGCACAACGAGGGTGTTTGCAACATTTGGACGTTTGATAAATTAAACCTGTGATAATAAGTTTTATACATGAAAACATTAAAAAAATGTAAAATCTAACTGCAGAGGACGACTCTGGAAAACAGTGACTGTCCTAAGTGGACTTTAACTCTGAACCTTCACACGTCTGTTGTTTCTGAAAAGTTTACGCTTAAGTTTCCATTAAATCAACGGATTTTCAAACGAATCATCGAGAACCGGCCGTGAGCTGAATGAATGATTGTGACGTTTACATCGAGCTTCTAAACTGGATGATTGAGACCATGTGTTGTCGCTGGGTGTGAAAAAACATTTTGCACTTATTATTTCAAGACGTCGTGACAGAAACAAATATATCGTCAATACAGAACTTTTTATATCAAACAGGGTTCGTTAGTTTTATGTGTCATCACTTGTGCGTCTTTTATATGTTGAATAAATAATTTCATATTAAACAGATTTTCCTACATTTAAAATGAATTTGTTGTTCTGTATATTTACTGAGACACATAATTATAAAAAAGTTTTCTTTAGGCTTTAATGAAGTAAACATTACCAGCATGTATTCAAGTATTCACAGTAAAAGTACTCTTATTGATCTGTTGAGATATGTTAATAATCTAACATATTACGTTTTGTCAATTTCTTTAGAAACATATTTACTCGATTATGATATTTAATGTACTTCTTTTTTGAGTATTTTTATTTTAGACTACTTGTTAATTCAGGGAGCACAAATACAAATATACAATAATCATAAATTCAAATTGAGTTTCTAAATAGTTTAATAAAAAGATTCAGGTAATCGTTAAATATCCAGTGTTGTGAAGTATTCAGGTGCTTATTAATATGATTATATTATTTGTTATGATTATTAAGAGAGATTAGAAGAACAATGAAGATAAATTATAGAAGACTTTTCTCATTTTAATGAACGTTATAGAAAAACACTATGAATGGTAATGGAGCTTATATGTACACAGGTCAGGTACTCGTACCTCAGTATTTTACTAAAGTACCGGTCTGGTTCTCTCCTCTGCTGCTCTGCCTGATTTAAATTCAGTTATTTTAAAACCTTCATCAGGCTAAATAAATAAATAAATCAAAAGAAATCTGGCCGGGGTCCTGACGTCGCCTCTGGTGCGGGAGCATGAAAGTGGGCCTCGGGGTCACTGTGGCGTCCTGGCAGAGCGTCTGCTGGACGAGCTCCACGCCGAGGCTGCATCGAGCTGATTTCTCCGAGCTCTGACCCACTCTTGGAGGATGGGGTTGCCATGGTAACAAATTTTTTTTTTCGCTCTGGCCTAGATGGGCAGGTAAATGAAGGGGTGAAGAAGACAGAGGAGGGACGGGTCAGGCTCTGAAGAGACGTCTGATTAAATTTACCCCAGAGTGAGACCCTCCTCTGCTGATTTCATCCAACAGACCTCAGAAAGACAGCGGAGCAGGAATATTTTATTCTCTTCATTATTTGTCCAGAGAACCTTTTGTGAAGTCTTTTATTTTCATGCTCTTTATCATCTCACTGGTTTTAAAAGACTCATTTCTGTCCATCGTGACCAGGTTGTATTTTCATATTCTGTCTTTATCTACGATGGACGTTTTGTTTTTGCACGTTGGACGTTGAGTTAAAATTAAAATTATTTGAAGAATAAATAAATAATTCAGAGTTTCCCAAACGTCGTTTTGAGACATAAATGAATAAACAGTCTTTGGTTAGATTTCATTCGTCACTAGAAATAATATGTTTAACACATAAATCATTAAACAAAATCTAAATCAAATCCATGAGGGTCTGTTGAATAACAACAACACAAACCTCTTTGTATAAGTTTTAAACCAAACCATTCATAGTTCAACCCGTGTGAAGCTCCGCCCGGGTGTCTGCCAGAGGGACGTGAATCAAACACCCCTCACCTGAACAGGTGGCACTGATGAAGACAAGATGGCCGCCGACTGAACCACGAAGCGCACGTGGAGCTCGTCAGAACCAGAAGGTGTTTACAAACAGTTCTCAGGATGAGAGACAGAAACTGGAGACGCTGTTTGTTTGTTTACAGGTTTGTTTCTTTCATGTGCGGCTTGTTTCTTCACTTCCTGTTGTGTCATCGAACAGGATGTTTACAGGTTTGTTTCTTCACTTCCTGTTGTGTCATCGAACAGTTCGAGAGTTCGAGGATTTGATTTGACCTCAGATTCAATTCTCTGCTGATGGTTTGAGTGATTCATTGATTTAATGTGTAGTTGTTGTGTAATCCTGAATCTATTATTATTATCAGAAACGTTTTTTCCGGCTGAATTAATTATTACAGCTGAAATAAACCAGTTTAATCAACAGTGGTGAAACATTTGCTCAGAAAATTTAAAAACAGGGAAAATTCGAAATTTTTCTTGAGCAAAAGTAGAAAAGTATTTGTATGAGGAGCTAAAAATAAAGAGGGTCACGCAGAACGAGCTGTTTCAGAGTAGTTGTATATTTTCTAACGATGCTTTAATGAGTTCATCACATTCGTTCAGATTGAACTGAACAAACTGATGTTTCTCTGCAGGAACCTGAAGAAGAAGAACAACGTTCCTGAGCAGCCGTCGCTCACCGAGGTCACGTTGGAAACCATGACGATTACTGTGAGTACACCTGACAAATACTGTGAGTGTTCTATTTCTCCTTCCTTCCTATTTATTTTGTATTTCTAAAAATACCACTACCGACTGAAGAAATTATTAAATAACACAGAATATAAACGGTGACATGAGTCATCTGCACATTTCTGAATATTTTCATATTTACGTATCTTTTACTTTCATTTAAAAAACTTTGAGAGTAAAAGAACTTGAAACCGAACCTCATTATTCCTCATTATTCCTCATTATTCCTGAAGGATCTTGTTCCTTGTTTTCTGCCGTCAGCTCTTATTGATCATAGATTTTATATACAACGTGTTAGAGGAGTTAAACTCCTCCTCCTCCGTCTCCCCTTTGTCTTTTTCGAATCATCGGTTCTCAGACAGACGTCCGGCAGGAAACCGTCCGTGATTAAAATCAGACGAGTGTTTATCTGACCCACTTCTTCAGCTTGATAATTCACGCCCGGCCAAAGTTTGCGGTTGCTGTGAAGTCTCAAAATAGAGCGGCTCAATTAAAAAACCCAAACCAGCGACAAACAGAAAGTGTCTGAGCAGCAGCTCGAGCCGCTGTCGCTTCTTTCATCCTGAGTGAAGAACAAAGTGATGACGAGTTTAAAGCTTTCACGTCTCTGTGCTTCATGTGTTGTTTCGGCAGCAGATCAAACTAATTAAAACCATCAAGCTGCGACTTCACTGACAACAAAACCATTTCACTCTGGACTTTATCTCCCACGTCTGTCCGGCTGTTTTACAGATTAACTGTGAACCCAACAAACCTGCGACTCGACCTGTGGAGCTCCGAGCTTTTTGGAACAAGTTCAGTCGTTAAAAGCAACGAAAATAGAAATTGGAAAATATGAATAATATAATATCGGGCATTTTATCATCATCATTTCTTTTATAGCTCATGACGGCGAATGAACTCAGTAAACTGTAGCTCGTGTCTCTAATCTAAAGTTATTACCTCACTACACCTCATTGTGACATCATGGTGACATCATTTCTATGATCTATGTGAACCTCAGGTCTCATCTATCGTCCAATGGGACGCAGAGATTTCTGACGTCACTGATCACGTGATCATTTTCGGATCAACACCAGCTTCAGATTTCATGTTTTAGTTTTTGACCTTTTGACGGATTAGAGATAAACTCCCAGCATCCCCTTCATCTCTACTCTCACCAGACGCCGCCTGATGCAACATGGCGGCTCCCTGCTGCACAGAAAACACACGACCTGCCCGAAGCTCCTCTCAGGTTCGGCTGCTCGTGTCCAGGGTCTCATCCCTTTGTGAGTCCGGTATCGAACCACCGAGACGTCAGCTGTCGGTTTGTGAGCTCAGTTTGACATTTGGTCGAACTCGAGGTCAGTGCACGCCCACCCACACCTTCCACCTGCACCCATTGGACGCTACTGGCTGTCAGTCAAACGGTGTCGGTGCCCCAGTGGTACCATCAGAAGACTTGAAACTAGAGATTGTCAGTCGCCCCCTGCTGGTCAGAGTAAGAACGCAGGTCTCAGGAGTCTTATTTCCAGTCGATGGGAGTTACCCTGGTGTTGTGTTGATGTGTTTGGTGAACAGCTGAGGTGCCTCCTTCTTTATTCGGGCCCCTGAACCCTCAGAGTCCGTGCACGACTCTGTCTCCCGCTCCAACATCTGGCGACGCCTCCCGTTGTTCGCCTTGACGTTCTCCGCACCTGTCCTTCCCTCTGTGTCTGTGGGTAATTGCTGCGGCTCCGTGTGATGTCGGTGATGTTTGTGTACGAGGCTGAAACCGGAGCTGCCTCCTGATTCATTATTCAGCTCCTCTGACCAGACGCAGCTGCTCCGGCTGTCACCGGTCAAACGAATCCATGAATCTGTAATTATCCTGTCATCCTCGTCTGCCTCCCCGAGTCTCCAACACTTTTGCTGCTCGTTTATTTATTCCCTCCGTCTTTCTACTGTCTCTCTCTCGTCTTATTCTGTCCTTCACTCGGCACGTCCACCTGTCACCCTGTCCTCGTCCTCTGGTTTTGGACAGGGCTGTATGAAGTTATCCTCCCGTCTTTTTAAATATTTCCATCCACTACTTGTGAAGTTTAAATGTATGAAAACTGAATTGAAAGTTAACAAGTGAACTTCCTTCACCTCTCTCCACTCGTCTCTCTTCAGGGTGTCATTCGTCTTCTGCTGAGCTGTGACTTGGCGTTTTAATTACCGGACCACCTGCAGAAAAGTGCTGAGCAGAGAATTATATTTTTCCTGAACGTGTCCAGGGACTTCCAGGAAATAGACTCGCTCCGAACATATAAATTTAGCTACTGTCAATACAACAAAGAGGAATGTGTCTGAACCTGATGTCTAGTTTTTGAGCTTGTGATCATCTGGTTTTGTCTCCTCAAGCATTTTTCTGAGATTTCCGCAGAGAGAGAGAGCGAGAGAGAGAGAGAGCGAGCGAGGTGTGAACGTACGTCACTGATATTTTCCTGTTTCCACCTGTGGTACAGGACACGTGTGTGTGAGCAGCAGAGTGAGGGCGAGTGTAGCTGGAGGCCAAAGAGCAGAGACACTCAGCATCTGCTCGCTCCAGGCCGAAAGTCCCATCTTTAATTTATCACGATGTTTTATTTAGCAGCCGGTAAATTCAGGCCACAGAGAAACAAACACGGTCTGTTCCCGTCCGGTCTGTTCCCGTCCGGTCTGTTCCCGTCCGGTCTGTTCCCGTCCGGTCTGTTCTCACCGAGCGGAGCTGCAGTCGAGGTCGGTTACAAGAGATTTAGTTTTCTTTTTCAGAAACTAAATGTTGAAGCTTCTTCTCTAACGTCGTGTTTCTGCAGCAGTTTCCTCCTGGAGATTCTTTTATCAGGTGTCAGAGTGTGAATGATGAACACACACACACACACACACACACACACACACACACACACACACACACACACACACACCTCAAGTTCAAGATTTACTTTTGACAAAATCCCTTAACGTTTGATGATGAGGATTTTTTAAATGAATCTTCCTGAACCAAACACAGTTTTTGTTTCTTCCATCACACGTGTTAAAAAACCACACGGATCATGATAACACGATAAACATGACATCAGTGTTTGCGTTGCCGCTCTCTTCCCGCTCGTGTTCATAATTCATCTTCGTCAGTTTGTCAGAGAAACGTTCACTTTCTTCTTCTCTCCTCAGCAGCTCGGGGAGAAACATCAGACCTCTCTCTGAGAATCTGACACACGCCACAGCTAATGCCCACGGACGCTTCCAGCACGTGATCCACATCCGACCCGTGGAGCGACGGCGCTGAGATCAAAAGCGTCGAGAATCTGTGGAGCTGGCCCTTTAAGAGAGACGGTGAGGGGGGCGGGGGGGGTCTGCATCCATTAAACATGAGTTTATTCAGCGGCCGCTCGGAGACGAGGAGCATCACTGTCAGAGCATCCCCCGTCCGGCCGGTCGCCTCCACACACACATGCTGACACAGCTCCGCCACACGCCTCAGGACATGGACCCGCAGAGAAGGGAGGGATAGAACCAGAGTGAGGGAGGACGGGGAGCAAGAAGACGAGGAGAAGAAGAGCTTTGAAGGGATAAAGAAGAAGAAGAAGAAGATAAAGAGAGGAAGAGACAGTGAACCGGTGCATCCAGGCGGAGAATGGGCAATTCCTCCTTCCCAGGCATGTCTCCTCTCTCTCCGTCCATTCTGTAGTTGCAGGTATTTCTAACTTGAGTGGCTTTCTGTGACGCGCTGGGGGATGATGGGAAACTACCGCTGTTTACCTCCACCCCCCCACCCCTGTCCTCCTCAGTGTGATGCTGTCTGTGTTTGCCGCACTTCTTCTCCTCCGCCTGCATGCTCCTGCAAGATGAAATCAATATCACTCTCCACAGTTTACACTTCACGTCTCCGCCGCTCAGCACTTTGATCCATCTCCATCTGCTGCAGGTTGTGATTTGTAAAATGTGAAACCGTTGAGTTGAAGCATCGTCCCAAGTTGTTTGCATTAGAGACAGAGCTCCCGGTGGAGTCTCTGTCTCCTGCGTTAAGTTCTGCAGCCGGTTCCAAACGCATTAAAATGCATTTCGGCTGCGACGGGACGGAGCGTCTGAGAGGAATCGGGTGGTGTGTGGTGCTGGTGGTTGCTTCTGGCAGCGGCGCTTGTTTACCGCCTGTGCGGAGGAGACTGTTGATGCTGTGGCGCTCTGAGGTTGACATCTGGGGCAGAGCCTGAAAGACGCTATTGATGGATTCAGAGAGGGAGCGATGGGAACAGTGGAGGAGACAACGCTGCCAGTTAGAAAGAGATGAGCTGGATGTGAATGCAGAGGTTTAAAAATACTGAGGACGCACAGCTGCAACAAGCGACTGAGTGAATATCCTGTTTTTTCCCTCTTTGATTCCAGAGCTTGAGAACAGGACGTACTTATAGAATAATGCACTCGGGTTTTCTGTGTTACAGCTTCAGTTCTTCTCCTCACGCTGCGTCTGCTCTTGGATTTATTTTTTCTGCTCTTGCATTTTTTTGTGCATCAAAAATCCCCGACCAATAGAAAGCCAGGTGTGTGACTAACCAAATTGTCCCGCCCCTTGTGGGTGTGTTCGTTCGGTGCGGGCAGACATTTATTCATCGAGTTCTGCAGTTTAATTTTAAGTCATTATTTTATGTTTGGAATTTAAGTTGAGTCGCTCTTTAAAAAGTTAATTTAGGTCAGTGATTTAAAAAAAGCTCTATTGTAGTATTTCATAAAACGATTATTCAATTATTGATCGTTAACGATGCTGAACATCGATTTGTCAGTTTTGTGTCCACGAAACAAAAAGTCTTTAAACTTTAATCACGCTGGAATAAACGTCTTCGACATATTCACTGCAAGATTCTATTCTTCAAATACCGAAGCAGGGAAACGATTTACTTACGTCCTTTTTTATTAATTTTTTTTTTTTACACCTGCAGTTTCTATATTTAAATTCTAGTCACAGACGTGAGCATCTGTGTTTCTGGAGGGTGAATCCTCACCAGGAGTAAATAAATAAAATGTTCTCCCTCGTGTATCTGTGATTGTTCGTTGCCTCCTGAAGGCACAGACGTCCTGGAAACTCCAGCAGGTGTTTATTTTTAAAAGTCCCTGATTCAGCCCTTTATAGAAAAAAAACACCTGGAGGCGCTAGAGAGCATTTGGCAACTCAAATTTTATTCAGGAATCTATTTATGTAACGGCGATGGGAGGAGATTCAAGCTACAGGCGTGAACAGCAGAGTCACTTTTATAGTTCAGGTCGTTTTCAAACAGTGCGAATAAAAAAAGTAGTTTATAGGATGAGTCACTAACTTGTAGGTGAACATAAAAAACAGGAACAAGTGTTTAATATGAGACTTGTTCACGTCGTCATCGACTCATTAAACTAATTAAATAGACGGAATTCATCACAAATTAGATAAATCAGGAGGTTAAACTTTTTTTTGGGGGGGGGGGGCGATCACAGATGAACATTTATAGTTATGACAATTATTATATTCATAAAATCATATAATCATAAAATTAACTTGACGGTTCATGAAAAACACAGAAATGTAATTATTATTGAATATTACTATAATTCTGCTGTTTTTAAAAGTAGTTCAAGAATCTTCTGTGTCATGACCAGCAGGGGGCGACTCCACTGGTTGTTTATGAGAACATGACTTCTCACTTTTTAATATCAGTAAACATTTTCACGTCAGTGATTTAAAATAATGATTGATCGTTAATCGGTTCAGGGACGACTCGAGCAGCTGCCGTCTTTGTTTGGATTCAGGTTCATGTCAGATAATATGATTCTGCTGGTAACCAGTGTTAAAGACCCTGAGGATTCTGGGAAATATTCAGTGTTGTCAGGTGTTGCTGAACGATCGTTATCATTTAAAAGCAGCTACTTCACCTCCTGTCGTTCGGATGTGGCGACGCTGAGGTTTAATCACAAGTGATTTACATCTTAACCTCCTCGTCATCCTGCCGCACTCCAACGCGTCGGAGCGAGACGACTGTCGAGCTCTTGAACGCGGCGGGAGACACGTTGTTAGAGAAAACACCAGCTATCTTTAAAACTCACCGGATGTGAGGCGTGTCACATCCTGCACGCCGTCTCGCTCCGAAATCGCTGAGAGGATTAAACCTGAACTGAGGGTTTTCTGAAAACGTCCTTGAACATCTCCAAACTTATCTCTTTGTGCTGCATGACTGTGTGAGTCATGTCACCTCAATGACACGCCGGAGCCCTCCCCGGCTCCCCAGGGGGCAGGGTGGGTGAGTGGGGGGGTGGGTGTTAGCGGAGATGGCGGCGGTGGTGTGTAGCAGATCAAGCTTGTTGGAATCACAAGCGACTGGGGAGCAAAAGAAAAGGAGAGGCGCCGGGTAGAGGATCTGTCAGGGAGCCGAGCAGCGTTTTCCCACGTCAGCCTGATCAAACTTGTTGACATCTGGAAGGAGATGGAAGAGAGAGGGGGAGGAAGAAGTGAGGGGGAGGAAGAGAGAGAGAGAGGGAGGAGGAAGTGAGGGAGAGGAAGCTGCAGAGGGCGTCGACATCACAGGGCTGATTGATGCGGTTGCCACGGAGCCGCCAGGTGAGGCTGAGCCGACTCTAACCGACTCGGGGGCGACTGCTCCCACCTGAGCTGCTGCTCCTCCGACTCCTTTCAACCTTCGTCTTTTTCACTTTGATGTCTTTTATGAAGCAAAACAACATTTTCAAGAAATTTGGTTCCAGGCTGCGAAAGTTAAAAAAAAAAAAAAAAATTCCGCCTGTGACACGACGAGGTCGTTAAAGTGACGAAGCTTTAACTGACAACTGAGTCGTCGTTACAACATTTATCACGATCGTCTCTGACACGTGAATAAACATGAAGCTGCCGACGCCTTCAGGTTCTGCAGCTTCAGACGAAACACGAGGTCGATCAGTTTTGTCATTTTAAAGAAACTGTGCGTTTTGCTGTGTTGGCACCAGACATCTTGGAACAGCACTCATCTGAACGAGGTGCTTCACAAAACACACGAAGATGGACGACACCAAGTGAAGCCAAACGATCGTTCTGCCCCCTGGTGGCCGGCTGCAGTACAGGTCATAAACATTGGTTTCAGTTAACTGATTTAAAAAGGCTGCGGACTGAGCTTCAGCTTTTATACAAGGACTCTCAGTCGCTGCTCGTTCCTCTGATTGGTTAGAAGATGAGGTTTGCAGATGCCGTTGTCTTCGTCATTGGACGATATTGTCACGGATTCTTTCGAGGAACTGATTTATTCAAACAAAAGTGTGTAAAAGAACGACTTTCGTTCTGAATCTGGGCTTCGTCTCCTCAGACTCTGGAAAGTTTGACCCTGGAACATCTTCACAGTTTGTCTGCACATGTCACCTGATTTATTCATCCCCTCTGAGGAGCAGAGGAACAAGATGTTTGAGTAACGGTGGTCGGGGGAGTCGCTCTCTCTTCATTCTTCACACACTTCTGTTCTTCTGGGTTGTGATGAGTTAAACAAAACATGGAGTATCTCTTCACGTTTCCGTCTCACACAGAACGTCTTCATCCTCCACTCGACCTGACTCGACCTGCTGTGGCCTCCGGCTCACGGGAACACGTGTGATTAAAAACACGTTGCTGCTCGTTTGTCTTTTATCGTAAAACGCTCATTTCATCCGATAAATTCAAATACTGACGATGCAGAGGAACCAAACCTCGACTTACACCTGCACTCACAAGGCCGATGAACGCAAATGTCCTCAGACGTTTCAGTAAAAGTTTTTCTCCACTGGGCGGCTGTGGCTCGGGGAAGAGCGGGTCGTCCACTAACAAGAACGACCGTGGTTCAAGCCCTGGCACAGAAAGTGTCCCGGGGCAAGACAAACGCAACAGACGGACAAAAAATTGACAAAACAATTAAACAAGCAGTGGTGAAAACCTCCATATTGGTAATAACTGGTAAAAACCAGATCTGATGTCAAAAAGCAGCAGAAGCAGTTTTTATCAGTTTTAGTTTTTCTTGCCTCCAGACGTTCGACACAAAGCAGAAGAAAAATGGAGGAATAAAGCCGAGAGGAGACGCCGCCTCCTTTTCTCTAATAAATCAGCTTAATTACAAACCGCTGCGTCACATTACTTTTTTTTCCTCAGTCGCACTCGTTCCCATTTTTCTCCTCCGACTGACAGTTTGTGGCCATAAAGAGCAGGAAATGACCTCAGGTGCTGATGTGGGCGCTGTCTCCGCACCAGGCGACACCCCCTCTAACACCAGTTCTACTTTACTTCAGCTTGACTTCACTTAACGTCGACCAAGAGAAACATCGTAGGTCTGTGAAGTGGTCATCGAGCTGCAGGAGTGTTTGTCCGTCTTTTTCTAATTTCTCCTGCCACAGTTTCATAATGAGTCAGAAATATTTTTCACATTCTTCATAAGAACATATTTAACTTGTGTGTGCAGTGATTTTTGCTTTTTGCTCGCACCATGGTCCATAACGTTTTTAGCGTCCACGCAGACGTCATCGTTTCAGCTGCAGTTGTGGCATCAATGCAGTTTTCTCTCTCATAGAAGCTTGAATGTTAAAATAAATATTCAGAGATGGATGCACAACAAAGCAATCAATAATAGAAATAAAGTAAAGCTCAGATAAATAAAATAACATTTGGTTTATTTAACTTCAGTAAATGAGTAAAGAGTTAACGTGGTGAGACGTAACGAAGGAAACAGGCTGAATCATCTTCCTCCGTTTGCACTTAAAGTCCATTATTGATAATTAATAATCCACTAAAAGGCTCTGGTGACTTTTAGTCTCAGACTTTTTTTCCACTTTTCGACCCTGATGGTGATAATTCTCAGTATTGATGAAACTGTCAAATATTAACCAGAAACCAGAAAACCAGGCTGTAAATCAAGATGGACGACATGAGACTGAAGCCAAACCTTCTGAACTGCCCCCTGGTGGCTGGCTGCAGCATAGGTCTCTAATAGCTCTGAATCTGCATCACCCCACCCCCCCCACCGGTGGCAGAATCGACAGTAACCAGCAGTTCAGAGGACGCCGCCACCTTCAGCCACAGATTCATCCGATGATTGAGACGATGTACGTCCTTGTCTGCCGGGCGTTAACCGTCAGAATTTATAGTCACAGGGAGGAAGTTAAAATTGCAGCAAGCTTTCTGATTGGATGCAGGACGAGTCATTGAACAGTCGATTTAGATGTAAAGATATGAGTCGGTTTTATAACGAGAGACAAATGAAGAGTTCCCGCAGGGACACACATGAAACCTGAAACTCAGATTTTTCACGACACTGGGTCTTTCAGGTTAAGTTCTCCTCCGTCTGCTCATTATTATTCTCGCTGACTTCTGACGACTCTCGGGACACGACGGACTGGTCCCAAAACTCAGATTTCATTTGGCTGCAGGGTTTTAAAAAAACTCAACAAACTGGGTCACAGATCGAAACTCACTTTAATGTCTGAAGTCGATTCCAGCTCAAACCTCCTCGTCCGCTAAATAATAACTCAACGAATATAAGAAAATATTAAATCTAAAATCCTCGGTCGGGGTCTCAGCTGTTCCAATAACCACAATTAGGTTTCAGAGCTTTTAACCATAATGAATGAAATTCAAGATCTTTTGATATGAAGGAATATGTGAGACTGAGGAGAGAACAACTCAAACTACAGAACCAGGAGTGTCGTTGGTGTGAACATGAATATAATCAGGACTCACTGTGAAGTGTTTTAACATTTTTAAGACTTTTTAGGCCTAAAATCAGATTCAGATTATTAAATTTGAGCGAGAACCTTGTAAAATGTGGAACGTGTGAAACTGTGTGAACAACCTCACTCTGATAAATCTACAGACATCATCGATTTTGCGCCAGCGCGACGAAACAAACGCAGCCGCTCTGCTCCGTCACTGTGGTTTCACCTGCGACTGGAGGCTGATGTGACAGTCTGTCTCTGTCTCTGTCTCTGAGACAGAAATCCCTTCATCAAGGACAAAACGTTCCAGCCGTGAGGAAAGACAGAAAAAAAAACCTGGAGATGAATATCTGAGATTCAGTCTTTCAGGGAAAGTTGTCAAATTAAGTCTGAGTGTGTTTCCCTGTGCACGAGAAATCCCAGGATAAGTGACGGCAGCAGGAAGTCCTTGAAGTAACCTCGCTCACGCTCAGCAAAATCCACATCCCCACGGCGAGGTCTTCCTCCCTCTATGGCGTCGGGAAAGCTCAAACACACGACTGTGAGGTCGAAGCTTTTATACACCATGAAAAAACCCAGTAAAACGTTCGTGTGAGTTTTAATCCTGGGAACGAGAAGCTGATCGACTGTTGAACCGACGAGCTGAAACTTTAACAAACAACTGGGAACCAGCGTCAGAGGAAACTTTAACGGACAGGAGGGAATTCTTTGTTCTGTCGAGACGAAAAACCATTTGATGAATTCACTGTAGAGAGATTTCAGCAGCTTCAGTTTATTCCAGACCAATGAACTGAGAGAAGAGTCTATTAAAGGTTAATAGACTCCGACTCACGTTGACCTTTAGAAAATCAGAGAAAGCTCAGGTCTAATCAATAACATTCAAACGGCTCCGTTACAATTAGTCCACAGCTAAACAGGACGAAGCATCGTTAACATTATCAGAGTCAAAGTCCGCACGGCTCCAACGTGTCCCTGACGAGACGTCAAAGGACGTTTGACACGTCACTGTGGGTCCTGCTCAGTCGTCTCGCCTCGTCCGTGGCTGCGAGAGCTTTGTCAGGAAAAGGGAGAAGTGAAATGCATTGTGGGAAGGAAAGGATTCAAAGTCAATGACAAGATGTATATGACGAATATATTGACTTTTTAAGTTTGTTTCATGTCTCATCCACTAACATGGAGGAGGCGAGGTTTAACCTTTCCGAGCTGTCGTGTCGTCCATCTTTAAATAAAGTTAATGTCGTACGAGAGAGTGAGTCATCACTGGTGCAACAAGTTCTTACGTAGACTGTGTGCTCCTCCCTAAGTGACCTGAGGAGAAACAGCAACCTGTGAACTTGGTTCCTACCTTTGACACAAGAGCTTCAGTGACTTTAAACGTTCACCTGGTTTTCTGATGTTTCATTTCTTTTATTGTCTAATTATACAGATGTTGTAAAACATGAGACAGTTTGTGAGAGGGTTAGAATGTGTGTATGAGCAGGCGTCTGCTTGTTTACTTCAGGTTTTTTCGTGTGAGAGCTTTTGCTACGTGACGGCCTCCGTCTCCTCCTGCTCTTTGTTATCTCTTAAGCTGGCGTGACGGCTCTGACACGTGTCCTCGGAAAGCAAACGCAACAAACGCCGCGTTGATGAGTAAATTGCGACGTTTTAACAAGCTGCTCATTTGCTGATTATACAGAACGGTCCTTCAGAAACCCCCCGATCACTCTCAAATGAAAAGCCTGTGTTCACTGGGATAATGGTCTCTCTGAAATGAGCAGCGAGCGGCTGAGAGACGAGGAGGTGGAAATTATTTCATTATTGTAGCGGAGCTGCGTGACACAGAAGAAAAGTTTTATCGAGACTTTCTTTCATTAAAAGTTGATAAAGATGCAGCGTCTTCAGAAAGTGTCCAGAACTCTTCACTGTTGATTTCATTATAGGAGGATCACATGGACGCTCATCGATCTGTGATACATGTCTTTAGAAATGTCTCTTCAAAATTCATACACCTGGACTTGACGTGTGAATCCTGGCAGATCTGTGGCACCTCCCTTTATCTGGTGGCGTTCTTCATCCCTTTAAATACTGAGTTGATGTACAAACTCCAGCTGGTCCGACGGTAAATGAGAGAAATCTGTATGTGTGTGTGTGTGTGAGTGAGATGAGTAAGCGTTTGACGTCATGCTCGCAATTTTATGGACAAATAATTAACGGACCATGTGGGAAAATATTCAGATGAATCCATTGTGAAAACATCAGTCACTGCAGTCGTGGCTCTGTCACCTTGTGGACTTTGAGCTGCTCTGGAGAGAATCTGTTGAACGCGCAGCACAGATTTCTGCGTCTGATTATTTTTAGATCCGAGCGTTTGTGACGGTCGTGTTTGTGTTGTTGAGAGAAGAAGATTTAAGAGGACGACGGAGCTGCAGACACTGAACGCGTGAGAGAAGACGCCTGACAGCAAAACAAGATTTAATCAGCAAACTGTTTTTTTTTCTTCATGGTCAGACTTTTCTGTCTCGTCTCTCTCTCACACACACACACACACACACACACACACACACACACACACACACACACACACACTCTGCAGGGCCGTCATCTCTGTGCAGCTCTCACTTTCCTCAGCAGCCTTGGAGAATGATTTCATTGGGATGACAAGTGTGCCTCTCCCTCCATATTTCTGCCACCCGGGCTCCTCGCCTGCAATAATACAGGCTCCTTTTTTTTGTACCTCTCCCTCCCTCTGTCTCGGTCGACCCAATCTGATTTGGGCTGTGCTGGAAGTAACATTTTCTTCCTATCACAACATCGCTAATGCTCGCTCTCCTTCCCCTTCTCCTCGTCTCTCTCTGTCCACTAAGCAGAAAATGGGTCCAGGCGCCATTGTGGGCTATTATCTGCTGGAGCTATCTATCTTGATAATTGACTAGTGGGGGTAAACGTAACGGTGGTCGGTGTGACGCTAATACATTCTGCCAATTTGACACGCTCGTAATCCGCCAGCCTTGCGTTTCCATCCCGCAGCCATCGCAGGGAGACGAGGGGTTCGACGTGCTGGAGCGCTGTTGCATCATGGATACACACAGCGAGGGCCTGAGCGCGTGGGTGGGGAGGAACACGCTAGATCTAAATTAGGAATCGGCAGCGTCTTGAGTGGAAGAGGAGGAAATTCTTCCTCTCGTTGTGGAAACATGCAGGTGGATGTGTAGATCCAGCTGAAGGAAACTTGACATCATGAGTTCACTCTGGAAGCTGCTGACTGTTCTTCAGTGGAGAACGTGAATGGATGAACTGAAGTCTGAGAATAGTTTTTATCCAGACCACCTCTTCTGGTCGGACTGAACTGAAAAGTCTGAAAGTCCGTACTGAACAAGGCGACAGTGAAAGCACCACAAGTGTTTTACCATAATGCCAGGAAATGCTTAGTTCACCCCACCGACAACTGCAGCCAATCAGAGCAGACTGGACACAAAGACGTTGTGTGTGTGACCTGATTAGTTGTGTTCTAGATTTCACGACTGCAGGAAGTCCAATCAGACGACTTCGATAAAGTGTTTGAGACAGAGGCTGAAGAGAGGAGCTGCAGCAATGGACTATTTGAGGAAAGTGAACGTCAGAGCATGTCAACCTTTCCAAGTCGTAACACGTGTTAAAGTTTTCAACTTGAATATGTAGAATGTTTCCTTTTTCAAGTTGCAGCTTTTGTTCTGTGAATATCTGCTGATTCTCTTTTTAAAGAAGTTTACAGTGAATCTCTTCGGGTGTCTCACTTCTGCAGACGTCCTCTTTCATCGCAGTAAATTGAATACCCTTTTAAACTTCGGACTCTCATTCACAGGAAGCGAAGTGAAGATGTCGCCTCGGGCTCGTGTGAAACCGAGATGAGCATTTTTGATTGATCGAAGAAAATAGCTGGCAAATGTGGTCTGTTATGGAAATAATGGTTTCAACCCTGGTGACAATAATGTCTCCAGGAAAGAAATGTCCTGGGTCCTCGTCGCTGTCGAGAGGTTGATGACAGAATAGTTCTTGTTCCAGTGAAACTTAAATGGAACGTTTGGCTGAGCTCTGTCTTTAAACACCAGGAAACTCACAAACATCAGATTCAACACATCTCAAACGCTTCAGCGTCTGAAATCTTGTGATTGTTAGTTCTCTCTGAGATTCACTGTCTCACATGCCGCCTGTTTCAAAACGCTGCCAGACATTCCCAGATGGGATAAACGAGAGTCTGACTCACTAACATTTGCATTTTAAAGCGCTGCTAGAAATTAGAAACTCAGAAACTGCAGCCGCAGAAAAAACCCAGACTCCGAACGACACCAATGTGTTTTCCGCTCGTGCAGCAAACAAACGTGCGTCTAAAGAACGCAGCCTGAGCGACGAAGACCTCGACGGAGGGGAAGTGGCTTGATAGAGTTGTAGCAGTCATTAAGGGCAAGACTGCTCTCTGCTATTCTGGCTTATCTGCCTGCTAGGTGGAGGCATGGGGGGGGTGGTGGAGGGGCGAGCGGCGAGGGGGGGGGGGGGGGGGGGGGGGGGGTAATTCTGCTCGGGGCTCATGTGCAAAGACGAGATACAGAACAAGAGGGAAGTGGAGAAAGAGAGGGAGAGATAGAGCCGGTTCATTTGCAGCTCGTCCCCGTAGACTGAGGAAGGGATTATACTCTGAGAGAGAGAGAGAGAGGGAGAGAGAGAGGGGGAGAGACAGAGGGAGAGAGAGAGAGAGAGAGAGAGGGAGGGAGAGAGGCTCAGTCTTAGCTCACAGTGAGTACCCTGCCTCCAATCTTCCACACTGCACTGTGCACTCTCCCCATCTCCTCCACCGCACTCTTTCCTTCCACACACACACACACACACACACACACACACACACGTGCAGGCACAGTTACATCAGTGCCATGTAGAGTCTCGGCCACAGAGGGACACCAACCTGCACAGGACCACAGCCCAGGTAAACGCTTCTTCCCTCCATGCATTCACTCGCTCACTCTTTCGTTTGCTCTGCCACATCTTGCACCAGAGGATTTTCGGGCTGTCGCTGTAGTGATCCACTCACTCTCTGCAGAGGACTCTCGCAGTCTGCATGCACCAAGATTATCCGGCTTCTTTGCATAGCCCCAAGAGAACCGAAAAAAAAAAAAAGAGGGGAAAGATAGGGGAGAGGAAGAGGAGCCAGAGAGGGGAGACGGGGGGGGGGGGACAGAGAGAAGCTTTAAACTGAGCGTTTGTCGGATGTAGGACGAAGGAAAGTGAGCGACGCTAACCTGGGTTGACCTTCACATGGAAGAGGGCTGGACGTTCTCCATCGATGAGCTCGCTTTAGCTTCAATAAAGTGAAGACTGACTGTAAATAAAGATGGACGACGTGACAGCTGCTCAAAAGTGAAGCCCAAGTGTCTCTGTCGCCCCCTGGTGGCTGGCTGGTGGGGGCTCCATGTTAGCAGACGGGACATGGATCAAACTGAACTGTCATTTGAAGTAGTTCTTACAACACTGGTGTATGTTCGTTCATGTTTCTGAGAAGTTTGGTTGAAATGAGTTATTTAGCGCAATAAAAACAAGACCAAGACTCGTGAGTGACAGCTGAGACTGACTCGTGATTGACAGCTGAGACTGACTCGTGATTGACAGCTGAGACTGACTCGTGATTGGTCAAACGTAACAGTGGTCGCTCATCACCACCGCTCCGTCCTCCGATCGCTACCGTGCAGACTCAGGCTCCAAATGCACAAGATGGCGGCTTTATCTTTGGATAGCGGGAGGAAGTGGAGACGTCGTCCATGTTTATTTACAGTTTATGTTAAAACAGCTGAGAATATGATTCGATGCTGTGTTTCCACGTGGTTCAGACTGAGTTTCCTTCCTTCGTATTTATTTATTTCTTTAGTTCTGCTACTTGATCAAATTTTACACGTCTCCTAAAATATCCTGTGTTGTTTAGCGCCTCCTCCTCCAAATATAAAATGTTGTTCTCGTCAACAACTCGTCCGCATTTCAACTGATTTCAAACTTTCAAGCTCATTCGGAACTTTTTTCGAATATTTTTTTCTCGGCTTTTTCAAACATTTCACAACGAACGTCTGTGGGAGGATTCTAGAGCGATGACATCACACAAGGACCTGAACTTGTGCATTTTCAGCCTGATCCATCGAAGCTTTTCCGCAAACTCCCATTTTCAGCAGTAAATTTATAATCCAGTTATGTTTCAATGTCAGGTTTCACTGATGCGAAGGTACTTGGAAACGATGCATTATCCCGCTGCTCACTTGTTAAAATCGGGGACAACCCCAGAGTGCACTGAAGCAAACTGGTGAATTTAACATTCCCCGCACACATTACTCTCTCTGTATCCCCGCCGCCTCTCCAGGGCCGTATTAATAATCATACGTTCTGAACACGCTCAGGGGACTCGGAGCGGCACTCGGTTGAAATGCAAATGGTTGTGCAAAGTGATTTATTCGTTCTTGTGAATGTGTCTTTGTCGGCGTGCGGGGGCTGACGAGGCCGGAGCGAACTGTGTCTGTTCTCTGGTGGTAACACATGCGTTCAGTCGCTGCCCTCTCGTCGTCTTCTAAATTTCTCTCTGGAGCGTCTGGTGGCTTCAGAATTCACTTTGATGCCGCCTTGATATCGGTTTGCACTTGTCGGGACTGCAGGGGCCCGGCTCTGTCTGGAACATGCTGGAATCAAGTTGTGCCGGCCTGGAGACAGAGAACGAGAGAGAGAGAGAGGGAGAGAGAGAGAGAGAGAGGGAAGTTTTGATCCGAGTCATCAACGACGTTTTCCCTCGATTCTTTGATGCAGATCTGAGCGACTGACAAACAGATTTCAGATCAGAGCAGACTCGGTATCTGACGTTAGAGCAGCTGCATCGTTCTTGTGTTTGTTATGTAACTGTTATTATTAAATCACTGCCCTAGTTACTGTTGGAGCCCAAAACCCACCGTGTGACTTCAGAGCCATCAGACTTATTCAGAGAAGTATTTAGAATTATTTATTCAGCGGTCGCACGATACATCCACTCATTTATCGCAAGTTATTTTCGATCGGCCCGTTGAATCATATCTCGATATTTCATTTCTTACTGACGCTCAGGACTTTTAATATAATAACTAGCTGTAAATGGAAAAGCTGCTAGTTGGTTCAAAGTGTCACAGTTAACTTTTTGTTGACTGCTAATCGCTAACTGTTGTTATCTGACAACGACATGAACACTTCCTGTCCAAGACGAGAGCTTCAGAATAAAAGCACCAGTGGTTTTACTTTATTGTTACAGCAGTCTGTTAAACTTTACAGTTTTATTTTGACTTTATCATAACTGTACTTTAATCAACTTTATTTAACAGTGATTTGTTTAACAAGCAGGTAGGCGACCACCTGAACTGTTAAGTCTGAATTGTAATATTGAATCGATACCTGAGTTTCAGGATGGAATTGAATCAGGAGTTAAATGTCCCAGTTCTACATATTTTTTTTTTACCTTTCGTTCACAAACCATGAAACTACAGTAAAACCCTCTAGTTGCTAAGAAACCACCCAACATCACCACTTTTATATTTAGATACATCTGTGTATTATTGTTTTCCAAAGTCTATTTTAATCATCTCAATGGGAATTAACTGTTGGTGCAGACACGACAGGACGAGTCCCAATAAATCGATCCTTCTCTTTACGTCGGGACCTGAAACCTGAATCTACGAGAATCCTACATGAAGTTTTAGTCAAAACATCCATCTCAAACAAATGAGAGAAGTTAACTCGTCAGCTCCGGAGAAAATGATCCGTCCAAACCGCAGACTGTGCACACGAGCACTGAGGCTGCACCGGTGAAGTAATGCAATCGACTACACAGCAGATTTGATCAGGACGCTATTATACAGCTGAAATTCTGGGCTCCATCTCCACAGTGAGTCTGGTCTGCAGCCGACTCCGTTAGGTAGAAGGATCAGAGAAGAAAATCCTGCAGCTCTGTAAACGCTGCGTTTCTTTAACGTGGATTCTTCAAACCCAGTCGCATTTTGCGTCTTTGTCTGAGACAAGTGAAGCTGCTGCCTGCGGGGGGGGGGGGGGGGGGCGTCTGGCACAACTCTTTATTTTTATTCTCAACAAATTCTGTTAAAAGACTTTGAGGTCCAGAAATCCTCTGATGTTACGAACATATATTTGAGCCTCTTGTTTCTTTTTCCTCTGACGACGAGCTTCATTGTTTTTTTTCAAAAATGCGACGTATAACGTTGGAGGCAGCTGGGACTCGTCTGGATCTGGCCTAGCCCAGTTCGGACAAAGATTTTGAATCATCCAGGTTCGGTCGGGGTTGGATCACGTTGGCCGGACTATCTACTATCTAATTTTTTTACGCTGCATGTGCATTTAATCAGGGGAAACAGCCCCCCTGCTGGTCATTTGAGAGAATGCAGGTGTCAGGAGTCTACGATCATTGTTAATTCTGTCTTTGGAGTAACTCATTCATTCACTGATTGTGTTCATCCACCACTCACCCAATAGTGCAGGTTCGTGTTTACTCTTGTTTGTGGAACGTACGAAGCTTCTGAACCTTTTTTTGGAACTAATAAAATATTTTTTAGATTTACGTCCTCACTGGAAACAATGGGCTCAGGGCTGAGAGCCACAGACGCCTCAGGGAGGTCGTTAAGTTCTGTGAGACAGACGAGCACGTTGTTGGTTTTTACTGTTTTCATGGGATTTATTGACAAGAAGAGAGACGATAATAAAGATAGAACAACACCAGCCTTATAACTGAAATATAGCGATGAACGCAGGTTTATTTCACACTTAAAACTCACTCACCTTCACAGCCACAGAACATCGTCCCTGTGGGTACTTTCAACGACCCAAACTCCCAAATAGATAAATCAGTGCCCGTACATACAGATTAACAATCACCGCAAAAGATACTGAAGCCCTCTCAGCCAGATACTGATGTGGGGTGGAACACAGAGGCACAGCCGAAAACAATAAAACAAGAATTTATTCTTCAATTATCAAGAACAACAGAAATGAACGACTTGACCAGAGAGTGAGGGAAGCAGAGGAGACGGACCAGAGTCCCAACGAAGTCCAGTCACTGCTGAACTGTGAACAAGGACGATGCTTCTCCGCTACCTTCTGATGAGCTAAGAGCTCAAACTGTCTGTGTTCTCTCTAAGAATAGATTCTGCATGTGAGTAAACAGAATCTGGAGATCTGGAAGCTTCTGGTTGCTTTTCTAGTTTAACCAATCACGTTTGAGGCTTTGGTTTTCTGGAGAGAAATAGTTGCGGACCACCCTGACCACAATGCATCGGCTTTCCCACAAGTCGGTGTCAGCTCTCGAAGCTGGAGCCAAACTGTCTCAATCGCCCCCTGGTGGCTGGCTGCAGTAGTCATAAACCCTTCCTCCTCCATGTTAATGGAAAGGACCAAACTAAAAATGCACATCAAATACATTTTAAAAGATGGTTTTAGATATTGTAGTTAGTTCCTATCACACTTTATGTTTCCGGTAAGTTTGGTTTTTAAAGATGTGTAAACGGGCTGAAGCGTCGCGATTGATGCGACCGACTTGTACTCGGTCAGACGTGTGTATCGGGGAGAGCTTGATGCCGCAACTGTGATATTTTGGCTTCGTTGCTGGATTGTGGGAGGACGCGACGAGATTCATTTTACTCGTGTCTCTGAAGAGCCACTGTGTGTTTCAGCAGCTGTGAACAGTGGGAGCTGAATGTGCAGATGAATTCAGGAACCAGTCGCGCATCTGTTGAGCTCATTATCTGTGATGAGAGGAAGAAAAGAAAGAGAGGAAGACGTGTGACCCGACGAGCCACCGGGGCCGTGACCTGTTGTTAACCATATTGTGATTGTGTGCTTGCCCTTCCCCAGAGGGAGGCTGACCTACAGCAGACAGTAGTATCAGCTCTGGCTCCGAGCCCACCGAGCTGTCAGCCCCGCAGGCCGAGGGCTACGAGGGGGGGGGGGGGGCGGACAGTACGGAGGAGATCGTGGATAACGAGCGGAGATGGATGTAGACCGCAGTCTGAGTCCATTAGTGCGGCTGGGATGAAAAGGCACCACAGCGAGCTTCGATATGGCGAAGAGAGAGAAGATTAGACTTTACAGTTCGTCTATGAAACGGTGGAAAGTTTCCCCCTCGTGTTCCTGCGATCAGAGACGTGTTGCCCTTGATGCACGGTGACATTACGCATCTGGATCTCAGTGTCCCCGTTTAAATCGACTCCCCTCGAGTTACGAGTGGGTTGACGGATGAAAGACTTTTTGAAACGCCAGGTAAAAGAAAATTGGAGAACATCCTTACTGTGTGTCGGAATGAGTTTTTGGATTCCGGGGGGGTTATTTCTGATCCACTTACGGTGCTGGGATTTCATTATCAGCGAGTCGACTGTAAGCTTTGAAACGGTGAATTTATGCATGTGTGTATAAACAGACACACACTGCTCCTCCGCTGAGTGGACTCCCCCCCTGCTTCCCTCCCCCCTCCAAGATCATCAGTCTTGTTTAATTGCCCGGCTCACTCCATCTATCCCACACCAGTTGACTTATGACCACGGATGTAACATGACAGGGGCAAATCATGCTAGCACACCATCTGCAGGCAGAGTATTTTTAGACAGAACAAACATTTACATGAGATTAATTGCGTTTCTAGAAAACGTGGTGGCGGAGGCCGTCGGCTCAGGAGGATGTTCGACATCGCTCCCCCCAGCCGGGGCAGGATCCCCTCAGGACCCTGGGACTGAAGTAAGATTAGAATCAACTGGTGACATTTTAGGTTTAAAGAGAATAATACGATTTTTAAGAGGCATCTTTTTGCAGTGACGGTTTCTGGTCGACGCTCTGTTGTCGTTGTCTCAGAGAAATCCCATCAAGTTGGTGGTCGTTAAACCATCCGTGACGTTTTTGCCATCATCAGCAGAAACTCAGCAGCCCAACTCTGCTCAGTCAGAGCAGTAACAGGCCCGTCGTTAGAATCCCAATGGTCTGTATTTATATTGAGATTTTTCTAATCTGGACCACTTTACAGTTTTAAGCACTTTACAGTTCACTGATTCACACAGTGCGTCTTTGTCCAGCTCTTCTTCTGTGAGAAGGTTTTGTCGATGGGGTTCAGTCGCTTGCCCAAGGACCCTTCAGCATGCGGAGTAAGGAAGACTGGGATCGAACTGCCGACCTTCGAGTTAGAGACAGACAGAATTGTCTTGAACCATCTCCTCTGCTGAGTGATGGTTTTATCCAGGTTGACTAAGATTCTTCTTTCACTCTTTCAAAACATCTCTGGACAAAATTCAAACATTATCGTCCTCAAAAAGATTTTCTCCTGTAAAATATAAATAGTATCACGTATATATCACAGTGTAATTAAATCTATGGATATTCGTTTCTTCTCGTTTACTTTATTTTACCCTGCTGTTATTTCTGACAATAGAACGTAAATACCTACTTACCAAATTACGTCAATTATGTAATTTTAATCCATTTTAATCCAAGTGTTCTAATTACATCAATATATTCCATTTCAGAACCTTTTTAATTTGTTGTGTTGAAAAGAGCCTGAAGGATTTTTTTTCCCTCTCTACCTAAATACATAAGAGAAGTATTATTTCATCACTCGTCTTTGTCGCAGCAGTAATTTGGCTCCGTCATTGATATTTATACACAGAGACGTTAATGTTCTGTCCCACTATTTTTTTGATAAATTAATCATGCTCGTCACATTTCAGAGACTCGGGGGTTGCCCTAGTTGCAGCTCAAGTTTTTTTTTCCGTTGCATATATTAATATGTAAGAGTTCCCACGATTGAGAAGAGTGACAGTCGGAGTCAAGTTGCTCAAGTCCTTCTGGGTAAATTTAACCGTTTCCCTGCTCGGCTCTCGTTTTATTTGCCTCTGATCTCAGGCTGCAGACAGACACAGCTCAGCACAGTCAGTCCTGTTTTTCCTGTCGTCATCCAGCTGCTCCCAGTGTGAGACACTGATTAGTGTCCAGCTCGATCCCTGACTCAGCCCACTGTTCACTCAATGATACCAATTACTCACCTTCAGGTCGCGTCCCGGCCTCAGACGAGCCAAAAATATCACTTTCTAATTACGACGACTTCCTCCTTGAGCTGGAATTGATGTCGGGTGTCGTGTTGTCATTGGCGGAGATGTGCGGAGAGGGTCGAGTGCTTCTGCAGGTGCAGCAGTTTTAGTGCACGTACGTAAAAGAGGCATATGCATTAGCTGTCTGCTCTTCAGGGCCTGAATTCAATCATCCCTCTGTGATGGAAGTTGGCTGCTTGATAACTTCACTACCTGCGCTCGCCCACCTCGCCTTCATCTGACATCCTCATCACGCCGCCTCTCATCCCGGTTTAATGGCACCGCGGACGGACCGCATCCCGAGTGTTGGTAAATTGATGAGTGTCCTGGAGATTGATCCTCGGACCGATCTGAGCCGATATGAGTGTGCAGGGGTTTTGGGAAGGAAAAAAAAAAAAGAAGCCCGACTCAGACTCGCTGATCATACAACCAGAACGAGACAGAGGATCAGAGAGGAGGGTGAAGAGGACGACGTCTCAGCCGCTTCTCATCACGAAGGCGTCGTCTCTTTTTCCTCAGCCTGTCCTGAATTATTATTCTCTTTGAAGATGATTTGTCTGAGTGGATTGTTCTCGGTGTAACGAGCGACCTGGAAGCCTCCGATTCTCAGAGATGACGCCAAAAAGACAAGATGCGTGAGGCTCATGTTGATGCGGTGACAAATGTCAGTGTTTGCTGACCGTGTAACAGCATCAGCGGCGGATAAATGTCACAGGGAAGCATCACGTGGGAGCGTTTGTGCTATAAATGTACCTGGTTTTTATTAAAGCCCTCGTTCCTCATTCCATCAGTCCTCAGCACAAACACACAAACACACACGAACGCACAAACTTGAACAAGAAGCTTATTTCCTGCTCCCTCTTAAAGCCAACACAACATCCAGGGAAGACACAGAGGAGTTTGTGATGTTGACGGTCACCTGCCGAGTTAAACAGAACAACACCTGAGAACCACACTTCATCCAAACATGACACAAAAACCGCTGAGGAAGGATAACGAACGACTTCTGGTATTTGAGGTCACAGTGATCTTGACCTTTGACCTTTTACCACTCAGATCAAATCACTTTATCTTTGACGTAATGTTTAACAAATATGAAAACAGTTCCTTGAGGTGTTATTACTCCAAGACCTCCAGTGTGGAGGAAGAAGTTTACAGTAAAACATAAAAGTTGATGCAACTCTTTTAGTTCATTCTGTAAAATGAGTTTTCACACCACTGCATTCTAAAAACAAGATTTTTATCTTTGCATTACTTCAAATCATTATTTACAGACATTTTCTATCTTTGCTCAATTTCCTCTAAAACTCTTTAAATGAAACTCTGTGAAAACTGCAACGACTCCGGAAAAACTTTTCAAAGATTCAGAACCTTGAAGAGTGAAAGTACTGGTTCACTCTGGGTTCGCTTTATGCGACACTGGGAATTGGCATCAAACCCGCAGTGTTTAGATGAAGTTTATTTTACTCCTCGAGTACGTTCACTGAATCCTGCACCTCCCACAGGAGCGGGAGCTTCTGACTCAAACACTGAAGCGTGTTTTCACTCACTTCTGTCGCTCGCTCCCCGTCAGCTCCACTCTCTCTCTCTCTCTCTCTCTCTCTGCGGGTGCGTTGGATATTTGTGTAATCATTAGCCGTGTCTCTGATATTCACATGCTGTGGTTGTTGGGAGACGGTGGTTGTAAGTGCATTGTGGTTTGTGTGGAGGTGGAGGACGGCGTCGTGGACGGACAGAGGAAGATGAGACGAGTGAGGATGTTTTCCCAGAAGAGGAAGTTGTTTTAATCGTGCGCTGGCGTTATTCTTCGGGGTTTCTCAGGGTCGGGATGTTATCGAGTACGACCGTTTCTACGACTAATACTCACGGAGATGATGATGAATTATAAATCTGTGTTGGAGTCCGTGCACCTGAAGGGAACGCGCTCGGCTCTTTACACGGGTGGTCGTAGGTTTGGCTGCTCGAGCCAATCACAGCCTCGTTTTAAGCGTAACATCTGGTTCACTGTGATCCCGAATCCTCAGACTCCCTGCCGGCAACAGTTTGGAGAAATTTTGTAATCAGCAAAGGCGGACCTCGTTCCAAATATAGCTCGGCTGGCGTTCCGCATCCTGATCGTGTTTGGGTTTTATTTTAATTTTCCAGTGCCCTGGAGAGCTGGATATTATAATTTGTGGATTTTTTTTCTTCTTCTTCGCTCACTGCTGCTGCTGAACCTCGCTGCGTAATTAACGGTCTCTGAATAAAGAATCAACGAGAGCGAGCGAGCGAGAGAGAGACGAGTGTCCCTCCACCGAACGTTTGAATCAGACATGATGAAAAAACTAAAGCGCATGAATAAATGAACGAGTCCATGGTGAGGTCACAGGGGGACAGAGAGAGGGACTCTGGGAAAATACAGAACATTAACAGAAATATTAATAACAGCTTTAATAAGTTATTACATTTCTCCTCTTTGAGTTTCCTCAGCAGAGAAACACACGAGTCTCCTGAAACTGTCGTAAAGCACATACTCTAAATACTACAATACCCATGAGCCTCAGCTGCCTTTGCAGCAGAGAAGAGACGTGAATTCTGGGAATTGTAGTCATCTTTTCTCATCTTAAATAAACAGTTTTTTAACTAGGATCCAATTTAAAACCATAAATACCTGCAGCAGCTGCATGTTTAAATCTCACGTGTCGTAACACAGGACTTCAGCCTCTGTCTCCTCGTCATGCACACAGAGACGGTACTGTATGTACTGTATGTTGGGATGTGTCATACGTGTTCCTTTGCACACGTCAGTGAGCTGCAGTCTCCAGATCAAACACTCTGGAGGAAAATGATTTGAAGTAAATTTGTGCCGAGCTCAGACGTCTACGAATGATTAGACCTCAGCTCGATGAAACCGTAAAACTAACAAATGGCCTCTGTCAGAGCGGCGGCCGACGGTGGTCAAGGTTGTACAACCAAAACACACACGCTCACACACGCTCACACACTTACAGCTTTGTAATGAGAAATGCTTGGACGAGGTCCCAGGCAGCTGAAATATGGCGTCAGTGGCACAATGACAATCACTCACCTGGTTTTTAGGCTCCCCTCAACTATAATGAAGTCAGAATAATGAATCATGTCCTGCGTGTGTGTGTCTGTCTGTCTGTGTGTGTGTGTCAGTGTGTGTGTGTGTGTGTGTGTGTCTGTGTGAGAGACAAACACACTTTATTTAGTGTAATTAGTCAGAACCAGTGATTGAGCTTCAGGTTGAGATGAAGGATTTTGGTTCATATTCGTACACGATGACGTCGACGTGGCTGAGCCGAGTTTAGCGAATGTTTCTGAAACTTTATCTGTAACGTTAAGACGTACAAACGAGAGGGACGTGTCCTCTGTCCCCAAATGAAACCACAAATGAAACTCACAGGACAAATTAGACGTTGACGTTGCTGCTGCAGTCTGAAGCTTCGTGTCCGTTCATGTTTCATCTGTTAGTTTTAGTTTCACGTTGTGATTCAGGGACTAAAGAATTTAATCTGACACACGTACTTCCTGTCGTCATCACCTACGTGGGCGTCGTCCACCTATACTTGAGTCTGACGTGGGAGGGGTGTCAGTTGGGGGGGGGGGGGGGTGGTAGTCTTTCTGTTTGAATGAAGGAAATGAATAGAGTGCTTCATCTGGTTGCCATGGTAACATGATGATGGTATGACTACCAGCATCAGCACTTTGAGGCGCAGTACTCCACAGTACTACAGTACTCCACAGTACTACAGTACTCCACAGTACTACAGTAATTCACAGTACTGAGGTACTCCACACTAGCTCGTATGCAGCTGCGTCCTCTTCTTCTTCTTCTATGGTTTAATGCGTCTCTACTTCCTGTGACTGGTCCAAAGCTACAGACTGAATGTTGGTGCGTTGGTTCAGCTGATGGGAAACTGGTGTTAATATGAAATCACAGATCAAATCCTCATATGTATTTCGGGGGTTTGGTTTTTTTAGGAGTTGTGAGTTGACCTGAGTGAACGTCGTCCCGTCACACGCATGTTTTCAAATCGCAAACGAGCCGACACCTGAAGCTGAAACACACGTGTGACATATCTGACCAGCGGCGACATCCTCCGAGTTAAAACTCTGAACAATGTGAGTGAAGTAACGATCACAGATCCATTCATCAGCCGTTCGCTGCAGCAGAGCGGTAATCACAGAGGAGGTGCCAGGAGCAAGCTGGGTGGAGGTGGCAGCTCATTAAACACCACCAGGAGCCCTAATGACAGAAAAACACAGGGCTGGGTTCCACGTAGGTGAGTAACATCAGGATTTATAGGTGCTGTGGGCTGTGTGTGTAATGCGACATGCCTGCAGCTGCAGAAAATAATGGAATTTAATAAATTGAAGAGAAATAAATGTAGATATAAATAAGTGAAACTAACAGCGATGTGTCAGATTAGTCCGCTGAATAAATCAGAATTCACCAAATCAGCAGTTTATCACTGATTATTATGAACTCATAATAAAATAAAATATAAAACACGTTAAACTATAACTTAGATCAGACCTCCGCCAACAGTCCATCATGAAACTACTGCAGATACAAACATTAAACACACAGAAACATCTAAACTGTGATGAACAGAATCCAGAGAGACGTCCGTCACGTGTTAGAAACCTCGTCGACACGTCCACTGGCAGGAAACGTTCCAGGAAATGTCCGGAGCAACAGACACAGGGACGATTATTCATCAGTTTAACTGAGCCTGAGTTAACGCGACAGGCTCTCTGTGTAAACCACTGCACCGGGGCGGAAACACGACCTCCTCACCGCAGGTGATAAAGTTTAAAAACACGGTCACTGCACCACAGTTGTTTTAAAGACGACATGCACGTTAAATTCCAGCTGCAGCTTCTTATTGTAAAGTACAGGCTGCGTTTGTCTCCCCCCCCCCCCCTTCCAAACATTGCAGGGGTTTGCTCAAGGCTCCACATAAATTCCAGTGACAGGCCCTCGTCTGGATGTCCCCTCCGTCTCCTCCCACACCGCCTCCCTTTTATAACGCTCCTTCTTCTTCTACCATGGATACACGGCGGCTCGCTGCTCCTATCACAAGATTTACATCTGTGACCAGACACTTTCTTCTTCTATCACCAGGAGACTCTTTAACGTTTAACCGAGTCCCATCAGCGGCGGCGTCGCAGCTTCACACCGACGAATCAAAGACAGTCGGGAGTTCAGGCCCGAGACTAATGGTTATTTTCATCATCGATTATTTTCTGGAGGTTGAACAAAATACGTGTCACAGTTCCACGTTGTCCGATGAGACGTCGTCATGAGCGTCCTGTTGTTGTCGGGTGAACTCAGATTTGAATTTGACAGAAAACACAGAAAACCTTTTATTCTTAGAAATCGTCACAGATCATTCGTCTCGGCTCGCTCTGTGATTTTAAACGTCCTGGGGTTTGTCTGAGTTCTGGTTTTCACCACAGAGCTGATTGTTAAAGTAAAACACGGAGCAGGACCACAAAGAAAAGTTTTTAATGTCGAGTTCCTTCTTTTCTTCTTTTCATTTTCCACAGGGAGTTAATGACGGCACATATTTCTGTTTTTGTCTTGCTTCATTTCTTTTATTCAGTTTTTTTTTTATCCCTGACATTAAAACCTTGAACAGAAAACAAATTAAAAACCAGAGAGAGAAAAAAGTTTCACTTTCAAACTTTACGATCTGAATGTTTTCCTGATATTGATCTTTCTAATAAATCAGTGGTTTTCAAACCTTCAGCCTCCAACAACAATAATAATAATAATCATAAGTCTAAACCCGGAGCTGGTTGAAATATGTGAAAGGACATTGATTCGAGCTCGTTCACAAAATAACCCTCCTGCAGTTTCCTGTGATGCTGTAAACTGACCTGATACTGATGTCGTTAATAAATCATTTAATAATCGGCCCCTCGATAAATCTGGGTCCTGACCACTCGTCTGGGAGCCGCAGTTAGAAATGTTCTTAATTCAATCAGTGATCGAATCCTCTTCTCAACAACTTTAGTTCAAATTAAATTTTCTTAAAATCCTCCAGAGAAACACACATATAAATATATATATTTTTATTTTGTTAGATTTATTGTATGAATAATTAAAGACAATCAGGAGACAATAAATCCTGAAAGGTTGAATCAGTCTTTTCTTTAATTTAAAACATTTGTCTCACTCGTGTTAAACACGTTTCATCAGCAGCTGCTCACCTTCACCATGACAACAGTGCTCTAAGTGTGAGTGGTCACCAGGGGGCACTAAACCGTCCCCACACGTCAGACATCAACTCGTTCACTGAGTTTGACACATGAGACAGTTCGTCTTCATACATAAAACAGGACGTGTGTGTTTTCACCTCGGGGACGGACAGAGTCAGATGATGAGCGGACAGATGTTACAGCTGTTTACTGTGTGTGTGTGTGTGTGTGTTGCTCCTGAACACGCCTGCAGCTCTTACCTGTGAACTGTTGTGTGTTGACATGTGTGTTGACATGTTGTGTGTTGACATGTGTGTTGACATGTTGTGTGTGCTGTGATTTTAACTCTCACAGTTGGGTTTTTTACATCTTGTATGATTTTCTTTAAAAGTCAGTCACCTTTTCTTAGCGTGTTTGCCGACATGTAAAAACCTGCGTGATCCTGATAATCAACAAACTGTTCAATCAAATATCAAATTAGTTTTTTACTCTCCATCAAGTTTCATCTATAGGAAACATTTTTTAAAACACTTTATTTTCGAACCCATTTAAACCATTTTTGTTGGTTTAACTTTAAATTTAATGAACTTCTTGTTTCCGCCTCAACTTTTCAGCTGTGACCTCAGAACATCGGAGCAGAAACCTGCAGCGAACCCACATTTCTACAGAGAACATTAATTCAAACACACGTCTCGGTGTTTCCCGTGATGCTGTAAATTCACCTGCTGACACTGATGATATTTTTGGATTCATTTGACTCATTAATTGAATTATTTTCCTCCTCGGGCAGCGATCGCTTCCTCATCTCATCAGAACCGGAGCTGCAGAAACTGTAAATCTGATTTTTTTCCAGGAGGATTTTTTCAAACTGTTTTCTTTGCATCGTGTGAGGATTTATTGTCGTCTGTCAGAGCGAGTTGTTGTGAAGCTGCTGCGTCGTCACTAAATCAAATCCAGGAGACAAACACTGAGTAAACATGTCGTCAAATAAAATCGACAACGTGATCGGAATGTTGCAGCTCAGTTTGAAACAGATCCACTGGATGAGCTCGTGTCTCTGAATGTGATTCTGATTTATTATGATGATCTGCTGCTTTTCTTCTTCTTCATCTTTTTCTGATGTACTGAAATGTGTTTAATCTTATTATTCTGAATCTTTAGCTTTTCATTGAATTTAAATTATAAATGTAATATCCTTTGAATTGTAAATACATTTTTATTGCTTGTCCTCGTCCTCCTCTTCCTCCTCCTCATATTCTTCATCCTCTTTCTCTTCCTTTTCCTTTCTTCATTCTCTATCTTTGATACATATTTTTTGCTCTGTAACATGTTTAATCATCTCTTCTCTAAATAAAGGACACGAGTTTGTCCTCAAACTGTTTTAAAACTATAAAAAAACTCTCTCTCTCTCTGAATGACACCTCCAGGTCGAGAGAAGAGAAAGGGTCCCATGATCTCTGCCGGGGATGCTGAGTTCCCTCGGGATTACCACACCCTGGCCGGTAGCCGCGGGGCCCGGCGGTTCCCGGACAACTCCAATGGGGGGTTCACGTCGTCCTCGCTGGACCGCCGCCACAACGCCGTGGCCGCCAAGAGCCTGGAGGCCCTGAACAGCATTCACAAGGCGGACATCGAGCGGCAGCGGGACGCCCTGGTGGATCTGCAGAAGAACAAGTTCTCCAACAGCCCAGGCAGCATGTCGCAGGGCTCCCCCTCCGCCGGACGACAGGTACCCTCACCTCAAACGTCCACACAACAAAACACGCTCTTCTGCACGGTGATTATTATTCTACCTGCATCAGCCGCGGCCACTGATAAACACACGACTTCATTTTCCATAAAAATAGACCAAGGCCGGATTATTCTGCTGTTTGGTAGAATCCTCCTGAGGACGAGGAGACGTTTGGACTGAAACCACGTCAGAGACGAGTCTTTACCTCGGCAGACGCAGCACGAATTTATAACCAAGAGTCTTTTCTAATATGAGAGGATCTACACTGAAAACTAACAGGAGCTGCACCAAGATAATACTTTATATTCAATCCTCAGAGGTAGAGATGTTAAAATACATAAACACAAACTGAGTATGTACGAAAAAACTTGATTTACATATTTACTGTGTTCCCAGTGTTTCTCTTGAGAACTTAAACACTGGAGGTCCCACTGAAAGGTTTTAATCCTACTGATGATGATCGATCAGAATCCATTTTATCTATAAAACACTTTCTGTGCTCTGGTCTGATGAATGTTTTCATATGTGTAGAACTCAATTTAATACTCATGTAAATCTGAACATGATGAGAAACTAAATATTCAGATCAAAACTCCAACAAACAAACAAACGTCTTGTGCTTCAGATGAAAGTGAAGCTGTCGCTCTCAGACTCAGGCCTCCGAGAAAGAAAACAAAGAATAGACGGGGGGGGGGGGGGTTTGGAGCTGCCACGGCAACTAGCCCCCCGTCTGCCGCCGTGGTTACTCGTCAACCTCTCTGTCATTTAAAAACACCACAGATTATGTAGAGACGTCACTCGTCAGGGATTCTGACGACTGAGACAAATCAACGATCAATGACAGAACTTCAGAATCAGAGCGTTTGCATGTCCTCCGTCAGGTCCTCATGTCGATCACAGACCCAGAGGAGAGTGCAGCCTGGGGGGGGGGGGGGGGGGTGAGCTCTGAGTGCTCTCTGCTTCCACACGTGAACATTTTCTCCCAGCGAGATAATAGGAGCACGTCGGTGAAACCCACACAGGCGCATTATGTGGCTCGAGGCCTCGGGGGCTTCAGTCGCAAACAGAGGAGGGAGTTTTTTTCTCCCGGCGTCTCGTTGGGTCAGTAATGGACTCGTTTTCTGTGGTTGTTATCTGAGAGCGATAGATTATGTAGAGAAACGTTTAAGTGAGGCGGTGGGAAAATGTCAGAATGCAAAACATGTGCTGATAAATATCCTCCTCTTCCCGCTGCGTCGGCTTCATGTCGTCAGGTTCCCGTCGCTCAGCCGCTGTTTCTGTCGTCGTGTCTCATCGGATCAGAGTCTGTTTGGACCGAGCTGTTACTTTGACCCGTGGTGATGCTCCAGCTTTTCTTTCTCAAACTGTCGAAGTGACCTGCAGAGATTCAGCTGCTGCACAGAGAGGCGTTCACCTGTTTCTTCAAAGTGACGCTCGACTCCACAGAGACGAAACTGGAGAATCGTGGTGAACGAGCTGGTGTCGCTCATCGCCTGTTTACTTCAGTTTAATTTAATTTAAATGTCTCGTGTCCAGATCGCACTAAACTCTGCTCTTCACTGGACTTTGGTGAAACGTTGTGTTGTCAGGTAGTTTGATAGTTTGTCTGTGTGTTGTAGTTTTTCTCATTAATACAGATATTAACACTATAAAGTACGAATCACTGATTCTCAGTCGTTCTGTGACTCTCCTCAATATTTAATTAAATTAAATGTGTAAAGAGTCAAATCATAATATATTTTATCTCAAAGCTCTTTACATAGAAGGTCAAGACCTTAAGAATCAGAAGGAAACCCAACAGTTCCCATGTTTTATATCTGAGCTCTGTCCGACTGGTTTTTAATAAGAGTGATATTCACAGAAGTTATGAATGAAAGCAGCATTTATTATTAACATCATTACTATTCTAGTTGTTTTCATCCTGCAGCTCTTGAGTCAGAACCTGCAGATCGAAGAGTCTGAAACGTGTTTAGTTGAAACCTCGTCCTCAACATCTGGAGCAAATTTACAGTTTTTCACGTCGTGTTTTCTTCCAGCGTGAGATGATCTCACATCTGTGTGTGAAGTGCACAGCTGGAGGAGTTCTGAGCTCGTCTCAGCGTGAAGACGGGACGCAGGGGAGCACTCGCTCGGCTGAGTCCGTCCGAAACCTCTGAAGCTCACTAATGAACGCAGTGAATGTTGTTTGCACCTGATCGGTTGTGTTCAGTTGGTTTGTTCCCTCAGGACGTCTGAGTCTGTTTTACCGACACGACCGAATGAAAAAGTAAAGTGACAAACAAAATAACAACAATAATAAAAAATACAGTCAGAGGTAGAACACCATCATAATAAAGTAAAGTCATTGATATTTTGATATTTGGGGGTTTTCCTGGGAAACGTCAGCTCTTTAGATTAATCGATCGATCTCGTCTTCTTCTGTCCATCACGTCCCGGGCGTCTCTCGTCTCCTCCCTCCGTCCTCCCTCTGCTCTCCATGTGCTGCGTCTGTTCACCACAAACCACGCCATCCATCTCCTGGAGGAAAAAAAGAGGAGGAGAGGGGACGGAGAGAGTGGGGGAAACAGGTGGAGTCTGCTGTCGTCATGGCAACCCACCAGTCTCCCATATAAGGCACGGAGTGATATCATATGGTCGGTGATGCCTGAGCTTTAGAGAGAGAGAGGCACACACTGTACTGACAGAAGGGGAGAGAGAGAGAGAGAGAGAGCGACAGTGTTGTTTGTCAGAGACAAGGGGCGAGAGAGAGTGACAGACTGAAGGAGAGGGAGGGAGGAGAGAGAGAGGACGGGAGGAGGAAGAGGAGGAGGAGGGACAGGAAGGGATGCTAACTGCCTCTCAGGCGCCACTACGGGTACCGGAGAGGGGGGATATCTGGCTGATCCTCGGGGCGCAGGAAAGACACAGAGCCGCAGTGTGAGGAAAAATGGAGAGAGGAGGGGAGGAGGAAGAGGGAGGCGTGTGGAGCGGGAGGATGCACCGGGCGGCCGACACGCTCATTAAGTAGCAACGGTAACTCTTCTCTCTTACCCTCAGCTCAGACACCAGGGCATCCCTCATTCCTCCGGTGCTGCCGTGTGACGCTGCATGGAGGGAAGGCATGTACAGGACTGTGTGTGTGTGTGTGTGTGTGTGTTCGTCATCTCAGTGTGTGTGTGTGTGTGTTCGTCATCTCAGTGTGTGTGTGTTCGTCATCTTAGTGAGTGTGTGTGTGTTTGTCATCTTCATGTATGTAGAAGCATGTGTGTATGTGTGCGTATCCTGATGTAAAGATGGTTAAACCTGACGAAGACACAATTCATCCTCTCAGCCTGTGTGTGTGTGTGTGTGTGTGTGTGTGTGTGTGTGTGTGTGTGTGTGTGTGTGTGCGTGCGTGTGTGTGTGCGCGTGCACATCATCTAAACATATGAAGAAGAGTGTGTGTGTGTGTTTGTTTGTTTGTTTGTTGTGCGCACATCATCTGAACGTATGAAGAAGAATGTGTGTGTGTGTGTGTTTTGGGGAGGGTCCATTTGTTTCAGAGCAGGCAGGTGTCGGCCAGGTGTGTCTGTGCTGCCGCAGTGACGTATGTGTGTGTTCATGCATGTGAGTGTGTGTGTGAGTGTGTGTGTGTGTGTGTGTGTGTGTGTGTGTGTGTGTGTGTGGTGGAGGTGAAAACAGAGGGTGTGTACAAAGATGGCTACTTGGCATGCAGGTCAGGTTTGCGTGTCTCTCTGCTCATCCCTCTCTCTCTCTTTCTTTCCCCCTCGTCTCTCTCCGCTCTGTCTCGGTGCGTATTTGCATCCTGGGATTTCAGCTCAAGTGATGGAGAAATATTCTGGACGTTAATCACTGAGTCACGGTGCATCGGGGCCTGTTTGTGTGAGAAGAGACAGGTTTCAGCTCCCGAAACGCTCGTTGGTGCATTAAATTATTTGCGGAGTGACTTGCTGGTAATTTTCACCAATTTAAAGTTCAAACTGTCGGAGCGGGTGATTCCACAGCGTGAACGTTAAGCTCCACGTACGAGGGAATCGAACTCAGTGGGATCTTTTCTCTCAGCTGTTTTGTTTCCGTCAGGAGCCTGATGACGTGAGCACATTTCTCGTCAGGTTGTAAATGTGAAGAGCGGAGGAGCCTCGAAGTTAAAAACATGAAGTCGAGTCACGTCCCTGGATCGTGAGGACGTTATTCTTCTTTTTCAAGAAAAAAGCAAATAGAACGTAAACCGGTGAGAAACGAATGTTTCTTATATTGAAGTAACTTCAACGAGAAGTTTTAGCCAATAATCGCAGAGGATGGTTAAAAACTTTACGGATAATTTAATGTCACTGGTGCTGGTGAGTCCGGCTGTGACGTTGTGATTGAAAGAGTGAAATGTGCTGAATCACGGGATCATTAAGAAGCCGACACGGTGGTGGAGCGTAACTCAAAGATGACGTGGTGACGTTCGTGTCAAATCATTTATCTCGACATTAACCACGAAATGAAACGGTTTGTAAGGTTTCATTCTCAGCTGCTCTGGACTCACTCTGAGGTTCCGGTGTTTGCTGAGGAGGATGGTAAAAAATGTTGTGGATATTTTGACGAGCCCCCGACTCCTCGGAATCTTTTCCGATCTGCCGATGGTTTGTTTGAGTGACGGACGAGTTCTTTTGGTTTTCATGTAGACGTCCTCCGAAGGATCCAGGACCTGAAGGACGACACGGCTAACAATCTTTAATTCATGAATAATGAACGCAGACAAGTTATGTTTCCGGTCTTGAGATGAGTTCTTTGTTTGTCTGTGAGGATGGTTTGAATCGAGTGAGACCACAGGAAGCTGACGTTGAAGTGATGAAACAGTTTGTGGTCACTCACGTCTCCGAATCAGGTCGTGTTTGATCAGCAGTGAAAGGAGAAGCCTCAGTGTTGGGCTGTGGTGCGGCGTCACGTCAGGTGTCATCGTGCTGTTTCGGTGACCGGACTCGAACACTTGAGCTCTAAAATCTGGGTCACAGAATCCCACAGGCCGACAACAAGCCTCCCGCTGGTCATGTGATTTGACTTTGTGTCTCTTCGTGGTCATTGTGGGGTTTTTTCTGGTCGTTCAGTCTCTCTCTGTGTTTTCAGTCTTTGCTCTGAGTTATTCATCGTTGGTTTGTGTCGATCCGAACACTCAGAATCTCTTTGTGGTCATTTTGTTGTCGTTTCACGTCTGTGTTGTTGTGTGGTTTTTCATTTTGTGTCTCTTCGTGGTCATTGTGGGTTTTTTGTGGTCGATTTGAGTCTTTTCTGTTGTTTTGTGTCTCCAGTCATTTACTGTCCCTTTGTGTGTTCGTGGCTGATTTGAGTTGCTTTATCGTCGGTTCGATTCTCTTGTGGCCTCTTTGTGTTTCTTTTCTTCCCGCTCTTGTACGACCGGTGTGACCATGAAAAAAACTATTGAGCTGCTCTCTGGTATTAAAAAGGTTTTAACAGGCCTTGAATTTAAATCGGTGAAAACCTCAGAAACCTCGAAACATGAGGGAATCATTTCTTCACATTTTCTAAATCCTTTTAATAAATTCATTAAGTATTTCTTAATGAGCTTTTTCAGCCTTCGACTGTGGCGTCTGATCCAGATGTGAGTTCGCTGTGATGAGGTCGATGCCTCGTCTGGGACGAACTGTGTGCTTGGTTGAATATTTTCTGCTGTGGAGCAACAAAACACTTGACAACGATGTCTCGACATATTAATTTATTCAGTCAGATCCGTGTCGTCCAGGGTCGGATGGAGCGTTGACAGATGTCGAGTTAAAGATGGAGCCGAGCTGTGAAAGTCGATGAAGTCTATGAAAGTCACGGGCCTCGGTTTTGATGCACTCGATATTTCCCCGTGGGATTTCAGATTGATCTTATCTGTACTTTAAAGTTTACGTGTTGTTTTATTTAGTATAAAGCTGTATGTCGGACTGTCCACATACTTTTGGCCATAAAGTGCACACCAGCTGGAGAACAGATCGATTATTGGACTTTTCATTGACGAGCGTTCATCCTGCTGCTGTTTCTGAAAGAATCAGACGCGTGTTGACCTGAAAGTTTCCGTCCTCTCAGATGAAGTGACTGCGGCGACAGTTTCTTAATCCAGTGTCGCTGCGTCGCTTTAATCCGGCGCTGGGTCCACGCCAGAGCGCTGCGTCTCAGGAGAAGAAGCGTGGGGCTGAATTCAGGAGATGGGTCTACATCATTAGTGTGCGTGAAGCCCCTGTAAACATTTGATTAATTACTGAGAGGCAATTACCAGCAATTAAAGTTCAATTATGACGGCAGTGAAGGACATCGTGAGTTAATCTGGCTATCATCACAATAATTAACTCGTCATTTTCTCGCCAGGCGCGACGCACAAACACAAAAGGCTGTTTATCGCTTCGTTTGACAATTTGTGGATTAAAAAAAAACATTTTGGGGAATTTTCCCAAAAATGATGAAGCGTTAAACGTTCACTCTCTCACTTCTGCTTTGTTTTTCTTTTGCTTGATTTTCTTTCTGTGACGTTGTGTTTTGCAGTTTAACACGTGAGAAACTGTCTCACACTCGCCCCCCCCCCCTCTCTTTCTCCTCCCCTGTCCCTTTTCTGTCTCTCTCTTTGCCCCCCCCCCCCAGCAACAGCCAAACTACTGGAGCTTCAAGGTCAGTGTGGATATTGTGTTTATGTTTCCGTGGGTTCGTCTCTTAACAGGATCACGTCCCATCCTGTCTGTTGCATGTTCGCTCGCCTCTTCGCCGTCACATCTCGTGTTGGTCACATGTTGGCGTTTGTGTTAAAACTCTCGCTTGTGCTTTTCTTTGGTCGCAATGATTCCTGGTGAGAAACGGAGACTTGTTGACGGTTGGAGGTCTTGAGAAACACGAGTCTCAGAAATTATGCTTGCATGACGTTTGTCTCGGATCATTAAAGCTTCTCATTATTATTTATTTATCTGACCATCGTCCCACCACATTAAATAAATTGCCTGTGAACGTTGAATCATTATGTGCAGGTACTTCATGCATGGACCATACTACTGATATACTGTGGATATACAGTGTTACTATACCTCTCTTTATCTCTGTATCTGTTATTCTCTTATTCGTGAGCATGTTCTTTCAGTTGAGGGCAGGACTTATTGATTTCACGTTCAGATTTTCTAAAGCTTTCACTCAAAACCATGCGCTCACACTTAAATAGCCGCTGCTAGTTCTTAGATTTTCTCTGCTTGTGCTCAAACTGTGCACTTGCACAGATATTTTCTTACTTGCGCTCAGATTTCCTTCGCTCCGGCTTCAGCTCTTCTTTGTGCGACGGAGAAAATCGAGAGCAAACGTTTCGCACGTGCACAGAAGCAGTTAGCGTGCGGAAAAGAGCTGAAGCACAGGAAATCTGTCCGAGCAACAAAATATGAGCGCGAACGAATCTGTGTATGTTTGAGTGAAGCATCTGACTCAATCTGAGTTTGAAGTCAATACATCACGCTCTTAATGTGAAGGACCAGGCTCTGGATTAAAGGTGAGGGGAAACAAACATACATGATGTGAAGGAGTGATGCAAAGAGAGCGAGAGCAGCGCGAGCTCCAGCTCTGAGTGTTTCCTCCTTCATGTGAGAACAACGTAATTTAAATTAGAGTGTGAACTAATTAAGCTCAGCAAAACAAACAGGCTCAGTCATTCAGGGGAAGAAGCTGCTCTGTGGTTTATTGGAAGCAGAAATGTAATCCCAGCAATTACTGGGAGGAACTTGTTTGTGTTGCCGTTGTTTTGTGCAGTTCAAGAATAATGAGCATCCGACTTCGTGTGATTGTATTTAAAGGGTCATGAGTTGCAGAAAGATTTGGATTAATATTTGCAGATTATTTGGAGATTTCGTGGGACGGAGGAAATGGTCCCAGTGGAAATGTCTGACGACAGGTTCTGTGGATTATTCAGACAGATTTGGATGTTTGGTGAAAAGACGCTGCTTCGTAACCACGAACCTGCGTTTACGTTCATCGTGCTGAGGAGGAGGCAGAGATTTCAAATCCTGGAAAAAACGAAACCAAAAACATTTGAGATCTTCTGAAATCTCAGGATCATAAATTATAAAAAAAACATCTGAACAGGATCGGTCGAGAAAAGTGATTTGAACCAAAACTCCACATGTGAGTGTTTCAAAAAGCTGTGATGCATCATTACTTCCAGCTCAGACCTGAACTCAGACTGAACACTGACCCTCGGTCCACGCAGCCCGTGGCTGATTGTTGTGCACATGCCGACCTCAGCACTTACTGCAGCTCCCGGCCTCTTAACCATAGAATTACCGGAGATTGTGAACGGCTCTGTTTGCTGACGCAGCGAATATCAGCTGCTCTGAAATGAAACAATAGAGAATCCGCAGCTTCGGGAGTAAACAGGTTGTAAGATGTGTGGAGGAAGATTGTAAAGGACCAATATTCAACAAATTAAATAAGAAATGAACATTTCACACGTGTGTTTGTGTTTCGAGGCTCTGATGCAATAAATCTTAATCTTAGCTTCTAAAGAAAAACCATAAAAAATGAGCCTCTGCTTTATTGAAGGGGAATAAAACTTAAACGTCTTAAAGACACAATTCTTCTGCTTCACGTCGTCAAACTGGGTCTTTTGTTATTGTTTTGACTGAGAGCTCCCCTAGTGGCCAGCGTTATATTGTACCTTTAAATATCTTCAAATAAAACTCTCGTGAGTAAAATAAGAAAAGTGCATTTAGTTATGCTGCTGTCTGTGTCATTGAAGAAAAGAAGGGACGACACGATGACACAGTTAAAACCCACCGATTGATTTTGCTGATTCATGATTCGTTACATTCACTTTGTCGGATTTACTTTAAAAATAAAGACAAACTGCAGCTTGAACTCTGAAGATTTCGTAGATTAAGTCTGATTTTCATCGGTGTTTCCTGTTTAACGAGGATCTGGATGAAAAACGGCCTCTTTTTTATTTGACCATATTCCCAATGTTGTCTGACTCCAGACGTCATGTGCTGTGGCAGCTGCTTCTCACTCGTTCCCTCGTCTGTTCAGCTCGTGACAAACTCACCCGCTGCCGCTTTCTCTCTTCTTCCAATCCTCTTCTATTTGTTGGCGGCCTGCCGCTCGTGCAGGATTGGTTTATCGCTCCCCATTCTTCTCCGGGAGTCGAGGAGCCTCACCTCTTCTTCTTCTTCTGATGCAATAGAAACCCCTGCAGCAGTGCACGGGCTGCTCGTGTCTGTGAGGGGGGGGGGGGGGGTGCGTTTAATAGTCGCCACCCCCCCCACTGCTTCCACTTTGATGTTTCATTGGTTTGTCAGCTCAGTAAATGCAAACACAAGCATGGACGATAAACCCACTGCACAGAAACACACCACAGATTAGCAAATAAATATGTCCTGGCTGCACACACACACACACACACACACACACACACATGCACGCACACATCTCCGTGCACGGGTACATACATACTGTAAATATGCATGTATGAGCATTACACATGTGCTGCTGCCTCTGACACGATCAGACACACGCTGAGCGCAGAGCTGCACGTTTGTCTGCTCCTCATCGAGCTTCACTTATACAAATATCACTGCTCCATTTTTCCTCCCCTGAGCCTCTCGTCTTTCTGTGCCGAGCGGCCGAAGTAATCACAGCCCATTGTCTCCTGCCGTCGCCTCGGTGTTTGAATCTGGAGGAATGTTCCACGCTGTGGGCTCAGACGGGGGAGAGAGGGAACACTGGAGCTCAGTGAGATCCCAGTTGTTCAGCAGCCATCTTCCTTCTGAGGGGAATTAGAACAGAGCCGGTGGTTTGTGGGGTTTTTCTGCTGCTTGTTCAAGTTACCATGGTGACAAAGGACAGGAAATATAAATGCATCCCTCCGTCCTAAGACTGAGCTACTGTTCAATAACATGTATTTTACATAGTCACATACTTAACCACTGAATACACGTGAGCCGGCACAGGAGTTGAGATGTTATTGGAAATAAATCTTCCTGGACAAAAAGAAAAATGCCTTTATTTGCTAGGCAGTGACATTAAGTACATTTCTTCAGTGCACATAAAGAAATGAGAACTTATCTTTTCATATTCCCCTTTATCACGACATTATACCTTAATAAAACTTTAATCTCAAATCAGTATGACCCTAATACTTTCTCCGTTTGCGTCATTGGCAGATCATTATTTTTAGTTTCATTTATGCAGAACAAGCAAATAACGGACGATGAGTTTTCAGCACATGAAGGTTTTTGGAAAAGCTCCAACAGATATTTTACAGGCTGGTCTGCAAACACCCAGAGGAACTCATTCTTGAAATATGTTTAAAAGGATTTCTGTCACTTCAGGGAGTTTGTGAGTCGCTCGTCTGTCTCTCACGTGTCTCGTATCGAGAACGTGACCGGGGCAGTTTCTTGTTCAGAGGCATCCCCAGACTTCCTCTGCCATATTTGTCCCGGTGAGCAGGCTCAGCGCCGACCCATTCAGACAGATGCTTTTGTTGTCCTCGTGCTGCTCGGCTGTTGATATGACGCTCGGCGGAAAGTCGCTATTCCCCCGTCTGACTCGGAGAAAGCCGGAGTGTGTTCCACCGTTAAAAGGCTTAGGAGGCCGACTGCTGCAGTGTCCGTGTCCTCACACCCGACCGACGCTGTGCTGAGGCACGTGGCCAGAATCACTTATTGACACTTCACTGCCATCTGTCAAGACGGAGATGTTTGCTCAGCAGGCTGCACATTAATATGGCCGAACTTTGCCGGGGAGCAATAAGGGAACTGGATTTTATGTGAGAGACAATTATCTTTCAGTGAGAGCTGCAGCTCGGAGGTTATATAGAAACAGAACTTTAATGCTGTGTTTACTCTGCAGCCTCGACTCCGCTGCTGCTGCACAGACTTTATGGTTTATTCTCTAAATGCAGTAAAAACCTGGAGGTCGGACGTCAAGGTCAAAGTCGGACTCCTGTCACTGCACATGTGGATCTAAGTACTCCGGCCCTGACTCAGCCGGGCAGCGGGGGAATATCTGGGCAGGGAGGCGAACAAGAGGTTCCCGCCGCTCACTTAAAAACCACTGCCCTTGAGCAAGGCAATTAACCCCCAGCTGCTCCCGCGGAGCTTCTCTGTGGGAAACAATCAAGTGTGCTCCCCCGTCACCTCTAGCTCCGCCCCCCCTCAGGCTGTGAGCTTCATCACTGCTCTGAAACTGTGACACAGGATTTTAGAAACACAATCTGTCGGAGTTCAGATGGAAGGAATGTGTGTGTGTGTGTGTGTGTGTGTGTGTGTGTGTGTGGTACAGCTGTGCACAGCTGCCGTGTCAATCACAGCCCAGTGAATGAGCTGGTGGGAAATGTGTGTGAGTAACAGTCGCTGTGTGAAAGTTGGAGTCTTAATGTTCGGTAAAGACGAGTCTGGTTCACAGGGTTAAAAAGAACATGTGTGTGTGTGTGTGTGTGTGTGTGATGTCTCAGTGTGAAGACGAGGAGCTGCAGAGTCAATGATGAAGATCTTTTCTTGCTGTTAGAGAAGCTGCTGTCGAGGTGAGAGTCAGCTGTCGTTTAATTCAGTCTCTCTGATATTTAAGTAAAAACTACCGAGGATGCATTTCTACACTTCTGTTGGTTTCTCAGAGTAACTGGTGAGTGTGTGTCTGTGAGTGTGTGTCTGTGAGTGTGTGTCTGTGAGTGTGTGTCTGTGAGTGTGTGTCTGTGAGTGTGTGTCTGTGAGTGTGTTGGTGCAGATCCAAATAAAAACTTGGATCTAGTGAAGTTTGTGGTTTCATTAGGAAACTGTGTCTCAGTTAAATTTGATTTAAATCTACAGAACCTGTTCGTCCTCTGCTCTCGTCTCAATGTTCATCAGGTCGTTCGACTCTTCTGCTCTCGTTTGGACAAACAGTGTTTGGTTCTTCAGCTGCGAGCTCAGCGACGCAGCAGCAGAATGATCTCGGTGTCGGTTGGTTTTGATACTTTCACAGTTTTTATGGCCTCGAGCACCGACACCTATTCTATAATGACAATGTTTTGTACAATACTGATGAGCAGAAGTACTTCAAGTACTAACGTTTAACAAATGGTTTGACCCTCATGTCTCTGGAACTCTGTGAATCCTCCTCTAACCACATTATAAACCATTCACCGTGTTTGCACTCTGCTAATAAATGTTAAATCGAGGGAGTTAAATAAATTAATTACCTTGAAATAGTTTTTTTTTTAAGTTAATGAACTAAGAACACAATTAAATTTCCCAGTAATTTATCTTATGTTGTGACTTTGTTCGCTCCTCGTCTCAGACTCCGCTCCGGCGGTTTCCACTCGGTCATGAGACTCTGCAGATGTTTGGATCTCTGAGTCACATCTGTAGCAATGATGAAGATGATGAAGATGATGAAGTGATCGTGTGATAATCTCTGGTTTAAAAAGCAGCTTCTGGCTCCAGGTGGAGTTTTCTGTGGTGATGGTGGAGTTTGAGTGAGAGGAGAGGAAATTAAGTTTTGACGGAGCAGATTTTCTATTCTAGATTAATAATAATAATAATAATAATGATATTAATGATGAATATGATCATAATAATAATAATAATACAGCTTCACATGTGGAACTTTTTTAGGATGTAGAATTTTTTTTTTCCTGTCCTCATAGTTTCATGGCGTCTCTGCTGCAGGAAAATATAAATAGCCGTTTTCCTGGCGTGTTTGCTCGGTTGCTTCAGATTCGGAAGGAGACTGATGTTTAATGCAGATTCTGCAGCAGCTGCTTGAACTGGAGGAACCTCTGTGTCGTCCATTATCTGCTGTGACCGAACCAGTGAACTCTGCTGCGTGAAACACCCTCGAGATGAGGAGAGTCCGACACAGACGTGAGGCTCTGCAGTCAGCAGGAGAGTCGGACTCAGACGCCTCCATGTGAGCTGGTTCACAGCATTTACATGTTGTTGGTCCGAGTTTAAGAACAATGCAAAGAGAAAATGAGCAGAGACGATCAAACTTCAACTGTTTTTAAAGTGTTTCAGTCGTTTTTTTAAGCAGCAATTACAAATAATGTTGGTCAAAGCTTCAGTTTTACCTCTAAATGAGAAGATTTGTTGGTTTTTAGTTTTCTACGAATAGAAGTTATTATATTTTTGGCGTTTGTCTGTTTTTTAATCTGTTGTTTTTTTTTATCTGGACCCTGAAGGAAACTGATTTAATTGTCTTCAAACAGCCCAAAAAAAAAAGAAATGTTCTGACAGTGTTTCTCCTTTTAATGATAAGATGAAAATTAAAGATGTTTTGATTGATTCTAATCAGAGAAGATTTAGATTCATGTTTCATTTCAACTGTGAGAAGTGAAAAAGTTTTGCACATGACGACTTTAATTTGAAAAAAGAGGACACAGGTTAGAACAGGAACTTCCTGTCGACTGCATCAGACGATAGACGAGCTTTAAAAGTGGATTTTCCCTTTTTTCAATAATTCTTCTATTTAATAAAACTGTCATCTCCTCTGTGATGGAGTCTTAACTCTCAGTAATCCCCTCTGACGTGTCTCTCAGTTTATATATTCCTTCAGGATTTACAGATTATTTAGAGTTTGATTCCTTTTTATCTGTTTTTCAGATCAACGACGAATGATTCAGACTTTTGTCCTGAGAGGACCCGTCGTGTGAGCGTCGCTTATCTGAGAACGTATCACGACTCCTACGCTGCTGTTTTGAATTTCATCTTTAACTCGACATCGTCAAACCTGTCGACGGCTCAAGACGATTTTAATTTAAACTCACTGAGCAGCGTGAAATTTCTGAATTCACTGAGTGGATGTGAAGATTGTTATCAAGCGCTTCCTGCTGCGTCCTCTCGCTGAAGTCACTGAGAAACGTTCTAACCCTGATTCGTGAAGCTTCGTCTGGTTTAATGTTTGAGTTTGTTTCTTCTTCTGTTTGTTCACTCTCTTCATTTTCCAGATCATAGAAGTTTTCTTTTCCTCTAACCTCTGTCTGCTCCTCTTCTTCTCTTCACAGTTCACTGAACACAAACTTTACGAATCCCTGGTGCTTCAGTGTTTCCTCCGCAGCAGCTCGATGTTTGTGCGGTTGAGGGCGGAACGTGCACGGCGTCTGGCTGACGAGCGCACACACTGAGATCCGTCAGAGCCGCATGTGTTCGGTGCATTTTTAAAGGATCTAAAAACACGTGTGTGCAAGTGTGTTGCCTGACATGTCGGTGTCTCCCTACATGTTCGTGCACACATGCATGGCAGAGCGTCACGCTTGCACTCTCTCTCTCTCTCTCTCTCTCTCTCTCTCTCTCTCTCTCTCTCTCTCTCTCTCTCTCTCTCTCTCGCCTGTTGCTGAGGCCTCCGAGTCCACAGATGCATAAAGCTGCACGCGGCGCTGTGGGAGCTCATTACCGTCGTCTTTGGGCTGGAGAACGTCTGTCAGTGAAGATTCATTAACAGTCAACGCGCTGCAGACGCTCCTCATCGCGCTGTAACGAGCCTCCTTCACAATTTGGGCTCCGGTGGTTCAGAGGGCACAGGTGACAGAACGCTGGTTAGCTGCGTTACGCGTCTGTAATGGAGTTTAGCTTAGTCATGGTCGTTGGCATCGAGTTCCTCGCTGTCGTCTGCTCGGGGCCTGTGCACTTCCTGCGAGCTGCAGAGAAAAACTTAGCGTTATTTCGCTTCGGGTACTTTTTACTGAGCTTAGAAGTTTTTTAAAAGACACATGAGTTTTTTTTCCAGTGTTTCCATCCAACAGTTTGTTCACGGATGTAAAAGTTCTGTTTTTAACAACAGTCAGGCAGAAATCACTGAACCTCCTCGTCAGACGGGACCCGAACACACCTGCGTTCAGCTCAGAGAATTTATTCAAACGTAACCTGTCGTGTGCTGAGAGCTGCTGAGAAGATCCTTCTTCATGTTCTTGTGGAGGAAATCTCCGAGGTCGAACACGTTGGTTTAAATACCAGTTTAAAGGTAGAGCTGGTAATGAGTCTCTGAAACACTGGCCTGGTGCACACGAGAGGCCACAGACGTAATCGTAGATTCAAACGATTTGTGATCTTGTAATCGTCAGAACACACACACACACACACGATTTCACAGCGTAGCAGCATCAGTGGACGCTCTGAGGAAAGAGAGCGTTAAAATAAAACTCTCTCTACTCTCGTGTTGTGAAGTTTTAATTGAAGCTTTGTTCTGGTAGTTTTTGTGGGTTTTGTTTTTGAGCCTGTTTGGAGTCGGTGTGTTTAACCTGCCGGCTGCGCTGCTCTAATTTTATCTCCAGGATTCAGCTTCCTTTGTTGAGGCTCTGTTGGTAGAGCAGAGTGAAAGAGCTGCTTTGTCTGAGGTAAACTGTTTACGTGCCTCCGAGCTAAAAGCCTCCCTCTCCACTCCGTTTCTTTCCTTTCAGGGATTTTCTCCGTTTTCTCATTTTGTCTTTTGTTTGCTCAACATTTTCACTTCATTGCCGTGTTGCCTTCACAGCATCATTTACTCTCTCTCTCCTTCTCTGAACGTCTCACAGACTCGAACGCCTCGCGTGACGCGCCTCAGCCCGACACAGCCGGCGCTCTCTGACCAGGCCAACAGGGTTTCCTTCGCCTCAGCTGAAAATCTGGAAACCATGTCGGAGCCCGACATCCCCATCGGCTTCAACCGAATGAACCGGCTCCGTCAGAGCCTCCCGCTGGCTCGCTCGTCCAGCCAGGCCAAGCTGCGGGCCCCAGGTCAGAGAACAAAATACAAATCTACACTGTGCTGCACGTTGACCTGAGGGAAAATACAAACTCCTTCCTCTGGAGGGAACTTTGAAGTTATTATCATTTCCTCTACATTCATCAGACTCAAAAATCTACTGTTGAGATGAAAATGTGTTCCTCCCTCCTTTCAACCTTCATCACCCTCCTCCTCCTCCTCCTCCTCTTCTTCACCCGTCCACCATGGTCGATCTCCCTCATTGCTCCTCCTCATCCATAAATGCAGGGATCTTGTTCCTCCAGCTTGGGGAGGAGACGCGCAGAGTCCACCTGACCCACGAGCTGACGAGCCTGGAGACTCTGAGGGCGCTCATCGTGCACATGTTCCCCCAGAGGCTCACCATGGCCATGCTCAGGTATCAGTCTCACCGCATTGATCTGTTTGGTGACACGTACACGCCTCATTTAGTTTTATCAATCAATCATGGTGAGACGTGTAAATGACGCGGACATGGATCTGAAATAAATACAAACAAAGAAATGAGAAAAACAGGAAGGAATAAAAGCAGCAGAGAAAAATCCATCAAACCAAAGGACGAGTCACTAAAACAAGTTGTGAAAGAAACTTTTCTTCTTTTAACTTCTCATCGCGACACACAATCAGTTTGGTTCCAACACGAGATCAAAACAGAAATTAGATTTTTAATCTCCAGGCCTGATGTCCCAAGTTTTTCCAAGTTTTCCACAAATGCAGCTAAAATAAAATCAGTATGTATTTTCATCAACGTATTAATTATAGATTATCTGTAAAACCTGCTCTGACACAGCTCGGGCTCTCGTCCTCTTCTCTCTCAACTCCTCTCGCTCTGAATGTTACGTCCCTCATGAGTTCGATATCAGACTGCGTCGGGTTGATTCTCTCCTCTCGCCTGTTAAAGATTTTCCATTTGTCCCCCTGGAGTGTAAATGACTGTACATCACTGTTGATCAGCAGGTAACAGCGGCTGTGATCGTCGTTGCGTGGACTCTTTATCAGTGTGTTTCTGTTTTTGATGACCAGGTCTCCGAGCACGGCGCTGCTGATCAAAGATGAGACCCGGAACGTCTTCTACGAGCTGGAGGACCCGCGGGACGTTCAGGACCGCTGCGTAATTAAGATTTACTGCAAAGAGCCTGTGTACGGCACCTACCCTGCACACCACAGCCCTCACCTGGCCAACGGAGACCTGCGGGTAGGGCTGTGTGTGTGTGTGTGTGTGTGAGAGCCTGAACTTTTCATCTTTCAGGTTTTTAATTATCTCGCTGCCAAAATGTAAACTGATGCCAAGGAAGGGGTCGTGCCTCAGTCACGCTCACCTTCTCCTTCATTACTAATTCACCGAGTGTGACTCACAGATCAGCGAGTGGGACGAACACTCGTCTCTGTGGCGGCGGCAGATTTCAGCCGACCGAAAAATCATCCGACAAATAAAACACCTGTGTTATTTATAGAATCCGTCCCTGATAAGGTTTCTGTGTTCAGAAGCACGAGTTCCAGTCTCTCACCTTCCCTGTTCAGAGGTGACGGACTGTGTCGCCTGCTCATCTGAGGCTCATCGATGCAGAGAGATGTTATATTTATTTATATAGATTTACTGCTTCTAACCAATCAGGAGTCAGTCTCAGCTGTCAATCATGACAGATAAATTAAAACCAAACTGATCAGAAACACCTGACGACTGAGGTCGCCCCCCCCCCCCATGACTTCCTGTGGTACTTTAGTTCCATCAGGTTTGTTCGTATCGTGAGGTTTCAGAAGACAAGTACAGAGCAGATGAACGCAGAGTACGCATACATGACCTTAGAGAGTTTATCCACCAGGGGGAGCATGATTGACGTCTCGATAATCTTAATGGCTGATACCTGGAACATCTCGTCTTCACGGGTTTATTGTTGCTGGGGACACGTGGCCTCAGCCCGATGGTTACTGACGCTCGCTGCAGCGGAACAGTCTCATGTCACTCATGTTTGCTGTTTCCAGGCTCCTGCGCTTCGTATCCGTGTCAGTACGCTGCCGTTATGTAAATGAGGAAGCAGAAATGTGAAGGGTTGGAGAATTCTGCTTTTATGGAATGAAATAAATCATGAACTTGTTATTTTAATGAACCTGCATGTTAAACATGTGGAGAGAAGTTCGTTCTGATTGTTGCTCTGTTGACGTCAAACACCCCGAGGCCCCCCCCCCCCCCCCCCCCCCCCGCCGTTGTTTTGGAGGTCAACCTTCCTGTGTCTCTTCCCCCGCGGGCTCGGTCACCGTCTTGAGCTCGTGCACGTGATAGAAATCCTCCCAGAGTTTTACAGCCTTATCAGAGCGGCAGCTTACCTTGAGTTTAATGTGTCAGGTTCAGTGGCTGCTCCTGCCAAGGTGAGTGAGGAGGACGTGTGTGTGTGTGTGTGTGTGTGTGTGTGTGTGTGTGTGTGTGTGTGTGTGTGTGTGTGTGTGTGTGTGTGTGTGTGTTAGGGGATCATAAAACCTTGGCTGAGGTCGGTCCTGGCCTCTGACTGACGGACAGAGGATGAGATTGATTGGCGGTAGAACGACCAGCTGTGAGAGTCGCCCTGGGACGGATCCTCGGGCGTGTCCCCCCCCCCCCCCTCGATGGATGTCTCTTGACCTCCAGGGGTCTTGGACGGGGAATGAAACGTTTGTCTTAAGGACGGTGTCGTTGCGAGGCTGTTGCTAAGATACAAGATGGAAGATGATGGCACTGGAGTCATTAGTCTGCCGACAGAGCGTCCACAGGGTGTTGTTGTAAGAGGCCTGAGGGTTATTATGTGGAAATATTGGTTTTCCAATTTGCATGGTCTCGAGGAGATAGCGTTGTGCGTCATAAGCAATTACAGTCCTGTCGTCCTTTGTGCTCCATGGCTGCATCTATTACTCCTGGCTGATTCAGTTCCCTCCAACGCAGCGAGCCGCTCGAGCCGCTGGCCGCTCTGCATCCTCTGACACTCGGGCTCGATGCCGGGAGAAAATCTCTCCGTGCTCAGTCCGTCGATACGCCATCAAGGGGCAATTCAGAGTCTTTCCTGTCAATCTGGAAGCAGCATCAGTGGATCGCTGACATGTTGCAGTAGAACTGTCGCTTTGTGACGTACGGGTTTTTGTTTTGGTCGCAGGCTCGTTACTCACGAGAATCAAGCGGTGAAGTGAAGCGGTGTCGTCTCAGAATCCCTGAAACTCAAACTCGGCAGTGATTCATGAAGCTGAAGGTGTCCGTCGAATCATCGGCTTCTCCGCGACCTCCCCTCGAGATGTGAAGGAGGATTTATAAAGAGCTGCACTTACACAAGGAACAACTTCATTCAGAACTCATTCACTGACAAACTCGTTCAACTGTTCGAGTCAGAATCACGTTGTTTACTCTGAGAGAACGTTTAAGCTTCGGAACAAATACCAAAGAAACAGACTTCAAGTAGTGTCATTATATAAAAACATAAAAACAAGTTGGGCAGTTAAAAAACGTATTACTAATTGCTCTGATTGGCTGCAGTGGCCGATTGATCTCGATATGTCGCCTTCTGGAGATCTGGAGGAGAATCTGTGGAGAATCTGGAATCATGGTGACCGTGTCACAATAAATCTTTTGACAGATCTTCTGTTTCTTCACAGAGGGAGATGGTTTATGCACCTCAGGATTCTCCACCCAACCGTCGCCTCAGCAACCCGCCCCTGTCCTCCCAGCATTCCTCCGCCTCTGCCTCCCCGCCCCAGGGTTCGCCGTCCCGCGCCCGCCTCCTCTACAGCGGCGGCAGACCTTCGTCCTACGCCGGCCCCCAGCACCACACCCACTCCCTGCCGCATCCGCACTCCCAGTCCCACCACTCCTCCCCCCACCAGCAGCCGCAGCTCCACCAGTACCCCCAAAACCCCCACCACCCCCAGCAGGCCTTCTGCACCTCCTCCAGCGCCATCCTGGAGCGCAGGGATGTGAAGCCCGACGACGAAGTGGGCGGCTCCCGGAGCATGGTGCTGCTGCGGGGGGACGATCGGGGTGGAGGGGGGATCTACGCGGACCCCTACTCTCTGGGCCCTGAAGCGAGTCGGCTGAGTCTCGCTGGAGGTCCTCACTCCCCCCTCCCGGCCAGAGCCGACCCTTACGGCTCTTTATACCGCCGTGGAGGAGGCGGCGGCGGTGGGGGAGCCGGATCGGTGCGTTCTCTCACCTCCTATTCAGCCGCTGCTTTACAAGGGGAGCTGATGGAGAGTGGTGCTCTCTACAGGCCGGGAGGACCCCTCTACAACGACGCCTACGCTGCGTCTGTGTTGGCCATGGGTCTGCGGGTGCCTCCCCCCTCCTCCCCCCAGAAGATCCCTGACATGAGGGACTCCTACGCAGGCACCATGCCCGGCCGCGGCTCCCCCGGCAGGCAGAGCTTGAGAAGGGACTCTGTGACCTCCTCTGTGTTCGGGGACAGTCCCAAAGCCCGGGGCCAGGGGCCCTTAGGTCTCACCTCGGAGCAGCTGTGCCTGATGGCCGGGCCCGGGGGCGAGGGGGGGAACGCCGGGGGCTTCGGCTCACCGCTGCTGGGGAACGAGACGGAGACAAGGTAGGACACAACCTGAGGGGACATGGTTAGACAGGTTTATTCACTTCACATGCATGAGACACTTCAGTCAGGAACTCAGAATCAGAACGCAACGTCTGCAGTTTTTTATCCCCAGTCTAATGTAACATGACGGTGTCACGTGATCAATGACATAGATCTAATGTAACATGACGGTGTCACGTGATCAATGACACAGATCGTATCTCTCCCTCCATCCAGGGAGCGTATGGAGGCCATGGAGAAGCAGATAGCCAGTCTGACCGGGCTGCTGCAGAGAGTCCTGAGCAGAGCGCCGGAGGCCGAGAGCCCGTAAGACACACACACACACACACACACACACACACACACACACACACACACACACTAGATCTTCTCAGTCGTGTTTCAGAACTTTGACTCTCTCCTCTTCCAGGGAGAAGATTGAGTCGGCCAGTGACTGCTCTGGAACTGACAGTAAGTTCTCACAAACTACTTCCTGTCGCTGCCCGTCACTCTGCCTCGCTGGTCACGTAAAATGGCTCCTCCTCCTCTGCTGCTATTTCTTTTTCTTTGCATATTTCTCACACGGCCTTGTGATGTGATGCTAACGGCTGATTGTGTGTGTGTGTGTGTGTGCGTGTGTTTGTGTGTGTGTGTCGGCTTCTTGCTGCTGTGTAACTGCTGCTCATGGTTTTGTTTTAGCTGGACGAACTAAAAAAAAGAAAGGTAGCTACTGTCTGTGTTCCTCAAGTGTCCTGTTCCCCCGTCGGTGTTTAGAACCTGTGTGTGTGTGTGTGTGTGTGTGTGTGTGTGTGTGTGTGTTCCTTCACTCTCCCCTCGTTTTTTTGTCGTCTTCTGTAACAAATTATTTGAGTTGCATTAAATCAGACACTGAATCTCTCACTGAATTTCTCGGAGCGATTTCAAAGGTCCAGCGACTGTTTTTGCTCAGACGCAGATAAAAGCGTCTGTTTTTGAAGCGTGGGCCGAGCGACTTGATTTCTTTTGATTCTGAAGCTGTAGCGTCTGTTTCCCAGCGTGAAGAGTCCAACAAGAGAAGATTTAAATTAATTTTCTCCTTTTATCTGATTGTGCATGAACATGAGAAAATGAAACCTCGTGTCAAATTGTAGATAAGCCTTGAATTTCACTTTTCTTCTGTGGAGTTCTGTGTCTGTGGGCGTCGGTTTCTACTGAAAATTCAAACTGAATGAACAACGGAGGAAAACCTCAGATCGTGTGTCTGGGTTCCGCAACACGTGTGATGCGACTTAACGTGTTCACTGAGATCTTGTGAGGAAAACATGGAAACATCTTCCAAGTAGGCGTGTTTTCACAGTCGGGAAAGACTTTAGTTTATTACGTGACCCACTTTTCTTACCTGTGATTTATTCATTGGATGAGTATAAAAGGCGATTGAAGAATCTAAATGAAGAGTGCGTCGGAGTGTTGTGACCTGGTGAAGCTGCGGAGAGACGACTCGTCTAAATCTGTTCGTTGGGGTTTAAAACCTCTCGGTGTTCAGGGGCTCTCACTGCAGCGAGCTGGAGGCTGAAGGGTTTAAAAAGTCTTTTTCAGGAGATTTGTTTTTAATTTCAGTTCATGAAAGTGGCCTGAAAATGCAACTCTCCTAAAATCCACTGCTCTGTTATCGATTGTCTTCCAGTTCCCCTCTGTGGTTCTGCACGATGTGTGTGTGTGTGTGTGTGTGACTCCTAATTACTGTCGTCTTCATTTGAACGGAGGAAACGCTCGCTCGGAGGGATTCTGTTGTTATTACTTAGATTTATTGAGATGATTGTGTTTTACCGTTCCCGCCCTGTTTGTCCCTGAAGCCTCCTCGTGCTGTTTATCATCGTTACGTTCAAATCTCCACCTCTGACCTGCCGATAGAACTTGTCCTGAAACTGCTGCTGCCGCCAAATCCTGAGACGATTCTTTTTTCTCCCGGACGATAGTTTGAGGTCATGAGAGTCGAAGCTTTCGGGGATTCCTCTCATGATCCGTTAGTTAAAGTGTTTCAGGACAACTTCTATTCTCTCTCTAAAGCAACTAAACAAAGAGCCGGTTCCCTAAACGCCTCCTCTCCTGCAGCTTTGACTCCTTCTGCTCCTTTGGCCCTGATGCCTCCTCCGTCGTCGGGGCCCAACCAGCCCGTGACGGTGTCTCGTCTCCAGATGCAGCTCCACCTGCAGGGCCTGCAGCAGAACACCAACGCTCTGCGCAAACAGCTGTCGCAGCTGCGCAACATGCAGGCGAGTGTGGACGCAAAGTTTACCGTTCTTTAAAATGTCCAGATATAGATTTTGTTGACTCGTGTTCTTCGTCCAAATGAACCGTGTGACTCTTCGTCGCAGCTGGAGAACCAGGACTCGGTCCTGACGCTGCTGAGGCAGACGGAGTCGGAGCTGAGCCTCATGATGCTGGACGCCATGCGCACTCAGGAGGACCCGCTCCAGAGACAGCGCCTCCTGGTGGAGGAGGAGAGACTCAAGTACCTGAACCAGGAGGAGCTGCTCATCCAGCAGCTGCAGTGAGTCCAGGCAGCGATTGATCCGAGCGTCGAGTTAATTTGTCTTGTCAACCTGGGGTCGAGGAAAACACGGGGGGGCGGCAGGACCGCACGCAGAGACGAGGGCTGGGTATCGAACATCTATCCTACATCAATGAGGATGTGTCGTGTTTTTGTTTTTTTTATTTAACTTCCCAACATTCACTCTGACTACAGAGTCGGTAGCTGCAGTCTGAATCTGCTGAGCTGTGATTCTCAGTCCACTCTCTCCTCTGTGTCAAACTCAATGAAGCTTCTTTAGTTTCTTATTATTCCGCCGCACAGACGAGACCCAGTGGACAAAGGCATCATGGGAGGTCCGTCTGTCTGTCCCATTGTTGTGAACGCAATGTCTCAACATTTGGCACAAACGTTGATTTAGACTCAGGTGAAGGGATTTGATTTCTGTAGCAGAAAGTCAAAGGTCACGTTTCTTTTCCTCCTGAGCGACATCGTGTTTTCTTTTTACTACAATAAATGTTTTTGTCAGAAATCTTCTTTAAGATCTTTTTGCTTCTGAGAGAAGTTGAGTCTGTGACCCGCTCGTCCACAGCGACCTGGAGAAGTCGGTGGAGGAGCTGCAGAGGAACTCGTCCATCAACCACGGGCTGGTGACGGAGCAGGACGTGGAGCAGAAGAGCAAAGAGCTGAGGATTCTGGGAGAGACGCTCACTGAGCTGAAGAGTGAGTGTGTGATGTTTGATGATCTTTGACCTGTGGATCTTTTCCCTCCATGATTTGATTGTCATGATGTAAATACTGAGATTTCTCACGAACTTTACAAAAAGAAAAACATCGTAAATCTTTAAATCCGCTCACGTGAGGAACAGGTTTTATTCTCAGGTCAAAGTTCAACCACTTGTTCTGCTGAAATACGTGTTTGTCAAATTTCTGTTTCCCCGAGTCACAGATGAATATTTATGAGTCGTAATAAATTGATATTCATGAAGTTCTGGACTCGGCTCCTCTGACCCGTGTTCTCCGCTCGCCACCTGGAACATTACTCGTAAAATCTCAGAGGAGCCTGTTACGTGAACGTGTGGACTCGCTGCTTCTACTCGACGAGACGCTGGGTTTGTTCTGTTTGAGCGTCGGGTGAAGTTCAAATATTCGTCCACTCAGAAAAACCCTCTTTGTGTTTGATGCCTCTCGTCCATCGTGACCTTCGACCTCAGGAGAATCCACTGCCTTCAAATAACAGCGACAGAAGCTGCATCGTCGTGGTTCCTGTGATCCCCTCGCTCTTCCATCACATCCTCTCTGCTCATCCCTCTCTCCCTCTCTCTCCCTCTCTCTCTCCCTCCCTCACAGACCAGTTCCCCAGCCTGCAGAGTAAGATGCGGGTGGTGCTGAGGGTGGAGGTGGAGGCCGTGAAGTTCCTGAAGGAGGAGCCTCACCGCCTGGACGCGCTGCTGAAGCGCTGCAACACCATGACTGATGCACTCAGCACGCTGCGCAGGTACGAGCCCCGACTTCACTCACACTCGACTTTCTGTTGTGACTTCTCCGTGAAGGTTTTTGAATTTTCAGGTTTGTTCTAAAGTGACTGTGTATCGTCTGAGAATGAAAGATGAACTCTTTTAAATTATTTAAGTTACATGATAGTTTTATATCGTATCATGATCCTACAGTGAAATACTATGGAAGTGTATTATGGCCATACTCCATTATTGGATCTCAAGAATAATTTAAAACTATGAGAATAAAGTCGTAAAATTCAAATGTGGCTCTGATCATATTAAGAATATTAGATTTTTTTTAAAAGTTTAATTCTGATAAAAAAAAGAAAATGACAAGAATAAAGTTGTAATTTAATGAAAAACAAGTCATAATATCAGAATAAAGAAAAAACAAGAGAAATAAAAAATCCATGAAATACAAAAATAATTGATTCAGGAAATCGGACGTTCGATTTTCTGCCATAACATCAGGTCAGATTTAAGGAAGCTGAGGAACGATTCATGAAAAGAAAAGAAAAACAAGTAGATAAATAAAGTTAAAAACAAAGTTGAGGGTCGACTTTGTTAATAACAAATGAATAATATTCCAAATCTAAATGTTAGGCAACAACATTTGCTCGAGGTCGTGTTTGACGTTTCAGACTCTGGAAGATTCTCGTCGCTCCTCACGTCTGAATTTAAAGACGGTTCTGTCGTTTAATCTCAAACTTTCATCGTGAATGTTTGAAAAGGTTCTGAGAGCTGCTGAAATCCTGGTTTTACTCCAGATTCTACAAAGAATTCTCAGGGATGAGTTTCCACACGAACGCTTTAGAGATTAAAAGCAGAAATTCAGATTTTTCTCCTCCTGGTTTTGTTCGACTGATAAAAAGTGAGCAAAGCATCAGACGCTGAGCAAATTACCTGTCAGAGCTGAAGGAAGAGTTTCCGTCTGAAACATCAGAGGCAGGTTTACTGTGCGTGTGTGTGTGTGTGTGTGTGTGTGTGTGTTAGTGTGTATGTGTTGTTGAGTCACTTCTCAAATGTTTCAAATGTAAATTTTTTTCTGCCGCTGATACAAACACGTGAGTTTCTGTTTCTTTGATTCTTCATTTGACGAAGAAATCAGCTGCTCCTCAGTCTCTCAACGTTTCCGTCGTGATCGATGAAATGAACCGTTTCAAATCTTCAGTCAAACACAAATCGTTCCGACTCAATCGTCTTGGTCTTCGAGTGCATCGGTGACGAATGACGAGCTGGAATTATAAACTGAAACTGACAGACTCACTGTTCATCCTGTGCATGTTGTGTTTCTCTGAGTTTCCAGGTTGTTGTTCTAACACGGTGTAGGACCTTCATGGTGTCCTGTGTGTATTGTAGTGTTTTGTATCCCTCCTATATGTTCAGACAAGTCACCGAGGGCGTGTGGAAGAGCGCCGACGACCTCTCCGCCCAGACCAAGCGAGCGGAGGACGTGAGCCGCGGCTCGGACCTGGACATCCTGAACAGTCCCTCGCTCAGCGACCTCAGCACAAGCTCCGGCCTGGCCAACTGGATGCCGGCGTCCGACGGAGACGCCTCGGGCCTGGAGCAGGACGTCCAGCCCTCCATGACCTTCAGAAACCGAGTCCTCGACGAGCTGCCGACTCGGCGTCCTCCGGACAAGTCGGTGTCAGCTGAAGTCCGACTGGTAATCAGCTGCTGATTATGGATCAGGCTGTTGTGTATAATCCTCATTCAGCACGTTAAAGATGTCTGTTTTAGCCAGATGGTGATTACACCTCTACGTGTTCCGTGACATCAGGTAATTACATTTCCTGTGAGGACGATCTCATCGTCTGTGTGTTTCAGGCGGCAGAGCGGGACTGGGAGGAGAAACGTGCCAGCTTGACCCAGTTCAGCGCCCAGGACATCAATCGCTTGCTGGAGGAGACGCAGGCCGAGCTGATGAAGGCCATCCCCGACCTCGACTTCGCTGCCAAGCACATCAACAAGCCGGCAGTGCCCCCCAAGCCCCAGATCACCATCCCAATTACACCCACCACAGCTACTTCAGCTGCAGCCGCTAACACCGGCGCCACGGCCACCGCCACCACGACACCCGGCGGCGACCAGCAGCCTGGCAAAGTGCAGCTGGCTGCCCAGAAGCTGAACAGTATGGAGGGGGGCGGTTCACACCGAGGGTCGGGTGAGTCAGAGTGTGTTTTTATTTTATTTCTATAAATAATTAATATTCCTGGTTACTTTACATTTATCGTCTCATATTTCAGTATCGTTTCTTTTTTACTCCTTCGTACGATCAACCTGTAAAAATCCACGAGTCACTTTCTGCTTTTTAACTCATGAGGTTGTGGTGAGAGGACGGTTTGTGCTTTAGTTTTTTTGACGCTCCAGTAGAAGTTCGTTTCTGAAGTTTTATCTTCCGTCCGCAGTCGACCTCAACGTGACTCGGTACCGAACAGAGAAACCCTCCAAGTCTCCGCCACCGCCTCCGCCACGACGAAGCTTCCCCTCAGCACACGGCCTCACCACCAACCGCACCGGAGAGGTCGTCGTGACGACCAAGAACCTGAAGGTGAGAGGTTTTTTAAGTTCGGTTGAAACCGTGTGATCGTTTCAAAGGATCAACTTGTTCTTTTCTGCATGTGATGGATTTTCTTTTTTGAAAAAGACGCGTTGCATCGAACTTCTTTTATTATTTATTATTTTTATTTTATGCGTTTCTTCTTAATATTAGAGCCGACGCCGTCGGAGGTTTTAAATCTGACTCAAACAGAGAAGCCGTGACGCAGGTTGAGTTGTTTCATTTAACGAGACGGAGTCTGACCCACTTATTAACAAACCTGATGTTCGGTGGTGTGAGACTCGCAGCGACTGGTTCCCAGGTAACAACAAGCTGCTGCCGCTGCTTTAAAGTCGAGTTCACTCGTGAATCTTGAACAGACGGAATTCTTCACTTTAATAAGGTGCTGGAAACCTTCCTCAGAGACCTCGACCCAGTTTCATTGAGCAGTGTCAAGTACTTTCTTTTTGCTCGCTTCATTCACACAGTTCAGTCTGAGAGCTGTGAAATGTTCACGTCTGAGTCTGAAGAGTCTCTGAACACCTGCTCTCTGTTCATTCTTTATTTATTTTAGTGAGTTTAAACTCTGCTTTTAGAATTCTTTCATTTTGACCGTTTAAGATGGAGGACGATGGCGACATCCCCAAAACTCTGGTGAAGCTGAGGCGGACCCCGTCGGACACCCCCCGCCCTGCGTCGACGCCGCCTGTGATCGCAGCGTCTGCGATTCAGGACGAGGACGACGAGGAGAGGATCATAGCGGAGCTGGAGGTGAGACGGTTTTTGGATGAACCAGGTGTTTGCAGCTGATTTCAGTTTTGTTGTCACGTGTCGTGTCAGTGTGTTCACATGTCTCTGCCACCATCTTTCATACGACCACCACGGAGCAAAGATATTTGAGAGAACGCCTGTAAAAGATTGTTTTAAACGGCGCAGCATCGCCGCCGCCGCTCCTCCCTGCACCTCCAGGCCCAGAAAGGTAAAATGAAAACCTCCAGCCTGTGGACTGTGCTTCTACTTCAACTCCTTTATCTGCTTTTATTCCTCCTGCTTCACTCGAACCTTTTTAACGACTAAAACCCGACGAGTCATCATCTCCACCGAGGCAGGAAGTGGAACTGAAGTCTGAATGAGCTGTAAAAACTAGTTTAATCACAGAGAGAAGTTTATCGTGATTTCATTAAGTGTTGCCAGTAGCTCCAGCGAGACGATTCTAAGATACGGGGAAGAAATCTGGACTCTGTGCTGCCCTCTAGTGGATGAGTTGCTCAACAACCACAGGTGGACGTACTGTATGTGGACGGTGACGGTTATGTCGTCTGAAATGGACGTAGTTATATTCGTAGCATAAATGACCAAATAACGATTCACCACGAGTGGCTGCAGAGGGCGCTGTTGCTCAGGTAACATTGCAAAGTGTTGCTTTAAATATTTTTGGGACAAGACGTCACCAGTTCTCTAAAATCTACTGATGAGACTTTTAAAAACCTTCTCACACGTTACGTTAGATCAGATGATTGATTGTGTTTGCAGCTGCAGACGTTGGACTGAACTTCTCTTTCTAACCTTTTTAACACTTCCTCCCTCGACCTCCTCCTCGGCTTCCTCTATGTGCACGATGATGTTTTTATCTGTGAAGCTTTTCTCTGAGATGAAATCCAACATCTGTGTAAACGTTCGAACCCTCGAACCACTGACGTGATGTGCGGTGAGTCAGCGCGGCTGAAGCCGGTGATATGTTTAGTTTTTTTGTCTCGTGCACTTCCTGACAGCTCCAGTGACACGTTCAGCCGAGTGGAGACGACTCGTGTTCGCAGGTCGCTGTTAGAATCGGGGGAGGGATACAGAATCGTTGCTCTGTAAGAATCTATTCTCCTCCTGCAGGAGATTTAAATCCAGATCCTGCTTGTATTGACTCAAGGGTCAGTGATTAACATTTGAATAAAACTGTGTCTTTGTAACGTTGGTCGTTAAAACTACGTTTCCCGCAGCAGAGCGTTTTATTTTCAAAGTAAAACAAAGCAGTTACCTCGTGTGGCCAAATCTTTGTGGACACCAGTGATTGAAATGACTTTTGATCGCCCCTCTCGTCTCCTGGCTCCCACAGAACAGCAGTAACTCCCCGGGGCCGACGAAGGGCTTCACCGTCGCAGCCAGACTCAAACACCTCCAACAGGGCAGCCTGGAAAGACCCAAGACCCGCAAGCAGAAAGAGGATTTCCCCAAAGTCCAGGGCCAGCAGCAGGTATTCCACTTCTAAACCCTCTGAGGTCCGCCTCTCTTCTGCTGAACGTTTTCCTCCTGCGACTCCTGAGGAGGAGAAGACGATGTGAGGTTACACAGACACCAGAGGGGAACAGTCTGCAGAACCCTTGATTCTTACCAGTTCTCCATGTGCGTTCTGACCTTTGAGTTCCTGGATCTCACCTCGCTTGCTCAGAGATCAAGTTTTTTTGTGGTGTGAGTTTGTCGTTGTTTTGATTTCCAGAGGAAGGATTTTGGTGCTTGTGACTGATGAAACGAGCTTCACTCTCACAGTCAGATCCATTCAGAGACGTCCTCCGCCTCCATTTACTGCGACATTATCTCCAGCGATGCCACGGAAAAGATTCATATCTCAAGGTCAAAGTGATGATTCAGTGTTTGACCACGATCCCGTCATGTTTTCTCTCTGATTCCTCCCCCTCATCATCTCTCTCTCTCTCTCTCTCTCTCTCTGTTCTTCCGATAATTGCCACATGCTGCTCTTTTTGTGTGACCTACTCTTTAAATCTCAAGGTGAGCCGGCGGCGCTGCGGCTCGTTCAGCGGCTGCACGTTGGCGTGGCTGCAAGTGAACAGCCTGAAAGGTCCGGTCGTTACGTTGGTTTACTCAGAGCTGCCTTTTAACAGCTCGGACTCATTATGCAAGACGATGAGAGCGAAGCACGGTTACCTGAGAGAAGCTGCTTTTTAAGTTCAGAAGAAAATGAACAGGAGGAAGAAAAGAGACGACTGAGGCAGCGAGAGCGAAGGAAATCCAGAATCCAGACTAGAAGGGCTGCACATACGTCCGCCAAGACCAAAGTGTCTCCTTACGAAACCACATTTAAATTCACTTGCAGATCTGCGACTTTTCAGTGACGCTAACTTCTGACAGTCGTCTCTGACGTGAAGAGGCTTTCAACAAATAAGATAAAACAGAAACAGATTTAGATATTTGTTTTCTTCCGGTTAGAGAAATCACGTCGCTGTGACGCTTTCCAGACATTTAACTTGGGCGCCGCAGTAAAAGTTCCAGAAAACCTCCAGAGCAACTGACTCGGACGTTTGTGTCCCGACACACAGAAACTCTTAAAGCAGCTTGAGGTGAGTCAGACGTGAAGCTCCTCTCGTCTTATCTGCTCCTGCAGACGCTTCAAGCGGCTCCTGACCTGCTGAGAGGCTTCACCGGCCTCCGCCAGAAAGAGAGAGCTTTCAGAAAATCCTCTGAAAGAGAAAACTGATAAGTCGCCACCTCGTCGTCGTCTGTTTCTGAGTTCAGAGCGGTGTCAGGATTTTATTTTAATTCATCCATCGGTTAATTAAGAGTTTATTTTCATCCTCACAGACGCTCACATCTTCAGAAACTTAACGTATCAGAGGCGACCGCGTCCTTGACCACAGCTCCCCTGAGCCGCTACAGCAGTTAGCTTGTAGCTAACATGGCGGACGTCCCCTCGCCATCTGGCCGAGCGGCGTCCTTCGCTCCACAGAGACGATGAGGATTAGTATTCAGAGCCCGACGTGTCCTGTTCTGGTCTGAGGATCCTTTCACTCTTTTTTGCAGCTCATTTCCTTTTATTGCTTTTTTAATAATTCATCGTTTTAACAGCCTGAAAGCAAACGGTCTAATAAAGTTCTTTTTTTAAATTTTATTAAGACATAATTTTCACTCTTGCGTATTCAGAAGTGATGATGTCATCAAACTTTTTTTTTAATGTGACTCGATATGAAAACAACTTTTTAGTATGTTTGTCATTTTAATCTGCAGAGATAAAACCAAACTCTTAATGTTGCACACAGAATGGAAACCTCTGTATAGTACAACATGGTGTGTGTGTGTGTGTGTGTGTTCTTATTATTTGTTATCCAGACGCCAGTGGATGAAACAAGAAAGAAAGAAAAAAAGACGTATTTCATCTCAAACTCGGTTTATAGATTAAATCAACGACTCCGGGGACGTTCAGCCTGTTGTTGTTTCTCCTCTTGGTTTATTTGTCTGAAGCATCGAGGAGCCGCTGAGAGAAAGAAAGATCAGGTCAGACATTGAGGAGAAAGAGAAAGATAAACACTCCTCCTCCCTCCCTCCCTCCCTCCCTCCCTCCCTCCCTTCCTTCCTTCCTTCTCAAATCCTCTTCTCTGTTTCCTTTTCTACCTCCACATTTGTCTTTTCCTTGTTTTCCTCTCCTTATCCCTCTTTCCATCCCTTTTTCTTATCTCCTCTTGTCTTGTCTACTCTCCTCATCTCCCCCTTGTTCATTTCCTCCTCCTTTTCTCGCTGTCTATCCTTCCTCTCTGTGTTTCCTCCTCCCTCCCTCTGTTTCCTCCTCCCTCACTTGACAGTATCCTTCCTCTCCCTCTGTTTCCTCCTCCCTCACTTTACAGCACCCTCACACTCCTCCTTGCATCACTCGGAGAGGAGCTGAGTAAGGACAGATTTTCCGTCTCACGGCGTCCTCTCTGCAGTAACAGACGAACGCTCTCGTCTCCTCGCGGACACAAGGTCCGTTACACCAATGCACCAAACCCTGACGTCCCCGGTGGCCGATCAGGGGATGGAAGCTCAGTTCTCAGCTTCAGTGACTCATAGAACACAGGAAAACCTCGGAGCGTTTCAGATGGAAGATTTAACAGAAACTTGAAATACATTTGTCTGTTTGTAGATTTTGATTTTTGTCTTTTTTTCTTTTCCCCCTCCCTGTCACTGCTTCTCGTTCCATTCAATATGTTTTCTTGTTTTTTGACTTTTTTTTTTAAATCTCTGCTCTCTGCTTGCTTTTTCGGTGCAGTGCTGAGCTTCAGCTGCAGAAACGCTGCCTGTCATCAGTTTCCCTTCGCTGCTTTTTTCTCACATCATTTTGGCGCCGGTCTTCCTCTGTGTGTCTCTCTCTCTTTCTGTCTCTGTCGCTCTCTCTGTCTCTGTCGCTCTCTCTCTGTCTCTGTCGCTCTCTCCAGCTTTGCCTCCCTCATCCTCTGTCTGCCTCTCAGGTCTCAGCAGGACTTATTACGTGAGGAGTGAGTCCTCGGATCATTTGGACGTCTAGTTCAGACCTTGGAGGCGTGAGGTTTTGTCATTTAAAAGAATTTATCTGACTCTGTGTGTTAGAGATCAACAGATTGTCAGAGCAGCGAACCTGAAGTCACAACACATCAATAGTTCTGGTTGAAATGATGTTTGCCTCGTCACACTTTAGATCTAATTCATTTAAAACACATTTAACTTCACGTTTTATAAATTCATTGCTGACATTTTCATATTTAATAAACTAACACGATATCTGTGTCCCAGTTCCACACAACGTATGGATTCACTTTGGTTTCTGTTTTGGTTCGACCAATGGAAACATGGAGGAAGTAATGATACTGAAAGATGAGTTCATTTGAGAAATTGTCATGTAATAAACAACATGGCTAAATATTTTATTTATATTTTTATATTGTCAAAGATGGGCAAACCTGGAGCGACAGAGAAATCCGGATTTTTATTCACGCTCCCCAACAAACACATGGATGTTACATTTCCCAGAATGCAGCTTGAGTTGTGTTGGATTGGTAGTTCGCTTCATGTGCTAATGAGAGGATGAAATATTTCCCAAGGTCGACTGTTTGAGTAACAGATCCGTAAATCTGAGGAGGCGTCAGAGGCCAGAACACGGCACAACATCATCATGAGAGTCAGACTCTGTGATTGGACGGGACGTCACCGCGCTGAACTAATTTGTAGTAAACTGATCTTTATCTGTGAAATACGTGGAGTTCGCTTTTTAAAACTAATTCTAGAGCCGAGACACTTTGAAGATCTCAGGAACCAAAAATCTGATTATTGGGAAAATGAAATAGCTTCTTCTTTTTGCACAAAATGGAAATGTACATAGAGTATTTTGCTTTATCAGGAAAAACACATTTCACTGACATGTAGGATGCCGTACAATGCTGCACACAGTGAGTATGAAACTGGGACACAGCTCATTTGTTACTCAGCCAACATGTAGATATTCAGATTTAAATTCTTCCAAAGTGTTTTGTAGTAAAAGTTCCAGAGACATCCTGGATGTGCCATGTTGGAAATACAGAAATACAGAGTGGAGATGTTTTGGCGGTGAAATAGAAAAACTGTGACATGGAGCAAATTCAAAATGACAAGAGAAATGATTCCTCACACAGGCTCTGTGCTGTTTGACATTTGTGCCAGAGGGAAGTCTGACGCTGTGAGTGTGTGTGTGTGTGTTGAAATCGCAGTCGGATGTGTCAGTACACACTTAATACATTGAAGGAATGTATTAGTAGTCTCAGAAATAGCATTAAAAACTAGCACAAAATAGAAAAGCGCAGTAAAAGTATAACCTGAATCACATCACAGATATATTGTATGTATATTAAACGACCATTTAGTTTTTTGTTTTGAAGAGATTGATTTATTCAAATGTAAAAAAGAAAAGTGTCATCTATGTTTTATATAATCAAGCTTTTTTTGTATTTTTATACTTGAAGAGGATTCATAAAACATGTAACACATTTATTCTGTAAATTATTATTTTTCTGCGTTGAAGATTTATTTTTTTCTGCGAACCATGACCACGTCGTGTTGTAGAGATCACGGAGACCAGTCGGCGGCAGAGTGGGTCGTTACCGCCGCACTTCTAAAAAGCACATAACCTCCTTCCTCTAAAACCATCACGTCACTGATAGAACCCCATTTCGTTGCTGTTCTCCTCTATTATAACCAATAGTGTACGTACACGACCCCGAATATACAGTTTAAACTATATCGATGGTTTCTTGATGAATGTGTGGTCGTTTGAATCATTTGTGGATGTTGAAATCATGTATATAAACCCAAATACTATATTACAGAACTGATTTTATGTGAGATTTTTTTAAACGTGGGAAAAAAGAAATCCAAAATGGCATGCATACTGTATACATTCCTGGAAATCTGCACGCTGGCTCAACAGAGATCTCATTTTCTTGTCAATAATTCTGTGTATAACTGTGAGCGTACGATAGAGTAAACAAAAATTGTACAGTAACATAGATTTTTGTATTATGTTGAAAATGGGTCTGTAAAGGTCCTTTTACTGTCAGAATAACGAAGAAGAGAAAAAAACCATATTCTAACTCTTGGGAAAGATATTTAAATGATATTGTATATCGACTAAATACTGAGAGTGATGCTTGCTGTGTGGGGTAAGTGTTGTTTGTGAATCGTGAAGAAGAATGATAATCTACTACAAAGTCCGTTATATAACTAAAGACCAACTTAACAGTGCAAAACATCACGCAACTTTGTGTATGGAAAGTAAAAGTTGCTGCTTCGTGTGAGAAAAATCAACCAAACCAAGCGGTTGCTGCTTTTGTACGTTCCTGTTGTGGTTTTGTGACAATAAAGGTGATTCCTCTTATACATGATGGTTGTTCAGCGTCTCATCTGTCAACAGCGGTGCAAAGAACGCAAGTCGGGATCATCAAAAACATCGCGAGAACTTCCCTCAGATTCTCTTCTGCTCCTTGAGAGACGCATTCATGTGCAACATTAGCTAAAGGTAGCTTAGAGATTGAGTCCGCTCACACTAGCTAGCGTTAACTAAGAGTCCGGTTAGCTTAGAAATAAGGTTGGCTAGCATTTGCTAGCTTAGAATGAGTTTGTAAACACCAGCTAATGTTCGCTAGAAGTCGACTATTAAGCTAACGCCAGGTCTGCTCTTCCTGCTGCTTCACCAGATTTTTACAAATGTTGAGTCTTTGCGTTTAAAAACTAATTCTTCCAGCGTTGTCTCCTCACTTTTTTCAGCCTTTACCTCTTTTAAAAAAACGTTTGTCACTGAAGCGCAATGAATCATGGGATATGTTGTGCCGGGAAGGATCAGCTCTCGTCAGTGTGTTTGCACATGCGACCTACCTAGAGTCTACAGGCTGCACTTCATTTACCAGCCACCAGGGTCAGAAATACCTTGTGTTCTGCACGTTGACCTTTAAAACGAGTGAGTCATTGTGATTCTCCGTGGGTGCGGCAGAATGACTCAGACTGGAGTGTGTTCAATAATGGAGCGAGTTCTCGGAGGACGCAATAAAATGGAAATGGGCCTCGATGAGAAAGGTTCCCGCCCCCTGGTCTGAAACATGAAACAGCCGGGATGAAAGGATGAATATTTATAACAGTCGTTAATAAATTATGAATGTGCCGTCCTTTAAAACGTCTTCAAATACTTATCAACAAAACTTGGTTTGAATGATGTCGACTCTCGGACTGATCCCATTGGACAAATGAGACTCAAACGAATAAACGAGGGAGTGACTTAAATTAGGTTAAAAATATCTGCTCGTTTAGATTTGACGACATCGAGGATCGTTCGTTTAAACAGAATCTTCATCAGCAGAGAAATAATAAACAAGTTGCAAAGAAACTAAATCTTTGGGACATTTGTATAGAAACTTGATTTATGTCAAGAAACTGAAATAACAAACTGATCTTAGCTCATGACTGCAGGTTCGATGTTTGATCAACTGTTATAATAAGACGATGCACAGGTACTACTTTATATTCATGCTGTATATAAACCACCTGTTCACTGTCAGGGACGTTCTTAACGATCGTTATTTTAAAATGCAAAGGACACGGCCCCGAAATCTTAATTTAGAAGTGTTTCTATGTTAATTAAAGAATTTGACAAATTCTGTTTGTTCTGCATTTTGCGGACATATTTAATTTATCTATCCAGTAATTCTCCACAGTTAAATATGCAGAGAGGGTTTTTACAAACAATGCAAATGGTCATTATCACAATTCACTGATGACAGAATCTTAAATCCTCAATTCTCTTCTTTGAAACTCAAGTTTAAATCTTCGTACGATGATGAAATCATGTTCTCACAGATCAGCTGGAGTCGCTGGAACGAGCCGACACCAGCAGCTGTGTGATAAACTGAGACTGTGTGAAAATGGACATTAACGAGCGTTAGAGCGCTGCTGTGTTTACCTCCGGGGATTAAAGATGGAGGCTGAAGGTGCTTCATCAGCGTGAGAGACTTATTATTCACAGACTCCGCAGTGCCCTTCACGCTCTGCCCTGCTCTGCAGCCAGGAGGAGCCCTCGGGCTGACGTCGAGTCTCAAAGCATTTTCTTCCACTTCTCTCAAAGTGGCCTTACGTAGGTTTTTGCTATCGCTACATGGCTAACGTTAAGATTAGCAGCTGTTTAGTTTAATTCATTTAATTATTTTACTCACAAGGTTCTTCTCAGTTATCCACGGCCCTGCTCAAGACGCATCGTCCATCTTTGTTCACAGTTTGATTCCATCACTGTTTCCGCCCTGAAGGAGAAGTTCTGCTTAGAGAATCTATAACCTGTGTTTAATGTTATATAACCTGTGTTTAATGTTATATAACCTCGTTCACCAATGAACATACGGCACCTTTAAGTTTCATCCTTTTTTTATTTCAGTCTGATATTATTGTGCATTTCATTGAAGGGTCTGAATTTCTCTTTACAGCTTGTTTCCTCTGTCATTAATCAAATATTATTAGTTTTTCACTTTAACACTGCGCCGGGTTTTTCCCCCGGAAGCTTCAGGAAGTGAGGCGGTCCTGCCCTGCTGCTCCTCCACTTCCTGCTCCTCCTCTGACACTGTGTGAACGACACCTCGACAGAACTTCAGAGACCTTCATTCAAACTGAAACAGACTGTGAGTACAGTAGAACTCAAACACGCTGCGCTGACAACAATCAGAGTTAGAACTCCTTCACTCTGTGCTACAAGAAAATATTTACTTTGACTTGCAGCTTGTTTCAGACAGAATTTAAAGTCGTGCACGATGTGTGAAACTTGTTCAGGCAGAACAGCAGCAGGATCATGTCTCAGCTGCTGAGTCATGAACCGGATCATGTCTCAGCTGCTGAGTCATGAACCGGATCACCGAGAAACCAAACTGGAAAAACTGAAGAAGCTGAAAACGTAAACATTAACACCCAGGACCAAAAGTATGGAGGCTGGACGGTGCCCACCAGAATAATTATTAAAGTTTACAACATATTACATTTATTTAGTTATGAACTTACAAAGTTAGTATTTTGCTGTTTAAATATAGTTAAACGTTTTTAAATGAATGTGATTATTATATATATTACAAACAAAGACAGAGGAATTGTGAGATGAAATAAAGCCTTTTGCAATGTCTAATTAATATTTAACTAAGTCCTGGATATTTTACTTTACTAAATATACAGTTCATAATATTTATTAACTCATATTTCAAATACAACGAATCATTTCCTGTTGTCACACTTCAGCCTCTGTAAATCTTCAGTGTTAAAGTGACGATGACGGTAAACTTCTTATCAGGAGTTCATTTATTGTTTTATAGTTTTATTGATTCTACCTAATATTTTACTTTGGTCCCAGGCAGGTTTTTAAATCTTCTGTTTTTCGTTCACAGAAACCTTCATCACGAAACTGAGGATTTATTTCATTCATCTTTGACCTTAAACCAGTTTTCATGGTTCAGGATCATCGTGAGGAAACATGGCCGACGTGTTTGAGTTCGATGACGGCTCTGTGGACTTCAGACCATTTACGAGCTGCGCCGACCCGGAGGACGAGCTCGTAGCGAGTTTGGCGTCTTTCGTAAAACTCTACGATCGACATGAGGATCGTCTTCAAAGATGTTCGCAGAGCTTCACGCAGACGGTCGCTCGAGTGCGTGAAACACAGGAGCTGGTTCCTGGAAACAAAACGATTCGCGGCGTGTTCGGCGGTGTTCTCGGGGCGGTTTCTGGCGGAATCGCCGGTGGGGTGGGGGGTGCTTTGGGGGCAGTTGCTGCGACAACCTGCCAGAAACTTTGTGGAGAAATCAGCGCAGTCGGTGCGACTGTCGGCTTCGCTGGGAGCGTGTTCGGGGGTGTGGCTGGGGGAGTGTTTACCGGAAGCGTCGGCGGTGCTGTCTGCACCACAGCTTCAAGTTCACTTCGTGGTTCAGTGAGCAATGCATTATGGGTCACGATGGGTTTTGCCACAGGTGGTGCAATCGGTGGTGTTTTTGGCGGGACAGTTGGTGCAGCAGGTGGCGCTGTTGGTGGCGGGTTTGGGGCGTTGCAGGGGACGAGATTTGCCGTTTACGTAGTTGGAGGCGCCGCTGATAGTTTCAAAATAGAGAAGAGGACGAGACAGGAAGTGAACGTGATGCAACACACTGGACACGACTTCAGTGAAACCATCAAACCTCTGCTGCTGGAGCTGAACTCAATAAAAACCCTCGGGGAGAAAATAAAGTCCAGTCCCGACGTTCAGCGCGTCGCACGACAAACTGCAGAGACTCTGGCTGCTGCGACCGCGATGGAGAAAACTGTGGGTGATTCCCAGAGAGTCACTGATTCAACTCAGCTTGTTGAAGAGGCAGCGAAACAAAGCCGACGAATCTGCGAGGAACTGAAGACAACGAGGACGGACGCAGAGAAACTCCTGATTTCACTGAGGATGAAACAAGAACCCAACAAACTCTGACACGTTCTCGACGGTTAATGAATCAGAACTGTGATAAAGACACGGATCGTCTTTATTTTCAGTCTGGTTATGAGGAGGAAAGAATATAAAATAAAAAATATGTAAATGTCTCAACTTCAACAGAGAAACTAACTGAAACTGTTTTTAATTCAAACTTTATCATAATAACATGATATTTTAAGACTTTAAGGGTTCTTGGGTTCAGAAAATTTTAAATACCAACAGTCTCAATCATAGAAAACTTATAATAAGTAATATATAAGATGTGTAACTACATTTAAAACCCCAAATAAACTTTTCAAAATAATAATAATAAATGTCGTAGTCTTCTGTTCTCGCTTCATCATAAAAAACTTCACCGAATAACAAAACTCTACAAACACCAGACAACAGTATAAAATCCTTTATTTGTTGAAGTATTAAAGTATTAGTTCATTCGAGTATTAAAAATAATTTAAATCTCTTACAAATCTTCAATTTAATTTTTCATCTCTACTTCAGAAACATTCCATAATTAATATTTTATTTAAAATTAAACCAATTTTAAAAAATCATGCGTAGATTATTCTTAATTAAAAAAAGCTATAAAAGTGATTTATGAGAGATGTGTCTGTCTGTGATGTCACTGCGTTAATAAAACTCTTGACTCTTCCATCGTCTTCATCAGCTCACGTGAGGTTTTTTTGAGCTGCAGGTGATGAAGACGATGTTCGTCCTCGGTCACTTTCAGATCTGGTGTTGGACTCGTCCTCACAGCGAGATGTCTGAGGACACGTGCAGCTGTTGTCCCGGTTTCCACTTGGCGCTGCGCCGGCCGCCGTCCGCCCGTCTGTACGGCTGATTCCTTAAATCTGAGGACAAACACATGATCAGAGACCAGGAGGCTCATGTTTCATATAAATAATATTATCATCTCAGAACCACAGTTGTGTCTTGAACAACTTCATTAAACTTTTAAATATAGCACTTATACTCAGGGTGCTGCAAATAACACTATAATTCAAATGAATATACAAATGTACCGTGTACTTTAGTTTCAATTGAAGTCGAACATTTTCTGTTTCAGTTTGTCGTCCTCCTCACCGGTTTATAAAGTTTTATTTAAAATTTTTTTGATTACAGCCTGTTAAAATGTGACTTTACCTGTTTTTAATCTGCACTACAGCTGAAATTAAAGCTCACATCTTATGTTTCATTCAACAGTTTCACGATTATTATCCCACAATCTGTGCGTCAGCCTCCGTCCCTGCTCAGAAAACATTCAAACCACCGAGGGATTCAAGACGTCACCTCGTCGCTGAAGACGGAGTCGCAGAAGAGGCGAGAGGAGCGTTTGGCCGAGCGAGCCGTGAAGGGCACGGACTTTAGAGCTGAAGAGGACGGGACGAGGACAGGGACAAAAACAGGAGAGAAGCAAAGACAAGTAAAAGTAAGAAATGAGTGAAGGATTAAGAGGAAACAGGGCGACATGTAAAACTATAAAAGTGGAGCAGAGGGTGAGCTGCTCTACGACCAGAGACCCTGAGGCCATCTTGAAACTGTGTCGGTGAAAAAGCGTCAGTGGTGATGAAGTAAATCTTCCAAAATGTTTGAGGCAGAAAAACCACAGGAAGTGAATATATATGGAATTTGCTGAACGTTGTTTCACATGTGTTCAGGTTCAGCGGAGGGATTCGAACCTGTGATGATGTCCTCGATGGCTCCGTCCTTCCCCTCCCTCACCAGCGGAGACACCTGCCTCCTCTTCAGCTCCGCTATCAGATCCATCTGCGGCAGCCTGGTCACCACGGAAACCTGAAACATCACACGTGGGTCAAAGGCTCGTCTGCTGTCGTTAGTTTCTTACATCCGGGATCTTATTTTGTAGTTTGTCGTTCGTCTTGAGATGAAGAGTCGACCTTCTTCCGTCAGCAGCTGGATGAAATCCTGGTGTTTTGCAGGTGAACTGTATTTTGAGAGGAATCTGAATCGTTACCTTATTCTCCATGACGTCAGGTTTAGTTGGAGTCGACAGAGTTTCAGAGTTCGGGACAAGTTTCCTCTTCTGCTCGTTGTCCTGCTCCGCTTGCTGTCGGAGATAAAAACTTTGTAAACGACAACTGAAAAATCAAAAGCTCATTGTTGTTGGTAACATCGTTAAACCAACGACACACAGTTATAGGTTTAATTCCCCAAATCTTAGTGTCCTACATCAACTCAACCTAATATTTGATTCGTCATTTATTTATTTATTATTGCTGCAGTCAACAATCTTATTTTAAAAGTTCTCAGCCGACTGTGCGAGGATACAGTAAGAAACACAAACAGCCATTTCTCCTTTTTTCTCTGTTGTCAGTGAAGCAGCATCAGCACACTTCATCTGTTCCAGGATCAGTAACATCCGGCGAGTCTTATCTGACCTTGTACGCTTTGATGAATCTGACAAAAACTGGGAAGAACATGGAGGGAGGAGTCGTCTTGGAGTTTTCCCCGAAGTATTCCACGGCCGAGTCGTACGCATCCTGAGAAACATGATCCGGGTGTTTACACACAGTTGACACAGATCGTCTTGACTGATTTGGTTCTTTAAAGGTAATCGAACCTGTGCAGTTTTCCCATCAGCCACCAGGGAGTCGAGAAGCTCTGTGTTCCTGCTGAGAAACGTCTGCAGAACGGGATTCTCTTGTTCCAGCGAGAGCTCGGTGGCGGTCGCCCCCATGCCTCGCTGCAGAGCTCGCACGTCCTGCAGGATACTGTCGAGAGACACTGGGAGGCAGAGAGAGGCTTTATCATTCAAGAGGCGAGTCCAGCCTCCGTTTAACATTCCGTCATCGGCGGAGCGGTGATTAGATTATAAAGTATTACTGCTGATTTAAAGGTCGGAGAGACGATAACCTGCCTCGAGATAACAACAGGGCTTCTGTTCAAACTCCTTATTGAAGAGCTCGTTTGACACTCGGCCTTTCAGAGCAGGAAGTGGATCAGTGAGTTCTTCTGCTCGGATAAATTAATTAAACGTCGTTCCGGCTGCTCGAGTGTGAGGATTCGCTGCAGCTGCTCAGAGCGTCACCGATCACAGAAAGAAATGGATGATCGAGTGTTGGGCCTTCACACAACCTGTTCAATATTCAAACCACTGGGTCTCACTTTGGGTTCAGGTTCAGTGTGTGTGTGTGTGTGTGTGTGAGGGAAAGAGAACGAACCCATCGATGCTTTGTCCAGGAAGTGCAGCTCTGAGTAGAAACTCTGGACTTCTGGGTATTTCTCCTGGATGATGCTGACGATGAAGTGCAGCAGCGTCTGTTTGCGGTCGGTGGATTTAGTTTCCAACAACTGGGAGCAGCCGGAACAGTTTACAAATCGCAGGTTAAAGAATTTAATATAGAAACAGAAAATGAAGGGAGGTGAGTTTTTCATATGTCGGATATTTAACTCACCAAATCGAGACTCTGCAGACGGAAGCCGTACGCGGCTCCTCGCTTGCTGCTGTTCATGTAGTTTCCAAAAGCTAAGATGATCTACAACAGTAGGAAACGTTAATGTGCCCAATGCTAATGAATGACTGAGAAACAGTTTTATAACTTCTATCGTAACAAGCTTCACGTCTCTCACCTCCAGGATTCTCTTCAGTTTGTCGGAGGATTTGATCGACATTGAGGCGGCGATGACGGCGTCGAGTTGCTGAGAGAAGAATCGTTCACATTTATTTCTTCAAGTTGAGACCGTTACCTCGTCACATAAATAACTATATCATCTATCTATCTATCTATGAATCCAGTTGGATTTCTCAGATCTCGTTGTCTCTGGGTTACTCACGGGCTGGATCAGCTGGACGCTCTCGGGGAAGTTGCCCATGAAGGTGAGCGCTCTGATTCGCTGGCAGAGCCGCGGGATCTTGCTGAAGCGCACCATGAAGCGGTCCTCCTCGCTGAGCTCGTCCAGGGGCCTGCCCTCACACTCGTAGTCGTGGATGAGCCTCATCTCGTACTCCGAGGGGATGAAGCGCTCCAGCAGCTCGAGGAAGTCCAGACTCAGAGCTCTCTGGTTGTACCTGCGGGGACGAATTCAAAGTCTCGTTCTGTTTTTCAGCTGTGAAGTAAAAAAAAACTTGACTCCAGGGTTTTGTGCTCACGTCTCGATGGCGCAGCAGATGTCGGACGCAGCCATCCCCTCCTTCCGCAGGGTGATGGCGAGGTTCTTCGCCCTGTTGGGCTCCATCAGAGACACTTTACTCGGGGTCTTATGAGCCAGTTTCATCTTGAGGGTCCCCGGGGCCACAGGGGCGGACTGGGCCTTGGTCTTAAACTGCTCCTCAAAGGCGGCCATGTTGAGCTCCTGATGGAAGAGTTCCAAACAAAGATTCTATGTTAGATTAGAATGTTCGGTTCTCACGTCGGAGAAGAACAGAAGAAGACGAGAAGCGATGGAAACCTGTAACACGTGTTCGTCGTCCAGCTCGTTGAAGATGGTTCCTGTCACCTGGTTGGATTTCAGCGGCTGCCAGTTCAGCAGCGGCATCTGGTACTTCGTCTGAATCGTCTTCTTCTGTTTACAACCTAAACGGGGGAGGAGGAGGAGGAAGACGTCAGTTTGACAAAATCAGAAAATCCTGACGCTGCTGCTGCGACAGCGACTCACCTGAGCTCCCATCAGCCCCTGAGTGCTGGGCTGTACCACCTCCAGGGGGCAGCAGAGGAGGAGGTGGGGCAACAGGTGGAGGAGGCGGGGCTACAGGTAGAGGAGGAGCTGTGGTTGTGGTCGGAGGTGGTGGGGGAGGAGGCGGAGGAGGCGGAGGTGGTGGAGGCGATTTTTCTACTTCAGGAAGACATGGCGTAGGGTCTGAGGAGGTGGGCGTGGCCTCATCACCTGTGCCTGCTTCGTCTTTAGCTGTCGGGGGGGAAACAACAGCATCGTAGATATTTGAATCATTTTTTTGCTCAGTGGGTAAACTGGCATTTTTTTAAATGTGTGATTAGTTTGAAAAAATTGAAATGAGAGAGACAGAGTGAATTTTATTTAGATATACTGTGAAAGTACCCGTCTTGTTCTAAACTTATAATTCTTCTTTCAGCAGCTCTGACCTTTCTGAGTCTCGTGCGGGATGACAGGGACCACCTGGAGCTCCAGGTGTCCGGACCCGGATCGCTCCATCCGAACGAGCCCTTGCTCCACCAGAGCTTGAACTTTGACCTCCAGCTCCCTCAGGGCCTGGATGGACCGGTCCCTGTCTCTCTCTCGCTCCCTGTCGCTCTCACGCTGTAGCTCGCTCTCTCGCTCTCGCTGCTGCAGCACAGTCACCTGAGAGCACGAGTCTCGAAGACTCTCCTGAGACACGAGCAGGGAACAGGAGGTCAGACTGAAATACAGGGAAGTGGCCAAAAGTACTTGGACACCTGAGCATCTAACGACCAGGTTGTTTTAAACAGTCTTTTCTTTACAGAGACTCGTGGAGGAGAATCTTGAACTTCACCTTCAGCAGCTCCACTTCTTTTGTCGTCTGAATGAGTTTTTTCTCAAACTCCGACACTTTCTCCATCGTCTCCCTCTCGTTCTCCTCAAGTCTGCTGCTCAGCTGAGAACCCACAGCACAACCAGCGTTTCTACATCTTCATCAACTATTTTTCAAATCATCTGTGTGTGTGTCTGCGTTTGTCAGTGTCATTAAACGATTGTTGGATTTCTGACTCGGTGAAGTGAGAGTGAAGGCGTCTGCGTCTCCACCTGTGTGTTGTGTCCCTGCAGCTCCTCCATGTGTTCCAGCAGAGCGTTCTTCGTCTCCGCGTCCTCCAGCAGAGTTGCCACATCAAACACGTTGTCCAGGTACGCCTGAATCTGCACCAGCAGCCGGTCGCTCTCTGTGAACTTTAACCTCTACACACACACACACACACACCTAAAGTGAGCCTCAAGTGGCAGAGCAAATGTTGACCCCCCTCTGACGAACATGCAGCGCTCTAGTTAAGGTTTAATCTGGATGTGAACATGTGGTAAATGGTGAATATGGCCCAAAGAGCACAAAACAAATCCGGGTGTTGGATGTGGTGTTGCTGTGGAACACTTGAGGCCCACATCTGGGAAACGGGGGGGGGGGGGGGGGGGGGGGGATCTTTCTACGCCAGTCGTGGGCGTTGTCATGTGAGGATGTGACTGAGTCTATAAATCAAATATCTCAGAGCGTCAAGAGAAACTTGCCTCCAGATAATCATCCAGCTCGTGAAGAGTGAACTCGTACTGAAGGTGAACTCTGAAGTTCATGTTCTCCACTGAGTGAACCACGATGTTGATGAACTGCATGCACGCCACCTGGTGGACACACAGAGAAACTGCTTTTAGAGACTGTCCTTTATGAATGAATCAGATGATTCGTTCCTCAGATGTGAGAAATTGAAACTAAACTATTTCACGTGTATCATGAAGTGTAGGTGAAAATAAAACGTCCCGGTTTTACCATGAAGTCGATGTTGTTGTCTTCGCTGCGGAAAAACTCCATGAGCTTCTCAAACCTGCTCCTCTCTGCACACACCTGAACACAACGACATCATCAGCTCATCTTGTGAACGAGTGTTCAGAGATAGATTGTGGTTAAATCCTCTTCCTCCTACTTTTTTAACAATCAGTTCATTTTTCCTCTGCAGTGCCCCCCCCCCCCCCCCCCCCCCCCTTTCCCCGCTCATGTCTGTTAAATAATGCAGCACCGCCCAGGCAGCGTGCACGGCCCTGTACAACCACCCACGTCCTGCTGCTGCTGCGGGGGGGGACGACACATGAACCAGCTCCTGGCCCTGAGCCCACCGGCCCCCACCCTCTCTCTCTCTCTCTCTCTTCATCATCGCTCCCCACTGTCTCCCTGTGTCTCTCGCCCACGACTTGTTTAGATGACGAGTTTAATTCAACACTTGATTTTCTTCATATTTTTTACTTAATTAGAAGAAAAGTGATTTTTTTTTTGGTAACAATTCTGAAAAAGCCAAACCATGAATAACTTATCTAAGAAGTAAATGTTCAACCTATAATGTAGATTATTTAATAAACGATATAATAAATTAATTTAAACATTAATGTTTCTTCAGAGAATCAGTTCACACATTGAACAGTTCAGTGTCTGAAGCGTTTTTGTGTCCGGATCAGAAGCAGCTTCACTGACGTTCACTAAATATAGAAACTCTAAGTTCAGGTTCTTCCTGTCGCTGCAGGAGGCGACCGGGCGGAGACAGTTGCTTCTTTCTGAGGCAAAGATGAGAGAGAGGTCAGAGGTCACACGACAAGTGTTCCACATATTCACGCCTCGTCAGACGGTTTTAACTGGAGGTGGAACAACTGCACACAGCAGCTGACGGAGGAGGAGGAGGAGGAGGAGGAGGAGGAAGGTCTGGGGTTCCCCTGTTAACCTGAAAGTGGAGTCTGGTATGTGACCGTTACACAAACACCAGCTCTGTGTGAAGAACGAGAGAAGTTTAAAATAAAGTCTGTGGAGTGAGTCGTCCCTGCTGACGCCTGAGACACACAACCTCCAATGTGTTTGTTGAAGCTGTGGTTGAGTCACAATAATATTATTCTGGAAGGATTTAACCACGCGTCGTTGATCCAGTAGATAATTCGTACCTCTTTAAAGTTGTCGAAGGCCGAGAGGATGATGTCATGACCTCCTCTGACCAAACACACGGCGGCGAGCAGCTCCAGCACCAGAGCCTTCGTCCTGAGAAACATTTGTGTTTATTGTTAATTCGTTTAAATGATTTTATTCACTCGTGTTGCTTTTATTTACCGTGGGTTCCTGTTGTTGAGGCTCAGTGTGATCTCATTGACGCAGCAGGGATGATTCATCACCAGGTTGAACCCAGACTGACCACACACACACACACACACACACACACACACACACATTAAACAGTTTTGTATTTACAGTCATAACAATACACAGCAGCTTCATTTTATATTTATTTCAATAGAAAATCTACTTTTTAACTTTCAACGAATTCAACTTTTTCAAGTCTGACTCAGTATTCGATGTCTGTTTATTTTTCATTCCTAACTTTTCCACTTGTTTATTCTCTCTCTGGCAGAAATGATCCTCCGAACCTTCCTGTCGCTCCGATTGGCTGATTTAAATACCTGATAGTTCATGATGGCACGTAAACACATGATGCAGAGATGAACGTCGTCTTTCTGGCTCACGGCCCTGGAGTTCCTCACCACCTTCCTGTTTTGGAGAGAGTTGAATCTGCAGGTGAGAGACGCTGTTGTTACCTGAGCTGCCGTCACAAACACTTCTACACATTCACATCTATATGAACATCAACAGTTTGACTCCTCTGTCAAACCTGCTGTGGTGCAGAGGTGGCTGCTGGGATTGATTGACAAACTGGACGCTCTGGTTTATCTAATAACAGGGTCGAGTGTGTGTTTGACACATTTCTCACATTCACACTTTGACAGACGCCAACAAAACAGGTAACACACAGACGTGTCCACAGAGAAGAGGAATTCAGATCAGAAACATGATTACACGTCTGAAAACACGTCTTTCTTCTGTGACGCCAACACAAAAGAACAAAACTAACATGTTTGTGTGTAAACATGCACATATGTGTGTGTGTGATATTTAAAACTGTCAGGCTCTTGTTAAAACTCTTCCGTCATCAACCTGCAGATTATTTAGTCAATTAAATAAATACTTTGATCTTATTTAACATCAAACACCAAGTAAATTTACTTTTGAAATAAAACCCTTCAGCCCTAGAATATGAGAAACACGTTGTGACCTCATACTTTTATTTTGAGTGTGTTGTTCTTATCAGTTCAATAAAACCATCGTGACGTATCTGAGATGATAAACAATCATTCTCATCTGGAACAAACAGAGACACGTCCCCTCGTCCCCTCGTCCCTGACGTCCGTCCTCGGCCTCCTCACCTGGCAGCGAAGGTTTTGCTGGTTTTGGTTGAACTGTGAGACGGAGAGCTGCTGGCACTTCTGCTCACGTCCTCCACAGACCTGTCCATGCTTTTATTTTTATCTGAGGGCAGAGAGCCGCCGTCCGAACAGTCCGCGTCCAACCTGCGAGTCACAGAAGAGTCCGAGTTTACTCTCGGTAAAAAAAACTTGATGAAGGTGTTGCTGTTTTACTTATTTGACGCAGGGATGACGCAGATGCACGACAGCTGCAGTGTGTGAATGAGACGATACCTACGTGACAGCGCTGTGAGCGTGAGACAGATAATCCACGAGGACGTCTAGTCCACGGTTTTCCTCGTTCAGGAACTCCTGAGCCCAGCTGACGAGAGGAAGACACATTTGAACCCAGCGGCTCCACGTGACTGACACTGTACAAAATAACTCCACAGAGAAACGTTCACCGAACTCTGTGTGACCTCGGAGTTTATCTCCGGATTAGTTAAACTTCTGGAGCTGATCGGTCGAAGGTCAAAGGTCAACAGCTAATACGTTCACGTGTTATTTGATCAGTGACGTGATGACGACGTCACAAATAATCATCACATGGTAGGAACGATGTCATCATGACATCACTATGAAGTCAGACAACGACTTTAGATCAACCGATCGTTTGTCTTTTAATAAATAATAAATTAAATTGTTCAGATTTTATGTGATGTCATCGTTCACTTAACAGCTTCATCACTTTGTTCCGCACAGGAAGCTGACGACGACTCACCCGATGTGATTGGTCCTGAGGGAAATCTCCAGCTCTCTGAGGATCTGAGTCGACTCCTGGACTCGTCTCTTGAACTGACAGAAACATGTGCGGAGGTTAAAGGTCAGTGAATGTTTCATAGACTACAGGAAGTGACATCACAGCTCATTATCATAATAAACAGAGCAGGTTTCTAACCTTTCGACTGACGCCGCCATGATCCAGGAAACTCTTCAGCTTGTCCAGGTACGCAGACGGTGGATTCTTCACCTGAAAGCGCTCCTGCACACACACACACACACACACACACACACACACACACACACACACACACACACACACACACACACACACACACACACAGCTCTCATTGTGCTGCAGTGACAGGAGGTGGGCGGTGGTGGTGTTTGATGACACAGCGTCTCCTGTGGGTTTTATCTTGTCTCCGCTGCAGCGCGTTTATTTGACGATTTATTAAAAAACGTGTCATCAGGTTGAAAGTTGTATTTTTTCCAGTTATTATTTAGTTTGATGATCATTTTGTGTCTGGGCCACAGAGACGGTTTCCTCTGTCACTCTCTATTTGTTACGGACCTACCTGTGGTTGCTACGGTGACGTGCAATATTGATGAGCGTCCTCGTGTGAGTGTTTGAGTGTCGGGGTGTTTGGTGTTAAGCTGTGTTGTGTATTGATTGACCTGCACTAGTGATGAATCTATACACAACACTGTGCAGCTGTTTGACTTCATATCGACTTGATAAAAGTGAGTTTGTTCACGTCAGTGACTGTGAACATGGAGAACGTTGAACTGAAGATCAGGTAAAAACACGTAGAAGTTGTTAAAAACCAGAGTTTATCTCCAATATTCAGCAGGAAACTTCTAAAATATGAAGAAGTCGGAGGATTGGTTCGTGGATTTGTTGCAGCCGCAGCTCTTCTGGTTCAGGAAAGCAGAGGATCATGGGTAATATTGCTGCGGGGGGGGGGGGCGCTGTCGCTCAGTTACAGTTTCACGGTGTTACTTTAAATTCAGTTGAGGACTGTGTGTGTGTGTGTGTGCAGCGTCGTTAGAAATCACCTGGTCACAGATCAGATCCCACTTCTTGTCGTTGTCGTACTGACTGAGGATCTTCACTTTGTCCGGAGGCAGATTCATCGTGTTCTGGAGGAAGAAACAGAAACTGAGACTTAAACAACACATTCGTCTTCTCGAACGTCGACAGTGAACCTGCAGAAATAAATACTGACGATCGATGGATGTCATTTCCAAAAAGCTGAAGTTGGTTAGCTAGCTGCTGTGCGTGTGTGTTACGCCGGTGCTGCGGACTTTTTAACTTTTACATTCACAAGAACCTTTGAGCCCCAGAAGGGAAAGAAACACTGGATCACGATTTGTTCACAACAACATGAGCTGATCCTGAATGAACTGGTTTCTCCTAAACTGTTTACGTGGACGACAACTTAGTTTATATAGACAAACACACACACACACACACTTAAACACACCCCTGACGTCACAGCCGTTAATCCACCGGTGTCCCGTTATTAAACACATTCCAGCTCAGCGACACACACACTAATTATAACACACACACACACACACGACGCTGGGCCTCTCGACAGGAGACTCCCGCTCAAGGACGACACACACTCAGCTGCTGAAAAGCTTCATGTCCTCCTCATGTCTCATGTGTTTCCACCGAGCGTCCATCACGAACTCAGACATCAGCTCTGACTCATTGTTTCAGCTCCGGGCCTCAGAGTTGATGAAACACGTTTTTACGTTTCACTTTTCTTCTTCCATTGTTTGATGCTGTTCTCGTTTTGAACAGAGGGTTGAAGCAGCTGCTGAACATTTGGGTTTAGAACTGAGGCCGTGCTGGAAATCAGGGGCAAACAGCAGAATAAATCAATGTCGCTCTGCTCCGCATGTGAATCTGATAAATCAGCTCTGACGAACGGAGCCAGTGGATCAATGAGAGCTGGTCACATGTGGACGACTGGAAACTGACGAGAGGAAAACAACCTGTGTTCAGCTGGATGAGGAGGATGAGGATGAGGATGAGGAGGATGAGGATGAGGATGGAGGTCTCGTTAGTTCATTTGTTTAATCCGGACTGACTCCTTTATGCCTCACAAACATTTCAGCGAAAGTTTCACCACAGATTCTTCCAGGATTTGTTTTGCACTTGACATTCAAACCACCTCAGAACGAGAGGAGAGCTCATCGCTGCACCGAGGCCCAACCGTCCCTTAAATTCATCCTCATTTACATGTCTTTACATACGGGTCCGAAAACGACATCTTACTTTTTATTCAATATATCGGACGATGTATGAGTATCAGAATTTATAAAAAATTTAATCTGAGTACAGGCATCAGCCAAAAACATAAAGTCACAATTTAAATCCACGTCAGAGAAATAATAAATGAATCCATCGAATATGAAGAGATGAACACTTCTCTCCACATCTACAATCCACCCACTGCTGCAATATGCAAAGTGTTACGTAAAACACTGAAGGAAAAAAAGTGTCCACGTGCATCTGAACACAAACTGCACCTTGCACGTTTCTGTCTGAGCTTCTGATTTAACTTCAGTAAGATGAAGCTGCAGAGGATCATGATCCCCCCCCCCCCCCCCCTTCCCCTCCCTTTTTGATTTGCTTATAGATCTCACACACAAATATTGAGCAGTCACATGCAAATGAAGCTGCCGTGCACACACACACACACACACACACACACTCTGAGTCTCTGCAGAATTACACCAGTGACTCCCAGCTCCTCCTCTGTATGCAGACACAGTCTCTCCAGCACTGAACTCAGGAGACCTGCTTCATCAGCAGAAGATGTGGGGGTGGATGGGGGGTGGGTGGGTGTGGGGGGGGTGATCTATACTTGGTGGCAAACAAACAGTGATGAAGCAAATCTTCAGTGTGAAGAAGAGAAAGGATTTTTTAAAGCAGCAAAAAGCTGCAGAGCGACGCTTTGTTTTTAATTCTAATCTAAACTTTAACCTGAACCCGAAGTTAAATTTATCCTTACACATAAACATAACTCTGTCAAGACAAGTGTCCATCATGTGTCCATCATGTGACCGCGTGAACAGATTTGAGATGAATCAGTTTGCACTAAAATCCAGTTTCACTGCAGGGTTTAATGATCTTCTCTAAATACAGAGATCAGCTGAAACGGTTCGGAGCTTCGTCACTGACAGAGAAACCCATCATCTCCTGAGCAGAGGTAATTAGAGCTGTTGCCCTGAGAAGCAGCGTTTAATTCTCTCACACATCGATCCAGCTGCCTCAGCGGAGGAGACGCTCGTTCATCAGGACTAAACTGATCGCTGCTCCCCTGCAGGAGGCTGCAGCTGGAAACTGACTCACCCACGACAACCTCCATTTATCAGCTCACACATCACCCTCTCCTCCGGGGAGGTGATGAGGGAATGCGGTTCATCTGACAGCGAGTCGTCCGGTCACATAGTGAACATATCTGCGTCGGTTCTATATGGTTCAGCTTCATCAGCAAACAGGAGACAGACAGCAGCTCAGTGCAGGAAGTCATGGGGGGAAAATCGAGTTAAGTTGGAGGAGCGCTGGTCATCGAAGGACGTGACCATGATTTAGTTTTTATGGCTTCGACACGAGTTGTAGACAAAAGGTGTTTAAGTACTTTTAAACCTGAAGCTGAGAGATTTACAATGAACCCAGTATTGTGTGAATCCATGGAGTTTGGGATTTAGTGGCATCTACAGGTTAGGATGAATATTACAACTAAAGCAGACACACTTCCTGCGTAGATGTAAACGTTTATCCGACGGTAAATTATTATTCTGAGTTTTAGGTGATTATAAACTCTGAAAAATATAATTATGAATATGAAACTAATTTCTGAATCCTTCACACTGGACCTTTAATATTTTAACTACTGCATCAGACATTGTTGATGTCACTGACCGATGATTTGGACGATAGGAAATTATTATCATTCACTCAGGTTTATTTTGAAGGACTCTTTTTGTGTCCACATACTTCTGTCACCTCCGTGTCGCAGTAAATGCTCTCTAACGAGGAAACGGATGAAATATAAGAAAGAGTTTGAGTTTATTTTCAGCTCTTACTCGAACGTACACAGGTCTGACCTCGCCTGCTGCAGAGAGCGAGCGCTCGGAGCCTAATGCTGCAGTAAGCCTCAGAATAAAGGAGCTCTTATGTATCTTTCCACAGTGGCTTTGTGTACCTGGCACCGCGATAAGCTCGTCCACAGCAACGTGCACATTTCAACATTTTCTGAATTCTTTGCGTCTTTGTGCTCTTTTGTCTCCTGTGTCTTTTTTTTTCTTCTGTGTGAAAATCACCATCACCATCATCATCATCATCATCATCATCATCATCATCATCATCATCACCTCATTGCCCTCCTCCTCCTCATTATCATTATCATCCCCATTGTCCTCCTTCTCATCCTCATTCTCATCACCCTCCTCCTCCACCACCTTCACCTCCTTCTCCTCATCATCATTATCATCCTACAAGTCATCCTCACCATCATCCTCCTCCTCCTCATCATCACCATCAATCATCATCACCATCCTCATCATCACCATCCTCATCCTCATCCTCTCACCAGCACTGCACTGAAACGTTCCTCCAGCTCGTCCTCAGGAGGCATCGGGAGTTTCAGCCCTGCAGTTTGCTTCTGGGGCCCCGCGGAGCCCTGAGGGGCCGGCGCCGGCTTCCCCTCCTTCTGGAGAGGAACCTCCATACTTCCTGCTGCATTCCCCATGACTGTAAATCCAACAGGTCCAAAAAACACGCACATATGCACAAGATCCTGCTCTTAATCAAAGTGTTGGACCGCCTATAGATGAAAAAACAGCCTGTTCCTGGTGTTTAAAGTTCAGTTAAAGGCTCTGCGGCTCTGGACTGTGGCCTTTCCTTATGTCCATGACCCCTGCACTCTGTCCATTGTCCATGTCCTCCAGCAGACATGAAGCTCAGCTCTGAGAGAGACTCAGATGCATTATGAAATCCTAGAAAGAGGGAAAGGGGATATCCTGAGGAGTGACAGACAGGGTGACAGCTGAACAAGTGAAAGAGGGGCGGGAGGAGAGAGGAGTCACGGGCCGAAGCTGCAACAAGGAAAGAGAAGAAATGAAAGAAGAAGAACGAGGGAAGGTGTCCCTCCTGTTTCTGTCTGCACAGGTGAAGCAAAATAAAAAAAACTCTGGAGGAAACTGCTCCCAAAGCTGCAGAGCTCTCAGGTGAAGAGGCTTAGTTGTGGTTGCATGTTAATCTGTGGAGGTCGTCCATGTGCTGATGCATGCTGGGAGTCTGTGGATCCTTTATCTCCATATTCAGAGGAAATTAAAAAAAAGAGGCAGAGCTCCAGCAGGCCGCCGCTCAGTCTGACACAGAAACACTGAGAGAAACTGGAGGCTTCACTTCAGCAGCACGGAGGGAGGCGCAGAGAAACTGGGTCCTAAAGCCTCCAGGTTCAGGCTGCACCGTGTGTGGTAGGCGTGTCTCTGAGGTTTCTAACACGTGACGGACGTGACACTGGAAGAACACAAATATCTCAGGATGAAGAAGAGGAGTCGTACACGTAGAAGACGAAGACGAGCTTTTGGTGATGAGGGCCGACGCCGGTGTGGACGAGCTGTAAACAACAAAACTGATGAATTTATGTCATGTCCCGCCTCCTGCTGCTCTACAGGCTTCACCCCTCGCCTGGACGCCCCCCACATGTTCCTGTTGTTGTGAACGAGTCGGACGACTCACTGACTACACAACATGACGTCACAACATGTCCACACCAACATTCCCGGGGTCTGAAACACACAAAGTAGAAACAAAGAATCTGCTGCTGTAACAACATGGCAGCTCCCTAAAGTGAAGCCGAATATTCCTGCCTGCCCCCTGGTGGCCGGCTGCAGTATAAGTTATGGATCAAATGCGTCACGTCTACGATCGCGGCCTCGTTCACACCTTCGCAGACTCACACCACAACAGTTGCGACGCGACAGAGGAGCACGCGATGACGTCACTGTGTTAGTGACACTGAGCCGTTTGAAATGTTACTGGAAGCAGCGCTGGTTAATAAGTGATGAGTCACTGATACCTGGTCACGCCTGGTCACGCCTGGTCACATGACCCGGCACTCATGATGTCAGCTGATGAAGCGTGACTCATTCAGATGAAGAACTTTGTTCACTGGGTTTTTCTGTAATTCATCCGTTTTGCTTCCTGTTGTTTGTGTCACAGCAATAAAAATAAATAAACTGTCCTCTAGTTAACAGGCATTAGGGCGGCATCTAGTGGTCAAATCATTACATTACAGCTGGACAGCACTTCTAAAAGTTTCTAAAGTTTCCATGAACAAAGATGTAAAATGTGTTTAAACCCAAAAATACTCTGAGGAGACGTTTGATGTGTTTTATTCATCACTCGAAGAAAAACTGAGTCTTTCAAAGATTCATTATAAACATCAAAGTTTAATAAAAGAAGCAAGAAGACGGAAAAAATATCCATCAGGACAAAAAACATTGAACACTTTTTATTTAACACACACACACACACACACACACACACACACACACACACACACACACACACAGAGTTTAAAGATCAGACAAGCATGTCTCACTGCTGCCACCTACAGTATGAGTGCGGTTTCACTATCACCACGACGATGGCCGTGTGTTTTCATCCTTCAGCTCTTTGTGCAGTCACTGAACTTCTCTGTAGGTTAACATGTAACATGTATGTGACCAGAGCAGAGAGGACGTCAGCTGCGTCGTCTCCTTCACTGAACATCATTCGTTTCCTGGGAACTGAAACCTCGAGGGAATCTGAAGAGGCTGCGTTCCGGTTGCGTCGGAGAGGAAACTGAGTGCACGGTGAGAGCCGGCGACGAGGGCGACACTGAGTTCACCAACTCTGGCACCACGTAGAGACCGCGTAGACATCCTGAATCGCGGACGAGCCTCAGCACATCGATGCGGAAGCGCACGCCCACCAGGGCGTAGAGGACGGGGTTGAGGCAGCAGCGGGCGTACGCCAAAGTGCGGGTGACGTACTCCAGCAGAGGGCCGCAGAACTGCCCCGCTATCTTACGGGACAGCACCACGGTGTAGGGCAGCTGGAAGAGCAGGAACACCAGCACCAGCGCCACCATCAGCTTCAGGGTTCGCTGCCGGTGCCACTGCTTCCCTCGACGATGGCGGTTCCCTTCCCACAGCACTCGAGCAATCAGAGAGTAGCACGTCACCATAACGAAGAAGGACGCGCAGAAGACGGCAATGATGGCGCCGTTGGTGGCCATCTTGACCTTTCCGCTCTTTACCATGCCACAGTAATATTTCACAATGTCTTCAGGGCCGAGCTCCGACACCCCGGAGAAGAGGATTTCAGGTAGGCTGAGGAGGACGGCAACAACCCAGACGCCCAGGGCGGCCATCTTCCCTGCTCTCAGGATCTGACTGCGCAGCCTGAACACCTCCTGCGCTCGAGCCACCACCAGGTAGCGGTCGACGCTGATGCAGGCCAGCAGCAGCAGTCCGCTGTAGGTGTTGATGGCGTAGCAGGCTCGCGTGGCCTTGCAGAGGGGGACGGAGAAGATCCACCCGTGGTGAGTGTGGACCGCCTCCAGAGGGAGCGTGAGGAGCAGGAGGAGGTCAGCCAGCGCCAGGTGGAACAGGAACACGTCCGTCATAGAGCGAAGCTTGAGGCGGCGATAGAGGGCGAAGGTGGCGATGACCAGGCAGTTTCCCAGCATGCCCAGCAGGAAGATGAGGCAGAAGACGCAGGTCTGGAACATCTTGATGGTGAACTCCTCCTCGCCAGCCTCACACCAATCAGAGGACGGGTCGAAGTAACTCTGCTCCGAGCCGTTGCTGATGTTCCAGAGCGAGTCGTTCAAAAGGGCCTCGTCAAAATAAAACATCACTGGTGAGAAAAACATAAACACCGGGTAAATAACACAAAGACGATTTTAAACGTCATCATCTGGTGACGTCACAGTTTCCAATAGATAACGTGTCTCGGGGGGGGGGGGGGGGGGGGGGGACGTTAAAACTGTTGCTCTACCAGGTGTCTCTCTGCACCTTCATCAATATCTAGAGTCCTTCTCGGTTTCTGCAAATTCTCACATTGAGACAAACGAGTGTCGGAACAGAATCTGAATGACTAATTTCATATCCAGGTTGCGTGAGACTGGCAGCAGGTCGTTGGCACCAGAGGAAACCGTAGGCAGAGTCGAGGTCCACAGATCAGTCAGCGTCGCGTGTCATCTCCCTTGATCAACTGTTTTGTGTGTCTCTGCCCAGGACGCAACGTTTAAACTTCACTCATGACTTCTTATTTTCTAGTTTCTCCTCATGTGATGTTGGAGGAGTTTCTCCTGAAGGTAAGAGAGAGGTTTGGTTTGGAGCGGAGATGTGTTTAATATTTAATATTGTGCGTTAAGATGTTTTTAGATTTTCACTGAATTCTCAGAGTCGCTCTGGTGCCGCTTGATTAAATTTCAGAGACGGTTTGACCTCAGCTGACGTCTTCTGATGTTCTGGTTATCTTTCTAATGATTTAATTAATTCAGGGTTATTTAAGTTTTTAAATTGAGTTAAATTAAGTTTTTCATGACGAACCCGAAGGTTTGTCTCGGAGACAGGAACAGGAATCACTGACACAGCGAGACGTGAGACCGACTGCAATCTATTTGTTAAATTTTGTTTTTAATATTTATTTTATTATTTGTAATGTTTTATTCTTATTTGATGTTATACAGTTTAATCATTTATATTCTATGATTTCGGGATTTTATAATTTTATAATCTTTAACTTCTAGCATACCATTAAATATTTGTTGTTATTAGTCATATTTGAATAGTAAATAATCTAATGCTTGGTTTTGTACAAATTATTTGTGAAATCTCGCAGTATTGAAATATTTGTTTTACTTATTAACATATTTCTGCAGTTTTTTACGCACACACACAAACTAATGTGAGGTTCAACCACAAGCTGTGAAATAATTTGTGACGCTAATTAGATCAAATTAGAGAATTCAGAAATTTTCCAGCTCAACTATCTTTTGTTTATTGTCTCAAATAAATGATTTGCATTTTATTTTATATTTATTTGCAAACTTTTACAAATATTTTCAAAGTTCTGCATCTAAACAGATTCATTCACGGAGTTTAAATGTTGTTAATTATCATTTTTAACTGTTGCATGTGACCTTTACTTCCGGCAGTTTGAGTAAATATGTTAAGATTCATAAGATCTGATCAAAATTTTAAACCTTAAAAATATTTCTTATTCCAAATTTTAAATATGAATTTATCTGTCACAGTTTTTGTGTCTGTGTGTGTGTGAGAGATAAAACATTAATTATATCACACACGTGACACACGGATTTATTTTCTACAGAATTTTACAAAATATATTTTATTTGAGTTTATTTGAAAAGAATCTGCAGTGACAGTTAAAATGATTCTCGTATAATCGTGACACAGAATCATATTTTGACTCACACGAGGGTTTTGATTTGATTAGTGAGAATTTAACTTCACACTTGAAGCCGCGGTCACAAACAGTTGGCTCACTTTCTCTTGCTTTGATATATTTTTTTTACTCTTCTAGTAATGATGCACGTTCATCCAGTGGTTTATCCTGCGACACGTACTCACCCTTGATATCAAACAACAGATATTAATGATGAGTTTCACTCTCAGGTGATCTTACCTGAGCTGTCTGAGAGTTTACTCATGTCCTGAAGTCGTCCTCTTGTCTCTGAGGTCGAGGTCTGATGATGCTTAAATACAAACCTTCATCACCTCGGTGTGCCCCCGTACCGCACGCACACACACACACACACACACACACACGGACACACACGGACACACTGATGCCTCCTGGGATTTTGAATTTACGCTAATATATTTTTGAGCCCACGTACATTTGTCAGTTTTTTCAGATTTAATTTGGTGATTAAACCTGAAACACGATCAACATTGAGCTTCGTGTTTCGACCTGAGGAACAATCAGCTCAGACTCATCGAGTCAAACATTCAGAACCAGAATTCACCGGAATATTTTATAAAATGCCTGAAAAAAAAGAACAAATGATATATTCATCTGTAAATATCTTTTCTTTTGTTTGCATCTTATCTTCGAGTTCTCTGAGTTTTAGGCCTCGTCTTCGTTACCGCAGATTTCTTTTTAAACTGAAAATGTATTTGTCTCTTTACTGAAGAGTGTGATGTCTCGGTTTGACGACAGAACTTCTTGATTTGATGTTCAAACGTTTTGTGCTGGCGCTCAGATATTTTGCTGCAGGTTCGGCTCGTCATCGCGCTTTTCCTCTGCTCTCGGATTTGTCCGCACCTGGTTCTGAGAGACCTGTTGCACAAAAACCTCCAAGAGCAGCTGATTGTTGGGCCAAACACCGAGGAAAACATTTTTTGCATTAGTGTTGACAGGTCGGTTTCTGTCGTATTTCACTTCCTGTTTTATGTTGAAACTTTCCAAATGTTCTAGAATGTCATTGGGGTCTTCGTGCACACACACACACACACACACACACACACACACATGTATCCCAGAAGCCTCAGTGTTTGACCCTCCTCTTCCTCACCTGTTCTTTGCTGTTTTTGTGATGTTTTGTGCGTAAAGACACTTTTCTTTCTATGTTGTCGTTCTGCCACTGTCACAGTTTGTACCATCGTGTTGGCATTATCGTGTGTGTGTGTGTGTGTGTGTGTGTGTGTGTGTGTGTGTGTGTGTGTGTGTGTGTGTGCTCTGATCAGTTAACAGTGACGAGCATCAAACCGCAGTGACCTTGTGTTTGCAATGGGCCCCAGATGTTGAGATGTGCTCTGGTTGTTCTGACCACAGACCTCAGCCTCTCCCTGTTTGTTCACGATGTGAAACTAGCGTCCGACGCTTCAACCCGTGCACAGGTTCAACAGGCAGCGGCTCGGTGGCATCACGGTTTTTTTAGTTTTCTTCGATGTGTGTGTTCATCTCTGAAATTCACATCAGAAACTTCTGTTGAGAGCTGATTGTTAAAATGATGACCTCAGAAAAACTTGTTTGGTGTTTTCATTCTTTTGTGTGTGTAACGTTTGTGCAGCAAAAACTGTGTGTGTGTGGGTGTGTGTAGGTGTCGGAGTGTGTGTGTGTGTGTGTGTGGGTGTGTGTTGGTGTGGGAGTGTGTGTGTGTGTGTGTGTGTGTGTGTGTGTGTGTGTATGGGTGTGTGTGTGTTGAAATCTGACTCCGGATTTGAACAGAGCGTTGTGAGATGTTTTTGTGTTTTTATCTCTCGCGCTGCACCAGCTTCCTGACTCCAGCTCCTGTGTGTGTGTGTGTGTGTGTGTGTGTGTGTGTGTGTGTGTGTCTGTGTGTGTGTGTCTGTGTGTGTGTGTCTGTGTGTGTGTGTGTGTGGAGGAAATCCCTGAAAAGCGTTTTTACAGCCTACAGGAAACTGGGCCGAGCCCGTCCAACCTCCCTCCACCCACATTACGCGACCGTTCTCCCGTCGGAGATTTAATCGAGTGTTTATGTCGAAGTTTGGAGCTTTGAGAAAACTTCAGTGAATCAGGATCGAGCGTAGTCGACTGTGTTCGAGGGCGGATTAATAAACATTTGAAACAAAACTGCAAGATGTCGATGGTCAACGTCAAAAAAATAATTTCAGTCCTCCGTGACTTTGTGAACACGATATCTGAGAATGACCTGGAGCGAATATCTTCAAATTTGGTTCAAACATTCATTTGGATTCACGGATGAACTGATTAGAATTCAGTGATCGGGGGTCAAAGGTCACGGTGACCTCACATGAGTCTGAAATCAGCTGGTCGGCAGAGACACACAACCACAGTGAAGTGATCCTGGCTGATGTGTTTCTGTTCCCAACGCTGCCGTCCGTCTTCACAGGCTCGGTCATGGTTCGATTCCCCCTCCCTGCCTGTCGTCCTGTTTATCACTCAGGAACATCACGCGTGCACACACACACACACACACACACACACACACACACACACACACACACACACACACACACACAGAGCCAAGATAAAGAGGGTTGGGCTTCTTCCTCATGAACCCACTCTGCTCTCAGTCGTCATCGTGATACCTCAGGTCACTCGCCGCCGTCCACCATGATCCTGTACCTGCTCTGTCCTCTTCTAATCGCTGGTTCGTACCTGACTTCACCTTCATTTCAGTTTTCTTAAACATCAGTTGTAGTTGAACTCTTCGTTTGGAATTTCCTGTTGTTCTTTCCTCTTGTTTCCTCCATGAGCGTCCATTGTTCTCTCCGTCAGTGGGGTTGACGGAGGAGAAACACCGACGGGACCTTTCCCAGACCGGAGAGAGTCTCTTTTAAAATGCGTTGGAATCTGTGTTCGCAGGTATTAAATCACAAACTGTCAACGTGACGGTGGAAGAGCGGAGCAGAGCAGAGAGGAACCAAACCTTCAATGTCTCCACCGACAGTAAAACATTTCGTTTTTCATCTGTCGTCTACAACTAATCGTTTTTCTCTGTTAACTGTCGATTATTAATTTTTTAATTGTCAGATCATGTAAAATGTTGACGCTTCGGTTTCACAAGAACAAGAATGAATCCATCGTCATCTAAGAACAAGTTTCAGAACGGAGGCTGGAGTTTGAGTTCCTGTTGACTGTAAATGATTCTCAGTGACTGCACCTAATGATTGAACTAATTTATCTTCTGATTTATGTTTATCTTCATTTCATCAGAGCCAGAAGTGATATATTCAAACGTCGTGTTAAAAAATCATCAGGTCACAAAAAAAAAAAAGAAGAAAAATTCAGAAACTGAAATTTTGTTTGAAACTTTTGCTTGAAGAATAATTTCAATCGATTGATTTTCAGAAATGTTTCTGCTCCATTTGTAAGATTTGAACACATTCGTAATGTTCATGCTCAATGTGCTGGAACATTTATTTTTCTGGATCACAGGTTTTTTTACTTGAAGGAAATTGCAGAACAGAATTTACACATTAACAGAATTTGTGTTAATAGTTAAGATCTCGGCATCAACGACTATTCAATCAATCCAAAAATCATTTCAGCTTCATCTTCGTTCATCGATTGTTTGTATGAATTCTCTTAAAATTGATATAATTAAAGATGATTAACAGTCAAACATGAATATTAGTTTTTCCTTCAGAAAACCTGACCGACGTGATGAGTCGCATTGAGAATGAACTGGAAAATAACAACCAGACACTGATCACAGAGGACAACGGTGAGGAAAACTCTCTCTTTAAGTTTCCTTTATGCATGACCTCTGAGCGACATGTGTGTGTCAGTTCATGTATGTTGTGTTTGTGCAGAGTCGTTTCAGGACCAGGACATGTTCCTCCCTCCCGGACGATGTCAGAAGGACGCGCTGGTCGAATATGGTCACAGCATCTGTGAAGCGAAGTTTCATAAAGAAATGCTGTCGATCGGCTCAGAAAACTGGTGCCAGCTCGACAGCATCAGCAGGTACGACACGGATCCTCGCTGGACTCACACCTTTTAACATCACTGTTGGTTCGCTTCTTTACATCTTCTTCTTTATTTCCTTGTTGTGCCTTAAAAACAAGTTTATGTCAATTTTTTTACTGTTTTAATTGACGCACAGCAATGAGTGTAAAACAATAAAGATCTAAAACTGTAAGAGGCTGAGAGTGTGTGAAAGTAAGGACTGTGGAAGTGTCCGTCATCGAGTCTGAGCCAGCCCCCCCCCCCACACACACACACACACACACACACACACTCACAGACTGGCTGTTTATGTTCAGACAGGAAATGGTTGAACCATTAAACCGTTTCACTCTCAGTTGCACTGATGGTCCAATTCCAAAAGAGAGGAATCCAGTTTCTCACAGACTCATGAAGTTATTTTAATTTTCTTATCGAATAAAAGGAGGAAACATTTCTTTCTTTGGTTTTAACGTCAAGTAAAAATGTGACCAAATATCAGGAGAGTTTCTGAAACAAGTCAAATGTAGAGAAACGTGTGTTTCTTCTTTCTGCTCAAGGTGACGACTCCTCATGTTGAGTTGAATTATAATAAACCTATGGTGGTGTGATGTCAGATTAACAACCACAAAACATGTTTCATTTAAAATGATTATTAAATTAGTGCTGATGTTTCCTCACTTGATAACTCATCATTCGTCCTCGTCTGTTTCAGTCTGTACAGCGGCCTCACACATTGTCTGGAGAGCCTGTCGGACATAACCGGATGCTTCTACCCAAACCCGGAAACTCAAGACCTCTTCCTCTTCGTACACTCCCGCTACTTCCAGAACTGCACCAAGGAGGAGCTGGTGTTTGAGGACGCGCCTCACTGGGTGGTGATGGTGCTCACGCTCATCCCCGTCAGCCTCATCCCCTTCCTCGTCTACCTGGTGGTCTGGAAGAGCAAAGTCCAAGAGTGAGTCGTGTTCAGACGCCGACTCAGAGAATCTGCTGTGAGTTTTTACTGAACGGGAACAATTCAGTGAAACCTGGTTAAATAAACTAAACAGTTATTCTTTTACAGTTTGGATGATGTTGTGGTAATTTAGGTATTAATGATATTATTGCCACTTATAGATTGTAAATAAAGATGGACGCCGCGCCTCCGCTTCCTCCCACTGTGCAAAAATGAAGCCGGAATCTCGCAATAAAGCTGCGTTTGAGGTGAAAAGATTGTTTGTTGATCATAGCAACACACTTCAAGACATAAACTACATCTCATACTTCATGACGCTTGTATTTTATGTAAATGCGGAGAGAGAACAAGTTTGACTTCAGGGAATCAACTCGTGATTACGTTTGGATCTGATCGCTCCTCGCACGCCCCCCCCCCCCACAGCAAACCATTGATATAAAAAGCTGAGGTTCCTGGTATGACTGTGCAGATCTGTATGAGTGTGTATTTGGTATCTTTGGGATGTTGTTGTGGATGCTGAAGCTTAGTTTCAGGTTTAGTCAGAATAAAATTCACAGAAGAGCAGAGTGTAGACCCTGCGAAGATAAAAGACCCTGTGATGGTGAAACTTCCTGCTGAGTCGTAAACAGACGATGTAGATAAAGAGGAGGAGGAAGCATTAGCACAGAGTGTCGCTAACACCACCGCTGCTTGTCCTCTGTATGCAGCACACACACACACACACACACACACACACACACACACACACACACACAGACACACACACACACACACACACACTCTTTAAAATGTTCCCTAAATTCTGCACCAAATCTTTCACATTTGTTCAAACATATTTTTTAACAAGATCCATGAGATATTCTCTGAGGAATCAAGGGAAATGTCATAAAAAACAAAAAATCCTCACAATGTTAGAGAAAGTAAAAAAGATCTGGTGTTTTCTGTTGTTTTTGAGTTTTCGTACCTTCCAACAAATTAGTTAAATCTGTTCTGTAGTTTGTACATGAACCTACTGACAAGCTAACAAGCGAATAATAATAAAAAAAAATAACTTTAACGATAAAGCACTTCTCAAAACAAAGTTACAATAAGAAGAATTAGACTGAACCAGATAACCTTTCGTTAACGTTAAATATATTATGTCTCATCATAAACTTGGGTTGGATTCAACCTTTCTGCAGATTGAGGCTGATCCAACTCAGCCTCCTACATTTTCTCACCCACGAGTTTTCCTGCAGCTGCTCAGGACTGAATCTCCTGCAGAGACGGAGCACTGTGTGTCTTATCTCCGCCCGTTGTCCTGCTGATAGCATCGTGTTTGACATATTACTGTATCACACAATCACCATTACGTGCGATAAGCAGAGAGCGTCTCCAGACGTTTGTGTGTTCGTGCAGCTGCAGTGGTTTTATTTTCCTCCCTGAACTTGTGCAAACACATGAGAAATCTAAGAGATTGTTTCAGTTCCTTTATTGTCTGAGGAGATCTTCTCTCTCACAGGAGCTGGTTTGGTTCATGTCGAAGTAGGAAACATACAAACACGCAGAAAACTCGACTCAGTGCAAATGAAGAAAACACTGAAGTCTGCTTCTCGTCAGCGGTGATGACACAAAACATTGAGCTGCAGCAGGTTCATCACTTTTCTGCGTCCCCTGGAAACATCAGTTGTTTTATTCATTTCCACACGTTGTTTTCTATTTGCATGTGTTTTGCGTGTGATGATTAATTCATCCGTTCTAGAAGCAGAGAGAAGTTTGTGTTTTTCTTGCTCCACAGGTTAGCAGCTTTAAAATATCATTATTTAAACATTAGAAACTGTGCGACTAAATGAAACTGAGTAAAAGTACAGCACGTGTAGACCAGTGTCATTGTTTGTCCTCCCTGGCTCCTTTTTAAGAATTAATATCTACACACTCAAATGCTGTTTAGTTTTATAATAATTATAATTATTCACATTTCTTATTATTATTATTTACACCCACCACCAATCTGTTGTGAGGGATTGTATTCAATGTTATGGGACTAACTCATATTTTCCACGTAGTGATTCTTACTAGTTGAAATAAACTGCAGTGTTTGTGACGTTTCTTTTAAATTGAATTTACAGTCTTTTAATGTTTATTACATTTGTCTGAAGCCTTAAAAGTTCACCAGCAGGAAGCATCGCACGAATGATTAATGGTGTGAGTAGGAAATCAGTGGAGCTGTTAAAAGACCAAACACAGACACACAATCAGAGCGTCAGTGACCTTTGTTCTCAGACAGATAAGCTGACATCAAATAGAAGAGGCCGTTAGCAGAAGAGCGGGTTTGATTCTTCAGCTGCAGACACAGAGTCCGTCAGTCGTCCTGAAACGAGCTGAGGTGCAGAACAAGGAGGATCGGGAACGTCCGTGTTCCACACGTCACAGAGGAGAGACGTCATCCAGGGTGAGTCCTGAGCTGAGCTGATGTCTCTGAGCTTCAGCTGCACTTTGTTGTGTTTGTATTCAGCGAGGGATGGAAGTGTAAAAACAGAAAGAAAGACAAAAGCAAGTTAAAGTGCACACACATCGACTTTATTCAAAAAGAAACAACATTGATAAATGCTTTATGACTAATACAGAGTCAGTGTGCTTCTAGTGTGTAGTTAGTCAGCGGAGAATAAATATGAAGTTTTAACAAATGTACTTAGAGTAGAGTAATGCATCATATTTTATAAGTTGGTTAATTAGTTAATTAAACACACTTCTTATTCAAGTATTAATGTTTTTTATTAAAGGATCTTAAAAAACTGATTCTTGAACATGTACAGAGACATTTCATTCATTTTCAATCTACTCATTTCTTCATTTTTGAGGATTTTATATTTGGTTTGTTTAACAATGCACCAACCAGGATTTTATAAGGTGATTATATTTACATGATTTATTGTAAATGTTCATCTGTAGCTGCAGGTTTGGAGGAAGAAGTTCAACATGTCCCGCTCAAATGTAAAGTATAAGAAGTATAAGTATAAAAGAACATGTCAGCTTAAATGTTTCCTGGAGTGTGTGAGAATCAGAACGTGAGAGATGCTGACAAAGACCAAAAACAGAGTGTGATTCTCTTTTGTGATTCAGCGACACCTCGAACACAATGGATCTGCAGCTGTTTGTAGATGTGCTCTGTGTGTTTACTCTGCTGCTCCACGTCTGCTCAGGTACGATGGTCGGTCACCAGTGGTTCACCAGGATCAACAATCCGACGACACGAGGAGCCGACACACACGCCAAGCAGGAGCGTGAAATGTGTAAGTGACTTTATAACCGTGTTTTCTGTAGAATGTTCCTATTGTCTAACATTTAATCCTAATATTTGTATTTCTCAGGTGAGAAAATGAGTCAGTGAAGTAAAAATATTTCAACTTAACAGTGAGATCTTCAGACAGTCGTGTTAGAATTCTGAGATTCACAGGGATTTTATTTTAGGAATCAGGTTTCAATAAAACACTGAACGAGGAAATCAACGTAAAACATAAAGTAGGATTATTTATAGTAAACAAGAAATAAAATATTAAAACAAGTGAGAGAAATGAAAAAGGTTTAAAATGGTTAACTTGATAAAATCGAATGTAATTTTAAGATAAAAGAAAATAAATAACCGATGTCACTGATACAACTGACGATACTAATATTGATTATAATTGTTCTATTGTTATTTGTGTTTTTTAGCTTCGCGTTCCTTTTGCACCAGGAACAAAGGGGCGTGTCGTCGACTCTGTGCTGTGGTCGCTCTCTCGGCGCTCTGTGTGTTGCTGCTCGTCACCTGTGCAGCTCTGTCTGTCCTGTGTAAGTATTCATGTTCCGCGCTGCAAGTTACTGGAGGGTTTAAAGGTTGAGTGTGTAGGATTTAGTGACATCTAGTGGTGAAGCGTCATGTTGCAGCTGAATACCCATCTCCTCAACCTTACAAACACGAAACAGTGGTAGCTTCAGTTGTAGTAAGCTTCACATTTTGGAGCCGTCGTCTCGTCCGTCGTCATTGAAATTGTCTTGATGTCGTTTTATATGAACTCGGTTTTCTTTGTTTTCGTCTTTCAGATAATAATCACACAAGCAGGAAGTCAGAAAAGCTCTTCAACCACCAGAACATGAGCGACGGCTACAATTCTCTCACCAAAGCAAACAACGAGCTCAAAAGAGACAATGAAATCTTAAAGGAGCAAAACGCTCGTCTGCACGAACAGAACAAACTCGTCAACAGGACGACAGCTGAGCTCAGGTCCATGAATCTTGCCTTGAGTTTGAAAAGCAGCAAATTATCCGAGGGAATCGTGAATCTAACGTCCACAAACACGCAGCTAACGCAAGAATACGAACAATTGGCTCAGTACTCATCCGAGCAGGAGGCACAGAGGCTGAACGTGTCTCAGACCGTCGACCTTCTGGTCAGTTCCAACACTCGCCTGCAGGAGGAGAAACGGCGACTGTCCGAGACGAGCGACCTCCTGAGGGACGAGATGATCCAGGTGAAGAGAGACAATCAGGAGCTCGTGGAAATCAATGACAAGTTTCAAGGAGAAATTCAGAATCTGACCGAGATGATTGGAGCTTTTTCGAAGGACGACCTCGAGCGGCTTCAGGAGGAAGTCACGCAGCTCCAAGAACAAAACCAGAACCTGAGCGCGGTGCTGCTGAGAGAGCGACAGGAAGCGGCAGAGAAGGAGAGACGCAGGACGAAGGAGGTCCAGCAGATGGCGGCGGATCTACATTCAGCGAACGAGGCCTATCGCTCTTTAGACCTCCACTGCCCCGTGGTTAATCAGAAGACCAGAGGTACGCGTCGTCGGAGTTTCTGTGTTGATCAAATAATAATCACAGATGCATTTACCAGTGTGTTCAGGGACTTTAGGGGACAATGAAGCCCGATTCTTGGTGCACCACACCTTGGGGCCTCAGGCCTTCGACCACAAAAATCTAGTCATTGAATTTGTCACAAGACAGAAAAGAGTCTTGTGAGGTCATAGTGACCTTTGACCTTCAAGAACCGAATTCTAATCAATTCATTTTTGAGTCTAAATGAACATTTGTGCCAAATTTGAAAGGATTATTTCGATGTGTTCCTGAGATATCGCGTTCACAAGGCAAAGAATGTGGTTTTTGGTCGCAGCTAGTATCTTGACCCTCGCCTCCCAAAGTCTAACTGAACTCTCACTCTCTCTTTTTCCACAGAGCGAATTTGCAAAAAATGTCACAACAGCTGGAAACAGTTTGAGTCAAAGTGTTATTACTTCTCCTCGCGCACGCTGGACTGGAGCGCCAGCAAGTCCTGGTGCCGGACACAAGGGGGCGACCTGCTCGTCATTAACAGTGAACAAGAACAGGTGGGGGAGGAAAATAAGACATCATGTTGCAGTGCAGTTATTTATGTATTTATATATATATATCATCTGAAATCTTCTCATTTTATTCTGTTCTTCAGAAGTTTATTTTTGACAGCAGTCGGACTCTGGATCCGTCCGGCACCAGACTGTGGATCGGTCTGAGTGATGAAGACGAGGAGGGACGGTGGCGCTGGGTGGACGGCAGCAGAGTCACTTCAGATGAGCAGTGAGTCTCAACACTGGGATTCAAGTGTGATGAAATTAACTTAGAATCTATATTTGTAAATATCGGTTCTTTTTAACTTTATTTTCTCCTTTAAAAAGATAATTTGTAATTGTTAAACTAAATTATTATTATTTTTTTTAACAACTCATGAGTGTCAGTCACAGTTTCTCCTTCTCCTCGTGACATCGTGAGAATGACTCAGCTGCTCCCCCTGCAGGTATTGGCTGAGAAGACCGGGAGTCGGAGCTGAGCCGGACGACTGGAGGCTGGACGACCCTCTGGGAGAAGACTGTGGACACATTGACACGTCTGAAAACGCACTCGAGTCCTGGATGGATGGTTCCTGTAAGATCGCTTATAGATGGATTTGTGAAAAGAACTTTTAGTTCTTCCACCAACATTTGTATTTCTCATTTCATATTAAAAACAGTTTCTGGGTAAAAGGGAGAAAATAAAGGGAAAATATCTACGATGCCTTAATTTCCTAACAAAGTTATTCATATACATTCAAATCTGATTTTTAATATAACAATAGTGCACATTGTTTTTTTATTTTTTTTATTTTTTTTTAATTTTCATTCAGTAAAAAATTATACAACAGATTTTTCATTCTTCAAGTGATAATTACACACGATATAACATTTTAGAATTAATTTTGAAATGTTGATTCTGATTTTTTTTAAACATGGAAACAAATCAAAGCATTCACAGACATTTCAGAAACATTTGGCTTCTTCACATTTTTATTCAAACCTCATCTTGTGTGATTCAATGTGTTCAGATCATAGTAAAGATGGTCGACATGACAACTCCCCAGAAGTGAAGTCAAATCATTTTGATCGCCCTCTGGTGGCTGGCTGCGGTCTGGGTCATAAACCCTGCCTCCTCCATGTTAACAGATGGGGCATGGACCAAACAAAAAAAAGATGGTTACTGTCGTTTTAGGTAGTTTCTATCACACTGAAGTAAGTTCAAGTGTTTGTGTTTCTGAGGAGTTTGATTTTGTAATTTGATGACATCAAAACAAGGACAAATGTCATGATTGACAGCCCAGACTGACTTGTGATTGGTTGAGCATGTGTATCAGCGGAACATTGATACCGTGATCACTTCTGCACAGTTATATATTCATTAAATATTTACTTTATTGTCATTAAATCCCATGTGCAGACCAGATCTCTAAGACCATCCAGTTTCTTTTCAGATGAGGATCAATAATTATCACCAGTTAACTGTTGCCTTTCTTGGGATTGAAATATTTGACATATGTTACTATTCCTGCTTGGGTTTTCTCCTCCTGCACAGTCGAGAGCACAGGAAACGTATTGATGCCACCACAGTTGCCATCAGCACCAACATAGCTGCTAACAACACGCATATAACATCCACAGAATGATACGCATACCAGGGCATCTTATAGGACTCAGTGCGTAAATGTGAAGCTCCTCCGTGCCTCATGACAAACTCAATCCAGAAAAGTGCAGTTTCCAGAGGATGCATCGGTGTGTCGCGATGGAGATCGGAGAGACGCTGCATGTTGTTTCTGTACGAGGGATTGTGAAGAACTTCTTGTAATGTCTCCAGAAAGTTCTGGTGGGTGATTTCATTTACATCCACCATCTTGGCAGCACCTCGTGCTTCTAACCTCAAAATGTTTTCAGGCTGGTCAAACAGAAGAGGAATGCCTATAATCGGAACTCCGTGGTAGATGGACTCGTAGATCCCGTTCGTACCACCATGGGCCACAAAGGCTTTAATCTTCGGATGTCCCAAGAGGTCATTCTGGGGCATCCATTTCACCAGAAGGGTATTGCTTCCCAGGTTCTTCGGGGGCTCTCCGACATGCCTCCATATGACCTTTTGAGGAAGTTGGGCAAAGGCAGCAGCGATTTCGGCGGTAATGTCTTCAGGCAGGCCTTTAACCAGGGTACCTAGAGACATCAGGATGAATCCATGCTCTCCTGAACTCTGGATAAACTCCTCCAGCTCTGCTGAGAGAGGCTTAGATGGTTTACACTGAAAACCACCAATGTAGATGATGTTGGGCATGGTGGGTCTGGGAAATTCAAAGACAAAGTCCACCCTCATGAGCCAGATGTCTGCCCCCTGTAGGAGATGATAAAAGTTCACATCTGGACCAAAGTACTTCTCCACTATTCTGTCATAGTGAGGGCTGACAATAAGCTTGTCAATGCACATGTTCAGGACATAGATGAGTGAATTTTTCACTCTTTGCACAAAGGTCATCTTGTCCGACACAACGTGTCCTGCAGTTGGGACGTAGGATGTTGGTGACGGAGCGACAACGGAATGCCCTTCTCCGCTGGTGATCCATCGCACGTTATAAACAGTCGGCAGCTTAAGTTCATGAGCCACCAGAACCCCGACAGGCAAACCTGGGTCCAGAAGAACCATGTCAAACTGAGTATCACGGATACTCTGCAGTAAAGTCTTATTCTCGAATATTTCTACGCCCAACATACTGGACTGTTGGTGAAGTCGCGACAGCTTGCCGAGCATTTCCCAGTAGAACTGGATAAATGCAAATAGAGATGGCCCCTCTTTCTTGATCGACAAAATCTTACTCAGAAGTTTGACAAAAAAGTCCTCCTCCTCCGAGCTGATGGCCTCCGGCAGAGTGATGGTGATGGAGCGGTAGTGCGGTGCGCTTTCCTTGATGTACCAGCTGGTGGCTGTGCGGACCACGGTCACCTCGTGGCCTCTGGCGTGGAGGCTCTGGATCAGCAGGTCCATGTTGACCCAGTGGCTGCCATCCACCGGGAACACCAGGATCTTTCCACCAAGGACGCTGGGACTCGTCAGGATGGACACACTCGCCACCAGAAGGAGAAGAGAAAGTCCTGGGATGCTCTCCATGGATGAACTCTGAGGAGAAGAATGAAACAGACACGTTCTCTGTAAGCAACTCTACATTTTTAACTTATTTCATTATTTGTGTGTATACATAGAGATATACAGAACTTGAACTCAAAGTTTTTAAATCAGCAAACATAAACTCTGATAGAAAATCATATTGGGTAAATTAACCATCAAATAATCAATCAACAGTCAACGCTGACTTGACTCTTAGATCTTGTGATGACGAAATGATTAATTGATTAAACAATGAAAATAGTTACAGTGAGTCTAAAAAGCCTCCTATATGAACCATGATGTTTTTCTTAATTATCAAAATACAGTTCAACACTTTAATATCTCTATATTACATAAACTTCATTTCTGATATTGTGTCTGTGGCCTGGATGTGCACATTCAACCTGAGGGAAGTTGCTCCTGAAATGTCTTTGCAGCTGTCAGTCCACAGCCGTCTCTTTTCTCCTAATGCACACTCAGCTGGACCTCGCTAACATGCTAAAAGAGTTAGCAGAGTCCTAACGGAGCAAACACACCCAATGGTGTCCGGTCTCTGCATGTTTGCTGTCGTGGAAACAGAGAGAGGAATCTAACTGCTCGCCCCTCTGCCCATAGATCACCGACTTCCATGAATCAAGAACTGCTGAAATCGGCTCAAGCTATTTTTAGAGTGAGTAGAGTTAGACAGCGTTTGCAGTTTTTATTAAACTATGTAACTGAGTTGTTGCCATTTTGGAAAAAATAAAAGTGTTGTGACATACCTGAAATCCCTGAAACTGCAGAAATGTACTTTGAACCCTCCCTCGTCGAGTGAAGCCGAGGGTCTGTATGGAAACAAATCCAAACCTGATTATTGTGTTATATAAGGAAGAGAGCTTGTTCTGTGTGCGTGTGTGTGCGTGTGTGTGTGCGAGACAAATGGATTTCAGATGTACGTGAAGTGAGGAAAGTGTAGGGGGGAAGTTTTCCAACTGAGCCCGCCCTCTAAGTTTGCTGCATACACCCAGGAATGCACACACACAGAGACACACATACACACACACACACACACACAGAGACACACACACACACACACACACACACACAGAGACACACTGTGTGTACAAAATAACTCAACAACACAAATAATAGACGATCTAAAGTTGATGATTGATTATAGGATCAATTAAGAAGTGAAAAAGTCAGACGATTACGTCAAAGTGTAGTAATGTAGACAGTTTTTCTAGAAGCTTTGAATCTGAGGAGAACTTCACACACAGGGTTTGTTTCCTTTCAAAGACAGAAGATTTCAAGGTAAAAGTACTTTTCTTTACGTAGAGCCGAAACTGTTAAATCAGTTCCTCCTTGTAAAAACAGCTGAACATTAACTTATGTTGAAACAACTTCTGCTTTCACTTCATGCTTGAACGACGGGGAAACATCTCAGTTGATTGTCCCTCCACACTGTGTTTCACTGGATCATCAGAATGTCTCGTCTCGTCCCTCTGGCCGTGGTCGTCCTGCTCTCCTGTGGAACGTGGCGTCCGGCTGCGGCTGATGTTGGTGATTTTGCTCCTTGCCTGCAGTTCTTCTACAGGTCATGGCCTCCTAAAGGTCTGGTGGGGACCCCGATCTGCCAGCGCTTCATCAACCAGTATCGGTTTGCCACGTTGTACAATCGAACTCGCCGCTCCCCGTGGTTCTCGGCCTATTTGTACACAGTGCCGGTGGGAAAGAGGCCCTCAGCTTCCTGGAAGTTTGAGCCACAGGTAAGGATGTTTGAATTCTGTGTGCTTGTTGTTCTCCACAGAGAATTTGTCCCACGTGATCTGTGAACTTTGCCTCAGTTTTCACTGATATAATCCACGTGTTTGCTGTCGGACATATTGTTTGTCTGCATGATTCTAGAAGACAAAAACAACCGAGTTCTGATTTTGTCTCTTTGTGTTGATGCTTCTGTTCCAGTTTAGTGTCAGTTAGATATCGATGTGTTTCACTCTGTGTTTTGAAACAGTAAGACAACAAACAGTGAAATGAGGAAGTAAGACTTAAACAGTGCTTCTCATTGCCTTTTTTTGAGAACTGTTTTTGTTCCTTGAGCAGGTACAACAACACACAATGAATATTTTTGTTTATATATTCTTTACATACCCCCCCCCCCCCCTGTAGCAATACATATACAGATACACATAAAATACATAAGTAAGTACATAAATCATTTATTTGATAAAAAAAATAATTTTAACACAATAAGCAGGTCAGTGATAAAACACGCCCAGCAGCTGGTCTGACACGCCCCCTCACAAAGCCAGGTTATCAGGAGGGGGGGGGGGGGGGGGGGGTCTTAAAGAGACAGGAGCTAAAACCAAGTGTTTGAGACAGCGGCTGAAAAGAGGAGCTGCAGCGATGGACAGTCTGAGGACAGTGTTTCCTGAACATTAGAGCATGAAAAAGTCGAAAAGTAAAAACACTAATTAAGTGGCGTTAGTGGTTGTTTGTAAAGTTTCTCACAATAATTAATTTGATTGTTATATAAAAGTGTTCAGGATGAAAATCAGTCCATTGTCCACTTAATTTTCTCCATGTTTTGTAAAAGCAGTTTCCCTCTGAATTACATGATGAAGCATAATGTCTTCACTTTTTTCTTCCACCCTCCAATGAACAGTTAGCGTACCCAGGAGCCGATGGCAACATGATCCCCTTCCCTCCCGGCCCTGTGGACCAGAACGTGGTGGACAGTCAGGCGGTGGGGCACGACTACATTAATTCCACCTACTCCCGGGGCCACATGAACCCCAGCCTTCACCATCGGAGCCATGAAGACCGCTCTTCCACCTTCACCCTCACTAATGTGGTTCCTCAGAAGGCCGGCTCTAACGATGGCCCCTGGGAGGTCCTAGAGCAGACCGTTAACAAAACCCTGGCGGCCTACTGCCTTGGAGATGCGTACGTAGTGACCGGGGTCATCCCCTATCAGAGCGAGGAGCACTGGCTCAAGAATCATCGTGTGGCTGTGCCGGAGTATATCTGGTCGGCCTACTGCTGCCCAAAGTACAACAACAGTCTTCCAGAGGAGCTGAGGGACGCCTTTCCCACATATGCTGCCATCGGCCGCAACGACTGCAACAGCACCGAGGAGATCGTGCCCGTTGACCCGACGGCTAAGAAACAGTTCAGAGGATATGACGTGAAGCGGATGCCGCTGGAATTACTGGAGCTGTATCTGAAGGACCGGTTCGCTGCTGTCGTCAGTGTTTTTTATGAGCAGTGCTCTGGATCGGACTAATTAGTTCTAAATGATTTTATTTTATTTTAGTTTTTTTCAAATGCGTCTCCAGCAAAATGACAAAAGACTAAAAAGTGTGCCACAAAAGCTGCTCGAGTAAAAAGAAGCCAACTTTGACTTTAACACATTTTAGGGTTTTGTTTTTTTCTGAATTTGTTTTGGTAAAACAGACACAACACAATATAAAGAAAGTTTAATAGAAAACAGGATGAACTTTATGACACTTTGTTCCTGACAGACAAAAGTTATACTTCACATGGAGTCACTCACACATAAATAAATAAAATTTAAAAAATAGATACAATTAGCTTAGCTCAGCATAAAGTCCTTATGCTAAGCTTAGCTAATTGAATCCTTGCATCCAGGCGTTATGCTAAGCTAATCTAAGCTAACTGGCTGCTGGTTGTAGCCTTTTATCTAACGAGCAGATACAAGTTATTTATTTTAAATGAATATCTAACTTTATAGAAAATGGATCTAACTTTTTTGGAGGGAAGCTGAGCTGCTCTGGACGAGCAACTCCGACCTCACAGAAATAGATCTATAATAAACTAATGCTGCACCCAACACTTACGACCAGCAGATGGCGTCCCTGCGCTATACAGGCAGCATATGAGACTGAACTTGCTGCAACTTCAAGGAATTAACTTTATTAAGTTTCATCTGCATAGAATCAGTCGGTTGTTCAAACAAACACCTTTTATTATGATGAACTTAATATTCTTCTTTATTTTTAAAACAAATCGTTTGCATGAGACATGGGGCATAAATGTACAAGTACAAATTGTCTTTGTTTCAAATCAAGATCAAATAATGAAATGTACAAATGACTCATTTTGATCAAAAACTCACTCGGAGGGTTTCGACTTGACACTTTGCAGAGTTGTTCTTTATTTGGAATGATCAGTGAGACACATGTTACGTCATCGGACTCGCTGTGGATTTATTGCATGAACAGATGGAACAGTGTCGCACATGAACAAAAGGGTTAAACATTTCTAACACGACACGCCGGTGTGTCAAACTGGATTACTTTGAGAAAACCTGAATCACCAGCTCAGTAGTGTTGGCCCATCGGGGGCGAGAAGAGCTTGTCCCACACCTCCACCTTCATGATGGCTCTGCCCATCGGGGACATGGTCGCCTTGATGTCCAGGTTTGAGCCCTCGAACGTGACGCCGCTGCCAACAGCCTCCATCCGCTTGAATCCCTGTTCTTTGTTGTAATACATCTCTTTGTACAGCCCCTCGTTGCACTCTTTGCCCTGTTGATAGATTCCCACTGCAAACCAGTTCTTGTACATGCCGTAGTCGTAGGGCACAGAAAACATTATAGCGACTTTCTCTGTGGCTTTATTGTTGCGCCGCTCAAACAGGTCGTAGGTCAGGACGCCCACTGCACCGGAGGCTTTGGCGCTGGTCTTGGTGAAGTTGCACACTTCAGTTTTCAGTGGGCGCACGGTGGGCTGGGGGGGGCTGTGGCAGTGGCCACTTTCCAGGTAAATCCTGTTTTTGAAGAGAGAACAAATTAGAACAATGAGCTCATGAACTTGTGCAGTTTGTCTGGACAGAGGAACGAAACAAGAGTCGGTTACCTGGGGTCCAGTAAGCAGTAGTTGTTGGTGAGGTTGGTGATCTCGATGGTGATGTTCCTTCGGCTCGTCTGACTGGCGGCCAAAGCCTCTGCAGATTCACTCATCTTGTTGCTGGTGAAGCTGCGATGGAGGAGGAAGTATATAAAGAAGTGAGCTGCAGGTTTGTGTTACAGCATGTACACACTGCTGCTGACCACAATGCAACAACTTCTACAACACAATCCAGTGAACACTTGTCTGTAAACCCAGCGCTGACTTACCTGTGTGGATCTCAGGTGTGCGTCTCACTTGGGCTGTGGCAGGTTTGAAGCGCTGGACTCTCTCTTCAGTTCATTTCTGTTGGGGAACGTGTCTCCCCGCCCACAGCGCACACACCTTGTGCACAACCATCCTCCCGTCTGAGTTTTGACTCAGGTATGTGCAGCAGATGGAGATGTGAACGCTGGGTGTAACCAACACTAACAACATGTCTTTTTTTCTCCACTGGTTTATTCTCAACAGGTTTGTTGAGATTTTCCTGTCATTGCATCACACCACCGTCTCTTCAGGCACCACACCTTATCTTTTAGGTGTGTACGCTGATTTTCATCGTCTGCACGGGGAGACGAACATTTAGTCTGACTGGTGTGTTTATTGGAACTAGTTTGGTCCCTGTTGTAAAAGTGTGTGTTTGTAATGTTGTGTTCTCTTGTCTTGTGTTCACACTTCACAATTATTCCTCGTCATTAGTGAGTCGCGCTCTAACTCTTCCACAATATTATGATTGTTTGTGTGCAGAGCTGTTGTATAAACAGTCTGTGGTGCAGAGTGAAGTTAAGAAAACATTATGTGCATCCTACCTGGTTTATCTGCACTGTAGATTTTATGAACTTAAATTCAGCTCGACTGCAAAAAAACAAAAGTTGTGCTTTGACTTTGTACACAAATTGTTAAACAGGAAGTGATTCTGTGAACATCTCAAAATGACCTGATGGCAGTTTTTGACCCGGGTTGTGACAGTTACCCACCATTGATGCCCCGCCCCGTCCCACTCGCTGACTGCTACTCGTGCTGGTCACCTGTTATTTAAATTCTATTACAGCAGCGTCAGCACTTCAGCTGTCGACTGAGGAGATGTTCAACTTACTTTTCATTTTCTGGTCTGTTGTGATCGATGATCAATAAAAATCAAGGACGAGAAATTGGTCGGACTGTTTTTTAATTCATGAAAGCACCAATACATGACAGGAAGTACACGCACATTGTTTGTAGTTCTTCGGGAATATTTTGCTTCAACTGTGTTTTATCGTTTATTCTCATTTGGTGCAGAACTCTTTATTCTCACAGGAGCACAAACACACTCATCTCCCCATCTGGTCGTACAACTCAATTTTAACAATGCCTTTGTTGTCATCACACATGCAGCCCCTCACTTCCACTGCTTCCTTGTCAGAGCAGTACTTCACCCCGCTGCCGTCGGCCTCGTGGCGCATGAAATCTGGGAAATCTTTGTTATTGTACATGTATTTGAACAGATCTTTGTCATCCCGCGTTTTGTCAAAGAAGCCAATGGCCAGATAGTTCTTGTAGTAGGTGTAGTCAAAGGGCACTGAGAACATGATGGCCATCATCTTTGCACAGGTGCGACTGTGCATGTGGAACAGCTCATAGGTCAGGACGCCCGCGCAACCTGTCGCCGTGTTGTCGTCCTTGATGAAGGAGCACACCTCGGTGTTGTTGGTGCGCACGGTCGGCTGAGGAGGGCTGTAGGAAAAACCCACGTCCATGTGAACTCTGCAGAGAAGGACGGTATAAAGAGGAGATTAGTTACTGAAATAAAAGTACTGATTCCGTAATACTCTATTACAAGTAAAAGCAAGACTTTCAGCGTAATTATTAAAAACATCAAAAGTACTCGTGCAGAGAAACTGATTCCTGTGACTAGTTATATTGTGCAGTGGAGTATAAGTATAAAGTAATTCCAAATGGAAATACAATACAAGCTCCTCAGAGCTGAACGGGAGTACTTGAGTAAATGTACTTAGTTACTTTTTGTCTCTGGTAATCATGCAGAAATTCCTTTATCAGACTCTAAATGACTGAACCCCTATACATCTTCATCATCCTCTTCATCATCGTCATTGATTCTTACTTTGGGTTGACGAGACAGAAGTTGGCGCTGATGTTGCTGATCTCTATGGTGCAGGTGCGGTTGGGGGTGAGGGTGACGGAGTGCGACTCTGCATTCTCAGGCATGGTGACGGCTGCTGGGAGGCCTGACGGACAGAGCGAACAGCAACCAGTCAAGAACCAAACAAACCGATTCAGACAGAAGCTTTTCATCAAAGTACAATCACTGAAACACACTTGAAGTCAAAGAAACTATTTCATCTCAACATGAATTAAAAGAAACTCCACAGAATTGTATCCATTAATATTTATATATATAATTATAATATAATATTACGTTTGTTTTTCTAAGCAGCTGCAGCTCTCATGAAATCTCAGGTTAAATGTACTCACTTGACTTTAAGTCGTGCACACAGGAAGGCAGAGAGTCGTCTGACAGGAGGCGGCAGGTTGCTGTGGAGGTAGCAGTCAGACACACCCTCTCAGCCACGCCTCTCGTACTGCAGGAGTATCCTCACCTCTGTGTTCTGCTCGTCTGCACCTATGAGCTTCTCATGTCAGTTACATGTAACGAGGGTTCAGGTTTGGATTTGTCTTTATCATCCCTGCTTGACAGGTCACAGGCGTTGGCGCTGAAATACCAGAATGTCACAGCCGCACCCGTCAACCCCTGTCCTGATGACGATGACTCATTTCGGACGATGAAGGCCAAATCCTCCAGACGAGTGCATCTGAAAGAACGAATCAATCAGCAGGTGACAGTCAATGTTTTCATTTGATACAACAGGACTCTTTGTCTTCTCCTGCTCCGCAATATGACTGTGAATCACAGACACACACAAACCACCACAGTGTGACACAAACTTAAGCAAAACACATGGATAACGTCTGCAGGGACACAAAAACAGGTGGACACAAAATAAAAGGTGATGCAAAAAGAGACACACACAATCACAAGGAGATTCAGGATGACACAAAACAGTGAGTCACAAAATGATCTGGTGCAAAACAGCTGCATCTTCGAAGAGTTGCATAAAAATACAGAAACCAACCAATGAAGATTCAAAACAACTAAAAAATAGTTACAAAATAATCTGAATTAAGATGCACAACTACGACAACTAGGTGCATAACAACCACAGAGCTACAAGAAGAGACACAGACAACCACAAGGAGACGCAAAGAGACACACCCAAAGACAAACAGACAAAGAAAATGAGACACAACCACAAAGAGATAATAAATAAAATGGTTGACATAAAAACTACAAATTAACATAATCCAGAATAGATACATAACCACGACAACTACAAGGAAAACACAAAGTCACAACATAGATGCAGAAAGAGACAAATACCATCAAATGAAAAACAGCCATGAAAAGATGAAAAACAACACAGACACACAAAGTCGGCACAGAGACACAGTCATCCAAAAAATGCAAAAAGAGAGACACACATTCCCAAAGAATGAAAAAAACTGAAAAGTGTTTTTTCAATTATAAGTTGCAGGCAAACATGGAAATCGTGATGCAGAAATAATGAATAAAGATGCTAAACAACTACACAGCTCCAACTGGTGAGGGACACCTGAGCTACAAGAAGAGACACAAATCACGATGCAACACACAAAGGCCTCCTGCAGAACAAGCTCAGTTGTTGCCCTTCTTTAGTTTGTACAATTCTAGCGCCATCTTGTGGTCAAGAGGAGAGGAGTTGATTTTAAAAACACATAAACCTCCTTTAAAGCAAAACTTTCTTTAACGTAAGTTGCTAAATAAACACAGAGTCAGTCTGGAAATTAAAATAATAACCGTCACATATTTTAAATGTTTTAAGAATTGAAAGTGAATTGTTGTAAAAAAGCACTTGAAGTTGGAGAAAGCTCCATTTTTCTTCCTCGTTGAAACATAAACACTTGAACAAAAAGAACGACCCACGATGACAGAATCCATCTTTAAAGAACATTTATTTAACGCGATTGTGATTTGTTTTGTTTTGTCCATTTCCCATCTACTAACAGGGAGGAGGCGGGGTTTATGACCTAAACACCTCAGCCTGTGATTGAGATGGTTTTAGTTTCGGGAGCTGTCATGTCATACATCTTTATTCACAGTCTGTGGTCCACACTCAACATAGTGAATTCACTAACGCCACCTATTGACAGAGGAAGGGCACGACATGACAACCTGACAACTCACGACCAAGAGAAGTAGCAAGTCAGTTTTGGGTTTTGTTACCTTGAGTTAAAATCACATTTGATTTACACATTATCATCTAATACGTCATAAAAGCATCGTAGCAAAAGGGAACTTTGTTTCTTAGGGACTATTTTCAGCAGCGGACTTTTACATATTAACACTTGAATCGGTTGGAATGTCCTGAGGGAACATGGCTCCAGCACTGATAGACTTCAGACCCGTCTTCTCTTCTATCCATCGGTTGTAATTGGTCACTCGGGTGTAAACGCCGGGTCGGAACTCCTTGGCGCAGCCATCACCCCAGCTGATGACTCCGAACTGAAAGAACCTGTTGTCGACCTCGCACACCAGAGGCCCGCCTGAGTCTCCCTGTGGGACGGAGACGAGCAGCGTGAGAGGAAGTTCAGCAAATCAAGAATCGAGTCCAGACATGTAGAAATACCTCGCAGGCGTCCTGGCTCCAGTCGGGTCTCCCGGCACAAAACATGTTGTCGGTGATCATGTTTGCATAATAGTCCCTGTGTCGACACACGTCGTCAGCGAAGAGGTTCACCTGAGCCTCTCGGAGATACTGAGACCGATACCACAACCCTGGAGAAGAAGAGTCGTTAAAATATTCAACCACCTTCTACCGTTTGTTGAATGAGTTTAATTTAAGGAGTTATTATATTTATAGTTTATCCATCAAAGACAAGTGTCTGGACACCACCACCAGTACGAAGCCGTCAGATACCACGACAGAATCCAAAGAACTTCCCTCACCGTGTCTTTCTTTCCCGTATCCGGCGATCTCACAGGTGACACCAGGCTGGAGGTTCTGCAGAGGCGGCGGCAGACAGACGAGCTTCACCATGTTACTCTCTTCTGCACACTGACCACTTCGAGCCTTCAGCTTCACCAACGCTGCAAGAGTCATGGCTTTGATTACACCATCATCAATACTCCTCATTCCCACTCCTCGCCCTGAACATCTGTTCTCGCTCTCTAGCTGTTTTCAGTGAACGAGTCTGACCCAGACAATCTGCTGCTGCTGCTTCACAGGACAAACACTAACTACACAAAATGTCCAGACAGCTGAACTGTAATATCCAGTGTTCAGTTCAGTGAGTGGGATGACACAGTCAGAGTCTCATTCAACACACTGATAAACTTGCAGGAAAACCACTTCACTCTACAGCAGATTAATCCCCATGTGTGGCTGCAGAGGGCGCTGTTGCAAAGGGTACATGGTGTTGCTTTAAGGTCAAGGTGAGGAATAAGGTTAACGATGTTTGAACCATGTATCGATGGATTCTGAATGAAGGAAGACAGACGAGGATTTCTAAACCTTATGGATATGTAACGGTATCAGACACAAGTTATTATTTTTTATGTTTTCAAACATGCCTGGAGGGAATCTCTAAGCGTCTAAAGTACCGATATCATGGTTGAAGTTGCCCTCGCTGTTGTCGAAGCCTTCATGGACGATGATCTTCTCTACTCTGAATGTCTGCTCGGTTGGGTCACTCTCGTTCAGAGCGTTTTTCCCCAGGGCGACGGAGAAGCGCCGTTCTTTGGCGTGGGAGCTGAAACACAAGTTCACAAGAATCGGTCCAGTCCTGCAGCTCAGCACCTGCTGTGGTTCCAGTAAATGATCTCACTTCCTACCCATCGGGAAAGCAGTGGGCGGCGGTGAGGACCCAGCAGGCTGAGATCAGACTCCCCCCGCAGCGGAAAACCTTCTCCTTGGATTTGATGCGCCAAAATATGGCAGCGACCCACGGGTGTGATTCCAATGTGGTAACTGTTCCACCGACAATCTTCATTTGCTTTCGTCTGTTGCGCCGCCCACATTCTGCAGCTGGAGGATTTAACAAAGTTCAAAACAATCAAAGGGAAAACATGATGATGGGACACGGTGAGTTTAGTGAGGAGTTGGGTTACAAGACTCGGGAGCAGGTGGCTTTGTGTCGACGTCTGTTTCCACATCATTAGCGATTACTTCACCGTTTAGCTTTTTTATTTTATTAATGGTTGCCTTCGATGGTTTGTATTTTGAATTATATTCATTTACAGTAAATAAAGTTATTGTAATTATTATATTCCTCATTATCTTGAAAGGACCCTGATCTTACCTCTAATCATACGTCTAATTTTACCTGAGGTCTTGGACTCACCTGGCTGCGGCTCTGTGGGTGCAGGTGACGGTGGAGCTGGAACCACAAGATCAGAGATTTTTTTTAAACTCTGGATTACATTTTTTTGGACTTTTATATTTTCCCGCACAGCAGCGAGGAGACGGTAAACTTACGTGACTCTGAGCCGCAACGTGGAACATCACAATACTCCTGCACCAGCTGCTGGTTTCTCCAAACATGACACCACGGACGTCGTCTATAGAAAAGATTTCTGTCGAAAGAAAATGATCATACTGATTTTCATTGATATGTTTTCATACGATGCACTGAGTAGTAAATCTACGTACCTAATTTATTGATATTTATTATCATTTTCTAATTAATTAAACACAAACTAAACCTGGAAAGTCAGAGAATTCAAAGAATGAATGAATGAATTACTAACTCAATGAAGAATTTACTTTATATGACTTTTAAGATATATGTTGCATATTGATAAAATGTAATTATTTAAGTCAATTTAAAAAAGTACTTTTACTTTTACTTGAGTATGTCTATTTATTTGTACTTTACTTAATTGAAATGTTTGAGCACTTCCTCCACCACTGAATATTACTACCAGCAGCAGGATAGAAACTTTAAGCTCTTATTAAATCACATTTGACTTTTTTAAGGTTAAGTTCTTTATAACAGTGGCCTTATGGTACTTTTGAGGTTTTTTCAACTCTGTGTGATTCTAACTGATAACAACATGTACCTGCAGTAGTTGTGTCTCCCTGCTTTGACATCTGATGACATGAATCTCTCTCTGGTTTCTAAATCCCACTCCTCGCATGTCCGTCCACTCTGGGACCTGGACACCCGTCCTCTGTAGTACAGTCCCACGCCCTCGTAGCACTGACCACCTTTGGCTGAAGTGACAGATGGGATTTTTATTATATTCAAAATATAAAAAAGATGAATGTAATTTTCTCCTCACCTGTTTCACAGCGTCTTCCCTCAAAACCATCAGCACACAAACAGAACATGTGTTCACCGGTGGTCAGTGATGGGACAGAGGTTCCTCCGTTCAGACAAGTTCCACCTGACGAATGAAATCACAAACATTTTAAAGAACTCGGTAACTCAACATACAAGGCCAGAGACTCGTGTAGAGTTTCTCACCTGAACTCTCAAAGGAGGAGGAGAATGAAGACGAAGAAGAGGAGGAGGAAGAGAAAATAGAACGTTTCATCCATTTTCTTTCCTTTAACAAGACCAAAAAACCATAAAGAAGTTAGATCAGTGTCTGTAAAAATAAAGATTAAACTTCTCTTAGAGTAAAATTGAAATGTTCTTAACTGCTCCAGTTGTTGTCAGAGCTGCAGAGATCCAGATCAACACGCCGAGGCTTTTCATCGTTATTGCGTTTGCTCCGTGAATGAATGTGAATGCAGTGGAGCTGCAGAGACTCCTGAGAGTTTAATCTGTTTGTGTCTGAGCGCAGGGAGGAGCGGAGGGAGGTCCGTGATTGGCTGAGGTCGTCTCTGGCATTTGATTTTGAAACAGATGCTTAGTGAGTGAGTCACAGCTCATTAATCCCAGACTGGAATTTTATATCAAATCATTTCATATTGTCATGTTGTCCCCTGTTAGGTCAGCAGGTGGCAGTAGTTAGCCGTGGATTCACTGTGGACTGGTGTTGGTGAGTGTGGAGCAATGACGGCAAATAAAGATGGACGACATGTCAGCTCCTGAAAAGTGAAGCCAAATCATCTTGAATGCCCCCTGGTGGCTGGCAGCAGTGTAGGTCATAAACCCCCCAAATGTAGACATTAAGTAAAAGTTTGTCAAAGATGGTTTCCTCCATTTCAGCTCGTTCTTCTCTCTCTGATGTTCGTTCAAGTGTTTCTGATCGGTTTGGTTCGAATCAGTAATTTGATGACAGAAACAGGCGGAGACTCGGTGAACTTGTTTATTACAGGAACACAATGAAAAAAAAGTACAACTTCTGCTCAACAACAGACATTTAAGACTTAAGTTCTTTTCAGGAATCAAAGTAGATTTTTTACAAGCTACATATTTAACATTTGTTCTTTCAGCATCTTTTTTATAAAAGCAAAATGATCCAATGTGCTTGAATCAGTTCAATAAATCGCTGTTGCCCTGAGTTTATCCCGGTGATGGATTTTACCTGTGTGTCATAACGGAGCAGACTGTGACGTCACGAGCCACGTCACTTTAACAGGTGAACAAACTTCCATATGTTTCTTATGACGTAATGATTCAGTCACATGATGAAGATGAAGTTTCCTCAGTTTTATCGCTGCAGCTGAATCTGCAGCCCACGTGTCAATGAAGGAAGTTTTCATCAATCAATGAATGAATGAAAACTAATATTTACATTAGATCCCGGAAGTCGCTTCAGTTTGGATCCTGCTTTACTGGTGATGCGTTTGAGGCCATCGGGAATTTCTTCACACAGGAACCGAACCAAGGAAAACATGGTGGGAATTCAAAAACGAATGCATTTTATTTCCGTGATTTCTTTCTTTTTCACTATGTATATCATAATATTATATTAATATTATAGTTATTATGATGATAAAAGTTTAATTGTCACGTAGCCTAAAGTACTTGAAGTAGTCTGTGAAAACACTAGCAGCAGCAGCAGCGTTGTATTTTCCGAGCAGCCAGTGAAGGCTTCAGGACGCAGGGAGTAGAGGAGGAGGAGGAGGAGGAGGAGGAGGAAGATGATCCTCTTTACTGAGACGGATCCAAACAGCAGCAGGTGGAAGCTGCGGAGGAAACATGGGAAACACGGACAGTAAACTTCTCTTCAGGAAGGCGGTGATTCAGCTCACCACTAAAACTCAGGTGGTTTTTATTCTCATCTTTTATTCTGAGGCACAGAAACGCAGCGCAGCGTCGTTTGGAAGCTTTGGAGGAGAAGCTGGTTCCAGATGGTGAAACAAACTGGAGCTGAGATCACTGAGGGTCCAGAGAAAAACCAGGAACACACGCGTGTGTGCTGAGAAACGATGATTTTCACACACAGATCATTTAATTCACTGTGTGTCAATGTTATTTCTTACATGTGTGAACTTTAAAAGTCTGGGAACAGTAAAGTTTCCTCTGAATTGTAACTTTTTCTTGTTTATTTAGTTAAATAGTCTGAACATAAAACATTTGGCTTCAAAAAGTATATTTTTAAAAATCTATTTATCTTATTTTCTTTATTGTTGAGCCTCTCAGGTGCACTTAAGGTGGAACTGGGTAAATGCAGAGGATTTGAATCTGTTTGTGGCTTACACCTGAAACAATTAGTCGATTAATGGATCAGCCATTGATAGGAAATCGTTATTTGAGTAGTTGATTAATCAGTTAAATTCACGTTAAGCAGGAAATACATTTGATTTCTTTCACATGTTTAAGGTGAAATCAAACTAAAAGTTGCTTGAAGTGGTTCATGATGGATTTTAAGGTTTTAAATTAAGTTTGACCTCTTTCAGTCTCGATAGCTCTGTTCATCTTCCCTTTTATTTTGCTTGGAAATTGTTTTACACCTCTGTGATTGAAATAGGCTTTGTAAATGAATGGTTGAAGGATCCGGCCTCTTCTCTCTCACCCAGGACACGTTTGTGATATTTATCTGAATCCGTTCTTCCGTCTTGTCAGTTCAGCATTTTCCTTTTGCCTGAGCCGAGAACAACATTTCCACCTTTTCTCTCCAAACAAAACTTTGGTGATTGTGACCAAAGAGCAGCAGCTTTAACTCCAGCGCCAGTCTCCATCTATCTGAGTTGATAGTTGAGGGTCCAGCCTGCACCTGTACCGATGTTGTACAGTGGAGATTCAAACTGAAATTGTTCTTGATATAAACTAATGATGAATTTGTTTTTTGTGTATCTTCTCCTGCAGCCCGTTGAAGCCACAGACGACGCCTTCTGGGATCAGTTCTGGGCCGACACCTCCACCACCGTGCAGGATGTTTTCGCTCTGGTGCCGGCGGCCGAGATCAGAGCCGTCAGAGAGGAGTCTCCGTCAAACCTGGCAACCCTCTGCTATAAGGTGACTCGCACGGATGATTATTATTATCACTCTACAGGAATGGTGTCTTCTGTCCAATCCCCAGCAGCCACGTCATAATGTCTTGTCTCCTGGTCGTCCTGGACACTCTGACTCAGAGGAATGCTGCTGTTTGTTGTTCCCACACTTTGAGTGTTAAACGTTGTAAAGGTTAAAGGTCGACGGCAGCCTGCTCTGTTTCTGTCGTCGAGGACGTCTCTAAAATAACCGTTGAGTTTCTCAGAGCCTTCAAAGAACGTTCCTCTCAACTTCTTCTGCAGCCTCGCGGTCTCACACCTGATCTTTGTGTCCTCAGGCCGTGGAGAGGTTAGTCCAGGGTGCGGACTCAGGCTGCCCCTCGGAGAAGGAGCGCCACATCATCCTGAACTGCACCCGCCTGCTCACCCGCATCCTGCCGTACATCTTCGAGGACGCCGACTGGAGGGGCTTCTTCTGGTCCACCGTGCCCGGAGCCGGCAGAGCTGGGGTACGAGTCCGACCTGATGTAGAGACGCCAGGTCGTCCTCAACAAACAATCATGAGATCATTTCCTGTTTGACCCTCTGCTCAGCAGCAGATCCAGGGATGTTGAGTGCATCAGTAGAAGTAAAATCGCTCCGTCTGATCTTTAGAGTGAAAGATGAACCTGTTGAAGGTCACTGTCCACATCCCCCCTCCCCCTCCCCTCCGTCCTGACGGCTGCTGGTTCTCTGGTTACCAGGTCGACAGGGGACCACAGTCCAAACACTGCCCACATTGTGTGCCCCCCCCCTTTCTGTGGCCAGTGGTTGAATTAAGGATTGAATGTCTCTAATTAAAGTGTGAGCTGCAGGAACAGCCTGATGGTTTGTTTGTAATTGTACGAATTCAGTTTGTGGTTGTGCAGAGAAATAATGTTGATTTGATTTGAAATGAATAAACTGTGTAATTTTTTATTTTTTATTTTCATTCATATAATGAAATAGTTGTTTTTCCACTAGAATTGTTTTCAGTCCCGGTGATTCTCGCTTCACGATTCAAATGTGACCGTGTCATGTGACACCTCTGAACTTGTCTCTCTCTCCTCCAGCGTTTGGACGACGACGGCACCGAAGACGATGAAGATCGGCCGCTGGCTGAGTCGCTGCTGCTGGCCATCACCAACCTTCTCTTCTGCCCAGATTTCACCGTGCAGAGCCACAAGAAGAGCAGCACGGTGAGTCCACTCAGCCTTTTCTTTAGCAGCTGCGACACAGTGGCAGTATCTACAGTCACATCTAATGGAGCAGCTGCAACAGTCCACCCGAGGGTGACAAGTCGGGTTGAGACGTGTGATGTTCCCACAACAACAATTCTAAACTTTTGTTGGTGAAAATAATTTTATAATTTCCTGAAGTGTCGCAGTTGCCCCATTAGATTACATCGTAGCCAGTGCACTTTTATAAGTATAGGACCCAGTTCGAAAGATAATGTTTGTGAATGAAAACGTTTTTTCCGCAGTTAAATGATTCAGAAAAAAAAAAAAATTAGATTTTATGTTTAAAAATTATATTTAGAAATGTATCAGAAACTTGATTCCATAATTATGTCATCAACCCCCAGAAATCCATTTCTGATTCTGAGCTAAAACTTTTAGTTTTAGTGGATCAGTGTGAAAACATCCAGATGTGCAGCAGCAGCCACACACTGCCCAATGTTCAGGATTTAATGACGGAGACTCGTGAAATCGATGCCTCAGGTTTTGTGTCTCTCCAAATAGAAAATAAAATAAAACAAGCATCATCTTGTTGACTTTCTTTTCTCCCTGAAGCCACAACAGTGTCAGTTCTTCGCCGTTCGTATTAACTGAGCCGAGGACGTGTTGTTCAGCCCCGAGCGTCTTTCTCTCCGTCACACAAGCTTCTCTCAGGCAGCAGCTTAAGTTAATGAGTGACTCTGCACGTGACCGAGACGGAGGAGTGGCCATGTTTGTTAACTGGGCTGAGAGGAACAGGGCGGACGCCTTTTAGAGCAAACACCTGAGAGGGAGGTGAGAGGAAACAGCTGCACGGCAACAACCTCAGACCACCGCTTACTCCCCACAGGAAGTCAAACTCAGCAGAGCCTGGGGGGGGGGGGGGATTGTGGATGACGACCAGTGGCTGTTCCCTCAACACTGGCGCAATTAGAAAATAAAACACTGAGAGTCTCCTGCGCCTCAGATCACTGCTCCTGGGTCTGTGAACTCTGGTCGTGGCCCGATGCCCTTCACTGTCACTTTTCTGCCGAGGAACAATGGTGGCACGTAATCGCTTCTATTCGTGAGGCTGTGGTTATCTGTGCCGAGGTGTCGCACACTGATACTGTCAGCAGAGCTCGTGTTGACTCACATGGTGGAAGTGTGTGAGAACACAGACCTGCAGCTCCAGCTGAAGAAAGATCCAGAGAATGAAAAACTTTCAGTCCAACAGTTTGAAGCAGAAACATCAACGGAAGCTGTTGTTTAAAAACTCCATTTAACATTTCATTTTCACCGATGATTTTGTTTGTTGGTTTTGTTTTTAAGAAAGATTTCACAAAATTAACTCAATGGGTTCACATGAGACTTGGTTCAGAGAAGAACTTGTTAAATGTTGGTGCAGCTCTGGATCAGGGGACAGATTCACAGATTTTAGTTTTCTTTCTTTAACATTTTGAGATAAGACCCATATTTCCCAAAGAATAATTCTATGATCTTGGTACAAAACAAATGTTGAGGGGACTGATCTTTAAGAGCCGGACTGTCGGGCCCTTGCGGAGGTGAAGGCTCCACTGACTGACTCTTGTCTCTGCTGCAGGACACAGCGGAGGACGTCCGCTCCATCGACAGCTGTGAGTACATCTGGGAGGCTGGAGTCGGCTTCGCTCAGGCTCCTCCTCTCAACTACGTCCACGACCTCAACAGGTGAGACTGCAGCAGCTTCAGCAGCTTCAGGAGCTTCAGCAGCTTCAGGAGCTTCAGCAGCTTCAGGAGCTTCAGCAGCTTCAGGAGCTTCAGCAGCTTCAGCAGCTTCAGGAGATCAGCTCCTCTGCTTCTCGTGTCTGTTTCCGCTGTGTTGTCACTTCATGTAAAAACAACTCGTAACCACTTTAAAATTCAGATCAGTTCACCACTTCCTGTCACCGACACACATTTACACCATTTCCTTTTTTGCACAAGCCACAAAAAAGTGAAACTTACTTTCTTTACCTACAACTGATAGTGTTTTGATAATGCTTTGCCTCTAGGCGGCAGTATAGACACAGGATTTTAAAGGGTCATGACCTGAAAGTCACTTGGAATAAAAACTTCTGTCAAACGATGCAGTGTGAAGGTTTTGACCACTAGAGGTGCTATGGAGCCATGTTGTCTTTGCATCTCGTGTTCTGCAGCTATATGACGAACAATCACAATAAACTTTATTTGTTTAACACGTTTCATGCAGCTCAAAGTGCTTTAACAAAACATGTGACAATGCAGTGAACAAATACGCTGACATCCTCCCCTCTAAACATTGTTAAAAGCAGATCCACTTTATTATTTCTTCTTCTTATTATAGTATGTGTATAGAGGATTGTTTATTCTTGACTTGTCTCCTCATCATCTCCTCCTGGTTGTTCAGGACGGAGCTGCTGAAGTTGCTCCTCGCCTGTTTCTCTGAGGCCATGTACCTTTCCCCGTCCTCTGAAAGTAGAACCCTCAACCCCTGGGTCACGTTTTTCTGCTCCGTGGAAAACAGGTAACACACACACACACACACACACACACACACACACACACACACACACACGCGTCAGCCCCTGCTATGTAATTACCTCCACTGGACACATGGAAAACTGTGATAGGCGACCATGCGTGGCGTCTCGTACTCACTGACCTCCACGAGTCTTTCTCGCAGACACGCCCTGCCTCTGTTCACCTCCCTGCTCAACGTGGTGTGCGGCTACGACCCCGTGGGTTACGGCATTCCGTACAACCACCTGCTCTTCTCTGACTACCGGGAGCAGCTGGTGGAACAGGCCGTCCAGATCCTTATCGTCACCCTGGAGCACGAAGCTGGGTCGTCCGCCGGCGCCGCCCTCCAGGCCCTGGATGCCAACGCAGCCCCCGCAGCTGAGGAGGAGCAGGAGGTACGAGGGATGAACCCACGAGTTCATTTAAATGAATAATAATCAAAACACTGATACTGATTCAGATCTTCTTTCAGCCTGCAGGACCTGATAACCTCTTCGTGAATTATCTCTCCAGGATCCACAGAGAAGAGGTAGAGTCATGGCGAATCACTGATCACTGAGCAGAGTCGTACCGCCGGATGTTTTAATTCTCTTTTTTTTATCAGGACCTGGGCTTCATCCTGAAAGGTCTGGCTCGACTGCTCAATAATCCTCTGGTCCAGACGTACCTGCCTCGTTCCGCCAAGAAGATCCAGTTCCACCAGGAGCTGCTGATCCTCTTCTGGAAGTTCTGCGACTTCAACAAGGTGCGAGGAGCTCGGACGTTCTACAAATGTTGAAGCACTTTACTTTAGAAGAATGAGGTCTATGAAACTTTGGGTTTTTATTGATATTTGACTGAATGTGGTTCATGTGGTTTTGACTCAAAATTTGTATTTGTGATCTATTTAATTGATGAATATTGATTCAACACAAATATGTTTGAAGCCGACTGTGTTTTTTTTTGTTGTTTTAGAAATTCCTGTTCTTTGTGCTGAAGAGCAGTGATGTGTTGGACATGCTGGTTCCCATCCTGTTCTACCTGAACGATGCCAGAGCGGATCAGTGTGAGTCATCGCCTCCACGAGAAGGATTCAAGATAATACTGTTTGTGACGCAACCGTAAACCTTTATTGGAAACTTCATGGTGTGTGTGTGTGTGTGTTTGTGTGTGTGCACAGCTCGTGTCGGCCTCATGCACATCGGTGTGTTCATCCTCCTGCTGCTGAGTGGAGAGAGAAACTTTGGTGTTCGTCTGAACAAGCCGTACACGCTCCGTGTTCCCATGGACATTCCTGTTTTTACAGGAAACCACGCCGACCTGCTCATCGTGGTGAGTTCGTTAAAATCAGCTCTCGATAATAAAACAAATTCAACCAATTGAATATGTTTGTGGCAGATGAGCTCATTGTGTTTAGAAAGAAAACAAAGATCATTGATTTCCAGGTCATGATATGATTTGTTTGTTGGTTTGTTTGTCATTCATGATTCTTCTCTTTCCTTTTGAATGTGCAGGTCTTTCACAAAGTCTTCACCAATGGTCACCAGCGTCTGCAGCCGCTCTTCGACTGTCTGCTCACCATCATAGTGAACAGTAAGTATCACACGTGCAATATCCCCCCCTGGTGGATAAATAGAAGAACTGCCAACTGCTCTGTCTCCACAATGTTTTTCAGAGTCAGAAAAACTTTATGAGCTCTGAAGGAAAATAATGATAATAACTTTTATTTGTTTAGCACTTATCTAACGGGTGCTTCACGAAATACATTTAAAAAATGGATAGAAAATCAAAGGTGAGCAGATATCAGGGACATATTCAATTTCTGAATGAAGATCTTAAAAGTTTCAGATGCACCAAACTGGAAATTAAGAAGAAGATATTAATAATAATAAATAAACTGTTAGTAAATGGTCGATTGTACCAACCTCCACAGTTTCACCTTATCTGAAGAGTCTGTCCATGGTGGCGGCCAACAAGCTGCTCCACCTCCTGGAGGCCTTCTCCACACCCTGGTTCCTCTTCTCCTCCACCCAGAACCACCACCTGGTCTTCTTTCTGCTGGAGGTCTTGAACAACATCATCCAGTATCAGTTTGATGGTGAGAACATATTTGACCTCAGCTACACAACACATTGCCGCAACGTTACGATGCCTAACTGCAGAACCTGAATCCCCCCCCCCCCCCGTCAGGGAACTGTAACCTGGTGTACGCCATCATCCGCAAGCGAAACGTCTTCCACCATTTGGCCAACCTGCCGTCTGACGCGGCGTCCATTCAGAAGGCCCTGCAGAAGAAGAAGAGTTCGTCCAGGGTCTCCAGGACCAACTCGACAGAGAGCGAGTCCATGGAGGGCTCCACACCGGCTGTACCTGCAGAGCCCGGCACGCTCAAAACAAGCCTAGAGGCCACTCCAGGTATGACGCTTGATGGTAACTGACTTTATTTCATGTAAAATAATAAATCATCAAGTCACAAACTGCGACAAATATTCAAAAATATCCAGTGGACAAAGATATTTCAAAGCTTTTTTAATTTTTTCAGTTGTTCTTCAGCGGAAACAGATTCTCTTGTGTCCTGCAGGAATCGATAAGATAACGGAGAAGTCCCAGGTGAGTGAGAACGGCACCATGGTCGCTGTCCCACATTCGGACTCTCCGCCGGCGGCTGCAGACAACAGTGCAACGGCCGGAGCCAGCGACACAGAGTCCAACTCAGAGAGAGACCACAAGGTGAACGATGAGATCACATCGCTGTGACTGTTTTTGTCTTTTTATCGATTCCTGCAGCTAAACTGACTCTTTTGCTCGTTTTCATCGTGTTGTCAGATCTTCAACTCAGAGTACGAATCAGTGAGGAGTCGCTTGTCATCGGCGTCCGGCAGCGCTAATCCAGACTGGGTTCGTAGAAGTTTTATCTGTTCACGCAGTTACTCTGGAAGGAATCGTGCACTCTGATTGGTTGTGCGTCCTCAGGTGTTGTCGTGGAAGGCGAAGCTTCCTCTGCAGACCATCATGCGGCTGCTGCAGGTGCTGGTTCCTCAGGTGGAGAAGATTTGCATCGACAAGTAAGAAACTTTAAAATACTAATATACAAACTGCTCTCACTGCTACAGTTATTATAACAGGAATAATAATTAAGTTTGTTTATAATTGTGATGAGTCGCACTCAGAGATATGATCGGTAAAGATCGTTCTGATCTTTAATCTGTCACGTCAGTTTGTTCTGGATGAGATCGGAGCTTTTGTTTTTTGCAGGGGTTTGACAGACGAGTCAGAAATCCTGAAGTTCCTTCAGCACGGGACGCTCGTCGGCCTCCTGCCCATCCCTCATCCTATCCTCATCAGAAAGTACCAGGCCAACGCCGGCACGGCCATGTGGTTCCGCACGTACACGTGGGGAGTCATTTACTTACGGTAGGAGAACGGAAGAAGAGCCTGAACGAGTTGTTTTGTTTCTTTCTGGAAAATCACGTCTGTTGAAAATGTTTTTCACAGTGTCTTGTTTTTTCCTCTCTGACTCTGTTGCTATAGCAACTTGGATCCTCCAATCTGGTACGACACGGACATAAGGCTGTTTGATATCCAGAGGATTTAGAGGAGTCGCTGGGGACGACTGGCCGACGCCCTCACACCTCAGCTCCGATCACTGGGCGTATCAAAACTTTATTGATGTTTTTAAAGACAACAAGCAGCGACAACCTTCCTCTTGAAAAACTGAATCGTTCAACACGAGTCAGTTCCTGGTTTTGAGGCGGAGTCTGTATCGTAAGCAGATGCAGCGGAATCGATGCCAAATGTAACATATGTGATTTATTGAAAATTCAATTCTTCATTTTGCCGAAAGTTAAGTTCTGCGTTCAGAGGTGCAATGAGGTGTTTCTGCACAAAGGTTTGTGATTTGTGTTTTTGTACAGAACTGTTTTCTGTTGATCTTTGAAAATCCTCACGTGTGTATAAATGAGGACGAAGGAACCTGACAGACTGAAACTTTGCTCTCTGCGCTGAAAGGAAACAAAACATTGTCCGAGAAGGAAACGGAAAATGTTTTAAGTAAGAAACTTTGACATGTGAATGTGACATATTTGATTCTGTCAGAATTTAAAAATCAGTTTAATCTCACAGGAAATGATTTGATTAAACACGTGTGTTATAATTCAACAGATTCTGCAGAGATACAATGATTGTGATATACATTTTAAGATCTTTGCTATTTTCTCCTCTACTACTTAACATTTCATATGTTGTGCTTTTATCTAACAGCTGCTTTTACTTTACAGAGAAGATCCTATAAAATCATACTATCAAAACATTTCAAATATATATATTTGGGCCCAAAGCAAACAAGAATTATACATTTTACTTTTATTTGTCTCTTGAACAACATTTTTCTGTTGAGATTTAAGATGCAGGACTTTGTAACGGAGGATTTGTATTTTCATGTGTTGGTTCTTTTACTGAAGTAAAAAATCGATTATTAAAAATTACTCATTTTTCATGAGTAAGAGAGAAACCTTGTGTTCATCTGTGTTCGTTATTATTATAATGCACAAAATGACTGGACGTATTAAATGAAACCTGGTGGAGGGATGTGGAGTCAGGAAAGAATTAAATGTTGCACATCTGGATCATGGGGACAATCTTAAAGGGTGATCATGTTTAAAGGTTTCATGCAGTTATTCACCTCTCACCTCCTGACCATTTTGAAATGTTGGATTTTTTTGGCATGTTCTTCCTTTTTGTAGTTTTCTTCCAAATCTTTGCAGCCACGCCATCCTGTGGAGACGCCTCTTCATGAAGCCGGATCTGTGCACGTGGGCATCGTGCACGTGAACATCGCCATACTGAAACAGGAAGTGGACAAACACAAACCTACTCCAACAATCTCAAACCCTAAGGAACAACAACCTCATCAGCACATTGACGTCCACATACTTCTGTCCATGTAAAGTATAACCTGCGTGTGTGTTGCATGTTTGCTCCACGTGTTCCGTGTTTGCTCGTCATGCAGTGATGAACAGCTCCAGTAAAGCTCCCACCGAGTGCATCCTGTAGAAAACGCTGAGCGGCTGACCCAGATTCACCAGAATGAACCAGGCGCTGAAGCCGAAGAACTGTTTCCCCAGGCCGTTCTCAAACTGAGGGTGGGCTCCGAAGGCCGGGATGACCCACAGCTGGAAGAGGTGGGAACATGTCGTCAGTTACATGAGACAAAAGAACACGCGTTTCTTTTGTAACAAACATACATGACGTTACCATGATATTAGACAGGATGAGGAAAGCGCAGATTTCTTGTATCGCTCTCTTGTGCCAGGACTTTTTCTCATCATGCTCTTGAGCAGCAGGGGGTGCTGACGTGTTTCCCTCCAGCAGAGAGATATCCGCCTTCTTCTCTTCTTGCGTCGGTGTCGTCACCTTTTTCTTTGGCTGCGGGAGAGTTTATTATTTAAACAAAACCTTTTCATATCAATTTACTAAACATTAAACTCAGGAACCTTAAATATGCTGCTCCTCTGCTTCTTCTTCTTCTTGGCGAACAGGTCCGGGTGCCGGTGGAGGCCTTCAATGATGAAGATGTTCTGGAGGATGAGCTCCAGGAGGCTGAGGAGGGAGTAGGACAGGTCCAGGTCCCCCAGGGGCCCGCTGGTCCCCAGAGCCAGGGCCGCCACCAGGGAGAAGTAGGAGAGGGCGAGCTGGCCCAAAGCCGCCGCCACCAGGAGCATCACGTCCAGGCTCCGAGTCGGGTTGAGTCCTCCCTCGTGGGCCCTCCTCTCCAGCCTGTGGACCAGCATCCCAGCCAGCGAGCAGAACGACATGACGGGCATGACGGCTAAATGGAAGCCGTAGAAGATGAGGAAGGCTGTGATGCGAAGGTGCTGCTGGCTCACCCACACCTGGTAGAGGATGAACACCGTCACTCCTGCCGCCAGGACCAGGCCTCCAAACACCAGGCCGTAGATGACGCCGCCCTGGTACACGATGTTCAGGGTCAGCTTCTGGGAGACGTGGTGACCCGGACTGGTCCTGCGGCCCACGTTCTTCCACATCACGTAGATCATGCAGCCTGCCATCAGGTAGAACTCCATGTTGAAGGGGTACAAGATCTCAAAGCCTTTTCTGAAGGTGAGGCAGGCGGCGCTCGCACTGCAGCGACACAGCGTCAAGTTACCTGGAGGCAGAAATACACTTGTTACGATGAACAGTTGAAACCAGGGATGGAAGGTTGCACAAATATTCACCTTGTACAAAGATGCTTCTCTCACTAAGGAACTCATGTTACCACTAGGGGGCATCACAGAAGTCCCTGAGTTTCCTCAGCGAGAGAAATAGATTTATAGACGTGGAGATAAATGGATGAATATATTGATGGATGGATGAATGGAATGCCAGGGTTGTAGTGGATTAACGTTTACAGCCAATATGCTTGTTTAGATGAACTCATCATATGCAGTGAGACGTGTAATATGTCTTAATTACAATATAAACAGTTGATGTGTACGTGTGTCTTTATTCAGCCGTTGAGGATCTGCAGTACTTTCACTCATGTTTTGTGAGTAACTACCTGCGGAATCAGAGTCGTCTGCCTCAGATGAGTTTGTGTTGCTGAACTTGAACCCGTCGCTCTTTTCTAACTCGATCTCCTCGTGGATCGTGTCCTCGGTGACGGCGTTGAGCCATAGCAGCAGGTCAGCTGATAGAATCACCATCAGTCCAGACCTGATGCACAACATGCAAATATAAAGAAATACACAAAAGCACTTTAAAACAGGGACGAGGACAAGAAATAACAACCAGTACAAAGTATGAAATGTCTAAATGTAGATAGAGCGATGCACCTGGTGATGATCTTGTGTTTGTGGATGCAGTCTTTGGAGTGAACCCACAGTAAATATGTCTGTGAAACAAAAGCAGGTTCGAGTCAAACAGTCAGAAACTGAAGATTAATTCAAGACATTAATTTAAATCATTCAAATCTTGAAATGCTGCAGAAGAAGAAGAGACAAACTATGGAAACAAACATGTTGGTGTAAGGTCCTTTTTTCATCCTGTAAAGTTTGAATGAATATAACAGTGTTGCACCTAAAGTATTTAAAATTATATTTGTAAACTAATATATATTTATACATTCAGTCGTGTGTTGTGTTGTCTGGTTAGGGTTAGGGTGCAGTTTGCAGGATTTTGCAAAGCTGTGATTTGAAGCATTAAGGAAATTCACCAAAAAATCTTTGGTTCTGACAGAAAAAGATTTAGTGATCAAAATTTTGCACCTATGAAAATGTCAGATCTGTGTAAATAAAGATGAGACTGTGACATTCAGCCACTGGACTGGTTCGACCAGTTACAAAGGCCAACATTAGAATATCAGTGCATGACTGACTTTTGAATCTCACCTGCACAATCATGCAGCTTAGAAATCTCATAATGTTTAGCATTAGCTAATGATTACCAATATAGACATAGTTAGCTGCTGCTGAGTAAAAGATACACAAAATAAAAAAGAAATCCTGTGTCTGTGATTACTTTATGTTCAAGTTAATGATTGCACTCATTGCAGGTCTTGTTGTTTTTTCTGCAGCTTCACATTTTCTTTCCTCTTCTTTTTGCAAACAGTAAACATGGTTTTACCTGCAGCACCAGAAAAGGAGCCTCAATGAACACAGAGAGCACTTTAGCAGCCGGCTGACACTCCCTCACGCTGATCAAATAACCAATCCTGCAGATGAACAGCAGCGAACTGAACGCAGCGAAAAGAATGAGCACCACTGAAGAGGAGAAAGAAGGTAGACTCCATTAAGACATCCAGAACAAATCCTGTATTTTAACATCATGATGACACACAGGGGGCTTACAGGTGACAGTGATTCCCCCAGCGTGGTGGTCTTTATGTGGGCAGATGCCGGGTTGTTTCCGGGCCCACAGCAGGTACCACAGCATCCAGATCAAACTGACCCCCATCAGCAGCAGCAGGAAAACCTGGGGCTCCTGGTGCTTCAGGCCCTCGGGGTTAAAGGCCTGTCCCCCCACCAGAGCCGTCCCCAGCAGGACCACGTTCATCCCCAGCAGACCAGAGATCAGACGTTGCCCGCTGGGAACCCAAACCAGCACCGGATCCAGCTCCTGGTTCTCTGGTTCATCACCGGTGGGATTTCCAGGCGTCACGCAGGAGGAATCCATCTCTGTGGCTCCGGGATCAGGATTCATATTCACAGCTTGTATAACCTTTGACCCTCCTTCTTTCTTTTCTTGTTCCCATTCAGTTTCAGGCTTTTCTCTCATGCAGCCGCTCTTCAGCTCAAACCCTCAACATGTGAAGGCATGCAAGTGAAGGTTTCTGGTAATCGTCCTGATCCACCTTCCCACACAGATGAAGGTGTGGTCTCTTTGCAGTGCCTTAAAGCCAACACACCTTTCAAAGGGAAAGCAACAGGTATCATGTTTACCTTTCATGTTGACCTTTCTCAACTTGTTGTGTGGATGGAAGTTTCCTTCCTGGACACAAGTGACCTGCACAGAAACTTTATCAATGCACAGTCTGGGATCTCTGAAACTGTGACGTTGTTTTACTTTGAAAGTCTTTATCGGCTCCGTGTCACACAGTGTCACTGTTTGCATTCATTCTGCACAAGCAACCGAATCATAAACCTCAGCCTTATCACACGCACGGCTCCGAGCAGCAGCTTTGATAACCGGCTGCAGCTGATAATGTTTTAGTTTCTGTCTCCAATTTAAAGGATCGTTCAGATCAACTCATGTCTTTAATATCTTGGTTCTGCCTTTTGCAAACAGCAGCCGGGTTTTAGAGGTTTGGGTGTATTTTTGTAAAGTTTGATATGAATGCCTGATCTTTTTATAGATTTTTATAGATTTTAAAGGAATCAATCAATAAATCAACAACTTATAAATTTTAACAATGATGACAGGAACTGAGGAAAAGTTTTGACTCCGATAAATGTGCAATGAGGAAACACCTGAGTTTGGTAAAATGATGAAGTTTAAGTAATAAAATTATGTTTCGAAGTAAAACCACAAAAAACTATTCAGAGACAGAAGGTGAATGAATAAATGTATCTCAATAAAATATATGATATAATTAAATATAGTAAAATGGTACATCAATGAAAACAATCTAGGATGTTTACATTAATTGAACAAAATTTCATCTCAATTAAAAGCCACTAAATTGACAGTTCTTTGAAAGTATCAATATTCTTTGTCGTCTTATTTTGTGACGATGGAACATTTGTGTTATTCCTTGATCCATTATTGCTCATTTTACTTTAAGAGACGTGAAGTCCATGTTTGAAAGCTTATCGGCTCCTCGTTTTGTATTTAGAACGTTTTCAGTGAGACGGACACTGAGATTTGTTTTAAATAAAACACAGTTCAACACCAAACAGTTTAGATTCAGATCAGTAAATGAAATCACAGTAAACTCCATCATAAAGAGGTGGAATCATTAAAACTGCCAACAAATAAAATCCAAACCAAGTCCATTATGGATCAATATCAGAAGAACGTACCTTGACATTCTCTGTAGCTGCTCCTCCAACTATGTTGTGAAAGTAATGGTCAACAGAACTCGACTGCTTCACATAAAGCTCATTATCTGTTTATTTTTAATAAGTCTGACTAAATGAATGTTTGCTTTAATCAGCAAACTGAAGCCACAGGATGTGTATCTGTGTTGTGGCTGCAGGAAGACAAACATCAATCAGGGTTCACTTCCTCATCAAACTTTATTGATACGCAACACTCTCAATTTAGACACAGCTGTTTACAGTCTGGGGCCCTAAATCCAAAATGCAGGAACTAGCTTATATGTAGCTGTTGGCTAAAGGCCAATAATGCATTACATGTATTTGTTTATATAATATACGACATGTACTCTTATTGTATTATATAAGAAATGATATGATCCTATAAAGCAGTGCAATATTTACAGTGATAATAAAACATTTTATTATGTATTAATTACATGTTTCAATATTTAAAAGTAAAGTTTAATTAAAATAAATTAAACATTGAAACTGTATTGAACTTAAGTTTTATCAATAAAAAAGTAAATTTCTTTATTTTCTTTTTTAATTCAAACGTTGTTAAAAATGCTTAATTTATTCAAATGGGCGTGGCTACATTTATAGTAGCCCCGCCTCTTGCTGAGAAGCAGCACGCCTCGTTTCCGTCTCCTAGCAACCAGCCCCTCCAGCCCGCCCCGGTGTCCAGCAGCTGACTCAACCCGCTCAGGACGCACCGCCGCCGGACTCAAAGTTCCCCAAGTACCGGGGCACAACCTCCACAATCCTCCATGGAACCGACCCCAGAGTGAGCCGGGCTGCCGGGGCAGAGGCCGAGGGCGCCGCCATGAACGACAGGTACCACCGGGCGGCCAGCGACGGTTACCTGGACGTCCTGAAGGAGGCCACACGGAAGGAGCTGAACGCGCCGGATGAAGATGGGATGACACCGACTCTGTGGGCCGCGTACCACGGTCACCTGGAGGCGCTGCGGCTCATCGTGGGGAGAGGGTGAGTCCGGGGACCGGGGAGCAGGGACCGGGGAGCAGGGACCGGGGAGCAGGGAGCAGGGACCGGGGAGCAGGGACCGGGGAGCAGGGAGCAGGGACCGGGGAGCAGGGACCGGGGAGCAGGGAGCAGGGACCGGGGAGCAGGGAGCAGGGACCGGGGAGCAGGGACCGGGGAGCAGGGAGCAGGGACCGGGGAGCAGGGACCGGGGAGCATGGAGGAGTGACTGGGGTCAACCTGAGAAGTTAATTCATCAGTAGAACATGAGGTTTTTCTTTCAGTGATTCAATTTACAACTGGATGTAAAATAAAACAGTAACTACCAGTTATATTGATTTTACACAGAAATACATTATTTCATCATTTTGACATCGTTGTCAATATCTTTGACTTTTTTACAAATGACTGTATTTGATCTTATTTCAGTCAGAATGTTTCTAACAATGTTCTGTTGAAAGAAAAGTGATTTTTCTGTTTAAAGAAACATTTTGGTAAAAACAAACAAATATTTTTTTTAAATCTAATTTACAAAAATGTGCTAAATTCTCTTATTCCAGCTTCATTTGTTTTATATTCAGTTTTCTGTGAACTCACATTATTAGATTCTGCTCTTGCAACTGATTATCATCGAGAATCCTACAGCTTCATTAATTCTATGTAATATAAATAAAATCTGATATATTTATTACATATCATAACTTTACCTCACTGCCCCTGCCTGCTTGTATTAACACAGAGATAAATAAAGAAATAATAATACTGTGCCCCTGTGCTGCGTCTCATACATTTTAACAGCGTCATTACAGAGAAAGGTCACTCAGCAGGATTAACATCTGTCCTGTGGCAGCAGGAACATCTGTCCTGTGGCAGCAGACTCAGCAGGGCGACTCTCAGCAGGGTCAGTCAGTTCGTCATCCTGCTGGTGGCAGGTTTATCGCTGGAGGCAGTGAAGTGAGGATGAGTCTGATGCTGCAGATACATGAAAGGTCACAGAGATAAATCTGAGCGTCTGGTTCCTCGGTCGCTGCAGGATGATGCAGCGCAGATGAAATCTGAGTTCACAGCAAATACGTGAATAAAAGAAGAAGAAGGTCCTTTTGAAACTCGTCACTGCAAATTATTTTATTTCATTTCACTTTAGAAACTTCACGGAACTTTTCAGATTTTATTTTCTTGATGTGATTCAGTTATTTTTAATTATTAGTGAGTGTGGCTACACGCAGGGAAAGAGCACAACTTGAAAATTTAAAACAAAGATTTGTTCGTTGCACATGTTCTAGTTACTATTTGAGATCGTTGAGTGTGGTTCTCCTCCACGTTACTTCAGTGACACATTTCCTACTCGTACCTTTGAAACGTGATCTGATCGATCATCCTTTCATCTCACAGGGAAACAAACTTCACACTTTGGTGCTCTGGTGTCTGATGTAGTGTTTGCTCTCTGCCAGGGTGAGGCGCTGCAGACAGGAAGTGAAATCAGGCAGGTAGAGGTGGCGACCTGGTCCTGTGGAGTCTGGTGTGTGTGTGTGGGATAAATAATGCAAAGTCACCTCTGTCATGTTTAACCTGCCGCTTCAATTATTGATCAGGACTCAGTCATGTGGGTGGAGAGTAAACAGGAAGAGGAGGGGACGTCAGCTGAAACCAGTTCAACACAGTTCAACCCTGTTTACTGAGGCCCACTGATAAAGATCCATTAATAAACAAGGTAGATTTAAAGATGCCTGGCTCCGTCTAGAGGTAATGGAACCACAGACCTGCACAGACACTTCAATCTTCTTATATCTCTCGTGGATCTCAGGATTTCTTCATCAAATGTATTATTATCAATCATATTTATGAAACTGTTAAAGGTCAAAAGACTTTTGCAGTATCTTCAGTAATCAGAACAGTACCCAGGTTTAACTCACGGTTGATAAAGCTAGTTAACGTTTCATCACTCAACTCAAGTTATAACATGTGAGTCACCAAAGCATCTGTGACCTGACGAGCTCAAGTGACATAACTACAGGTCACATGATCACTTCCTAACTTCAGCGTGAGACGATCAGCAAGGTGAGACAGAGTTTCTCACAAAACATCTGTTCGGAGCAGGAGATGAATTTTAGAAACTTCCGCAGAAAAAACAAGAATAAATCGAGTTTTGAGTTTTCAGAGAAAGATGCTCAAACCACACACTCTGTGTGAAAATCTGTCCTGGAATGGTCAAAGTAGAAATGTGAGAGAGAATAAAGATAGAAAATAGTGAGTTTAAAGTTTCATACGTGTGCTGCACTTTTCAGACACTAAGAAAACCGACTCTTGAAACGTGGCAGTGATTATTAGAGCCTGATATATTAAAGACATTTCTGACACAACATTCGTGGCTTGTCAAGATTTTGCAACCGAACTGACTTGAATGAGAAACTGAATGTGTGAGTCCATTAATCCAACATGGCTTCTCGTCTCCTCTTCCCCCAGAGGTGACCCGGACAAGTGTGACATCTGGGGGAACACGCCGCTCCACCTGGCAGCTGCCAACGGTCACCACAACTGCCTATCGTTCCTGGTGGCGTTCGGTGCCAACGTGTGGTGTCTGGACAATGACTACCACACACCGCTGGACATGGCCGCCACCAAGGGCCACATGGACTGCGTTCGCTACCTGGACTCCATCGCCGCCAAGCAGATCACCCTGAACCCGAAGCTGGTCAGCAAACTGAAGGACCGGGCGTTCCGAGCTGCAGAGCGCCGCATCAAAGATTGTGCAAAGCTGCAGAGGAAGCACCGAGAACACATGGAGAGGAAGTTCTTGAAGGAGTCGGCGGCTTTAGACAACCTGGACGCTATTAGCTTTTCTAGCTACACCAGCAGCAGCACACTGAGCCGCAAGTTCAACACTGTCACGTCTAACATGCCATACTCACAGGTAGTAGAATCAAAGTCCTGTCTTTCAGTCGACAAACATAAATAACAAAACAGATGTTTGATCCAAACCAAACCTTCAGCTGTTTTCAGACAAGAACCTGATTCCTTGTTTCTAAACTTTCTTCTCAGGCCACTCTGCACTCCACAGCCAAGGGCAAGGCCAAGATCCAGAAGAAGCTGGAGAAGAAGAAGCAGGTTGACGGAACGTTTAAGGTCTACGAGGACGGGAGGAAAAGTGTGCGCTCGCTGTCCGGCCTGCAGCTGGGCAATGACGTCATGTTCCTTAAGCAGGGCACCTACACCAACCCCAAGCAGAGGTCACGCCTCAACATACGCTACATGTTCCCCGGGGACAACGATGACGATGCTGACACCGTCTCCCGTGCCATGAGCGACCCGGGCCTCCACGAGGCTGCGTACTCGGAGATCAGCGCAGACTCCGGCCGTGATTCGCTGTTCAACCGACCTGGACTTGGCACCATGGTGTTCAGGAGGAACTACCTGAGTGGGGGCATGTTTGGGATCGGGGCACAAGACGAGGGGAGTGTCGTGGGCAGTGAACCTGTGGGCAGGGCGCCTAATGTTCGTCTACGTGGACATCTGCCTCGCCGCTCGTCCAGTTTTGACAGGGACAGTATCGGCAGCGCCTTGAGCCTGCAAGAGAGAAACCAGCAGGAGCTGCCCTGGGAGGAGGCGGATGTTGGACTGGACGAGGACCTGGAACCAGAGAACAGTCCTCTGGAGACGTTCCTGGCCTCGCAGAGCCTCGGTGAGTTCATGCCGATCTTCAGGAGGGAGAAGATCGACCTGCAGGCTCTGCTGCTTTGTTCAGACCGGGACCTCTCCAGCATTCACATCCCTCTGGGCCCCAGGAAAAAACTGCTGGACGCCTGCAAGAGACGTTTGGACACCATAGACGAACCAGAGGCCATTGAAGACACTGAGCTTTGAAGGTCAGCGAGGGGACATTTACATTTTAATTTAACAGTGAATCTCCACTGTTCACACGTCACTGATACTGTGAGACACACTGTGTTCGCACGCATCAGCCCAGGGAGGGATTTCACTGGGATGACGGACAGCAGGGAACTGTGAGGTCATGAATCAGAGTGTGTGGATTCTAAATTAATGCAGATGATTTGGCTTCACTTTTAGGAGCCATCATGGCGTCCATCTTTATTTACATTGTAAGGTTTGCATGACACCACATTGCAGGCTGAATAGCTCCACCTTGTGGTGCGTCACGATACAGCAAGGTACGGTTTTAATCAGGAGTCTTCAAAGCCACTTTAGTAGCATGACACTTCATTTATCTTTTTATAATAAAGGACAAGATGTTATTATTTCTCTGAACTGGACGTCGGTCTCCTCCAGTGAAACCTGAATGTTGATGAGTATCTGTATTTACACAATACTGGATGAACTTCAATGATTGAAAATGTTGTTTATTGTGTATTTTTTTGTACAGTTTCCTACTTTTAACAGGTGATTTTACGTTTGGCAGATAAATTCTGACTGTGCTGATCCAACAGTAAAAACTATGAGATGTTACTGTGACGTGATACGAGTGTGTATCAGATAACACACTGTTATTATCTCTGTGGATCTTCACTTCAGAGTGTGAGTCTGTGCATGAATGAAGGTCTCGACCCTCTGATGACGTGTCTGCAGACGAGATGATCTTTTAATAAAATAAAGTGAAAACTATCCTTGTTGTGTGTGTGTGACTCAAACCAACCACATGTGTTTATAAAATTAACTAAATACTGTTACACAAGTACTTTATACACTAGTCAAGTATTTTCTAGGGCCCAAACACGTCATCACTAAAATATGAATAAACACTGCATGAACCTGGTACATTTATGTTTATATTTCACATAGAAGACATTTTTATTTTCTTAATTCAGGTTTTATATATTTGGTTGTGTTTTCTTTTTATTTATAGTTATTTCTAATAAAGTTTATGGTTAAATTATATATATATTAAATATCAGATTTGTTATCATTGACATTCTAGTTATATTTCTAGTATTCATTTAATTTTATTTCTTAACTTTTGAAACAGTAAACGGAGCCGTCGGACACTCTGCTGTTCGTCTGCTGCCCTTCAGAGTAAAAAAATACTCTCACTCTGCCGTCGTGGCCTCCAGCCCAGAACACATGGCCTCTCTCCAGAAGAAAGAAATGCTGCAGCGACACCAGATACATGCAAACACAGCTCGTGTATATCTGAGCACATTCCTGCACAGCAGCATCTTCTCTTTTTCACCCGGAACCTTTCACCCAGTAAAGAAACAAGTGAACGGCCTCTGTTAATCCTCTGTTCTGCTCAGGCCTCCTTTCCCAGGACATTTGCCAAGGTCAGAGTGATGGAAGGAGGAGGAGGAGGAGGAGGAGGAGGAGGAGGGGGGCTGCTGACACAAAGAAACACAGCAGGGGTGAACGACATGCAGAATGCATGAGACACCAGAGAGGAGAGAGAGAGGAGGAGGAGCCTCTGAGCAGCTGCTGTTCTGTGTGAGGATTTCTGGATCCATCACATCACAGGGCGGCTCCACATCTTCAGGCCGTGGGACAACACATTCCTCTGCTGCTGGACTGCAGGAGGAGTCAGCTGACCAGAGGGTGATGAGGAGGAGGAGGAGGAAGGAGAGGAGGATCCACGAGGTTTTTGAAGCCACAGGAAGGGGGCTGGGCCTCCCTGACAATGCTCCAAGCCAATAAGCACTTTCGCAATCCCAACTTCGACCTGTGGACTTCACACTCAGGGTGCAGCACATGACACAAACCTCATGTGGTGACCGTGTGTAGGAAGGAGCAGAAGGAGCTGACATGCAGAATGTACCGGAGGAGTGGAGGGAAGGTGGGGATGAGAGGAGGATGAGGAGGGAGCTGATGGTGAAGAGGAGAGGGGATCCGGGGAGCAGCGAGGGGATGAAGGGAGAGGAGGGGAGGAAGAGTGCAGGTGGAGAAGAGGTGGAGAGGGAGAGTCTGATGATGGAGCTGACGAGGATGGTGCAGAAGATGGTGAAGGAGAGCAGCTGGTGGGAGAGGAGGGGAGTCGACTGCTGCGTCCTGGCTGCAGCGTTCTTCTGTCTGCCGCCCGGTAAGAAACTTATCTTCATCATCTGAGTGAGGGAATTCAACTTCATTCAAATTAAATGAAACAGAATGAAAACATGTATAATATATTATATATTGTGTTTTAAAACTGTTTCATAAAACAGGTTTAATGTTCTCTGGGTTTCTCGATGTGTGTGTCTCTTTGTTAAAGTTAGTTTTCTCTTATTCTGAAATTGAATAACTTTCCAGTAAACATGCCCCCCCCCCTCATCTTATTACCACTGCTGTCACTTCTTTCATCGTTACCCTGGTTCCCATGTATCTGGGTCACTGGTGGTCGGTGCCTGACCTCAATTAGGGCGCCGGTTTCCATTGTGCCTCACGTCACTCGATCATTGGATCTGACAACAACCTGCTGCTGCAAACTGGATGTGTAATTTTAACTGTGTCTGCACTCGCTCCTCGAATAAAAACGTCTGAGTTGAATTGAGCTGCAGAGTTTAGTCTGTGCTGCATCTGTGTTTGTGCGTCACAGAGCTTCTGACTTATCGCCTCGAAATAGGCTGCTTTGAAATAGGAGTTGTAATATATCAGCGCTGGTTTATTGGGTTAGGAAGAGAACACGTCACCTAAAACCTGATGGGGAAGCTTCACCGGCAGCTGCTGCTTCAGGTTCAGTCTGGTGCTTTCACATGAATTATTTAAAGTCGTCAGACTCAGGTCAACATCAATGTTTATGAATAAAGGACCGGACGAGTTGAATATAAAGAAAATCAGAGGAATTCAAATACAGAACATTCCTAATCCTTCCAGAACAACATGAAAAACAGTTCTGTCATAATGTGAGGAGCCTCCAGTGAAGAAGAAGAAGAAGAAGAAGGTGGTGATGCAGCTTGATGTCAGTTGCCACCTGCTGATAAACCAAACAAAGAAGAAGAAGAAGAAGTGGAGGATAACGTTTCCTCCGTTCATCTGATCCTCCTGCACATCGACACATCATGGCCGACAGTCTCCGTGCTGCACATGGATAGCTCTCATGGTGCGGGTGGTAAATCGGTCAGTTCGAGTGTAGGTCAAACACTTTGGCCCAGATTCAGACACATTTGGATGCAGGGAAGTGAAGCAGCCACCAGTGAGAGGCCCGAGAGGTCAATGAACCCTGATCAGAGTCAGGCAAGTCTTTTATCGGACAACAGGAGCAGGAAAACTTTCAGGCCAGACTTTTATTTTCTGCTCTAAGAATTCTTTTTGTTTGTACTTTGGTCTGAAACTGTCGGAGGTCAGAGGTCACATCAGCACACAAACAAGAAAACGTATGAAAATAAAATAAAAACATAGTAAAAGACAGAATATACGATCACTTCTTGTTATTAATAATATTCTGAGTCCTGTTATCAGTATCTCACGTGACTCTCTGCCTCGCAGCCTTCCTGCTGCTGTCCTCCTCTCAGATCCTGTGGTTTGCGGCGGGCGTGCTGCTGATGGGTGTCGCTCATGCTGTCCTCACCATCAAGGGGACACATCTGGCGAGCCACGGGACGCTGAGCGAGTCGCAAGCCTGGGCCAAGTTCTGGGCCGTCTTCTTCATCGAGGTGACCGATTGATGAGGATGGATGGATTAAACCTTTAACTCCGAGCTGTAACCACGGAGATAACCCTATAAACATGGACCTGAAACCTGTATTCTCTTAATGCCCAGCAGAGGGCGACTCCACTGGTTGTCCACAGTTCACGTTTACATCTAAAGGAGTTTCAAGTCTCCTTCAACACAGCCGATGTCCACTTTGTAAATCATGGTCCCATCTGGAGTTAAATAGATCGTAAAGTATGCACTGGTGAGATACCACAGTATGATTGACAGCTGGCACCGTCCAATGGGTGCAGGTGTAAGTGGCTCCACCCCTTGCTCCACCAGATGTGGTTACTTCTGGTTTCAAAAAACCAAGATGTATATACAGATATATATATATATATATATATATATATATATATATTTGTGCAGCTGTGCAGGGCAGGTGTGAACATGATGCAGGGGAACTAAACTTACACTCAGTGAATCTGACCCTGAGTCAATAAAGATTAAATAACAGAATGATGTTCTGACCCTTTTACGACCTTGGAAAGCTCCACGTGTACACGAGGGAAAACATATCCTGCAAATCAGGAAAATAATTCTGTTTCATAACGTTTTACAACCAAAATAATCGTCCAGATGAACTTTAGACTCCGTGAAGTTGTTTACTGAACAGTTTGGTGAACTCATCACGACCTTTGCTGTTCAGGCCAACGGAAAAAACAAGACACATAAAACTAAAGTTAGAGTAAAGTCAGTAAATACAGATGTTGACTTTCCTGCTTGATGCATTTTATTGATTGTTTAATGTTTCATGAACATGTCCGTGTGTGTGTGTGTGTGTGTGTGTGTTTTCTTAACACACACAGATCTGTGGTTCCTTCTCGGCGACGGCCGGAGTGCAGGGTCACATTAAGATGCATCACGCTCACACTAACATCATCGGACTCGGTGACTCCAGCGTCTGGAAGGTTCCCTTCCTGTCCCGCAGCCTCTACCTGTTCGTAGCGCCGCTGTCCGTCCCCGTCATCACTCCACTCGTTGCACTCGGTAAGAGGCTCAGACGACCAGATAGATTCCTCTCCCTCTGATCCTGGTCCAGTTCCTGTGTGACCTGTGAGTTTATTCTGTGTTTGTGATTCCGTGGTGGTGCAGCTCACCTCAGAGGTCACTCTTTGGTCCTGATCGGCAGGACCATGCTGATGGTCACGCTGGGCCTGTATTCACAGTACTGGCTGCTGATCCACGTCTCCGGGTTCAAGTCGGCTCCCGGCGCCCTGCTCTGCATGCTCGTCTGCAGGGCCATGTTCTCTGTGCCGTACATACATGTCAACATCTTCCAGGTGAGAAAAGCACACGCCTGCACTCTACATGCTCAGAGCCACAGAAATGACGGGTCTCCTCTTCCTCTGTTTAAAAATGAAGCCAAATATCTTGGATACGAACGCTGTCGATGATGACGTCATCAGCCTCAGCTGTCAATCATGACGTTTGATCCCGTTTTTATGTATCATCAAATAACGAATAAAAACCAAACTTATCAGAAACATGAACACGTGAACAAACGTCAGCGTGAGGAGAACGACCTTTAACCTTTGAATTCTGAAAGAATGAACACGTTCATATTTCTCACTCATGTGTTCTTTGTAATTCGTGGCCTGAGACTTTTTCCTCAAGGTTCTTTGTCTGTAAAATCACAAAAGTAAAATCTCCTCAGTTCACACAGATTCCTGCTGCATCACTTTCCTGCCAAACGATCACGAGAGCCGCTCTCGGTGGAGAGAAGCTGTTGAATGCAGCTTTGTGTTCACGTCGACCGGTCTGTGAATTAAAGGATAAAAAGGGAACAATTCATGCATGATGTTCTCAGATGGAGTCATGGTGCATTGTTCTGATCAAAGCGTGTGAGGGCGGATTAGAAAACTCAGGTTCTCAGACTAAAGAACTGTTCTCTCTTGGGGCTGCTGTTTATTTCACCATGAACTTAACGACCCTCTGTGCTTTCTAACCTTTGGTCCTCTTTGCTCTAGAGTCTGAAATCTGTGTGTGTTCAAACCTTCAGCAAACCAACACTGACGTTCAAGGAGCTGAAATCCAGAGTGACTGAGCTGATTCTGTATTTAACAGCTGGATAAAGCACCTGTGGCCCCGTCAGCACCCACAGGGGCCCGAGGCTTTATGTTCTCAGGTTGTTGGTCAGTCCCGCTCTGAGATATCTCAGGAACGCTTTGAGAGAATTTCTTCAACTTTGGCACAAGTAGCTGATTAGATTTCTGTTGTCGAAGGTCAAAGGTCACGGTGAACTGATTCTAGAAAAGAACACACTGCGGTAATTCTGGTTTATAAATGAAACGAGGGCGTATCTACTTTCAAATCTGTCTCACTTAACTGTAAATAATAATATAACACATGGAAGTGTATTAGAGTCGTGATTATTAACAAAAATATCATTTCAATTTATTCGTAAATTGAAATAAAATGAATTTATTGAGCAGCATCAGATTTTGAGCAACAGTGAATGTGTGACTTGAATATTTGGAGGTTGTGTGAAACGAGCAGCTGCTGAATGGACCAGTTTCCTGTGATGATTATCAGCTGTTGGGGTCTTTAATCCGCAGCACATCGGCCTCCCCATGTTCTCTCCGACCCATCGACCCAAGAGGATCTACCAGATGACCCAAGGCGTCTTGAACCTGCCTCGTAACCCTCTGCTGGACTGGATCTTTGGACACTCTCTTATCAACTGCCACGTGGAGCACCATCTCTTCCCCTTCCTGTCCGATAACATGTGTTTAAAGGTAAGAAAAATAAAATCACACATTATCAGCTTCCTCGTGGTGTTTCCTCTGAGGCCTGGTGCTTTTATATCTGTCTGTGATAAATAATCTGTCAGGTCCATTCAAAACAAATAATGTGGAAACACAAGCAGATAAACACACGTCTCCTGTGTCTCTGCAGGTGAAACCAGTCGTGTCCAAGTATCTGAGTGAGAAGCAGCTTCCGTACCAGGAGGACACTTACTTCTCCCGCCTGAGCGTCTTCTTCCACAGGTACCAGGAGCTGATGGTGTTTGCTCCTCCCATCACAGAGCTGGTGGGGGTGCAGTGACGGAGATGAACTGTTCAGACTCAGCACAAGCTTCAGGTTTGAGGGCATTTCTGCCGACGTGACGTTTGATCAACGACGCCGACTCGTTAGATTCATGTGTTTGGTCTCTAATTAACATGATGGGTTGATTTTCAATGATCTCATCAGCCGTCAATCAGGAGCTTCATTAGTTTGAATGAGTCCCAGCAGGAGTTTAACCACAGCTCTTTAAACTGACCTGGGGTCTGTCTCCTGTTCAACTGATTCAACTCACTCCAGTGACACGCAGCATCCAGAGAAAGTTGAGCTTTGTGAGACAGGCCCTGTTTTATTATAACGAGATTTAATTTGTGTGGAAGTGTTAAACGAATGTTTGAATCCCAGTGAACGTCCCTGTAGCTACAGCACACAAACACACGTGTCTTTTTTTACATGATAATAACTGTAACATGATTTTCATCAGGATTGTTTTTTGTTTTATGGACTCGATGTCTCATTAAATCCAAACATCTGCTTCATTAAAGATGGAACTAAGATCCACTGTGAGACTGCGTTTTTACGTCAAGGCCACTGAGAGATGTATGCAGTTGGTGGTAATATGCAACTCCACCACTAGATGCCAGTAATCTTACACACAACTCCTTTCACTGCTTTAGTTAAAGATACACACAAATAAATTAGCTTTCCTTGCAGCAAAATAAATGTACGATATATTATATCGTACATTTATTTATAAGGAAGTGTTTTACAGATTATGGGAAAATATTCTGAAACGCTTTGAATGGTTGAAACTCTCGTAAAAGCTTGAAATCTAATTTAAGAAGGAGAAAGTTTTGAATAATGTTCTGATGATAATCTCTATTAACATTATTTTGTATTTCCGTTTTCAAACCTGCACTTTTTCTTTTCTCCAACACATTTGTCACATTTGTTCTCCAAGTTAAAAACCTTGAACCTGAGAAAAGGTTCTGGAATTGCGAAACTTGATATTTGAAAGGACAAATCTTGATCCTGAAACTTTGCCGACGTCACTTCAGACGTGAGTTCACACATTTGGGACTTTACTGATAATTAGTGGCAGCGTTGTCCTGCAGCTATGATCTAAAACTCTGCAACTGGTGGTCTGAGAGAAAATCACATGTCCCAGGTTATCTGGGAATACAAAATAAGACTTCACAACAACAGAAGAAGAAGAAGATACATGGAGGAGAAATCTATGTCCCTGATTGGCTGAGCACACATGTGATTGATCACATGACCACATGAGAGTTGCTCCTGCATGACAAATGTTTTTTGTTCAGAAGATCAACGTCCTGCAGGTTAAAGCTCAGATAACCACCGGCTCTGGTCACATGGGGGCAGCGCCTGCTCGGAGTCACTCAGCAGAAACATGAGGAAGTGAAATGAGGAGATGATTTCCTCTTGTTTATCAGCAGAGACCAACAGAGCAACAAAGAAGTGAGTTCATCAGTGTGGTGAGTAAAGACTCGTGTTCTACATCAGTCATGATCAATGTGGGAATGAAACTCTGCACCTCCCTGTTCCTCCTCTGCACTGTGAGCTCCACCTCCTGCTCCTTCAGGCCCAGGGAGGGCAGGGAGTGTGTGTGTGGGGGTGTGTGTGTCACCGGCTGTGTGTTGGAGCTGAAGGGGCGGACAACACATTCAGACAGAAACTATGAACACTGACGTTCACATCTTCTAGGTGTGGCCTCTCTGCACTGAGAGCCAGGAACCGACAGAAGTGGCCGAGCCAGTTATTCTCCGAGAGCAGAGGAGAGTGGAAGTGAAACATTCAGGGAGACGCTCTGGAGACATGGCAGATACAGCCGCTCCCACCTCCAAGCAGCAGCCGGTGGCAGCCTGCGGTGACCCCGTCTGCTCCTCCTGCCTCGGGGACAACTGTAAAGGATGTCCACAGTGTCTTCAGAGTCCAGACAAGCCTCAACCTGCTGAGGGTCTCAAACAGAACGGAACAGAGGCTGGAACTCAGGCGAGCAAAGAGGAAACTCAAGACACCAAGACAGCAGAGGAGATCAAAATCCAGGATGACCTGAAGGAGTCCGAGGTCCCCAAGAAGCTGGAGGAGGAGAAGAAAGAAGCTCAGTCTGATGAGGAGAAGAAGAAGAACGGAGCTGAAGAGGAGGTGAAGGAAGAGGAGACCAAGGAGGAACCTCTGGGCCCCGATGATGTGGTGTGCGACTCCTGCATCGAGAGCCCCTGCAGGGCCCTCAAGTCCTGCCTCACCTGCCTGGTGTCGTACTGTGAGGCTCACCTCCGGCCTCACCTGGAGAACCCCAAGTTCCAGAACCACCGGCTGGTGGAGCCGCTCAGGGACATCGAGAGGAGGACCTGCGAGAGCCACAAGTGGCCCCTGGACATTTTCTGCTGCGCTGACTCCTGCTGCATCTGCCAGGACTGCTTGACCGAGGACCACACGGGCCACAACACCGTCCCTGTGGTGGAGGCTCGCAGGCGGATAGAGGCAAGTGCTCTCACATACCTTCCTCTGATTCTCACATTTTCTCCCCACATGTTCAAACATGTAGATATGAGATCTGTCTTCCATAGTTAAAATCCTCAACTTTCTTGGCTTGAGACCCTGAGACTGTTTACATTCTGTCAGCAGTTCAACCAAACACTCATAATTTCTTCTCAGATTTCCATCTCACAGGGAAAGTTTCCAGATTTCTTTATTTTCCCTTTAATAGTCGGTTGTCAGACAACATGAGAGTCCCCAGACTCTGTCGAGAATCTTAGTTTTCTCTTTTTAAATCACCGTAGATTCAACATCTCTGGACGACGATTCAAAACTTTGAAGGTTTCACAGTCGACTTTTCACACATTTTATAAACAACACACTCCGAAATACACATGTATATCTTATCTTTTATTTAGTTTTGATCCGTGGCAGAGGTGGAGTCCACCACTCTGAAGGACATTGATCTTGAGCAAACAAAAGTTTTCAAAGGAGAATAAAATCTGTCCGTAAAGGTGCAATTTGTTTGTAATTGAAACTCAGACGTGATCCTTTGAATCAGATCCACACACGTACAGGAGAAGATCCTGTGAACACAGTATACAAATATAGAAGTGTTAAACTGAGCAGCTTTGATGGATGGACCTCTCAGCACCAGCGGAGCGATGAAGGATGAGTGTGTGTGTCTGTATGTGTCTCTGAAACCCATCGCAGTTGTTCTCACACCTCCCAAAGTTCAGCTGTGAATTCTTAATCTGATTAAAAGAGTAATTCTTCACAGCATGAGCTCGGCTGTTTGATAAACGCTGGAAACCATGGGATCCGTTCGGCCACTGTGACGCAGAGAAAAGCTCCAGCTTCATTCATTCGTCTCAGTTTTTGACAGTTGGTCAGGTTCAGGCATTCGAGTCCACATTCCTGCAGAGATCTGCAGCTCTCAGCCCACACCTGTTATTTACAGAGTGTGATGTCGCAAAACCTGACACAGGCGTCGTTAGAGCTGGAGAGCAAACACTGGTAACTGTAAAGGTGAAAACACCAGAGACAAACTTTACGTGTTCCTTCTCTGTCCTGCAGAACGTTTTCTTTAAATCTCCACCGGAACACAAGAGGGGAAATGACACAGATAAAGTTTAATTTTAAATTCTACGCTGAGGAAATGAACTTGCATTTTTCAGCTAAGCCCTTTCATAGAGATTTATCTCCAGAGGACAGACAGGGACAGTAACAAAGAGGACAATGGAGTAGAATGACTTCCTGTCCGCAGCTCATGTTCCACTTTTAACTCTTTACACAACACAAGCCTCTATTTTGTTTAATGCTCGTGTAACAAGCAAAATATCCAGGAGGTCATTAAACAACATGTTCCTCTGTTCAAATTAAAACTTTCAACTCACTTCACAACTTCAATTAGAAATAAGAAGGTTTAAAATGAGCTTTATCAAAAACCACTAGAGTGAAATGTTTAAACATTAATCAGTGAAAGATAAGAATCTAATGATGAAACACACAATGTGCATGTGAACAACATCTATACAATCACAACACAAAACCAATGTGTCCCAGTGTTTCCCAAGTTAATGAACAAACACACAAACTCACACAGTGGCAAAATAAAAGTTTGAAGGAAGTTGCTGAGACAGGAAGTTGAATTTCAGCAGCAGATCAGGTGACAGAGTTTGAGGACGAGAGCAGGTTCAACACTCGTCGACTCAAACCATCACAAATATTCACTTTTCTAACCAGAGACAACAAAAAAACTTTGACAGAATTAAAACTACAACAAAACATCATCTGCAAAGAAGTTTATCCTGATTTCTACACTCGACACTACTATGATATATTGATATATTGACGTTAATAATACACATGTGATTATATTTGATCTCCCGTCACTGAAAGGAGAAGCAACGTTTCCCCTCAGAGTTAATCTGTAAAGAACGGTTTTCACCTTGAGTCGCAGCTTCAGGTCCAGAGTCGCCTGGACCTGCCCGAGGAATTCACTGAAAACAAGTCAGGGCCTCGAAGGAACCCACCAATCTCAGAATGTCAGATATCACAGATCTCACTGCAGAGTCGAGGAAACCAGGAAACCTCCCAGTTCTGCTGCAGAAACCAGATGAGGTTTACATTTACAGCTACACATTCTTTCCCTCTGACAGAGTTCCAGGATTTCATGGTTTGTGGTTTGAATGAGGAGCCGAGGTCTGATCTCTTGTTCTGTTCTCAGGGGGAACTGAGGGAGAAGCAGACGGAGACGGTGAAGACGGTGACGGCGGCAGAGAACGCCATCAACAAACTGCAGCTCAACACAGTCTCCATAGAGGTAAACACTGACCTCACCTCGCCGTGTCACATGAGTTTCACAATAAAAGTATGAGTTGGCTGCGTCTATTTTTAGAGAGAGAATCCTCTGATGTAGAAGCCCTGATGTGCCAGAGCCACACAAACAGTACAGAAATCCACTCTGTGATCTTACACAACAAAACTGTACTCCTGTGCATTCCTGAGCGATTCGTAACTTCCTGAGTGTGACGTGGAATTAAAATCACTTCTCCGCAGCAATCGGTGGCAGAGGTGCAAACCGTGATCCAGAGCCAGTTTGAGGAGCTGCAGGCGGTGATGGAGAGGGCGAAGAGGGAAGTGACGGAGATCCTGGAGGGCGAGGAGAAGCAGGCGCTGAAGCAGGCCGAGGGCATCCGGGTTCACCTGGAGCAGAGGTGCACAGAGCTGAAGAAGACTCAGGCGCAGATGGAGAAAATTTCCAAGAACAAGAACGATGTGGATTTCTTACAGGTGACCTCAGGGCCCAGTCGACAGGGTGTTGAAGATTAAAGTACAAGTAAAGGATAAAGTTAGTGATCCTGAATGAAAAGCACTGATTTGAGTTTCTCATCAGGTCTTGTTAGGTTCTAAAGACCTTATATAAATATCTCATCAGGTATTAAAACCTTTGTCTTCTCGCGTCTGGACTCATTTACGTTCTCCAGTCTGTCTTCAGTTTCTTCTGGTTCCATATCTCCCAAGTTCTTCCCACTGAAAATGATCATCCTTGATCTATGGACCTTTGATTTATTGGTTATTTTGAACAGATTTGACCCATTTACACGTTCATTATTAATAATAGTAGACATTTATACTGCGTACTGCTGGAAGGAAGTGACAGAAATGTGATTTGAGTAGAAAAGGACGGTTTTTCACACTTTGACATCAACGACTATGAAACAGGTTTAAATTTCAAGTCTTTCTTGTGTTTAAAAGATTAAAATTCTACTTTACGAATGCTGACGAAGACCCTGCTTCTGTTTGGTAGGAGTATTCCGAGTGGAAGAAAGAAGCCCCTGACATCTCTTTGCCTGGGGTCTACATCGGCCTGATGGATCGCCTCAACTCCTTCAGCCGTGTGATCGTGGACTCCACGCAGGAGCTCTGTGCCCAGCTCGTGTCCTCGTACATAGACAAAGTTAAAGAGACCTGCAAGAACGGTGAGAGCAGCAACTCTCCAGCTGTGCGGATCTCTCAGCCGGGCGTGTTCACACATGTTGTAAATGTTCAGCCTGTGTGTCATTGACGTAACGTGTGATGAACTATAGAGCTGCTTGTTTGTATCTGTGTCACACACAGAAGCGGCAAAACAACAAATACTTGTTTCTCCTCTGAACATTTTTGTCTCCGCTGAAGCAGAAGTGTAATGAATCCAGACTCTGAGACACTAAAATATATATTTATCTTCTGTTTCAGACCAAATGGGAATAAAAACAACAGTTCATGCGATTATCTCAGCGAAAGACAACATGTCGATTCCCGATCCTCAGAAACACGCCGACTTCCTCAAGTGTAAGTGTTGAACATGTGCCAGTAGAATCATGAAGGTAGGAGGATTTAAGATAATAGAGAGGACAAATGAAATGCTGACATGGGTTCAAATCCCCATATCGTGTCCTCCGTGGATTTAAACGTGTTTCTGTTCTCGTTGTTGTGACTCATCTACAAACGAAAGAAGGAAACAAAACAATGCAGAGGATGTGACCTTCATCGTTGTCACTAACATTTTTAAATTCCTCTCACAGACGCCGCCCACGTGAGTTTCGAAGCTGTCACCGCTCACAAGTTCCTGCGTCTAACGGAGGAGAACAGGAAGGTGACCAACACCACGCCCTGGCAGCATCCGTACCCTGACTCACCTGAGCGCTTTGAGAACTGGCGACAGGTTTTGGCCACAGAGAGCTTCTATATGGGCCGACACTACTTTGAGGTCGACATCAGCGGCGAGGGGACGCACGTGGGCCTGACCTACAAGAGCATCGACCGCAAGGGCAGCGAGAGCAACAGCTGCATCACAGGAAACAACTTCTCCTGGTGTCTGCAGTGGAACGGACGCACCTTCTCCGCCTGGCACAGCGGCGTGGAAACCCCCCTCAACATGGAGAAGTTCACTCGCATAGGCGTCTACGTGGACTACACACGAGGCCTCCTGGCTTTCTACGGCGTGAAGGACACCATGACGCTCATCCACGAGTACAAGGCAGACTTCCTGGAGCCTCTTTACCCGGCGTTCTGGTTGTCGAAGAAGGAGAATATCGTGGCCTTGGTGGCGCCTGGGGAACCGTTACGGCTCAAGAGCCCCTCTCCACCGACCTCACCTGTAACCAAAGCCATAGTTTCATAAACAGCAGCAGAGCTGCAACTGGAAACCTGTTTGTTCTCAGTGATATAGAAACTGTAAATAAAGATGGACGACACGTCTTCACTTCCTCCCACTGTGCAAAATTTTTATTTTCTTGAGTTGGAGTCACGGTATCAAGAACCTGCTGATACACACGTTCGCCCAATCAGGAGTCAGACTCAGCTGTCAATCATATCATCAATTAACTAATTCAAACCAAACTGATCAGAAACACTTGAACAAACATCAGTGTGATGAGAGTGGCCTGAAATGACAGAAACCATCTTTGAGGAATATTTATTATTTATCTACTTTGATTCTTTAGTTTGGTTCATGTCCCATCGGCTAACATGGAGGAGTCAGAGTTTATGATCTATACTGCAGCCGACCACCAGGGGGTGATCAAGATAATTCGGCTTCACTTTTGGGAGCTGTCATGTCGTCCATCTTCATTTACAGTCTATAGACACATGTTTATACGAAAGTACTGTTTCATACATTTTAACATAAAAAAGAAAATCCAGCTGATTTGAGTTTCATTTTGTTTACAGTCGTTTGTTTTTGTCGTAAAACCTTTTATGAGTTACATGAAAAACTGTGTTTATCTCATGTTCGTTTGGGCTCATTGCATGTGTATGTGTGGGACTATTGTTACTGTTACTGTACTTTTCATTACACTGTGAATCCACAAAAGCTCTTTATTTTCTGCAAAATAAATAAAACTGCCATTAAAACTTTATATCTTCATTTTCCAAGAAAAGGGAACCTGCCTTCTTTTTGTTCAGTGCGTCCGCACTTTACTCTGAGCACCCCTCTCTGCTCATTTCATGCACGGATTAAAAAAGTTCATTTAAATGTCAGGAAATTAAATCTACATCCAGATGTTTTTGCTGGAGCTTTTATTTTGAAAACTAGTCTCCTGTTAAAGTGTACAGACCGTATTACTGTGCAGGAGTATTTATATTAGAGGACAGATACATAGATAAATAGATATTTAGATATAATACTTCACGTATTGTCTTCATCAGAGTCGCACAAACCTCGAAAGTTCAGTTTTCAAGTTTCAAGGTTTATGAGTAAATAAACTGATGCAATCATTATAATTAATATTGATCTTAAATAATTTAATCTAATAAATTATTCAAACTCAGAAGTAAAATAAAAAAAACTGACCTGTGATGACGTTTCACTTGTCGTGGCACTCTCTGACCACGTGACCGGTCTGTGCGGTGACGTGTGAGCATGTAGCCGGAAGCAGGAAGAGACTTCGCGTTTCATCATGATAACAGAAGTAAGTGACGTATTTAATGTTTGTATTTGTTTCTAACGTGTGAACGAGAGAAGCAGCTTCAGCTAAACTTCAGCTAACCTCAGCTAACATGCTAACAGAGCGAAACACAGTGAGTCAATCAACATCTCTGCAGCTAATGTTGCTAATGTTAGCATGCTACGGTTCGGTCGCTGTCTACGCCTCCGCTCCGTTAGCTCGGGTTCATGTTCTGGACTTTTAAACATCTCCACACTTCAAGGTTTTATCTCTGACACACTCTGACACAGGTTATAGTTTTACCTGGACACACGTTAGAACTGGCTGAACAGAGGAAGCTAACGGTGGCTAACAGCTAGCTGCGTTAGCTTCTCTGCTTCGTCGTTGTTAAAATCATCAAATTCAGTCAAAGACAATGAAGATATTTTATAGTGTTTAAAATAAATGTAGCTGCATTAAAACTCCTAGTTTCTGATTCTGTTGTGAAACACATCACGCTGTTATTGTGTCATATGACCCATAAGGTATCTGTGTATAAACACAGAAGAGGTTTCAGATGTGTACATGTGTCTCTGAGGGATTAACCATCTTCCTTATTTGTCCCTCAGGACGCCAACGATGAGGACGTGTCGCTTTTCGATGCAGAGGAGGACGCAGGGAAAAGGTCAAAGAAGTCGAATATCAAGTGAGTTTCCAGAGAGTCTGCAAAGCGCTGGAGGCCTTCACTGTCCCTCAGTACTCCAAGTTCAACACTTTGACAACTGATCACTGGCTTTATTTGTTTTTCAAGCTGAATTTACCAAATGTTTATTGTCTCCAGCCTCACACATGAAGATATGATGTATGTTTGTCACATGTGATATAAATGCAGCACCGTCTTCATTTATTTCCACCATGAAGATAAAATTCATTAAACGTGTTGACAATCTGTCACCAGGCATCCGGTGGCGTCGTTCTTCCACCTTTTCTTCAGAGTGAGCGCCGCCATCATCTACCTGCTCTGTGAGCATCTCAGTAGTAGTTTCATCGCCTGCATGGTGTCGATCATCCTGATGCTGTCATGTGACTTCTGGACAGTAAAGGTGCGTCTTTTAATACAAGGTCAAATCTCTGTGTTCAGAGAGGAGGATCGTTTTCACTGTGTCCGGTGATAAGAAGTCGAGGGATATGATATGAATTTATCCTTCTCGATATGAGTCTTTAAACCTTTACTGTGTCGTACATGATAATGAAATGAATATCATGGTGTGATGAAGATTGTCTGTTAATCAGCAGCTCAATTGAAAATGTAAAAAGTCAGTTGTTGCATTAGTTCTGTCTCATGTCATAAGTATCTACGTTGACAGAACATCACAGGGAGGCTGATGGTTGGTCTCAGGTGGTGGAACCAGGTGGACGATGATGGGCGGAGCCACTGGGTGTTTGAGTCAAGGAAGGTGAGACGCTCCTGTAACCTGCATTTAGTGTGTGCTGTAATAGTCATAGTTCTTGGGTTCTTTAACTTGACGTGATACTGATGAACCATTGACCTTCATAAATACACTCGTTCACTGTCAGATATTCGCAGATGTCCTGACTGTGAGAATATCCTGTTTTCTTCAGGGTTCTGGGAAACAACAAGCGTCAGATTCTGAGTCTCGGATCTTCTGGCTCGGGCTGATTGTTTGTCCCGTCCTCTGGGTCATCTTCTCCTTCTTCACCATCTTTTCTTTCAGTATTAAATGGCTGGTAAGACCACAAATAAATGAATAGAATAAAAGGTTGTTCTATTTTCAGTAAAACCCATGAAGCAAATCAACATCGTGTTAGTCCGTCTTGGAACTTTCTGACAACAGCTTCAGACTTTGCGACTCAACGTTATTGTAAAACGTAAATCCACATTTCTTTTCTGCATCGTTTATTTTGTAAACAAAAAGTTTTCATGTTCGAAAACATAAACATGGTTCTGTGAAATGCTCATATTGGCCAACTGGTAAATGACTGGGGCTCTACTGCCACCTTGTGTTGGAGTTTGGGATAAATTAGATGTAAATGTAGAGCAGCGTCTGACGTCCGTCTTCTTCCTCTCAGCCTGTAGTGATCATGGGTGTCGTGTTGCAAGGGGCCAACCTCTACGGATATGTGCGATGTAAAGTCGGAGGAAAGACCAACTTAAAGAACATGGCGACCAATTATTTTGGACGACAGTTCCTCAAACAGGTGACTTCAGTTTTCAGAAGAGCTGATTATTTGTGTTCTTCTTGTTTTTTCCACAAAGTCTTGACGTAAGTTGTTTGTGTTTTGCAGGCGCTGTCAAAAGAAGAGGAATCGTAGAGTAGAACTCTGCGATTTTAACATGTTTGCATTATTCTTAATGCTGTGATGTATATTCATTTTGCAACTTGAACTGAAAATAACAGACTGAGTTTTTCTTTTTCTCTTTTCAATATAATAATAATGATGGTAATAATATAGTTTGACTCAATCGGTCTCAGCAGAGAGAGTTTCCATAGAGAGGTTAGAGGTCAGGTCGCTGTTTTCCTTCAGCAATAATCCCTCATAGACTTCCACTGATATTTAAGTGTAAATGCATGAAAAGGAAAAAGTGCTTTAAATGTTAAACTGTAGTTTGATGTGTCATTTTGTGTCACAGATATTTAGTTTGTTTTCACTACATCTCAACTTTAATCTTTATAACACAAGTAAAAAATATAGTTTTTGAGAGGTTCTGTACAAACTTTATTTGTTTGTATAACAGACATGGTTGTAAAGTATCAGTGTAAAATGTTCCAGGACATTTGTAAACATGAATGTAAAGAAAATATGAGAAACATCTTCTTTTGTGCAAATACATTTTTAACATTTTCCCAACAGTTTGGTCCTTTTTTATGTTTACTACAACAGAAAACTTAGATTATAACAATAATAATTATCATCATTTTAAGTTGATTTTCAAACAAAATAGTTGCTGTAGAAATGCCAAATATATTTTATATAGACAGAGAGAGAGATATTTAATAGACTAAAATAATTGGTAAGGAAAGTTTGTTGAGCAACATTTTCCTCCAAAGAGTTTTTATTCCATAACAGGATGTTTCCAGTGGTTGAGGAAGAATTCAAATCTCTCTCAAGTAAAAGTAAATAAATTAAATAAACAAAGTAACAAAGCTTCAGGATAAAGTTACAAAATCTTATTGAAATAAAAGTGGATGATGCATCGCAGCAAAATGCATCTACAAAATGAAAACTACATACAGTTAGCACAGAGTCTTCAGTAAATATTAATATTCATTCTTTTATAATTTCACCAAAACCACAATTGAAAGAAAAACTTTAAACATGAGTGATTTTTAAGTGTTTAACTAGTTTTATTGTTTTAATATTTTAAACTTCGTCAACAGCTTGTTATTATTTTACTCTCCGACATCGAAACAGGAATTAATGTAAAAAATAATTATAATAAAAAAAACTAGTTTAATTCAACATAAACACGGAAGCGGAAGCGCTGCGTCAAATTTACAGACATACCGGAAGACAGCCATGTTCACCTTCAAAATAAGGTAAAGTAGCTTTGGTTGTGTTGAAGACGAAGAAATATTTATTGATTTATTGTCAGTTATGCAGCAAAATAAATGTTATAATCAAACCAAGCAAACCAAGAAATAAGCTGGTGAGCATTTATCTCATTTTACTTGCTTTCAGTAAGTTGTGACGCCATCTTTGACAGCATCATGTTTTATTTTGAAACGCTAACCGGAAAACTACCTAGCTTGATTGTGGACTTCAACATTAGCTTCCACAACATTAGCTTTTGGGCGTCGTCGGTGTTTATGATTTAACTCAGTGAATTATTCGGTTCTCAGTCACCGGAGATCTGTCCGGTAACGATTCTCACTTCCGGGATGATTCCTACCGAAGATGCGTCCGCGAGGAAGAGAGAGATAGAAGATAAACTGAAACAGGTGAGAGAGAGAGACAGAGAGAGAGAGAGAGAGACAGAGAGATAGAGACAGATAGATAGAGACAGACAGAGAGAGACAGATAGATAGAGACAGACAGAGAGATAGAAGATAAACTGAAACAGGTGAGAGAGAGAGAGAGACAGAAAGAGACAGAGAGAGAGAGACAGAGAGATAGAGACCGACAGAGAGATAGATAGAGATAGAGACAGAAAGAGAGATAGAGAGAGAGAGACCGACAGAGAGATAGACAGATAGAGAGACAGAAAGAGAGAGAGACAGAAAGAGAGATAGACAGACAGAGAGATAGAGACAGACAGAGAGATAGAGAGACAGACAGAAAGAGAGAGACAGATAGATAGAGACAGAAAGAGAGAGAGAGAGAGAGACAGAGACAGAGAGATAGACAGATAGAGAGACAGAAAGAGAGAGAGATACAGAAAGAGAGAGATAGACAGAAAGAGAGAGAGAGATAGACAGACAGAGAGACAGACAGAAAGAGAGAGAGAGAAGTGTTTGTGTGTTTCACTGACGTCACCTCATGTTGTTTATTGATCACCAACATGTCAACAACATGTAAATCATCACATGTTCTGTGTTTCAGGAACAAGAGACTCTGTCGTTCATCAGAGAGAATCTGGAGAAGAGTGATCAGCTGACCAATGGCATGGTACACCCCCCCCCCCCCCCCCCACACACACACACACACACACACACACATCATGATCTTGACATGGACGTGGTTTGATGAAGGTTTTCATGTCAGACAGTTTGAACTGATGTTTATCTAAAGTATGATGTTCTTTAATTTAAGTTTTAAAACATGTTCCAGGCCGGTGTGAGCGTCTTTATTCAGTTATTTTCTGTCGTTGTCGTCAGGTCTCCATCCTGTCGTCGTTCGAGAGCCGCCTGATGCAGCTGGAGAACTCCATAATCCCCGTCCACAAGCAGACGGAGAACCTGCAGCGGCTGCAGGAGAACGTGGACAAGACTCTGTCCTGCATGGATCACGTCATCAGTTACTATCACGTGGCCAAAGACACGGACAGGATCATCAGAGAGGGGTGAGACGTCCACTCTGCCGTCGTGTTCTCAGCGGTGATGTAAGAAACTGACGATTCTCTCTGTTCCAGACCGACGGGTCGACTCGACGAGTATCTCGCTTGCATCGCAAAGATCCAGAAAGCTGTGGATTACTTTCAGGACAACAATCCCGACAGTCCTGAACTCAACACAGTGGTACAGTAACTTCTGTGTTTACAAGTTAATGTTCGATAATTATGATCATTAACTAAAGAAATGAAAGATTCACTTTGTGTCTGTGATCTTGTTCAATCTGAAAAACCCTGGATCATGAAAGACAGTTTGATGAAGGATCAGAAGGTTGAGAGCAGTCAGATGTTTTCCCTCCCCTGCAGAAAGCTCGTTTTGATAAGGGTAAGGAGCTGCTGGAGGCCGAGTTCCGCAGCCTGCTGACCCGCTACAGCAAACCCGTCCCCCCCATCCTCATCCTGGACGCCATCAGCGTGGACGAGGAGCTGGAGGTGCAGGAGGACGTGGTGCTGGAACATCTGCCTGAGGCCGTGCTCCAGGACATCATCTGCATCGCCGGCTGGCTGGTGGAGTACGGACACAACCAGGGTGAGGAGGACTCTATCTGTCCACACTTTTTATATGTGGTCTGTAGCTCCAGCTTCCTGTTAGGAATCTACTCTGAATTTATAAAAATGAAACTAAACCTTCAATGAGAAACATTTTACAAAGGACTCGTCTAAAGCACCTCCCCCCTCCCTGTGCTGCTTCGTCTCCTCTTGCAGATTTCATGAACGTCTACTTCCAGATCAGGTCCAATCAGCTCGATCGATCCATCAAAGGCCTGAAGGATCATTTCCGCAAGAACAGCGCCTCCTCCGGGATCCTCTACTCCCCCGCCGTCCAGACCAAACGCAAGGACACGCCCACCAAAAAGGCTCCTAAGAGACCAGGTCAGGCGCCGATTCTCAGACTAACCCTCGATCTGTCCACCTCAGCCTGTGATTCTGATTAATGTAGGAGATGAAGACTCTCGACGTCTCCTCCATGCTCACAGTGTCGATCAGATTAACAAGTCTCTTCCACATTGATGATCCTGTTCACCGCCGCCTCACACTCAGCTCTGACTAATCCTTCATCCTCTTCCTCTCTCATAATCCCTGTGTCGTGATGACAGTCTTCATCCCAGGTAAACACAAAGCTTCAGTGTGCGCCTCCTGCTTGCTTCTGTCCGTCCGATGACAGTGAGCGGTTCTGTTTCCTGTTAGCAGTGAGACGTAGGAGAGTCAAAGTGCAGAAGTTGATTTGTTCCCTGGACAAACGTAGTGTGTTCGTGTAGCAGCCGGTACTTTCATGATGTCGTGCACCGGTGGGATCAGCAGCGAGTTACAAATACTGAGCTGTTTGGATTTTTACAAATAAATCAGCTGCTGATATCATCAAATTATCTCTTTAGGCTCTTTTCATCCGTAGCTCACAGATTCAGAGGAAACGGACAGAACTGAGCAGTAGGAAGACATTTTTCATTGCGTCAGCTTAGGACAGGAAGCTGTGGAGAGCAGAGGACGAAAACAAAATAACGACAAACTATTCTGTCTTTTCATTGTTTGCTATTTAAGTCATAAAGCAGCAGGAGATTAATGAGTAACATGTGATGTTACTTTAATAATCTTGGTTCATCTCAGTGTTTTTTTTTTATTCCGACACGTTGAATGAATCATTATTTAATCTCGAGTGATGAAAACTTGCTGCTGAGCTTCTGCCGCTTCACCGCCATGAAACTGAAGCTTTTCACTCCTTGTGTGTGAGCGAGTTCTGCTGAGTTGATGTGTGTGGCAGGTTTGTGTGTCTGTGTGTGTCTGTTTGTGACTGTGTGTTCTATTATTAATAAAATGACACAAACACTCACAACAAAAAAGTTATGATGTTCCAGAGAGTAATAGAAAATAGTCCAGAGGTTTTAGACGTGAACCCGTCAGATACAATTTTAGCCTCGGACCAAATCCACTTTTCAGTACAAAATTCAGAGGCTGTGTTTCCTCGTCGGGATTTTGATTTAGTTTAAACTTTTTTTTTATTCTTTTGAATTTCTTTCACCCCCCCTCATAAAAGAATTCTGTATTTTTAGCGTCAGAATCACAACAGTCGAGCTGCTGATGTCACAACTGTAACTAAGAACATAAAAAAGTATTCCGCCCCCGAGTGTCTGAACAAAATGGAATCAGTGAATGCAGCTTTAAGTGTGCGACTCGTTCACTAACTCACTAACGGAGCTGGACGATGAATCGTGAACGTGAATGAACTTTGTGTTTCCACCATGTTGTAGTTTTATCTGTTGTATTCATGTTTGTGAAGTGAACTGTGGATTTGAACTGTTTTGGCTGTTTCATGTTTATAACTGATCTAACCTGTTTATTCTGCTCTTACGTCACCTGGTTACACTGTGTTGTAGTTCATGTGTCTCTGCGGCTCTGTCTATCACCTGGTGTCCCTGTTGTGGTGTTAGGCTGTGCCCCCCCCCCCCCTCTGCCGGTGGAGGGATGTGGTGTCTTATGTTCCATCTCTCACTTCCGAGCTCTTCCTTCTCTTTCTTCTTCTTCTGTTTCCTGGCTGTCTGGACCTCGCTGCCTCCTCTTCCTCCTCCTCCTCCTCCTCCTCCTCTGGACTCTGTCTCTGTTCATGGGAGCAGGGACCATTCGAAAGGCTCAGAACCTTCTGAAACAGTACTCACAGCATGGGCTGGATGGGAAAAAGGGGGGCTCTAACCTCACTCCTCTGGAAGGTAACGCACCTCGCTCTTCTCTTCGCTCTGTCCTCCTCCTCCTCCTCCTCCTCCTCCTCCTCTTTGACTGTTGTTTATTCAGAGCAACAGGAAAACTGAAAACAGCTTCTACTCACTGCAGGTGTTTAATGAAACTTAAATGATACACGTCCAGATCTTTCTCAGCAGGAGGTCACGTATTCATTCAAGTGTAAAAACAACACATTCATTTTAAAACTCTTCTCTTTGAGGAATGTCACGAGAGCTCATTTCTCAGTTCTGCACCAAATCAGTTGCTCGTTCATTAGTGAGACATTAGTTGTAAAAGTGTTGAAGATTCTCTGAGCAAACACTTTTCAAATTGTTCCTAAATGAAGTTTTAAAAACATCAGACGGTTCATTCAGCTCGTTTGTTGTCATGGTAACAGCAACACACACCTGTAGAAGTATCCCGTGAGGGGTTGCAAGGGCATTCTGGGAAATGTAGTAAGTAGATTCTGTGGTGAAGTAAAAGCTGTTTGTGTTAAAGCTGTTTTCTAACACACACTCACTAACTTCACACTTTTAGACACACACACACAACACAAAGGTCTGTGGGCGCTTCCCCCCCTCGCTGACTGTAGTGGGCTTGTCCTGCTTCCTTCCCTCCTCTGCCCCCTGGTGCTTGGTGGTGGTCGGTACAGTTGTACCAGGTTCAGGTTTGTCCCTCTGGTCTAGTCACGACCCCCCGTGGTTTGACTAGACCTGTCTCCCTGCTGCCCCACCCCCACCCACCAGGTTACGATCACGACCTGCGGGTCAAACATCACAGTGACGCTCTGACCGAGAAGCACGGGGCCGCCGCAGGTGAGTGACGGGAACACGCGGGGAAAGAGAAGGAACACGGCTGATAAGCCGGGTGTATTTTAGAATTAAGATCTCACCTGCAGCTTCAACACATATTCTGTAGAGTCACAGCAGCACAGACACATAGTGAACACGTCAACATGTCTGACAGCAGCGTGTTTCCTGTCTGACTCCGTGTTTGTTCCTCTCAGGGAAAGACGACGTCCTGGACATCGAGATCGACTCGTACATCCACTGCATCAGCGCCTTCGTCAAGCTGGCGCAGAGCGAGTACGTGCTGCTGACGGAGATCATCCCCGAGCACCATCAGAAGAAGACGTTTGACTCCCTCATTCAGGTCAGAGATGAAGAAACACATCGAACATCTGACGAGAATAAAACTAGTTTTGAATCTAGACTTTTTCAAATAAAAGTTCTCAGAAATCATCATCAGACAGAGATCAAATGTTTTAAGATCAAAGTTAATATTTCACCACGTCTTTCTGCGTCCTTTGTCCACAGGAAGCTCTGGACAACCTGATGCTGGAGGGAGACAACATCGTGTCGGCGGCGCGCAGAGCCATCATGCGTCACGACTACTCAGCCGTCCTCACCATCTTCCCCATCCTGAGACACCTGAAGATGAACAAGTCTGAGTTCGATGCCACGCTGCAGGTCCTCATCAGCGACGCCTCGTTGTCTTCACAGCGTCCAGAGTCCGTGACGCATAATAATGAGAGTTTATGTATTTGTGTGTGTGTGTGAGCAGGGAACAGCAGCGAGCACCAAGAACAAACTGCCCACACTCATCACGTCCATGGAGACGATCGGAGCCAAAGCTCTGGAGGAGTTCGCCGACAGCATCAAGGCAAGACGTCAGAATTTAAGTCTCAATAATCAATAATCGATCAATCAGTTACTGACTGAATCCTGTCCAACCACAGAACGACCCTGATAAAGAATACAACATGCCCAAAGACGGGACCGTGCACGAGCTGACCAGCAACGTAAGCTCACTCTCTCACCTCAGTGTTGTGTGATGTTAACAAACTCGACGCTCGTCCAGAAGAATCCAGCCGCTTCTCCGTTTCTGGGGATCTGAGTGGTCTCCATGGTAACGGCTGACAGTGCCGGTTTTATGAGTAAGCCGAGGCACAGTCACCCTGACCTCTCCTTCTCCCTCCCTCTCTGTCTCTCTCTCCCCCCCTCTCTCGCAGGCGATCCTGTTCCTGCAGCAGCTGCTCGACTTCCACGAGACGGCCGGAGCCATGTTGGCGTCACAAGGTACAAACAGTTAGCTCGAGTTAGCGCAACGCTCCTGCTGCTTTTTAAAATGATCAGGTGGAAACTACACGACATCACAAACATTAGTGTCGCTAATTAACCTTCACTCAACACCTCTTGTGTTGTGTGTATATACAGTATATATATATATATATATACAGTATATATATATATATATATATATATACAGTATATATATATATATACAGTTTTATACAGTCCCAACTTTTCAGTTCAGAGGAATGTTGACTCTTGTTCTAAACCATGAAAAGTTCAAGATCATTTTTGTGCGACAGGAGGAAGTGGAGACGTGTCGTCCATCTTTAAAAACAGTCCCACTATGACTGACCAGCTTCCTGGTTTCTGTTTGTGACTCTGATGTGTTTCCTCCTCCCCTGCTGCTCTTCCTCCTTCTCCCTCCTCCGGCCTCAGATCTCCGCTCTGTGACTTGTTTTCAGATTCTGTGCGTCAGCCGCAGTTAAACCTCAGAGAAACATTAATCATTGATTTGAATTGTTTCCTTTTCATATCTCTTCACATCTGTCACTCAGCAGCCGAGGTCTCTGGTTGATCGCAGCTTCACTTTTCTTCCTCTTTCATGGTCCGGCTCTCTCCTCCTCCTCTTCCTCGCTTCCTGGCTGATGACTGTTTGCTTCTCTGCACTAACAAATCTTCTCTAACCTTTTTGCACTTGTGCCTCTCTTCTCTTCTCTTCTCTTCTGCCTTGCCTCGGCCCTTTTAGTTCTGGGGGACACTTACAATATTCCTTTAGACCCCCGAGGTAAGCACCAGCCCGTGTGTAGGCCCCCCCCACCCTCAGTGTTCTGTTGTGACCATGTTCTTCATGAAATGCAGAAGACGCTGTGATGTGCATGTGCTGAGATTCGTCTGTTGAAATTAACACTGATCTTAAAAAGACGAGTGTTTGTGGAGAAGTAGAATTCATCTCACTGTCGATCCTAACAGAAAATAAATATAAGAATCAATGAAACAGTAAAAGTTCTTTAAAGTTCTGACTGTGCTGAAAGCTTCTGTTTACTCTTTTATTCCAGAGACGAGTTCAGCGAGCAGCTACACCTCCGACTTCAACAAACGGCTCCTCAGCAGCTACATATGTACGTATCTGCACGTCTGAATTTACCGTGAGCTCCTCGTCTTTAACGTTTGTTCAGTGAACTGACGGACGACTCTTTCAGGTAAAGTTCTGGGAAACCTGCAGCTGAACTTGCTCAGTAAATCCAAAGTGTACGAGGACTCAGCGCTGAGCTCCATCTTCCTGCACAACAACTACAACTACATCCTCAAGTCTCTGGAGAAGTGAGTGGGACTTGCTCTGTTTGACCCTCAGACAGTCACGGAGATCTCAAAACCTGTTTCTCTCCTGTGAATGTGTTCAGGTCTGAGTTGATCCAGCTGGTGACTGTGACCCAGAAGAAAGCTGAGAGTTCGTACCGAGAGCTGATAGAGCAGCAGATCCAGATGTACCAGCGCAGGTAAACGCACACGTGTCAGAAACTCACTCACACATTCCTTGTGTCTGTAACGTCTGAGTTCTAACCAGACGCTCTTCACGCTGTCCTCAGCTGGCTGAAAGTCACAGAGCACCTGACCGACAGGAACATGCCCGTCTTCCAACCCGGCACCAAGGTCAGAACTTTATCATCCGTCCTTCCTAGAGAACATCAAACATTTCACCCGCTCTGATACAGACGTGTCAACTTCAACACGCCTGCATGATATTTGGCACCGAAGAAAAGTTTATAACTGTGTCAGCTCAGCGAGGCCCAGTGAGGGTCCAGACTGTTACAGCTGGAAGAGTTTGAATCTTTCAAAACATTTCAGCAGTTGTAGACTGTATATTAAGTTGAGAATTTAAGAAGGGATCTAAAAACTGAGAACTCAATAACATATTTTTCAAAGTTTATATGTTTCCTCTCTGGGTCATGTTGCCCTTTGTCATGAATGTAACTGAAGTCTCGTCTTCCTGCAGCTGAAAGATAAAGAACGACAAGTAATCAAAGACAAATTCAAGGTGAGATCAGAATCTCTTTTGACACCACACATTCAAATATCTGTCCACACACCACAAGCTGTAAAAACCTTCTCTGCTGTGACACACCAGAGTGTGAACGTCTCTCGGCCTCTTTCAGGGTTTTAACGACGGGCTGGACGAGTTGTGTAAGACTCAGAAGGGTTGGGCCATTCCCGACAAGGAGCAGCGGGACTTCATCCGTCAGGCTCAGAGGAAAGTGGTGTCGGATACGTACAGAGCGTTTCTGCTGCGGTGAGAGAAACACAAGAAATACATCGGCTTATTTTCAGTTTCCAAGCATTAGTTTAGTTTCATATTTTACATACGACAGAAGTTCCACCAGAGATTCAAAGGTTTTCTCTGGAAACTTAATTCATTCAACTATTATTATTTATCACGTCAAAGGGAGTTTGACAAATTCCACATGTCTTCATAAAATGGCTGAAGCACATGAACAGTTTTTCCTTCTTTGAGTCCAAAGCATCTAAATATTTATTTTACTGTCACAACATATAAAGAAAACATCCATTCAGTCTGTAAAGATCTGATTTATCGTGACGTGTCGTCTTGTTGATCACTGACCTCTGTTGGTCGTGTTTCTTCCAGATGTGCCAACATTTCTTTCACCAAGAACCCTGAGAAGTATCACAAGTATCGCCCGGAGGAAGTGGAGGAGATGATCGAGAAGCTGTTCGACACGTCCGCCTGAGAAGCACTTTAAATAAACCCAGACTCGTTTTCCTCTTTCACCGTCGCCCTCGTCGTGTCCGATGATTTGAACGAAGAGGAATGAACGTGATGTATTTATGTAATTTAGCTGTTTAACATTTCAGACAAATAAAGGGAACTCTGAATTAACTCTGAATTAATTTGTTGATGACACTGACGCAGCACTGACCAGATCTCTAGACCCGTCGTTTTAAATAAATGAAATAACGACAGACCTGAACAGATTTCAAAGTCTGAGTTTCTGAACATTTGTTTGTGGTTTCAGCTCCAGATTGAAGTTTATATAACGGATAAGAGATTTTATTTGTGTTCTGAGCCTCGGTGAGGAAACGACTCTTGAACAGAGAGTGAGCGAAGCAGTCGAACTCGTTACCGAGCGAGAAGCTGCAGTTTTCATTTCACTAACTCGACTGTTTGGATCCAGACCAACTGTTCTGAGGTCTTGTTTCCATGGTGATTAAAGGTATTGACTGTTTGTCCTGTTGCTCTGGAGACACGTTGAATGATTGAGTTCTTTGCTCTGAATGTTTTGTTCGATTGAGATGAAATGAATAAATTCTGGTCTCTGATGTTTCAGGTTCACTTTTGATTTTTAGTTTCTACGTTGGAATCAATTCAATAGGAATTTTGACACGTTGTCGATGATAACTTCACATGTGACTGTGCAGCTGAGGTGAATCTGAAAGGTTTGTATGAACAGAGGAGCAGAGACTCGGTTCTCCATCAGGAGGAGCTCCTCCTCTCTTCACTGCGGCTCCTGCGCACAGACAGAGCCGCGCGTCTCCGTGCGTAAAACGTCTCCAGACGCACGAACACGGGACATCCAGAGAATCTGATGCAGCTTCATCTCTCTCTCTCTCTCTCTCTCTCTCTCTCTCTCTCTCTCTCTCTCTATTCTCTCTTTTCATTTGAATTCTCCTGCAGCCACAGAAATAATTATTCATATATAATAATAACTTAGACCAGCCTGCCCCCAAGTGTTCAGACTGAGCCACTGCAGCAGAGTAAGTCGTTCATATTTAATAATTCACTGTTTATATCAAGATTTTCTCCTGAATCTTGTTTGATCTTCATTTTTCTCTGAGAAGATTTTCTGCTTCAATAACTGAGCAGTTGTTTCCACTTTAAACCAGTGATGATAACCAGTAACTCCAAGAAACTAGTTGTAATAATCCACTTTGTCATTCTCCCTCCAGCCACTAGAGGCTCCCCCTCACCTTCTAATGTCTCAGTCACCTGACACCCCCCCACCCCCCACCACCTCACTTACCTGTTCCCGCCATAGGTTCCCGCTGCAGTCATTTCAGGTAAACATCAAACTCTCTCTGTGTGTGTGTGTGTGTGTGTGTGTGTGTGTGTGTGTGTGTGTGTGTGTGTGTGTGTGTGTGTGTGTGTGTTGTACCTCGCCTCATTAATATTTTGTAGTATTTTAAGTTTTTCATGAAAGAGACAAACACGTGACAGATGATCTGACTGCGTCATTATTCTTTAATTCTCACATGAATATAATTATCTTGATTCACTGAAAACATTAATTAAGCGAAACGTTCACTTGTTCACAAAGATTCTTTTCCTGCAGCTTTAATTCTTTTTGTTTTGCTCTGGTTTTATTTCCTCGTCCATTGAACGTGTGTTTTCACCTGAAGTAGATTTTGTCTGTGTCTTTGTCGTCTCTCAGTTCTGTTGTGTCGTATTTGTCCGTCTCTGAGTTTGTGTGAGACGTCTCCACCTCCGTCATTAACAGTCGTCTTTATATCAGATCGATTAAAAAGCTGATTGACAGTTTTTTTTACAACCACGGCTGATTAACGTGATAAACGTCAAACTCTGACTTCAAGTGATGTCACCGGAGAAAGATGGCGGCAAAACGAAGGGAGGAAGTGGGTACGTGTCGAGCGTCTTCATATAAAGTCCATGGTTACCTTTATTTATAGCTGGACACAATGAGCTTCCTGTGTTTAGACAAGTCCCATCTGATAGGACTCACTTGTCACTCGCCCCGGTGTTTGATTCCCTGTGACACCTGCAGAGCGGCAGCTGAGTAGGAGCAGGGTCACTGAGCAGTGTTTGAACAGAGGACAGATGGCGAGCAGACAGGAGGACGAGTGTCCAGCAGAGTTTACCTGCTCTTTAATGTCCTCAGCCGTCTCCTCTCTAACAGCTCTGTGGACGTGTGAGGCTCCATTACACTTTAATCAAAACCTGCTCCGGCTTCTTAACATCGTATCATCATCCTAACTGTTTGTACAGTCGCTGTCCTCCGCAGTGTCAGCTCGCTGCTCGCTCTCTCACTCTGCCCCCTCTGTTGTTGTCAGGCAGCGGGAGACGTCTTCAAAGAAACGCTTCACATCTACATCTGCGTCCAGACTCTCAGAACTCAGCCAGGGGCTGAGCGCAGGGCCACAAGAGCCGGGCGACACGGGGCCACGCGGGGCGACCGACCGACACTGTTCCAGGAAACACAGCGAGGACCGAGGAGGAGCAGGCAGGTGGCTGCTGTGGAAACTTTAACCCTGAATGTGTGGTCAGATACTTTTCCCTTCCTGTCCATCATCTCACACTGGAATCAAGCCTGATGCAAAATGTGCTGGTGAGAAGTCGGTGGGGCCGTTTTTAAAATGTGAATTATCCAGATGCTGGAAAACGTCACGTCCACACCGATGTTTTAGTCACGAAGAAAAGACGACACCAACGTTGGCCAGAATCTCGTCGCACACCTCATGCACTGGTCGCACGATCAAAAATAACTCCGAGCACCAAAACAACACAAATCTGTTTCGTGATGGAATAAGAATATTAGGATTTAGTATAAAATTGAATTTGAGTAAGACTGAAATTTAAATAAAGTCTTTTTTAAGCAGCTCCTCGTTTAAAAGCTTTAAATGTTTCTGAAATCAGGACAGAACCTCGTCAGACCTTGTACATTCATCACAGGTTTTATATCTCCACAGAAACACTGACACAACAACTTCAACTCACTGTGTGTGTGTGTGTGTGTGTGTGTGTGTGTGTGTGTGTGTGTGTGTGTGTGCGCCAAAATAAAACTCTTCCTCCTCACAGAGAACACAGAATATTTAAAACACACTAAATGACACTAATCCTGAAAGAGCAGCAGCTTTCAGTCACTAATCACTGATTCACTCAGAGAAACCAAACTGTTTTCCTTTTTTTCCTCATAAAACTATAAAATATTCTCTCACATCACGACCATGTACGGAAAAGTGATAAAAACCAAAGTCCACTTTTATTTCGTCAAATTCTTCAGACGAAAAAATAAATAAGTTGTCATCTCGTCTGATTTATATTGACGAACAACAGCCGCTGACACTTCATCACCATACACATACTTCTTGTGATCTGAGTTCAGGTCGGGGCCTTTGTGAGGGGCCCGGGGCCGACTGGCCGAGGTCCACGGTCGTGGCCGGAGCGCAGGGTGCGTCCCTGGGGCCTGGAATGCTCGGGGACCGTGGGATGACGGGTGTTTTGGATTAAGAGGAGGGAGCAAAAGGGTCACGAGGGTTTTCTGGCCCTGCGGGGGGACAGGGGGGTGCATTCCCGCTGCGAGCGCTTGTTGTTCCCACTGTACAGGGAGGAGATGGAGGCGTTGGTGGGGGCCTGGTGCTGCGGCAGAGCACGGCGGGGATACAGCGGACCCCCCCTGAGCAGCAGGACGTCCCGCACGGCGCCGCGGAAAGGCTTACTGACGAAGCAGTAGAGGAAGAAGTTGACGGCCGTGTTGAGCATGGCCAGCATGTTGGACAGGTCGTAGGCCAAGTGCACGCGCCAGTCTCTGTGGACAGAGGACACGTACAGGTGGTAGATGACCACGGCCGTCCTGGGCGCCCACAGCACAGAGAACACGGAGGTGATGGCCAGCAGCATGGCCGTGGTTTTCCCAAGTCGCCCCGGGGGCGCCGACTTCGGTCCACTCTCCTCGTGGCAGCGCTGCTGCCTCTGCCTCACCCTCAGCGTCTGGATTATCAACGAGTTCAGCACCAAGAAGATGCTGCAGGGCAGGAAGTAGATGATGGTCACGTGTGTCCATATGAGGACGGTGTCCCGCGCCGTGGGCGGGTGGCTGTTCCTCCACATGTCTGACCACCAGAAGAAGGGCACGCCTGACGCCAGCGATAACGCCAGGACCACCGCGATGATCTTCCTGGCTCGGGCCGGGTAGCTGATCTGGCGGTGGAGGAGGGGGTGGCACAGCGCCACATAGCGGTCCACGGTGAGGGGCACGGTGGACCAGATGGAGGCGTGGTTGGCAGCGAACTCTGCGGCGCTGACGGAGTGCAGCAGGAGTGAGGGGACATCACGGTGAAAGACCGCCGTCTCCAGCAGGAAGCCGACGAAGATGATGAAGAGTTGGGAGAGAATGTCTGAGCCCGTCACCGCCAGGAGGTAATAATACAGAGCCTTCTTGGTGCGGGACGCCAGCCGGGACAAGGCCACCGCCGTGAGGACGTTCACTGAAAGAGACAAACATCAGATCATCTCAGGAGAACTTTGAACTTTCTTTTACTAACTAATTAAAAGTTATAGATTTCATGCGTCCGTCCAACATCAGAGTCTTTAAGCGTGTTGACACGTTGTCGATGCATTGAGGACAGATTTTGATGCGATTGGTCGATTTTACATCGAAAATAAATAAACCACGTGTAATCAGCCAGTAAAGACAGGAAGTCGTTGTCTCCCGTTTATTTGACCAGTTTCAAACGTGACGTCCAGCGGCGGGGACTCATCACGACGACGGATTCTCCAAAATAACAACTGATCTATTTGACTCTGCAGATTTTACAGGATCTGTTTTGTTCTCTTCTTATCTCTAATTAATATTTCCACTGTGGTTATTTAGAAAACAGTCCTCGGACCTTCAGCGGTCGACGGTGGCCTCCGACCTTTCACATTCATTTCCCTGAGAGGATAATTACGAGACCCTGAGGTCACGTGGACGCTCCGTCGACACGTCCTCTCGCCTTGATCGCCACTCTCCTCCAGATTCCCGCTGAATCAATATTCATCGACCTGCAGACGAAGCTCAGTAATGAGAACAACGCTGGTGTAAACACATTCCATCAAAGTGGCAGTTATTTCCACTTCCTGGATTATTGAGGCAATAAATTCTGCTGCGGAGAGATTCCAGGGACGGTCGGCTGAAGGGACGGACGGACGCGAGCTCATAAACCCAAACGTATGGATTGTTAGATGATTCGATTATTGCAGCCTGTGAACAGAGCTGGTGGACTCTATTATCTGAATGGGCCACAGAGCAGCAGTGAAGGAGCATTGATTTCTTCTGTTCCCACTTTTGTTCTAAATTGACGTCAAAGCAGAGATTCAACGAGTTCTCAGTTCACGCATCGACTGTGGGTCTGAGCGGCAGCAGCTGATCAAACGACGCAGCCAATCGTCTCGAAGAGTCGGTTCGTCCTGCGGAAACAAAAGTTGAGGTCAGTTTAAACTTCGTACCTGGGACCCCCACACACAGCAGGACGCTGTAGTAGATGACCGGGACGAAGCCCAACACACACTTGGACTTCTGCAGCTCCTCGGGTCTCAGGCCCGGCTCCTGGGGGCCGGACGCCGTCACATTGGGCCAGTCGATCATGACCCTGGTGCTCCCCCTGGAGAACGAGGCAGAGACAGAGGAGCGGTTCAAAGTCGGAGCGGAGAAACACCAGAAAACTAATAACGTCAACGTCCGACTGTGGGTTTAAAGGATGAGTCCGAAGATGTTCTATAGTTTTCTTACTGTCAACGATCCCAAGAGACTGAGTCTGTGGGAAAGTACAGAGGGTTGGATTCAAAGGAATGAAAGGAAAACTGATTCAGTGTAAAGTTAACGTCTAACACATGTTTTTGTGTTTTTTTAGTTAGAAACATATTTTAAAATGTGCGTTTTTAATCTTTTCTCAGTTTTTTATTATTTATTATTCTAATTCTAGTCTTTATTTATCATTCTTTAATTAAATGTCTCTATTGTTATAATCATTAAATAGATGTAGTGTCACGATCAAGAGGATGAACTTCAGCAGAGACATTCAGGACATCTGTATTGAAATTAGGTTTCATTTGCCAAAAGTATTGTTTTGTAAAAATAATAATTAATAATTTCTTTTTAACGCTTTGGTTCCGTAGCTGAGGTCATGTGACATATGACACATGTTAATATCATGAGTCTTACATGATGGCGTCACACGAACACGCAGCATCAGCTAAATGATGTTCGCTGAGTCAAACAGTTTCAGTTTCAAACCAGAAGTCACAGTTTGCACTCAGTCGATTAAACTTCAGGTCGTCAACAACAGATGGGCCGACAGCGACGACCTCGCCGCCCTCCGCCCGCCCCGGCATCATTACCGTCTCCCCGTCTGACCTTTTCACCCGGTGCCGTCCATCCTGTTTTTCTCCGTCTCTCTCTCGTCCTAATTTGCTTCACTCATGCATGAAGCCATATTTGAACTGTGTTATCTCTGCAGCCTTCACTCACAAACCATTTGTAGAAGCTCAACCAACGTAAACACCATCACCGGGCTGAGACCGGCCTCGAGGCTGAGAGTGAATCAACACCACCGACACTCTGCGATATTTTATTTCTGCCGTCGTAAAAGATATTTATGTGCCAAAACCCTGCATGTGCATCGTGTGACTTTATGGCCCGTAGCAGGAATGTGATCATAAAATAAACGTGCATCGAACATCTCAACGCTCGGCAGCTCAGCCCCCCCCCCCCCCCCCCCCCCCCCCCCCCCCCCCACGTTAGTCTAAAGAAAAGCTCTGAAATAGAATCATGCAGATCGATGGTGTAACTCAGTCTGCGGGACAGAGAGCTGATGCATTGTGGTCGTCTCGGACGGAGTCGGTGAGAGATTCGACTTCTAAAAACGGCTCCTGATTGACGTCACGGGTCAAAGTGACTGAAGGTCTTTTTTTATCCTCGGGATTTACTTGTTTTAATTATTTTATCTGATATTTACGTCATTGTATTAAACATAGCTCATTTTATTTTTGTCTAAAAAAAGGAAAAATAGTACAAATAAAAACTTGTCACAAAAGCAGATGGAGTTTTCCTGAGTTAATAATAATAATAATACATTTTCTTTTTCGGCGCTTTAAGAATACTTTTAACAATTTCATGAATAAAGATGAATAATAAAAATAAAAACAAGCATTAAATTCAGATTTGGAGACACAAACACTTAAAACATATATCTGACAGAAGAACAGTTAAAACTAAAGCTTCAAATCTGATTATTTGGTTTACGAGGGTTGAAGTTAAACGGTTAAAAAAAAACCTTTAAATCCTGAGAATTAAAGGAAAATTTAAACATTGGCCATAAAAACAATGGATATTTGTCAAGATGTTTTGGATCCTCTGCTGTTTCTGATGTAAATTTATATTTTAGCCTTCATATTATACGTTGGCATTAATTTACTGTAGAAAGAATATTCCTCTCTCATCCTCTGTTGCGTCTGATGTTCTCCTCCGTCTGTGATGTTGTGATGCGACGTCTTTACGCTCCGGGACGTTTCAGCACTAAGTCTTAAATTAGGAGTTCGTCCTCTTTGTCCATAAATGAAAACATTCTCATGTTTCAGTCTTTGTTACGTAACTGGCTCCGTGTGCTGACGTCTTATTCAGTATTAATAAGGGTTGGACTCCCACAGGAGATCCAGATGAGCTGTACATTCATGTCCAGTGTGTCACACACAAGAAAACAACATGGAGAGAAACAAGTAAGTAAATAAAATGTTTCGTGAACAGAAGAACTGGACTTTGGACTCCAGCAGAAATCGTGTTCCAGTGAACTTATGTCAATGAGACGTTTGTCGTGGCTTCAGGTTAAAGTCAAATTTTGTAAAACATCAAATGTGTCCTCTCGTGTGACGAGAGAAGTCTGAATCCACCTCCTGCTCATTTCACTGATGATTAAAACCGTTTGATTTGATTTTGTGGAACCTGTTGCATCATCAGCAACGTTTCCTGAGCTGGATGAAATGCGACACTGATGCAACGACTCAACTGAAGCGCCGCACGAACCTGCGCAGGAAACAACGACTGCCTGAGCCGTTCTGTTTTCTGCTCAAACGCCTGATGTGTTTGCTCGGAGCCTCGTCTCAGGACCACGACGGTCACTGGACGATCGAGCAGGTCGTGAGGTTTCCTTCGAATCCAGCACGAGGGACCAGTAATTACACCGGTCAGTCAATATCCCAGCAGCCACTTCACTCTGCTGCCTAATAGTCGAGCTCCGTCCCTCGGGTGCTTCAGACGTTTGCACCTCGGTGGTGTTTCATTAAACTCACTCTCAGACAGTTGAAGACTTTCTACTCAGGGGAAATGAAACGTATCGACATGGCAACAGAAGGCGTCGATCATGTTCTGCTTCAGTCAAGTGTCGGCCGAATGTTTCCTCTGAGGAATCTGAGGGACTGAAGATCAGAGGCCGAGGGCTGGTTCTGATTCAGACTCGTCTTCCCAGGGTTGAGATGCAGCTGGAGGCTCCAGGCTGCGGCTCTGCAGGAGGCCTCAGTGCCCAGGAAGCTGATCTGAACTCTGCCCGGGCTCTGCTGAGTCCTCTTAATTATTCATCAAGAGACACAGCACCTGAAACAACAGTGCTGCCAGATAAAGGAGCCGCCGGCCTCACTGTACAGCAAACATATCATTTTCCATGAGAGCCAGGACGATGCATTTTCAAACGTGACAGCAACTTCTTGGGAAAGCGGACGGCTGCCGTCCTCCTCGTGCAGAACGTGAACTGTGCTGCTGCAAAGTTCATGCATGAGAAAAAAACACCCTGACCTCTGGTCCGCGTTGTTAAGAAGACACGATCCAGAAGTGCAGTTTGGCAGAAATGACAGCGAATATAAAGACAAATGTTTTTCTCTCAGAAGACGTGAAATAACAAGAAAACTCAATTTCTACTCATTTCAGTTGAAAAGCTCCGGGTTCAGAATCACGTCAGTTCTGAGTCGATCCAGATTCTGCTTCTTTAAATAACTTTAATAATAAGACTCCACCTTGAATCAACATCTGAAGTCAATGGTGTGTAGCAGCTCTGATTGCAGAAGAAACACGGGAACATAAGTGATCACAGAGTTTTCCTCTGACTTACATGTTTAATCTCAGCGTCGGCAGTCTTACCTTTTACATCCAGTTCTCACAGCGACGCTCCCCCGGAGCTGCAGCCGCTCCGCTGCTCTGTCGTCCCCCCGAGGCTCCTACAGAGTCCCTGACATCGCTGACGGACGCAGGCCGAGGAGATGTGGAAGAGGAGGAGGAGGAGGAGGAGAAGTCCAGGCAGCTGGTACATCACTGCAACGAGTGAGAAGAGGGAGACAGGAGAAAGGAGACAGAGGGGGAGTGAAAATGTGGGAAGGGTAAGACAGGAGAGGGAGAGCGAGGGAGGGACTGATGTGAGGATGGAAAGAGGCAAATGACACAGAGAGAGAGAGAGATGAAGAACAGAGCAGAGCAGAGAGGAATAGAGGGGTGGAGGGGAAAACCACAGGGAATGAAATGTGGTGGCGTTCGGTCGGCTGAGTTCCAGCTCCGTACTGCAGAGGCATCAAACAGGGATTTAAGTCTGATGTGTGTTCACGCTGGAAAAGTGCACACACACACACACACACACACACACACACACAAAGCTGTCAGTGTGCAGAGGCTGAATCCGAACTGCAGCCGAGCACAAACTGTTTCTGTCGCACACAGATTCTCAGTGAAACAGTCCGAGCCTCACTTCCATTAACGAGCGACGACGCAAAAACTTCCCAGAGTTGTTTGTGCAGAATGTTTTAACGACAGTTTCACTGAAACTGATTCAACGCGTCCGACTCAGAACAGTGAAGAAGCTTTTTATTGCAGGATTGAAAAGAGAAACGTGATTCTGCATCGTGCTGATGAACAATCAGGGAGAATATTCACGTGTGGTGAGAATGAATTTTAAATGTGAAAACTATAAATGTGAGGAAACGTCACAGGATGAGATGAATCCTGAGATGTAGACTTCACCCCAGTGTGTGTGTGTGTGTGTGTGTGTGTGTGTGTGTGTGTGTGTGTGTGTGCGTGTGTGTAAGAAGCTGGAGATTGACCACAGAGACAAACAGGAAGTTTATTCAACATGTTGATTTGTTTTATTGACTTTATTATGAAGAGGATCATGATTTAAAAAATGAATTCGTCCAATATATTGATAATATATGATATTTAATGTTCATCTTTATATAAGTCTTCATCATTATAATGATGATACGTGATGTTTGTATTAAGGACACAGTGTCACACACACACACACACACACACACACTTGGCAGCACAGCGTTGTCTGTGACCTCACAAAGTGAAAACCAACCTTTTGTCCCATTGAGCATCTTCTTATTGTGACCGAACACATTCACGAGCCCACGACTTTATTAGCACACGTCCGCACATTAGACGACGCCCAGCAGCAGTCGCTTCCTAATCATACGTATGAATTCGCAGCAGCATTTGAGTCTTTACACGCTCGCGAGGGAGGAAATCACCGAGATCAGAGGACGTGGAGCCGATTTGTTGTTTAGTATGAGACAAACGTGTCTTTAATTTAGTTAAATCCTCGGAGGACTCTCGTCTCACGACTGCAAATTGTTTGTAATAGCAAAGCTCCAAAGAAAACAGAGCACGAGGCGAACAACAGGCAGCAGCGGAGAACGAATCCATCCATCAGTTTAGTCTGTTGACGGATCATTTACAAACCCGAGGCCTACGTGAGCTCGGACACAGTTTGCTGAGCGTCGTCCTGCAGCCGCAGATCATTTCGTGTGTTTATCTGACTTACAGTGACAAACCTCTGACCTCACGCTGCGGCAGGGGAGTCGAGCAAATAATGAACCTTGGCAGGCGGCGATCAGAGGCAGACGTGAGTCATCATCGATCGGACCGGTTAGATTGGAGGGTGAGGATGCAGAGGCAGGACCAGGGAGGATGTGAGGGGTTAAACTTAATGTTTTCCGCTCGATGCCGAGGTTGATGTGCGTCTCCACAATCAACAGAAATCAAATTAAGTCACTTTAGAAAGAAAATCACTGAAGCAGCCGTGTGATGTTCCTTCACGAGCGCAGCTGACAGTTTGCTGTAAACCACAGAACGTTCACAACAACGTTCACAACAACGTTCACAACAGCGTTCACAACAGCGTTCTCAGACTCCAGGTCCGGAAAGTGAAGCCAACGTGGTCGTGCCTGAAACCTGTATTCTCTCAAATGACCAGCAGAGGGCGACTCCACTGGTTGTTTCTGTGGAAGTCTATGAGAAAGTGACTTCACTTCTAACTTGATCCGTAGCGTCAGTAAACATTTCGTCTGCTTTAGCGATACGGTCGCAGGTGTAGGTGGGTGTGTCCACGAGCTCTCAGTCAGGCTCCACCCCCCCCCCCCCCCCCGCTCCTCCTAATATGGTTGAATCTCGGTCATCAGATGATAGAAGAAGACAAACTCTCCCAAAATGGAAAAAGTTTCACCTCAAGTATGTTCTGGACGTGAGTCAAGGGACTTCCTGTCTCTGATTACACAACTGTGGACTGACAGAAGGAGGTTGTATTTAAATATATGTATAATGAACAGAATGTTTAAATCATCGAGCCAATTTCACGCCTGCACAGTCGAACGGCAACTGAGATTTATGTCGGAGCTCCGCCTGCCAACGCTCATCCCTCACAGACAAGCGCCTCCTCCTTCCTGTGGGGCTCGGTGGCGGCGTGAAGGAGGCGGGTGGAGGTTAATGGAGCCACTGCACTGAGATAAAGTGATGCTGAGGCCGAGCTCGTCTTCTCACGGGTCACCTCCCTCTGGACGCCGGCCGTGACCTCAGCTCTCCGAAGTGTCGCTCTGTGCAGCTTTCAGGCAATAAGACTGAAACACGAGCAGCTCTCCAGACAAACGCCGTCGTCTAATCTCTGCTCTGACTCACAGTCGTGACGCTGTTTCACCAAACCTGCAGCAGAAGGTCGAGATTTGTTTCCTCCACCGAGGAAGTTGTGTTTTACTGTGTTTGTCCGTTTACAGGATCTTCACAAAACCTCCTGGACAGATTTCCATGAAACTTCGTAAACTGTCTTTATCCACGTTTGTTTTTAAAGTTTAAATGCTGCTCACGTCTCTTCTGCTTTTTCAACGCAAAGAATTCACAACAAAACAAGACAATAAAGCTGAAACATATTTATCGATCGGTGGTCGACCGGTTGTTAAATCAGCTCCAGCTCTCGTAGTAACTGCAGCTCAATAACTGCTTGTCCCTGACTGATGCTTTATTATTAGTCCAAAACATACCGAAGCTGTGACGCTAAAACAAACAAGCTGGATCTACCGCAGCTGCAGAAAACACTTACTCAGTCCATGTGATTATAGATCATCAGTCACACTCGTGGAAAAGAGTCAAACAAACAGTGAAGAGAAGAAGAAAAACGTCCGAAGATCATTTACTTTAGAGAAAAAGTGTTTTTTTTCAATACTTTAACATTTAGTTCACATTCTGTGATTCTCCCGTCTCGTTTCATAAAGTTTTTATTTCATGTTTCATCGGTTTTGTTTGTTTCACAGATTTAAAAACTTGTATCTGAAATGAAGCTGCTGATCAGACGCAGCTGTTCTGACCTCTAGTGGACCTGAGCTGTAATTACAAGCCTTAACTTGACCCAAACCCAACCTTGACTTCAAGTCATTGTGATCTTATCACACAGAAAACTTTGGTTGCATTTAAAAACTTTCTCATCCACATTTGCTGCCAAAATAAAATAAGTTTCATCAAGAGAAACCGAACATGTCCTGACTCCTCAGGACTCTGGTGTCTCCTCTCAGAGTCAGACTGGGACAGAGCAACTCGTCCTGTGGGTTCAACATCGATTCTGTGGCTTGTGATCCGGACCTTTGACAGAATCGTGCACATAGAAATATTGATTGTGTAACTGACCCCCCCCCCCCCTCGATGAATCGTGCTGTGGCCTGAGGCCGTGAATAAATCGCTTGTGTTGCTGTGTCACGCACTTGTGTTGAACTGGGTGAACACACTGACACACATCAGGACACGCAGAGACTGATCTGCTGCTGAGACCCTCACAGCTGAGAGGACGAGGTGTGATAACGTCTGTCTCACCCGCAGACGTCAGGACACCTCCAGCTGTTTCTCACTCCACATCTGTCCCAGGTCCCGTGCGGCCTCCTCGCCGAGTCGATGCAGCGTTGATACCCAAGGACAGGAAAGTCGGAATCAAAGTGGTAGTCATGGAAACAACCCAGGCCTGTTTCCACCCACCGATCGATGAAGTTCTGTGTGTGACCCCCCGTCCCACATTCAGACACACACACACACACACACACACCTCCTCCCTCCCGGTCCTCCACAGTCGAGCGGACAGAGGCAGAGACCAGACGAGGACGGACAGAAGAAGAAGAAGAAGACAGAGAGAAGATGGTGAAACTCCTGGTTCAGCTGTTCCTGAGTCTGTGTCTGCAGGAGGCTGCTGCTGCTGCAGGTGAGTTAGAGACGGATCGTCTGGAGAAATCTGATCTGAGCAGAGAATCATGTGAATCTGTGACTTGGATGATGCTGAACTGTGAAAGAGTCTTGACGTGAATCTCAAACTCGTGTGGACGGATTTCTCCTCATAGAACTAAATGTGTCACTGTTTGTTTCGCTCATTTGTTTTTCTAAAAGTTTTCTTCGGCCAAATAAAAAGAATATGTATGACAGTGAACACGTTTGTAGAATTGGGGTTAGTAGTTAAATATTTGAAAACATTGTACATTACCTCAAATATCTCACTCAAGTTTTAAACTAATTTAACTAACTGTGCAGTGTAACTTTCTATCTGGGCAATTTTAATTGTTTAAAATGTATTTTACTTCTTTTTTGTTTCAGAGTTCTCAACACACCGTAGCTGCAGGTTGATTTCAGTGATGTCATAGTTTTAAATGAGGTATATGTACAGAAGAGTTTTAAAAAGATGAAATATTCATCAGATTTTTACAGATTAATTTAAAGTCTCTCTGTGATTCAGATGTAAAAGTTGCTCTCACTTGTGGTTAAAATTATTAAATAACTCTTTCTTCTTCTTAATATTATTAATTTCTAAACTTCATTCTCTCGAATTTTCAGATCTTTGTATTTTATTAAATATCAATCCAAAGTATTCTTCTTCTCTCTTGTCTGACATTTAAACTTTTTCATATTTGACTGATTCTTTAATAAGTTTCTTTTCGCTCGTCCACAACATTCACACCAACATGAAACAAACTCGTCTCCACGGTGACGAGAAAGTTTGATCATCAACTCTCAACAACAGTTTCAGGAAACAGGAAGTTTCAAATATTAATCAAGAATCAGAAAGAGGAACAAAACTTTGGTGAATCAAGAAACAACTAGTCTACTGTGTGTGTGTGTGTGTGTGTGTGTGTGTGTGTGTGCTACAACTGTTTTAATTAAACGTGACCCACAATCCCTCATTATCCAGACGCACCAGAGCATCTGGACGGATCAATGACACGTATAGATCCGAACAACACTGACCCACAATCTGCCCTAAAAACAAACTCGTTCCTGAAAGAAACTGAACCTTTGATTTGAAATCGTCTTTCACAAACTCTCCTTTGTCGAATGTCGTCTTCAGAGAAACACACGTGCTCCTTCACCCTCTGTCTTCCACCAGGGATGCTGAAAGTAGACGTGGCCCCGGACGGAGGCGCCAGCGGCGGGGACACCATCAGCCACTCCCTGACCCTGGTGCAGCGTCTGGAGGCCCTGCTGCTCCAGGGGAACGGCAGCGACGTGTCCCTGCGGGTGGAGACGCCGAGCGGAGACGAGGTGAAGATGATCCAGGCTCACTCTCTGGTGCTCTCCCTGCAGAGCCCCGCGTTCGAGGAGATGCTGCTGAGCCGCAACAGCAGCACGCTGGTCCTGAAGGAGAACGCCGACTGTGCCGCGGTGTTCGACAAGTTCATCAGGTGAGAGGTCACGTCTTCGTCCCCGGAGGTCGACCCTCTGCTCCACGCGGAGTTATCACGCCCTCCAGTGGGATCAGCTGTAACTGCAGAGCCGCAAACAATCGATGACGAGTCCTGAACCAAGCAGAGCAGTCGATGAAGCTCCTGTGGTGCAGACGTCCTGGAGCCTCGGCACAGATCAATGATTAAATCCATTTCATCTCAAACGCTGATGAGTTTGATCTGAACCTGAACTCCAGCTGCGGAAAACTAATTCAATCTAAATAAAAGAGCGGTTTTACTTTTAGCCTCTTTCAGCTTGTTTTGGTTTTAGGGCCGAGCGGTCGCTGAGCAGCTGAAGAGCCAGATGATGTTTTCAGAGCACGACAGAGACAAAGCACAGATTTAGATTCACTCCCGTGGGTTTGAATGTCGCCTCGTGTCGGACATCATCATTTTGATATGAGAAGGTTTATTACAGTTGTGTTTTCCAGCCTGTTGTGAGGTTACTCTGCCCCCAAGTGGGCAAAAAACAAACTGCAGCACTTTTAAAACCAGTCTAACAGGAGCGGGTAGAACATTTAGCTCCATCAAGTAGAACCCGACCGGTTCTGAAGGGTTCCTCCAGGTTCCTCCGGGTTCAGGCAAACATTTTTATGTGATATTCAGGTTTGAGTTTGGTCAACTTGATTTTTCACACTGCTCTTGCTCTCGTCGGTGAAAACATCTGGCTCACGTTGGGTTCAGACACTCGACCGCCAAGGCCCAACAAATATGAAACCACATTAAAATCTGCTGGATCTGTCGTTGAGTTCTGTTTGTTCATCAGGGTCCATGAGCGATTATCCACTCAGTCTGTTTTTACTGTGTTTCCATGTGACAGGAAGTCGGTTTGACTGGTTGCCGCATGTCGTGCTTCTCTCTCCGTGCAGGTATCTGTATTGTGGAGAACTTTCCCTGCGTCTGGACCAGGCCACGCCGCTGCACAAGCTGGCCTCAAAATACCAGGTGCTGAGTCTCCAACAGGGCGTCACCCAGTACATGACCCAGAACCTGGCCCGGGAGTCCCCGTCAGGCCACGTGGCCGGCTGGTACGAGTACGCCGTGGTGGCCGGGGACGTGACCCTGCGGGACAGCTGCCTCCAGTATCTGGCCTGGAACCTGTCGTCGGTGCTGCAGAGCGGAGAGTGGGTGACCATCAGCAGCCAGCTGCTCATGTCGCTGCTGCAGCGCTCCGACCTCATCCTGCAGAGCGAGATGGAGCTCTTTGCCGCTCTGGAGGCCTGGATCATCCAGAACCAGCCGGACGGTTTGACGGCGGAGAACGCGTTGAGGGCCGTGCGTTACGCCATGATGCCTCCCAAAGAGCTGTTCCGCCTGCAGACCCAGTCCCCGGTCCTGGCCCGCTATCAGGAGTCAGTGCGTGACCTCCTCTACATGTCCTACCAGTTCCACTCGGCCTCGCCGCTGCACATGGCCAAATACTTCGACGTGAACTGCAGCCTCTTCGTGCCCAGGAACTACCTGTCTTCAGTGTGGGGGTCGCCCTGGATCATCAACAACCCGACGCGAGACGACCGCAGCACCAGCTTCCAGACCCAGCTGGGGCCCAGCGGCCACGACACCAGCAAGCGGGTGACGTGGAACGCCTTGTTCTCCCCTCGCTGGTTACCCCTCAGCATGAGGCCAATGTACACGGACACGGGCGCCATGCAGCCGACACGCGTGGAGGGAGGGCGCCCTCGCATCATCATCACCCCTGCCACGTCCAGCGCGGACTTCGCCGGGGTGAACTTCCAGAAGACGGTGCTGGTGATGGCTCGGCAGCAGGGGAAGGTGATGGTGAGACACGTCTACAACTTCCACCAGAGCACGGAGGAGAACGGGGATTTCTTGGCGGAGGCCGACCTTTACCGCCGGACGTCTGAGTACCTCATCGACAGCTCGCTCTTTCTCCACATTGTGGTGAAGCCACTTTACCAAACCCTCATAACCACAAAGAACTGAGCCTCTTCCTCCCTCCCTCCCCCCGGGACCTCCTGACCTCACCCCTCGGAAACCACAGCTCACTCAGAAAACATCACGAGGATCTGAATCCTGCTCGTGTGAGATGTTGGTCTCATACAGAGATTCCTGATCCAGAACATCTGAGTGTAGAATCTGTCTCTGTGAGGATGAGGCTGAAAATAGTCCCGAACAAATCTACAGTTTCCTCCTGTTTGTCACTTTCTCCAGAAACTACTCATCTGTTTTTTATCACATTAGATATTTGTGAGCAACTTTTAAAGATTCAGAAACTTTGAGAAACAGTTGGTTTTGGTCTTTTCCTGTGATTTGTGGATTTGTTGACATCAGCCTCGTCCTTGATTCTTTCTGTTCCCGTCACTCGTTCTTTGTGTTTAGTTTGATTTGTAGGTTTTTTTTATATATATCGGTGCTAATACGCCCCATTTACAGCGAAGGGGTCACGTTCTGTCTGAGCCCAGTAAAAAGTGATTCAGTGAGTTCAGAGGAATTCATATAATCTTTGTTTCAACAGCAGTTATCAACATTTTATTCGCTGAAATATCGTCATCACATCAACAGTTTTATAAAACATCTCGAAACGTACTCTGATTTTTGATCTGGGAATCACACCGTCATTTATTTCTGGGCAGGTTTTCGCTCGTTCCTCTTCATAATTTATTCACGTAACCACAGTAGACGTGAGAACACGTTGTTAGTTCCTTGTTGTGTTTGATGAGTAGAGTCACTGTCGCATTAATCAACTGATAATAAAGATTTTTACTAAAGTTTTGAAACTAAACTGAACTGTGTGACTTCATTACTTCTACATTAAGATTCCTCTCAGTGTGTTAAAATATACATTTGTGTACATTTACTCAAGTACTGTAGTTCTTTATTACTTAGTTTATGATTTTTCTTAAAAGATGTAGTTTCTCTATAAATTAATAAATGACATGTTTACGTTTAATCAGCTTGTAAACACAGATAAATAAACTTCCTACTTATCTCTGAATACATTGTTTACTTTGCTCCGTGTTGTTTGAACCAAATATATAAGTGATGATAAATACAACACAAATACTAACACGTGTATTTATACACGTGTACAAACAGTAAATCGAGCAGAAACACGTTTGTATTGATATTATATTTTATATTTATTCGACGACCTATCGAAAACAACACACACGGGCAGGACTGCGTTTCCCGTGGTGCTTTGCGCGGGGAGCAGGAAGCGCTGGGTCTCGCAGGGACTCGCGCTGATCCAAGTTAGGAGCCGAGAGCCGCAGGTCCGGGCCCATCATGTAACTGCTGCGGAACATTTGCACAATTACGCCTTTTCGCGACGCCTGCGGAGCGCGTGCAATTGAACCCTCGCTCCGTGCACGGACGCGCACGCCCCGGACGCACCAGGGCTCCAGGTGCATGAAGATCGAGGCTCGATTTCTGCATCTTTGTTGCACAACGAGCCGCCGAAGCTCCAGAGCGATGGAGGGAGGGAGCGAGAAGGAAGGCAAAGTCTTTTGTGCCTCCCCTCCCCCTCATCAAAGCAGAGGGGAAATGTCTCAGCCGAAGGGAGGTAAGAATATGACACGGATCCGTGCACACGCACCCACACGCAATCACGGCTGCACGGGCTGCAACATGCACGGCTGCAGCTCGTGCTCGGCCGGTGCATGTTGAAGTTACACGGTTTTCAAGGGTCAGCTGCATTTCCTGTTTCAGATCTTCCCCTTTGCACAGTTCCTGGTGAGGCGATGCTGCGCGTGCGTGCACTCGCGCCGCCGCTGCACACACACACACGCATGGTGCCTCCACCAGTCACAAGATTGACGTGCACGCTCTTTACGATCAACTCTGCACGAGTTGATGCACAGCGCGTGCACGCCTCTGAAGGTAAAGGATGAGAGCCGTGTGGCGTGCACGGCTGCAGATGTGCGTGGTTTTGGTGCAGGGGGTCGACGTGTTGTGTTGTGTTGTTATGTGTTGTGTTGTGATGTGTTGTGTTGTGTTGTGTTGTGTTCTGATGTGTTGTGTTGTTTTGTGATATGTTGTGTTCTGTTGTGTTGTGATGTGATGTGTTGTGTTGTGTTGAGATGTGATATGTTCTGTTGTGTTGTGATGTGTTATGTTGTGTTGTGATGTTTTATGTTGTGTTGTGATGTGTTATGATGTGTTGTTTTGTGATATGTTGTGTTCTGTTGTGTTCTGTTGTGTTGTGTTGTGTTATGATGTGTTGTGTTGTGTTGTGTTGTGTTGAGATGTGATATGTTCTGATGTGTTGTGTTGTGTTGTGTTGTGATGTGATATGCTCTGTTGTGTTGTGTTGTGTTGAGATGTGATATGTTCTGATGTGTTGTGTTGTGTTCTGTTGTGTTATGTTGTGTTGTGTTGTGTTGTGATGTGTTCTGTTGTGTTGTGATGTGTTGTGTTCTGTTGTGTTGTGTTGTGTTGAGATGTGATATGTTCTGATGTGTTGTGTTGTGTTGTGTTGTGTTGTGTTCTGTTGTGTTATGTTGTGTTGTGTTGTGTTGTGATGTGTTCTGTTGTGTTGTGTTCTGTTGTGTTGTGATGTGTTGTGTTGTGATGTGTTCTGTTGTGATGTGTTGTGTTATGTTGTGTTGTGTTGTTTTGTGATATGTTGTGTTGTGTTGTTTTGTGATGTGTTGTGTTGTGATGTGATGTGTTGTGTTGTTTTGTGATATGTTCTGTTGTGTTGTGTTGTGTTATGATGTGTTATGTTGTGTTGTGTTGTGTTGTGATGTGTTCTGTTGTGATGTGTTCTGTTGTGATGTGTTGTGTTATGTTGTGTTGTGATGTGTTATGTTGTGTTGTGTTGTGTTGTGATGTGTTCTGTTGTGATGTGTTCTGTTGTGTTGTGTTGTGTTGTGATGTGTTGTGATGTGTTATGATGTGTTGTGTTGTGATGTGTTCTGTTGTGTTGTGATGTGTTATGTTGTGTTGTGTTGTGTTGAGATGTGTTGACCTGCAGCTGTCAGCGCTCAGGTCTGTTTGCTTCATGGGACTCAAACTGAAAATCTAATTATAGACTGAGCTGAGAGCTTTAAGGTGGTGAGTTCAGAGGCAGGGGCTTCTCTGGGATTTCACACAAGTGTCCGCTCTGTGCAGGACGTGGACACAGCGTCTGTGCATTGATAGAAACATAGGAACATAAAATCTAAAAGCACCAGAAAAAGGATTGTGCAATATGCACGATGGATATTTACTGTATATGCAGAAGGGACGAGAGAAAGTAAAGAAGAAGGAAACACGTCAGTTTGACGACACAAAGTCACAACACACGCAAATACACAAACTGCACGTTCATCACTTCTTTAGGTCCCGAGGAAACATTTCATGGTGTTTGGCCTCAGTACGTTCCAGTCTAACTGTCACAGGTGAGGACATGATGCAGGACATGATGCAGGACATGATACAGGACATTATACAGGACATGATACAGGACACGATGCAGGACATGATGCAGGACATTATACAGGACATGATACAGGACATGATGCAGGACACGATGCAGGACATTATACAGGACATTATACAGGACATGATACAGGACATGATGCAGGACATGATGCAGGACATGATGCAGGACATGATGCAGGACATGATGCAGGACATGATGCAGGACATTATACAGGACATTATACAGGACACGATGCAGGACATGATGCAGGACACGATGCAGGACATGATGCAGGACATGATGCAGGACATGATGCAGGACATGATACAGGACATGATGCAGGACATGATGCAGGACATGATGCAGGACATGATGCAGCTCCTTGTTGACGAGCTGCTGTCGGGGATAAATCAGTGTCTGTGATGTTTTGGTCCTGGTGACTCGCTGCCTCCTGTCAGAGGGAAGAGTTCACGTCCAGGGTTTGAGGCGTCAGAGTCCAGGTTGCAGCCGATCACTGTCTCTGTGGAGTGAACGATGCGGTGGAGGAGGAGAGCATGGACTCGTGGGCCATCGTAGGCTGTGGCAGGTCGAACTTCTGACGCTGCTGCAGGAAGTGCATCTTCTGCCGCCTCCTCTGGTGAATGTGTGCTTTGTGTGACCTGAACCTCAGTGTTCAGAAATCTGTTGAATGTCGATGTACCTGAATCTGACTCCGGCTGACACACGGTGTCAGAAGACGACGATTCGAAGACGTGCAGACAAAGGAACCGGAGCTACGATGATCGACCCATCGACCAGTTGATCAGTCGACAGATTCAGTCAAAGATTTCAAGCGTTTGCTGCTGAAAGCTTCAAACATGATGATGTAATGATTCTCTTGGTCGTATCTGGCGCTGCATCAAAATTGGATATTTTGGGATTTGGAGTTTTGGCCAAAACAAAACCGGCAACATGAATTCATCACCATGGACTTTTCATTATGTTCTAATTGAAATGAAAGTAATCATGAGTTGCAGCCGTGATGAGGTTGACGTGTGAAGCTGTGACACTGAGGTCGGGGTGTTCGTGACGTACACGACCGGCTACAGGTCGTTCAAGATGTTTCAAAGCTTTTGACTCGTTTTAGACCAAAGGTGTCGACGTTCAGCTACGACTCACGAACTCAACACTTCCCCTCACGATCGTCACGTCTCTGTTTGCAGAGCGTGACACAGATTTCTGATCTAAATGCAGCCAAACTAACCAGAGCTACAGTCAATCCACAGAAAATCAACCAGCAGCCATAGTTACAACTGACATTAACATGTGCAGCTTCAAGCTCAGGGAAGCTGGCGTGTCACACTTTGACCTGAACTCCAACGACAGGAGCGGAGGAGGAAACGTCGCTGCAGCCTCAGAGCCTCGGATCATCAGAGAAGGCAGGAGGACAAAATACAGCTGCAGCGAAGTGAGAGCAGCTCGAGCGGTTTTCCTCCCTCCTCTGTGTTTTCCAAGAAGTCCAGAGTGAGAGTGCTTCATTGCACAACATGCAAAACACACACACGTGTACATGCACACTGTGTACAGGACATGAACAGGTAGAGAGAGAGAGAGAGAGAGAGATGGTCAGATCCTGTTTATGTGGAACAGTCGGTCGTCCTCCAGAGAGAAGCTGTCTGTCGGTGTTGTTGTAAATGAATGAGTCTGTTTCCTGAGAGAGTTTCTGTCTTTGATTCGTTGATTCTGCAGAAAACATTCGATTCATCGATTCTTCATTTTTATCAAGTTTCTGCAAATCGGAACAAAATCTGTCACATTTAGGTGAAATAAATAAAAGTGTGAATCTTCAGTGAGAGAAAAACTAAAAGAGTCGATTAATCAATCACATTGACTTCAAACTGAAATCTGATCTGATTGTTGGTTTCTCTCCTTACTGTCAATATTCTTCTTGTATTTTTGTATTTGATGTATTTTTGCACTTTGGTGCTGAATACGCTTCGTTGTCTTTCGCCTGGAAGACGTCACTTTGGAGAATTGTGATATTTTGCTAAATTTTTCTGATTCTTGATTATTAAAAACAATCGACAGACGGGTTCAGTCAATCTTTAGCTGCACGGATCGTTCAGCCTCAAACGTGGTGAAGAGAAACATGCACGTCACTGAGTTTATGAAACTCACGTATTCTAAACCACGTTGTAGAATTGACCTTGTTTAGTTTGTTTAAGGTTCCTCCTCCGCCTCGCTTGTTATCGCTCAGTGTTTCAGCTTTTTATCTACCGTAAAACATCGACCTACTTCTCTGATTGGTTCTGTGTTTTGAAGTGAACACAACAGTTCAGTCTGAGGCAGCTAACAGATGACTCAGCTTTGTTGTTGTAGCGACGTGAGTGTCGGGCTGTTGTGTTTCCACGCTGTGAATCATGAACAGGGATCAGCTGATGAACACATATTTCAGATATTTCCTCTGAGGGCTTGGTGGAGACTGAAACAGAGCAAATAGGAGAGAGAGGGCTTGTATTGACAGAGTGGACTGAAACATTTGCTCTGCATGTGTGGAGATAATCGATCACTGTCCCCGGACTATAGAGAAATCAGTGAATGCAAATGTCAAAGAAATTCATTTCTTAAATGTTCAAAGTGTTTTTCTGTGACAGTTTGTGATGAGTTGTGTAACAGACTCACTTCGGAACGAGCTGCTGAGGTTTGTCTCTGACTTGCAGCTCGGCCCAGATGCAGCACAGAATTGTTGTATAACCTCTAACTGCTGAAGGAAATGAGTACAAATCTGCAAAAGCTAAAGAAAGCATCACGTCCTTGTGCTTTATGAAAACCGTGCCAGGCTGAGCTCAGTCGCTTCATCCTGCAGCCGGTTTCCTTCTATTTTCATATCGTCTGGCACAGAAACACGTCGAGTCCTGCGTCCTCTCCTCTGTGTGGCCCCCGGACTCTTTCTGCCCTCGCCATTGTTCGCCGGGCCGAGCCGAGGGGCCGTGGCGTGCCGGGCTGGACGATGGCAGAGTGACAGCGGCCCTCCCAGCTCGTGTCCCCCTGCGGCCTCGTCCGGCCCTCGCTCTCCTGCACAAATGTCCCGTTTGTCATGCAAATGGAGGCTGCGTGTTCAGCCGCACCGATTCTAGATCTGCTGTTTGGACGAGCTGATTGTTGGACGGACAGTCGCTGTTTTTTGCTGCAATAACAGTAGAATTGTTCAGAGCTTTGTTCAGAGGATCCACCAACTGTACTTCTCTTTTCGGGGGGGGGGGGTGGACTGAGCTTGCAGCTACTTCTCTGGTGGAACCATGAGACGACGACACTGACCTTTAACTGAAGCATGTTTGTTTGTTTCTGTTTATTTTTGCAAAATTTAGAATTATTTAGAAAAATGCACATGAAGAAGAATTAAAATTGACTTTGATCAGTTTGCTTGTTCCTGGAGGGAAATTAAATGAAGTCTCATGGACTGAAGTCATTTTCCTGCAAAGACAGACAGACACACAGAGACACACAGAGACACACAGAGACAGACAGACACACAGAGACAGACAGAGACAGACAGACACACAGACAGACACACAGAGACAGACAGAGACACACAGAGACAGACAGACACACAGAGACAGACAGACAGACAGACACACAGACAGACACACAGAGACAGACAGAGACACACAGAGACAGACAGAGACAGACAGACACACAGAGACAGACAGACACACAGACAGACAGACACAGACAGACACAGACAGACAGACGGACACACACAGACAGACATGAGTTCTCAGTCACAGCTGAGGTGAGCGTGTTGTGTTTATGAGACGTTCTGTGTCTGATGGTTCGACTGTGATTCAGTTGAAACTGTTGGAACCTCCTGTGACATCAGGTGACCTGTCCATGTTTTACCTGCCACAGTGTCCTTGAGCAAGACACTGAACCCTGATGCCTGTGCAGTGTTCAGGTGAATGTGTGGAACTGAACAGGCCTGTGAATAAACAGGTTGTTGAAGATCTCAAACTTGTTTAAAGAAAAGAAGCTGCAGCTATGACACAATCATCACACGCTCTTCCCCTGAGAGATATTTCATCAGGCCTGTCTCGCTCGGTTTGTTTGGGCCTTCGTGCTCGTGTGTCGTGCAGTCGAGGCCTCGGGCGTTTGTCCTGGACTCGGTGGAAGCAGCGTTCTCGCTCCTGAGGTTGACACCTCGACGCTCTCCTCTTTCCTCGAGTATCATTTAAGTCGAGCCGAGTGCACAGGAAGTGAAGTGCGAGCTGCTGACGACACGATTTCCAAAAGAGCGTCCAACAGCTGTAACCTGGAGGAGCTGCCATCTTTGGAAGTGTAGAGTGTCTCACGACCTGCCAGAGCGGTCGGAGGGCGGCAAAGAGCCCAGGGTTATTTTCAAATGCCACCCCCCACCCCCACCCCCCTCTGTGCAGCTCAATGTCTCTTCCTGTTCCTCCTCGTTGCTGTTCACCGCCTCCCTCGCTCTGCGATTGATCTGTCTTCCTCTGACGCTGTGGAATTCCATTGAGGAACATTTGGGATTGTTTGAATTCCAGGGGAGTGCATGTGTGGGTTAACGTCAGCGGGCCTCACACTGAGGCTGTGTGCACGCTCTGTTTCTGCAAACCTTCCTGCCCTGTCAGCATTATGTCTCCTCACAGGCCGACACGCATGACGAGGCCGATCGAATGCTCACATCGGCTGAAAACTGGGAGCATTGTCATCCTCGGCTGTTCTCGTCTCGGTCGCTTCTTGAGAAACTGATTGTTGCAGCAGAGCCGATCACTGTCCTTGTTGTTGCAGGTTTCAGAGAGAACAAGGAGTGTCCCGGCTCAGACGCCCGTCTCCTGTGGCCTCTCCTCTGGCATTGCACTGCATTCTTCTGCTCATGTGCTGCAAATCACTGGGAATATGTGCTGCTGTTAATGAAGCCACAGTGAGCGAGCTGCGTGCTGAGCTCAGCAGGAAGAAAGGAGGCAATTGTCTATTTGGGTTATGCAACAAAATGTGGAGAAAGTCAGAGATGGGATATTTTTATATCTCTCATGATGAGAGACGACATGATGAGTTGTTCCTTCACTTCCAGGCATGTTCTGTCCACAGACTGTAAATAAAGATGGACGACACATGCAAACAAGGCACAAGTATCCTGTCCACAGGGGGCGCTGTCTTGCACCTTGGATGTCCTTATTGTGTCGTTAAATCTGGAGCCACAGTTGAATTCACTTGATCCGACTTTTATTTTGATCTGCACCAAATTACACATAAAAATCTGTCACCTAAACACGTCTGATCCAGAACGTCTGCTCTGACCAATAAAGGAAAATGTCTCATGATTGTAAAGAAAGATTTTTACGTAACAAACAAACACGGAGCCGATTTAAATTAAAAATCCTCCAAAAACCAAAAGATGTAGAATTTTTCTACGACGAAGGGAAACAAGAAAATATTCACACACACACAAGATTCAATGATCTGAATATTTCCTCCATCGATGTCTCGTGATAAAACAACAAGCTTCATCCTGCAGCCACAGAAGTCACATGATCCACGTCTCCTCTGACACCTCCACCTCCTCTTACTCCTCCTCTGTTGGCTCCTCTCGGGCCAACATAAGGCTGCATCATATTTATCCTCGGTCACGTTGCTGTCATGGAAGATTTGATCGTATTTACAAAAAGCCAATTGAAGCAAATTATCAGTTCTCTTAAAATGAGATGTTCCGTCCATTGTTGGGAAACAGTTTGTTTTCCCGTTGACATATAAAACTTCCACGTTTTAACAGTGTCGTTACAACTGCTGCATCTCCACCACAACAACCTGCAGCAGACATCACACACATCGTGTGTGTGTGTGTTATATATATATATAATTGAGTGATTTTGTCTCTGTTCATCAGGAACCTGTGGTGACTCCTGGTTGTGTTTTCAGCCTCACTTTGGTTTTTTAAATACACAGAATTTATTTAGGTTTGTTGGTCGGTTGTGGTTTGGATCTGGAACGTGAGTGTGAAGCTCTGCAGGTGTTTCAGAGGCAAGAAAAAACTTCCTCTGTGTTAATTATTCGGAACATAATGTTTCAGTGAACTCTGCCCACGATGAAAGTTATCATGATGTCACTGTGACGGTAGAAAATGACGTCATTCAGCAACGTAAAGAATAAAGTTTCCAACCTACACCCGTCAGCCTGGGCCGCTCTGACTGTGGCATCGAACGTCTTCCTTTTCGTTTCATCCGTGTCGTCAGTGGTTTAATTAGTTCGAATAAAGTTTTGTCTGGTACATGGAGCGTGTGCAGGGCGTGAATCCCGGCTGTGAAGTCACAGGTTGTTGAGTTCCTCTGTTGTTCTCAGGTCAGCGATGCAGGAACAAGCAGAACGTGTTCCCGTAGGAGAAGAACCGAGTTTCACTTCAGACTCCAACAACTCGCTGCAGGTGTTTGCTCTCATCGTCTCAGTGTGTCGTCGTGGAGCTGTTCGCCGAGCGCTGGTTTCCAGTTACTATTGTTGTGTGTCTGTGTGTGTGTCTGTGTGTGTGTCTGTCTGTGTGTGTGTGTGTCTGTCTGTCTGTGTGTGTGTGTGTCTGTCTGTGTGTGTGTGTGTGTAGGAGGTGCTCAAAGTGACATTTAGCTGCAACAAAGCCTTTTAGAAAAGTGTCGACCAGGAGCCAAGAGGCCACCAGCAGAGTCACACCCTGCACTGTTTGAACAAACCAGGACACACTGGGGAGGGAGGGAGAGAGAGAGGGAGAGAGAGAGTGTGTGTGTGTGTGTGTGCACACACCCTCAGGACAGCTTTTTGAATTTGAATTTTCTCTCATGACATGTGAGAGATTCCAGTTCTTCCTCTGCAGCCGCACCTTCACTTTTACTTTAAATGGTGCGTTATGACATCAGCAGGCCATGCACACACACACACACACACACACACACACACACACACACACACACACACACACACACTCACACACACACACTCACACACACTCACACATACACGGCCATGCACACACACACACACACACACACTCTCACACACACTCTCACACACTCACACTCACACACTCTCTCACACACACTCACACACACACACACAAACACACACTCTCTCACACACACTCACTCACACACACACACTCACACACTCTCACACTCTCTCACACACACTCACACACACTCACTCACACACACTCTCTCACACACACACTCTCTCACACACACTCACACTCACTCACACACACACACTCACACACTCTCACACACTCACACACACACACTCACACACTCTCACACACTCACACACACACTCACACACTCTCACACTCTCTCACACACACTCACACACACTCACTCACACACACTCTCTCACACACACACACACTCACACACTCTCACACTCACTCACACACACACACTCACACACTCTCACACACTCACACACACACTCTCACACTCTCTCACACTCACTCACACACACACACACACTCTCACACACTCAGAGAGGAAAGGAACATACGTTCCTCCGGTCTGTGTTTCTGGTTCAGCTGCTGCAGCGTTCAGCCGGTCGGAGGAGGTTTGAGCCAGATGCTGTCGGTTGGCATGGCAACCACACACACATATACACACGCACGGTCCCGACCTCAGGAACTGTGACGCCTCTTCAACGAGATGTTTAACCCACAGTGCTGCACCTACACATGGAGCGAGCACACCTGGGCTGCCAGACCTCCTCCTGCTCCTCCTCCTCATCCTCCTCCTCCTCCTCCTCCTCCTCCTCCTCCTCCTCCTCCTCCTCCTCCTCGTTGTCCTCGTCTTCTTCATCTTCTTCCTCCGACTCCCTGCGGCTGCGACACTCAGACAGGATCTGGAGTCACTTGCTGCATCCGACCGTGAGTGCTGCTGGTGACAGGAAGCAGCGGTTGCTATATCAACAGGAAGCGTGAGGATGCAGACTGGGTGTAACTTGGGAAGCGTCAGAGCGACGGCCGCAGGACGTTTGACTCGTTCTGCTTCAGTGGGAGTTCGTCAGTGGCCGTCGGCTGTTGTGAGCCGAGAATCATCGTCTCATTGTAAATCTTTCTGTGGTGTAGATTCTCAGATCGTAGCTGTGGATTCAGGTGATGAGGTTTAAAGATGCTGCAGCTGCCGGAGAGAAACAGGTCGACCAGGACGATCAGCTGATCAGCTGTGATCGCTCATCCGTTGAAGTTTATGAGTTATGAGTCCAAGTTTTCTGTAGTCAGAGTTTTCAATCCTCAGAGTTTTCAATCCTCAGAGTTTTCTAACGATGTGTGTTTGTGTTTTTTCAGGAAAGAGGAAGCCGGTGCTCAAGCTCTCCAAGGAGGTGTTTGAGCAGCCTACTCCTGCTGCAGTGTAAGTCTCATGTTTACTCTTCATCAGAGATCATTTCTCTCCTGTTCCTCCTGTTGCCTCATAGAGTTGATTTAAAAAGCTTAAGATCATCTGTTATGTTCCTGTTACAGTCTCAGAGCGGCTGCAGCAGTTTCTCCTCGGTGTCGTAACATAAACCTGAGTTAATGTTGTTATATCACATCCCGACACGATGAGACCTGCAGGATTATGTTTTGTTCCTGGAGTCTGACTCTTGTTGACGTGAAGCTGAGCTGCAGAAAAACCAAACTAACTTCATGTGAAGTCAGAGTCACAGTGTTGGATCACACATATTCATTTTATTTATTATAATAAATAAAGTTATTTATCATTTTGCATTAGATTATATTTATTATCAAATTATTATTATAATACTTTTTTTGTAATTTTTGCATTTCATTTTTTAAAAATTAATTTGTTTTTAATATTTGATCAATTATATTGCATTTTATTAGTTTTTGTATATATTATAGTTTTCATCCCATAGTTTATTTATTCTTTTTTCTTTTTATTAATCTTTAAAAAGTTATTTACTGTTAATTGACTTTGGTTTTTATTTATTTTCTCGATCATTCTATAAAAAATGACTTGACTCAAGGTTCTTACTGGTTCATCGAGATGTGAGTGGAAGCTCCAACGTGGACTTTATTATTAATGACAATAAATAATCAGAATATACAACTAGATGTACAGAACTTCAAATAAGAACATGAACATATTTTATGTGTAAAAAGTTTATTTTACTTTGTTTTTGAAAACATGTTTTCTGAATATTTTCTTTTTTGTGCATTTATTTTTCTCACAGTAAATTTCATGAACAAGCTCGTCTCCAAGTCGTGTTCTGCAGAGATTTAAAATAAAACGAATGATTTAAATAATAAAAAGTGTTTGTGTGTTTTCAGACCTCCCAGAGATTTGGATTCCAAAGCTTGTGTAACTATCGGAGAGAAGGTACGTCTTCATCTCTGTATCTTCTTCTGACCTTGTTACATAACTCCTCACTGTCTCCGTCCCCGCTCTATATTTTTGGTTGAGTAACGTCCGTCAGTCTCGCTCGGCAGACGTCGGCTTCGTGACGGATCTGTCGGCTGTAAAAATCGCCTCAGTGAACATTACAGCTGAAGTGAAGACTTGTGATTGTGGGGAGGCTGGAATGTCTTTTATTGGCCGACGGGCAGTAAAAATATTGACTTTAAACTCATCAAATAAGTGGAATTTTCCATTGGCAGAGCTGCTGCAGTTTTCTCTGCTCCAGTTGGACTGAAGTCAAAGTGAATGTTTTTTTCTCTCTTTGCTTGAATCACGTAAGAACATAAGATTTTAGGTTTGATGCCGTTTGCAGGAGCCCACAGATCAGAGGTGGTTCTGATGTCCTCTGTGTGTTTTGTGTCTGGGGCAGAACTTCGAGGTGAAGGCGGATGACCTGGAGCAGATCTGCGAGCTCGGCCGAGGAGCGTACGGCGTGGTGGACAAGATGAGGCACGTGCCCAGTGGCCTGATCATGGCGGTCAAGGTGAGAGGAGGAATCTCATCCATCCTGTTTGGTTCCGTTTGTTCGGGCTGGTGTGAAATCGACCGACTGTGTGAGAGGAGACGTGATTTCAGCCTCAAGTCGAGAAATTAAATAAAATCCAGTTCGTCGGCTCAAGCACAGAAAGTGACTGTGGTTCCTCCAGATGTTTCACAGGTAACAGATGTGATCCGGCTGCAGCCGAACCGGTGTCAGCTGCTCCGTCCTGCAGCTCCTCTGCAGTGATGCTGCTGTCGACTGCAACAGATCTGAAGTTCCATCTGAAGTTTGTTCAGACGACTGAGCTCGAACTGCGTCGATAACTTTTATTACAGCTTCAGCTTTGTCGCTTCATTTTCAGATCCTTGAGGCGCAAAGAGATTCTATCGTCATCATCTGACTCCTCATGTCAGCTCTCGACCAAACCAGTCAATGAACTCATGAATGTAAGTTTCACTGTTGAGCCTGAACTTCTGTGTCCTGTCGTCGTCTCTCAGAGGATTCGTGCCACAGTGAACACTCAGGAGCAGAAGAGGCTGCTGATGGACCTGGACATCTCCATGAGGACGGTGGACTGTTTCTACACCGTCACCTTCTACGGAGCCTTGTTCAGAGAGGTAGCAACACGCTAACAACATGGCACATACATGTTTACTGCATGTGAGAGCTGCACGAGTGAAATCCTTCATCATTGGTTCAACTGAAAGAACGAACTGGAGATTAAAATGTGACGACTTCAGGTTGCAGAAGTTGAAACTTTGCTGCTTCTCTTGATTTGATCATATTGAGATCTATGATGTCATCATGTGCTCTAGAAAAGTATAAAGTTGTTTATCCCTGTTTTTTCTGAATCAGTCGATCAGAACTGCAGATTCTTGAATTAATAAAATCATCGTTATCTTCTCATCATGTGTAAACACATCATACGTAGAAAGCTGTTAATGCCGTTTGGATCTGAAACAAAAATATCTTCGTGTTTTTGAGGAGAAACTTTTGACTCACGATAAAAGAAACTGAAAAACAGAGAACTCAAAGTTTTTAGCTGAATTTTCATTTGATTATTTGATAATTTGATCTGTTTTCTTTTATAAATCAAATCAGATTTCAGACGCTGACACGGACGTGAACCCAGATCATCGAACACAATTATAAAACATGAAAATCTGCACAATTTAAATCTTCTGAGCTTCTTTACGGAGAAATGAAATCATGTTATGTAAAAATTGTCTTTTAAAATATTTAAATGTTGTGAAATGTTGCTGCTGTAATTTCTAACTCCGTTGTTGACGTGTATGAAAACGTTCTGCTGCAGTGACCGGACGCTCACGACTAAAACACTTCCTGTGTCCACTGTTTCCAGGGCGACGTGTGGATCTGCATGGAGCTGATGGACACGTCCCTCGACAAGTTCTACAAGCAGGTGATCGAGAAGGGCATGAACATCCCCGAGGACATCCTGGGAAAGATCGCCGTCTCTGTGGGTTCACGCTTAAAAAAAACTAAATTCTGAATCACACACGTCCAGTAAACATCTGCTGCTCGCTCAGTGACGGAGATTTGCTGTTTTACTTTAATGTGTTTTGTTGTTGCAGATAGTTAAAGCTCTGGAGCATCTGCACAGTAATCTGCAGGTCATACACAGAGGTGAGAGCCTTCCTCTGTCCTCTGTCCTCTGTCTTCTGTCTTCTGTCCTCTGTCCGTCTTTAGTTATTTCTCTCGTTGCATCAAATCTCTTGTCTCTCTCTCTGTAGACGTGAAGCCGTCCAACGTGCTGATCAACACTCAGGGTCAGGTGAAGATGTGCGACTTCGGCATCAGCGGCTACCTGGTCGACTCCGTGGCTAAAACCATGGACGCCGGCTGCAAACCCTACATGGCGGTAAGATGATGTCATTTATTTAAGTTGTTTAATAAGTTGCAGCAGTTTAACCTTGAAAAATGAAAAAAACCTTGTAGTGAGATAAAATCTCTGTGATTCAACTGAACAAACTTGATCTGTAACTCGTCAGTAGATGAGTGAACAGATTCACTTCTGCTCTCTCGTCAGTTTCCAAACATTCAACGAGCTCAGTTACATTTTAACTCCGTCTGCTCGGCTGCTGATTGGCTGACTGGGTTTTAGGGCCGGGTTAGTGCTCAGGGACGATGTGTGTGTGTGTGTGTGTGTAGGAGAGAGGATGGCGGGAGAGTGTGTTATCGTCCCTGACAACTGCTGATGTCGTCTGACTCTGTGTCCTGCAGCCGGAGAGGATCAACCCCGAGACCAACCAGAAGGGATACAACGTGAAGTCTGACATCTGGAGTTTAGGAATCACAATGGTAAATACACTTTTTATTTTTCATCCTGTTGTCTTCTGTTGCACTTCTGTCCGTCCTGGGAGACGGATCCTCACACGTGTCTCCACGAGGTAAAAATGAATCATGTTCTGTAAAATGGCGTCAGGACGTTTTATCACGAGCCGCTGAATATTTAGAGTTTTCATATTTTCCCGTTTTCATCTCGGGCCAGAGAATAGTTTGACGTCAGGGATTCAGTCTCCTCGTTGAGACGCGACCTCGTCTCTGCTCATCAGGTCGACTGATGCTGATGAGCTCAGGCCTGAGTCAATGAAAGATGAATCACTGGTGTGGAGAGCAGAGAGGTTTGAGATGATGGAGGTGAAGAGAACAACGTTTCAGTCTGACGAAGAAAATGGGACAAAACAGAGAGAGAGAGAAATCAGAGCGAAGCAGAAAACCCAGTTTGTGTGAATTCAGGCTGGAACTGTTCTGAAGAGACGACAACGATAAAACAAGTTCAGAGCGAAGAACAGGAAGCTCCTCAGCCGCTGTCGTTCCTCCAGAGACGTGATGTTTTCATCTGCGTTTGTTCCAAACAACTTGATTTAACTTTTAGATTCATCTGGTGATGAACAAGAAAAAGTGAAGATAAGTATTTGATGAATTCTGTCTCTTGAAAACATGACTGGATAAGACCTGAACACTCGTGTGGACGCACTCTCTCTCTCTCTCTCTCTCAGATCGAGCTCGCCATCCTCCGCTTCCCGTACGACTCGTGGGGCACGCCCTTCCAGCAGCTGAAGCAGGTGGTGGAAGAACCTTCGCCCCAGCTTCCTGTCGACCAGTTCTCCCCAGAGTTTGTGGACTTCACCTCTCAGTGGTACGTCTCCTCCTGTCGCTGCCTCCGTCCACACATCTGTAAATCAGGTTCCAGCTGAGGAGGCTTCAGTTGGAAGAATAACACAGTTCCCACCTCCTCCCATCGGCCCTCTGGTCAAAGCTCCTTCCACAAAACACACGAACGAGCACGAACGACTTCAAGACTCATGTTGTCTGATTTTAATAGAAATAAAAAGTTTATTTTTTGCTTCTTGCAGCTTAAAGAAAGTTTCCAAGGAGAGGCCGACGTACACAGAACTCATGGTGAGTGTCCTCCTCCTCCTCAGATCAGACTCCTGCTTTCCCTGCATGCATCTCGATAATCAGACACCGGGGGGCGCTCTTACACAAGTAACTGTACGTGGCCGAGCGGCTGAAACTGATGATCAGACTAACGTGATGTCGTTCTCCTCCTCAGCAACATCCCTTCTTCACCTCCCACGAGGCCAAAGAAACCGACGTGGCTTCCTTTGTCAAAGTCATCCTGGGGGACTGAGTCGGCCTCGTGCTCTGGATCTGAGGGAGGGTCTGTTCTTAAAAGAAGCACCAATCGCAGCCCCTGTTACCTGCAGGACCCCGCCCACCTCACACCTTACACCTCGCCATTGTCCCCCCCCCCCCCCCCCCCTCTCCCCTCTCCACTGATACACGGACAGATGCTGATGAAGCAGAACGAGGAGTTTGTCCCCGACCCTCCACCTCCACATCCTGACATGTGAGGGTGGGGGGTGCAGGCTGTCACACGTAATCTGGACTCATTTAAAATGTCTGTATGCAAACGCTCCCTCTGTGGTTAGATTAGTCCCGCCTCTGCCGCCTATTGCTCGTCAGCAGGTCGACTGTGATTCGTCAAACAAGCGAGTCGGTGAAGAGCGGAGCAGATTATATAAAAAAAGATGAATGTTATAATCTATCTATGTATAATCTAAATGTTTGTATACTCAAAGCAAGTGTTGCATCGGTTTATTAATTGACTGCATGTACAGAATTATCTCCAGATGTTCCAGAGAGAACAGCTGCAGAGCCTCACATCAGGGCCCTCCCGGTGGCCACTCATAGGTACTGCACGTCCACTGATTTCTCTTGATTACAGCAGAGGTTGGCTAAACGTCCTGGGGCTCTGGCTGCCTGCGTGTGTGTGTGTGTGTGTGTGTGTGTGTGTGTGTGTGTGTGTGTGTGTGTGTGAGTGTGTGTGTGTGTGTGTGTGTGTGTGTGTGTGTGTGTGAGTGTGTGTGTGTGTGTGTGTGTGTGTGTGTGTGTGTGTGTGTGTGTGTGTGTGTGTGTGTGTGTGTGTGTGTGTGTAGAGCTGCATCATTCTGGATAAAAGTGATTATTTGACGAACAGGTTTGTTTTGAATGGATTTCCGTCTCGTGCAGTCGAGCAGCAGGTTTACGTCCTTGGAACCTTCGTAATTGTCCAAGCACAAAAAAACACGAATCCAAAAAGAATGTGATCATTTTTTTCTGTGACGATAAAATACTTGTCAGAATTTACGTTGCGTAATATTTATTTAATTCTGACAAATCCTGGATTTTATTCAGCTCTAGTTTTTTTTGTCACCACATTGGGGCCGACACAAATTCAATTTTTAGATAGAAATTGATTTGAACTTTGACATTTAAATAGTTATATATCTGTTTTATTATAAAGCTTATCATACGTATATTTGACACTCATGCCCCCTGCTGGTGGAGGTGAACTGAAGGGAAAACGAGAGGCTCGTACTTTTATCTGCTGACGTCACAAATCCAGATTCTGCAGAGAAACAGGAAACAACTTGATTTTAAATCCAGAGCGTCGTGCAGCTCTATGTGACACACACATGTTAAATTGAGCTTTGTGTGTTTGTGTGCGTGTGTGTTGACATTGTGGTCAGTTGTTGGAGAAGAATTTTCTCCTCGTCGTCTGTACTGAGCCAATCACAACCATCTCCACTCCTTGTTCAACATGAAAAGAACTGGATATTATTACTATTATTATTAATATTATATTAATTATTGTTGTTGTTATTATTTAGGTCCAGGTTTTTTTCCCCTCACACGTATTTACTGCAGTTTCTCTTATTTATTACATCTGCTGTTTTCCCTCTGAAGACTTGACGGATCCATTAGAGACGTTTCTCGTGTGTTCACGTGGCCTGTGTTTGTTTTATTTTGTCGTGTTCTTCTTGGCTCAACAACGCTTTGAAACTGTAACTTGCAAGCCTTCTATGTGCCTCTCTATAGAAAACGACTGAGGAAAAGATGTTGTACTGGGATGATGCAGGGACGTCCGCCTGTCATGTCACCCTCCTCCCCCCTCGCACTCTGCATGGTTCTACTTCCTGTTTGTGCTGATGGTCATTCTCTCTCTTCTACGTGTTTGTGCTCATCTCTGCTCTCACGGCCGGTTAGCAAGCTGCTCACTGACGAGCTGCTCACTGACGCGCTGCTCACAGACGAGCTGCTCACAGACGAGCTCGAATGACAAAATGGGAATCGTGGAGCACGTGGCTGGACGACGTCAGGGTGTTGTTGTCGCAGTCGGAGAATCTACGTCATCTTCTCGCCTGTTAATATTTTGTTGCTGGGTTTGTGTCCGTCCTCGCTGAGTTCTCGTCCCTTTAGCTTTTGAGCGATTGAATCTTAGATGTACAATCTACGAAGAGAAGGATCCTGTGACATGAACGCAGGTTAAATTACCGTAATACTTATAACACAATGATGTCAACTGTTTTAAAGTTAGCAGCTTTAAATTTGAGCAGGGTGTTTAAAGGTGTATTTTTATTTGTTTTGGCCACATGGGGGCAGCAGAACCAATTGTAACACATCAAACTTTTCACAATATTCAAAGATGAGACGTCTCAAAATGTCCGTCCGTGATCTCCACAGCTTATTCTCTGCAGGGTCTCTGGTGGGGACTGGTTGGAGACATTAGAGCGAGGGGGGGGGGGGCTCTGGACAAATATGCAAATACACCTGTAATGTGTAGGAACAGAACCAGAACCAGCTCGTACACTTTATCTTCAGTACATCCGGTGGTTTCTTTATTTTTCTGACGAGCTTCACTCCGTCTTGGTTTTTATTCTCCGCTTCACGCTGCTCATTTCACCACCGTCCCGTCTCCTCTGGTGGCGAAGCTGCGTCAGAGGTTCGATTTCTGTCTCTCAGACAAACCTCAGTGTCAGTCACCGCGCCGAGGACGCCAGGGCGCCGTCATCAGAACATTACTGTGCCAAAGATGGCAGCAAACGCCTTCCGTGTTTCATGTCATGAGGATATTAGCACAATTCAAGTCTTATTTCTAGATTCAGCCCGGCCTGAACACGAGGTCTGTCAGGATCTGCCATCTTGTTTTCTAACCCTCGGAGCCCTGGTGAGGGCGCTGTACCAGAATCCTCCCTGTTCGTCACACAACCGGCGTCGTGTGACCAAAGAGACGCAGCAGAGAGTCGAGGGCTGAGGGGACGGGGGAGTCTTTGAGGAGACCTCCCGCTGCTCCGTGAGAGAACTCATCCGGACACTCTGACATCCCACCTGTAGAAACTAACAAGCTGCCCCCCCCCCAGGTCGCAGTGATTCAGGCGTGTGCAGTTTCTGTGGGCGTTAAAGTGCCTGATGATGCTTTCCTGTGACGAACACGTGAACTTTTAAACTCTTCTCCGTCATCGTGATTGATGCTTAAACACTGTTTTTGTCCTGTGGTTCCTCTCGGGGACTCGCTGCGTGTTGCTGGGATGTTTTGCACTGAACCGAGGAGCCGCATCGCACAGCGGCAGGTTACGAGTGTGTCGCTGGAGGAGAACGCTCAGCCTGAAGGTTTGCAGCCCACGTGGATGTCGTGTCACTCTGAGACATCTCGTGGTTTTTCTGAGAGTCGTAAAGTTCTGACTTTTTTAAAAATGAAGCTGTGATTCTGTAAATTCTCAAACAGCAGCTGAAGTTTCTTCTCTCCCCGACGACACCAGGCTTTTCTTTAAAAACTCTATTTATTGTTTGTCGAGTTGTTTTGTTGTAAAAACGTTTCAGGGCCAGTCTCCGTTAACATCCCCCGAAAACTTTACCTGCAGCTCTGCCATGTGCACACACCTGCTGGCAGAAATGTTGCTCAGTAGCACCTCCGGTGGTCAAAAACTCAAAAGTAAAGCAGGAGCCACAAAATATCGTGATGTTTATCATAGATCCAGATTCTGATGATGACAATTTATTTTCTGTTTACAAAGTTTAAATATATATTTTTGATCAATATCTTAATGATTATTTCCAGCAATAGTAATTTTATTATATAAATTGTACTTCTGGCTGTTTAAACTTTTTTCGTTTGCTTTCATTTTTGAATTTCTACGTCAAAGATTTATTTTAAGGGGACAAACGAGATGTCGGAGCTTCTGTGAGAAAATCAAACGTGTGATGATGAGGCAACAAAGAAATAAAAGATAAACTCGATGAAGCTGTTTTGCTTTATTTTCAGTTTATTTATATATTAGTTTAGTTTCTTTTGAGTTTATTTGCAGCAGTTTTTCAAAGGAGCAGTTTGACAGATATCATGTGAAACCACAGAAAATATGATTAGAGTAGATGAATCTGCTGTCAGAGACTATAAAGACGTGCATGGGTCTTTGATTAGTGTGAACATTTAGTTTCTCCTTCGTTTTATTCTGTTGTTTGAGAATTTACAGCGTCCACGCGTCGCGTCATCGTATCTGGTGGAGAAGATGTTTGTTTTCTGAAGGTAAAAAATGATGATGTTGTGAAATTTCTTTACTGATTCAGAGTTGATCAAATGTAAACGTCCGAGCTGCTCTCAGAACCTCGTAACTCAATAACTGGTTTGCTCGATCTGTAATCGGCGGTAATGAGAAACGAGTTGAGTCCAATCACGCGTCACGTGGTGTGGTCCTGTGTGTGTGTGTGTGTGTGTGTGTGTGTGTGTTGATTCCCGTCCACCGCTCTTTTTGTGGCTTGCTCTCTCACCTGCTGATTAAACCTCGGTCACTGGGGGCAGGACGTCCGAGTGGATGTGATCATTGTCAGTCTGAGCTGATGTGAGCGTGCAGCAGCCGGCACGTATCTCTGGATGAGTTCTCCAGCAGACGAGCGGCTCAGACTGGCTCGGAGAGAATCAGAGGAAACTTTGCTCACCTTCCTCATCCTCACATTTGAAGCAGGAGATGAATCAAAAATCCGAGTTAGAGGGAAACTTCCAGATTCCTGTTTACAGATGAAGCTCTGGAGTGTAAATCTGTCGTTCGTGCGTGAACCGTGCTGAGGTTTCCTTTGTTTTTTTATTGCACATGTGATTCATGGAGCTGTATGTGACCTCTGACCTTCTGCGCTGTTGTGTTCTTCTTGAATTCGGGGGGTGGGGGAAGTGTCCGGGCCGGTTCTTCAGAGTGAGACGTATCCAGAGATGCCACTGTACGTGGATGAGGGTCTTTCTTTGCTGTCGAGTGGGCGTGTGGGGAGGGTCGTCACGGCTACAGCTCCTCGCCCCATGGGAAGTGAAGTTCTCAGTATATTTACGTGTCTCTAAAGCCTCTGCTATAAAGACTGATGACTGTTCATTTAGAATTTCTATAAATATTTTAGATTGCTCAAACTGATTGTGTGCAATTGTAATGATGGAAATTCAATAAAAAGGTATTTTTACACAACAGGCTCCTCGTCTGATCTGTTGTGTCTCTTGTTTTCAGTTTGATTTTACTCTTCAGACTAAAAACCTTCTCTGCTCAGACGTGCTCCTGAAAAGTGACACAATAATTGGCTGAAAATTGTTAACAGGACTTGAGAGAAGACGTTAAACTGTGCACACATGATGTCGTTTAACTGGACCAGGGCGCACAGCTGCACACTCTGACTCTTAAGTCCACGATTACTGAAAGTCGTGAAATAATCACGTAAATAAAATATCTGAAAACATGTCAAACGTTACAGCTGCAGGTCGAATTTAAAACCAAACATCGACAGACATGAAGAAGCTGAAGTTTTTTTTTGTTTATCATCTTGAGACAAAACGTCTTAGTTAATATGACGGAACGACACAATTTGTCCCAGTATTTGTTAATTGTTTTAATTAAAGACTTTCAGTGTCTCATTCATTCACAGTCCTCTCAGTGTCCTGATTAAACCAATGTTCACCGCGTTCAGAGAACAGAACAGTTTACACAGTGAAGCACAGCTGAGGCCGGGGGGGCGTCGTCAGTGTCGCCGGGTTTTTAGGGAGAAAACATAAAATATTAGACAAAGTGAAATGTTACAGTCAAATTATAATAAGGATAGAAATCCATTTCATGCAGATCCATCGAAATGATTTGACAGAATAACTGAAGTCTGTCGTATATAAAAAGAAACGTTTCTCAGCAGCTCGACAAAATTTAAACTCTGATTCCATGAAACAGTTTCAGTTTAACTGCTCAGCGTCAGTTTCTCTCTGCGGCCTCATGTGTTGTGTTGTTGTGTGTTGTTGTGATGTATTGTGTGTTGTTGTGATGTGTTGTGTGTTGTTGTGATGTGTTGTGTGTTGTTGTGATGTGTTGTGTGTTGTTGTGATGAACTCTCTCCTGGAGGCCTCAGACGCTGGGAACTGGACTCATTGAACTTCCACCTCACATACAGTACGGGTGAGTGTGTGTGTGTGTGTGTGTGTGTGTGTGTGTCGGTGAGGGGGGGTGAGGATGTGACGTGCAGAAAAACAAAAACACAAAATGAAAACACAGAATCTCCTGCCCCCCCCCCCCCCCCCCCCCCCCCCCCCTGAGATAACCATAAACATTGTGCAGAGATCTGATTGGACGAGCGTGTGAAGAACCACAGAGCAAACTACCTGCGACTCCTCGTTTCTCACACACCACCTGCTCCTGTTTTGACGCACATCCACCCCCCCCCCCCCCCCCACCCCCACCCCACCCCTCACCCCTCACCCCTTGAAGTAAGTTCTTAGACTCAGACTTTAAAGTGGTTGATATTTTTAACTCTTCCTTCCTTTCGCCACCGTCCCTCAGACTTCAGGGAGCAGAGTTCACTTCACAGTTTGGAAAATCTCCATCCTGCTTTCATAGAAGGAGAAATAAAGAAACGTGACATGTCGACACGTGCGTCGATTCAGACGACACTGACCGACTCTCAGGGCCTGGAAGATGGCCGACAATATCTGCTGGTTATTAGTGACATCACTACAGCAGTTTTTTATTTTAATGCTCCGACAATGTGTTTTCTCCTTGATCCTCACGTCACTTCATGCAGCAGAAGCTTTATATTACTGTCAAGAGCAGGGTGTGTTTACGAGTCTATACAAAACACAAACTGATTCGATGTGAGAGAGGTTAGGTTTAAATCATAGACTGTATATAAAGATTCATGTCAAGGTATATAAAGAGGTTTAAATGCATAAGTCATCATCATAATGAACGTATTCGCAGCTGGAGTTAGAAAAGGTGCAGAGCATTACATGATGCAGGAAACATAAGTAACTGTACATAACATCATATAATTCATATCCACAGTTGATCATCGTGCAGTAATGAGAGGGAGAAAGTTTAAATGAAATAGAAACAAATGTTCCCAGAACTTTTCAGAAATTATCTTAAGTTTCATTCAGTTTTCAATGAATAGATGAATCATTAATAATTTCAAAATAAAATACATTTAAAAACAAATATAATAACAATAATAGTTTAATTTTATTTGTCAGGTTTTCGAGTGATAAAATGTCAAAAAATTGAATTTGCAGATTGTTGCACATTTTAACAAACCACAGATAACTTTATTAAACTGTCACCAAACAAAAAACTTAAAAGATGCTGACAGAGGGACTCCTGGGAATATTTAGTTTTATTAATCAGGTTAAATGTTTTTATTTATTCATATTAAAAACTATTTGAACCTAAATGTTTTACAATCATGGCAAAACACAAGTACAGATAAAAATGAAGTGCAGAGATAAATCTACGCAAAAGAAAGAAACACAATGAAAGACACAAAAGATAATGTAAGAAGAAGTAAATAAATGATGAAGTTTAAATGAATCATAAGACAAAATCTAAAAACTATTTCCTTTATTAAATTTTGTTCATTTTTGCTGTGGATGTGAATTTTCAGACTTTTGAAATGTTCTTGTGACTCGTGTTAAAGTTTACGAGTGATTTTATTGAATTTGATATTTTTAAATTTTCAAAAATAAAAAACATTCAGCTGATCACGACCTCTCTGTCCTCGAGGTAGAGCAGCAGCAGCAGCGTTCACGTTGCAGGTTTCTGTGCCACCGCTCACATGCACCGGGCCCAGCGGGAGGCTCCTCGCCTGCCATGCTGCTGCTGCTGCTGCCCTGGTTTGAATTTCTGAATATAAGCGACTGGCTTCCCATACTGACAGCTGATGATGTCATGGAAACTCTTCTGAGCCGCGCACTTAAAAACTGGAGAATGATTTATAATGAAACGCAGCCCCTCAGTTTTTAAGAGTGGGGGGGGGAGGTTGGGCGCAGGACTCGGGGCACAACTGGGGAGTTTTTACGTTCATTAAACTTTTGACATGTAAGCTTCATAGAAACCGAACGCTGCCGTTACATCCTGTCATGTCAGGGAGCAGGAGTTGTTTTATGTTGTCATGCCTGCAGACATGAGGGGCCTTAATGCATCTCTCACCTCCGGAGCCCAACAGCCTCCAACTATCATTCAACAGAACCTCGCTTCATCCTGTTCCAGCAGACGAAAGGCCTCCGCAGCGTAAGAGCCGGCCACTCAGGCCGTGACGTGACCGTCAAGTGGATATTTCTGCTCCTGTTAAGAGGAAAATAAGTCTTACATAAGACAAAAAAATCCCTCTGTCCTCTTTAATCTCCTCGGGCAGCTAATAGATCAGAGATGCCAAACATCCAAACAACAGAGGGAGGCTTTGTGAAGAGAGGAGCAGCCAGCGGAGAGCGAGAGGGGAGGAAGAGCAGCTCTTATTTGGGTAAAAGGGAGGAGAGAGGGCCGTACGGGTGGTGGTGGTGGGGCAGGGTACACCTGCACGATCACAGCTTCTTGGGAAATGGGGAGAAAACAGGATCTTCAACTCAAACAACATCCTGTCACCCCCCCCCCCCCCTCCCGTCCCAGAGTGTTTATACTGTTGTTCCTGCTCGTCTGCGTAGAAAGTGGGAAAGAGATGAATCAGTGAGACTGGGCCTTCTGGACGGGGGGAGGAAGAGGGTGAGGAGGTCGAGGGGTTCCTTCCTTCTCTCTTGCCGTAGCTCATTAGTCCTCTCCTCCAGATTTCCCCACTCATTCATCCTTTTTATTCAAATGTCCGCTCTGCTGAACGTGACTGAGGCTGGTGTCATCCTCTGTGAAACTGATGGGAAGTTTTGAAAGAGAGGGAATTCCACGACGCTAAAAATAAATGGAATACTGTTTTGGAATCACATACAGCGGCTCACAGACTTCCTGATGCTGATTCCTCTCATCCTTTATGAGCTATTTCTGTGCGTGTGAGTGAGGGAAGAAAAGGTAAAAACTATGAGTGGACACACAAAGGAAACTTTAAAAAAAAAGCTCATTCAATAACAAGGATCCTGACGAATCGCAGAGCTGCAGGAAGGCAGTTGTGTTTTTTCCAATACAAGCAATTAAACATTACAAAATACTGAAAGTACAACAAAAATAACCAACAATGACAAGAGGAGGAATATTTAATTCTCTAAATTAAATTAAATAATGAGTCAAACTTGAATGGAAATTCCATATATTTGTCATTAGAGACTTGGCTTCTCCATCGAAACTGTCCCTGACCTAACATCCGTTCAATAGTTTTACAGTAAATCCTGCACCTGGAAATCAGGAAAACAAATATGAATCAGACCAAAAAGAAAAAATAGAAAACCCTCCCATACCCATTCATACAGTCCTGAGATCCTTAAAGTCTGTCAGTGTAAGCACCTGGTGGCGATAGAGACTCATTAAGCTTTGATTTTTAACTGGCAATAGAAACACAACCCAAGTTTGACAACACACAACTTATTTGTCCCTGGGGAGACGCAGCTTGCATAAGACAGAGCTGCTATGCTGAGCTTTGACCACACACACTCAGAGCGAGCGAGCGTCTGGTGACCACAGAGGAAGTGACTACCAGAGAGGAAGTGGACATGTCCGCAGCCAAGGGGAAGAAGAAGTGTTAAAGTTATTAGCTGAGTGGGAGCGGGGCGTTGAGGGGGCATCCTGTGCACAACAAATGCTTCCTGCTCCCTCGTCCCAACGCCACAAAACAACCACAGAGGGGGGTGGAGAGAGCGGAGCGAGGCACGGAGGGAAACCTGCCATCAACCAAATACAGGTGGAAACTATACGGTGCCCGCAGGGAAATACAGCTACTCCCCTGCAGCCTGTCCCTCTCTGTCTATGTGAGCTCCTATAGAGGTCCTCACACTCCACTATGGAAAATTGATGTTTTTCATTTGAGCACATTCCTGCACACGACGGGCCCCTCCTGAAAAACAGCTCATTACACCCCAGAGAACATTACTCCACATTATGAGAAGAATCATGAACATGCAGCCACTGTTGGGGAGTAACTAGTTACATGTTACCACAAAAGATGTAATCCATCACGTTAATTGAATCATTATACGTATGTAGGTTTGGGCATATTTGCAGTAAAGCAAAGATGTCGGGACACATTTGAGCGTCAAGGATGTGAAGCAGTCCCTGTTCATTGGGAAGTATAGACTCAATGTTTGGGCACCCTTATATATATATATATATATATATATATATATATATATATATATATATACTACATATATTTAGAAGCATATTTATAGACTCAACTTCCGACCGCTGCATTGATTCTTTCTTTTTTGAAGAACCCATAAAGGAGGTTTGACAATGACAGGTTTTGTTTTTCCAACTTTCCAGCTTTTCCTCCCAACTGTAAATACAAGATGCACAACGTGTCTCCACTTCCTCTTACAAAACAAAAGACAAAAATCAAAGCATCCCAGCTCGTCATCATCCTCGGCAGGGATGGTGTAGTGGAGTGCCGGTGTCGTGGTCTCACCAACACACACGATCGACCAATCATGAATATCCCTCAGATGTAGCTTTAATCCCTGATTCTACAGGTGGAAGTCAAATTAAATCCTGGCTCAGCTCTGATGCCACAGAGATTCATGTCCTACAGCCTTGTCTATTCCTGAGTGTGCAGGCTCGTCTGTCCCGACCAAAGTGGACATAGGTGCCCACTGTTGTGCCTACGTGATGTTGACCGGTGCCAAACATGTGTCCATTCTCTGCCGCATCTCTTGAAACACCTCTCCGGCCTTTTTTTGGTCGACTGGCAGTGACAGGTTCAGCTGTCGTTACCCTTCGTGTGGCAGCCTCACCTCTGGCACAACCCACCTCCCCGGCCCTGAAGAGAGTGGAGGACTCACACCTCTTCCATCAATCATTTGTTCACGCATGGGGAGTAACAGTCGGTGTAGAGCTGGATGCTGCAGCTGTCTCACATCGCACAGGGGGCAACAGGAACTCTGGGTCCATGAGGGCACTTTACTTCACTCTCACTGGTTGCCAACGACAACAGGATCCATATCAGGGACCATAACAGCAAAATAAAAATGAACTAAAATGTCAAATACAGATTTATAAAAAGTTTTCTAGATTGTCAAAAGTGAGATGAGGCCTGGTTCAGGTGTTTAAATGTAAATAAAAGTATCTTCACAAAGGAAGAACATACAGTTCTGCTCTATTTACAGGATAATTATATACGTGCATGTGATTTATATACAGTAGGTTTGTGGGCACGTGTCTGAGGACAGAGATCACTCTGCAGACAGTCACCTGAACACATGTCCAGTCTATGATTCTCACACATTATAACACAACAGTGGGTCGGACCATATGAAAATATTATTTTCATAATATTAAGACTTTGTTCTCGTAATATTAAAACCGTATTCACATATTACGACTTTATTCTTGTAACATTTAAACTTTATCCTTGTAATATCAAAACTTTATTCTTGTAACATTAAAACATTATACTTGTAACATTAAAACTTTATTCTTGTAACATTCAAACTTTATTCTTTTAATAATAAAACTTTATTCTTGTAACATTAAAACTTTATTCTTTTAATAATAAAACATTATACTTGTAACATTAAAACTTTATTCTTGTAACATTAAAACTTTATTCTTTTAAAAATAAAACTTTATCCTTGTAACATTAAAACTTTATTCTTGTAACATTCAAACTTTATTCTTTTAATAATAAAACTTTATTCTTGTAACATTAAAACTTTATACTAGTCTGTATAAACTTTGTGTCTCGTGTTAAGACTGAGCTCAGTCTCTCTCCTCCATCACATTCTTTCTACCTGCTTCATGTCGTCACGTGTTTTCACCGCAGCTTAAATCAAACGCACCTGTTTTTAATGGCGGGCTTTTTAAACGCTCGTGCCCCGCCCACTTATTGGGTTCGTTTGTCTGTGCTGTGGAGCAGCTCAGGAACAAGCTAACGGCTGCTAGCTCCAACTAGCTCCAGGTAGCTCCATCTAGCTCCAGGTAGCTCCATAGATACAGTGATGTGTGGAGACTGACGGGCTCCTTGTCCTTTCACCTGCCGGCATCAGTGCGCTTCTTCCAGGGGATGTTACGGAGTGTACCTGTCTGTGATGTGGATGAATGGAAGCTAACAGCATGCTCTAACAAGGTAAGCTTCTAGCCTCTAAGCTAGCAACAGTCTGTAAGCGAGCAACAGTCTGTAAGCTAGCAACAGTCTCTAAGCTAGCAACAGTCTGTAAGCTAGCAACAGTCTCTGAACTAGCAAAAGTCTGTAAGCTAGCAACAGTCTCTAAGCTAGCAACAGTCTGTAAGCTAGCAACAGTCTCTGAACTAGCAACAGTCTCTGAACTAGCAAAAGTTTGTAAGCTAGCAACAGTCTCTAAGCTAGCAGTATTGTAGTTTCATAGCTGCTGTCAGATCAGTTTGTGGTTTTGCTGTCTCTTGTCCTGGCACTTTATATTTCCTGCGTGGTCACAACCACAGTGAGGTTGGTTTTAGTTTTTTTGATTCATTAATATTGTGACAATACATTTATCATGATATTTTAGCCACAATAATCGTAGCACGATAATTAAAAATGATACTTAGACTCCAGCACGTCTTTAACAGGGAGTGTAGCCGAGGCCTGTTTGTCAGATATCAGCTCTGTTTCTATTTTATGCTAATCCTCCTATAATACTGTACAGTTGGTAAACAGACTGCATCAGTTTGACCTTCACACAGTAAATTTACAGAGCGGAGAGTGTGACCAACCTGACACTGTCCACTAAGCTCAGCTGACAAGCGAAGAACCCGTCCAGATTCATTAGCTCTCGCAGCCGTTGGCCCTGAGGTTTTAAAGGTTCAGGGCCTCTGGTGTCGGACCTGAGGATCAACTCCACTGTTCAACTATTCATCACAATGCTGTGCTATGTTTTGAACAAGAAACTCTAGCCGGCAACAACAAAGCATCTCCGTGCTCGACGAGACAGTGTGGAGGTGACACAGAATGACCCAGTGGTGTCTCTGTGCACAACAGCGCTGCATGAAGTGGGTCGGCCTCAGTAAAACTCCTCAGGCTTTAAAGTGTAAACAAACCTAAAGAGTTGTCACGTGCCCAAATGCCCTAAAGGGGGTGTCCTATATAGGCCGCTTCTCCATATAGAAGCATGACACCATGGGACACCTGACCCAACTCAAGGGGACTAACAGCTAATGAGTTTTTAACTTGAGTACAAATCCTGCATTGTTTACAATCACACTTACTAAGCTGCAGTGTTCACTTCTTTGTGTTGGTAATTCTCTTTATTTCCTTTGTGTGTGCATCCCAGTGTTTAAGTGCATGCAGAGTTTAAACCAAATGAAACCAAACGGGGGAAATGCACTTGCATGTTGGCAGCTGGTGAACCTGGTTCATCTAGTTCTTAAGTTTATTTCCCATCTTCTTCCTTTCAGCATTACATGAAAAGCTAGCTTTGATGTTAGCACAACCGATGGACTATGTTGTGTTTTTGTTGTTGTTTTTATGACAATTGCGTCAGTCCCAAGTGTCCGACACAGCCTTGCATGAAGACAGCGTTTTTAATTGCAACGCTGCCATTACACTGCAAACATATTTTGTCTGGCAGTAAAATGATGTGGAAGACAGATTTTCATTCACTCATTCATTAAAAAAAATATGCATCTTAAAAATATGCATCTTATATATTTTTTAAAATGTCTGTGTCTGTTTATTGTTTTCTCTTAAGTCAGTATTCAGCCGTGAGCTGGGATGGAAACCACTTTCTGGTCTTATTTGAAAAGCATTGATGCAGACAGTGTAAACTCAGAGAAAGGTTCTGAGTGAATGAGTGAGGAGGGAAAAGCAGCAGAGACGCTGGCAGCCTCTCACGGTTTCTCCCCTCGTGGTTCCATTGTATCGTATGTCTCCTGCCCTTCTTTCTTTCCACTCGCTCTTCCCCTGTGTAATTCAAGACCACACAACACAATTGGCTGTAGCTCTGGGTAGAATTGAAAGATCAAAGTGAAGTTGCTGAATGGATAAAAACAGACCAGAGATCAGGGTTTTTTTTTCCCCTTATGCTACTTCGACTCGTCACGTGTTTTCCATCCAAAAAGCCGGGGCCGATCATGTTCCTTGATTGCAGTTTGTTTCCCCTTGTTAAAAGGAAAATGGCAGCATAGGGGTTAAATTTAGATTTACTGAATATCTACTTGGAAGCCGTAGTCTTCTGCATCTGCTGGGGTCAGTGCATCCGTCTTGCTGTCTTTATTTGAGTCCCTACAAATAACAGAGGCACGATGGCTTGATCTTGATTGATGGTTTTAATCCAGCTTTAAAACCAGCGGTTTCAACCACGATATCCGTGTTAAATTAGAAGCGTCCAAATAACTGGAAGAATAAATAGAAGATTAAAGGGGTAGTTTATGGAGAAGTCACTAAGCACTAAGCTGGACCCTTGTGGTTGTTGGTTAAATATATTTTAATGTGATGTTTTTATGCAGTTACACAGTTTTATTCAGTCGCATACTTCTGATGATGAAATATTAGGTCCAAGTGTTGACTCTGTCAGGATTTAAAATGAAAACAATGCTGTGCATAGTTGAGTGGCTTTGACTGCGTGGCTTGAATGTACAACTCAGCCCTTTTGTTTTTTCTCAGTCTTGTGCTGAAATGATCTAAATGAAACTTGTTAAATGTCATTGTAAACCAAATATGTTTGCCTTTTAGACTGTTGGTCACATAAAACAAGCAATCTGACTTATTTTGGATGTTTTCACTATCTGACATTCTATGAATTAAGAAAATATATTATTTACTGGACATAACAGAGAGCCAATTGCTTGAAAATGTAAATAAACGTTGGTTACAGCAAACTGAAATTTCATGTGATTTTAAAACTTTGACTTTCAGTGTTAATCTACAAATGTTCACATATTTGGTCACGTTTAGCAGAAGAAGAAAACTTTCTCTGTGGTACTGAAGCAATTGGCTGGTGAATTGATTAGTTGAGCAGCAGCAGATGTTTTCAAAATCATGTTTTATGCCTTTTATTTGATTGCTGATATCCACCTCAATCAATTGCAACTTGAGTAGTCGATTATTTGATGATGATTGATTATCGGTTTTCAATTAGTTATGAAGGAAACAAAGACACCCAATATTCTGATTCTTTCTTTAATTCAAGTTTAGATTGAATATCTTGGCATCAAGTCACATTTTCCTTCCATCTACCTTCCTGTGCTGAACATCGTAACTATAGCTTTGACTAAAAATTGATAAAAGATATTACTGAACAGATTAGTTCATAAAGTCCGATATGATTCCTCCTCAGCCTCAGTGGGACTCCTGTGTAATCCTCCTGGTTTTACTGACACAGCAGTGACTCAGCGTCCTTTGTTTTGAGCCTGGATACAGAAACACAGTTTAATCTCCGGCTCATAATCACGTCTGTGTGATTGACATGACATTCTCACTGTCTTTTACTACCCGGAGACAGACCTGACCTTCCTCTAAATATTAACCAGCGACCGATTGAGATGTGCAAAAAATATGATGCCGTCCTCTCTGATTCACCATCCGCTCCTAGAAATATTTAACAAACATAAACATGAGAATCAATCCAACCAGTTTTTATCATCTTGGTAGAACTAACTAAATATATTTTATACTATAAAAACTTTTAATTAAAGTCAGAACACACTGATAACCATAATCAGCATCCTTGATGGAATCAAAACAGAATCTAGTTTCTTTGTTAATAACAACTTGAATTTTATGAGTCCAGTAAGGGTTACTGTCTTCCAGTCACAGCTTGAGGCAGATTAAGTTTTTATGAACTCAACAACCCTGTCACCCCCCCAGGAGAAATCCTTCCAGTTACCGCCTCTCAGTTAGGAACATCATTTTAAATTGTATACCTCATCAGAAAACAGCTGAGACTAGAGGTGATCAGAGGAGAAAAAGTCTGATGACATACAGTACGTATTAATTATGATATAATATTCTAACATTGAGGGGATTTTAAGTTATTTATTGGAGCAGTTCTTTGTCTTGGTCATTTTACAGTAAAGCTGAAAAATGACCTCAGGCCTCAGAGTTAAAAAAAAACCCTGTGAACTTTCATCCTCGAGTTTCAGGCCTGAATCTGTGGAGTTTGCGCTGCTCTAGTATCGATCTTACTGACACTGAAGATGAACTTGATTGAGTTAAGAGCGTCATGTGGAGACCTTGCAGCGGTGGAGACCTTGTGATGAGGTCTGCAGGGCCGTGCTGTGATAAACTGTGGGAGAGCTGACGTAGGCCTGCGTCCGGCCTAAGCCGAGCGCCCGACTGCCTGTAAACAGCTCCTCCACTGTTGTCACACCGACTCCCGCAGCAGCTGGTTCCGCCTATTGTTCCTCACTCCGGGAGCAAGCGTCACAAGCCACACAGCGACACCTCTCAAGGGTGTCCCCAGAGCGACCCAGTGCACCTCTTTCACACAATTCATCTCAATCTGACAGGAAAATGAACCCAAGTGCATAATGGAGGAATCAAAGAAGTTTTAGATGTGTAGTGATAAATTTGTTCCAAAATAAAAAGATGTTGAATTTACTCTGTCAAGCCTCCAAAAGCTCCGATTGATACTAGAGCCTGATTGATATGGATTTTTGGGGACTAAAAAATGGACAATGACTCCTAAGATGTCAAAGAAATGTAAATGGGTTGATATTTTATTTTCGACCATAAACATTTCATAAAATAACTCTTTAAACTTTGAAATCTAATGACATTACAGCTGTTGTTTTCTAACAGACTCCTCAGATGCAGATAAGTATCTTGAACCTCTGCACAGTCGTGTCTCGGGTCAGCGTCGCTGCTGCTGAATTTTAGTCTGCGAACTGCGACACAGAGGAGATGCTGTCGTTTGTCAACTGTGAGAGCAGGAATGTCCGACAGGTGCTCGGGGCCTTGACAACAGCTCTGCGTGTCGCACAAGCCTACAGACCACGGCAAGGCGAGACAGAGGGGGTCACCAGTGAGACTGAAGGCGAAGACATAATTAAAAATAAAAATAAATGAGCAGCTCCTGACCTGATCGACCTCGACCTCTGCACACTACCCCTGTGTTTACTGTGTTTTTCTTTAATCACCGAGGGACGTTGTTACCGGAAATTTGTGGGAGGATCTGAATCCGGAGCTTCCTTCTATCTTTTTCCTGAAGTTAGGAAGTCCCTTTGTATATTTAGATCACAGCTGTCCACCATGGAAATACTCAAGGCCCCTGAACGCCTCATGGAAGGTGACAGAGACCAAACCTAAACATAAACTCGACCCAAGGTTCTGAGGGATGGTGTTGATGAGGCGAAGGTAATCAACTTATCATAATAAACCATTAATCCAGCAAGAAAAAAATCTAAGTATTCTGCTTCAGAAATTATAATATCAGCCAATTACTTTCACAAGTCAAATGGCTTAATTTATAAATGAATGAAATGAGGCTCAGTAAATGACAAAACATAAGTTAAATAGTTGTTAATCATTATTGATAATATCTGGTGAAATGTATTGATGCATTTAAAAACAAATCTATTCACTCACTGTGCATAAATCAATGATTTTGTTTAAGTTAAACTTAAATACAGTGATTGAGCTTTTATAAATACAAACAATTAAGATGACAACAACAGAGTCTGAAATAAACCACGAGTGAACAGAAAAAATTACCCAGAAACTGTGGTGCAAATACACAACATCATTTTTGAGAAATAAGAAAGTGAACATTAATCTTGACTGTTGTGACAGTTGACTGATAGATTTCACTATCAGCCGCTCCACACTTCCAGAGCCTCCTGTCTTGGGACTTCCCACAGTTCAGCGTGTTTCCTTGCCACCCTGACCTCGGTAACGTGCACGGTCCCGCAACCAGCTGTCATTTTCCTCATGTGAAACAGCTGTGTGAGGAGGGAGGGGAAAAAAGGGTGTGACGGACGGGAGACAATAACTGTTGGAGGGCCGACGTCCGTTTTTAGCCTAGCTGACCCGTTTCCAGTGTCATCCAAAGATTCCAGAGGAGTGTTTTGCACGCTGCTGTTGCAGGAAGGGCCGGACAACTGCACTGCAACTTGAACCTCCATCAAAGAACCTCTGAAAATAAAGTTTTCATCCTCTCGTAAAAGAGGTGTTTTTAATGTCGAGGTTAGTGAGGCTGCCTGCCCCCGTCTTCCTGTAATTGTCCCAGTCATGATCCCTTTTCCATGACTGAGCAGAAATCCAGAAACACAAAGTGTGAGTTTATTATACAACTGGCACAGGTGGACCACAAAAGACACAAAGATCCCACACAGCCTAGAAACAATTAGGTTATTTTGTGTGTAAATGTCTCTTATAACTTGTGTTTTCATTTGGAGACAAAGCAGAATCTAGTGTGACTTGGCCTCAAGAACAGAGCCGTCTCTCATATTCTACAAATTAATCCATCAGCTGCTTTTCGGTTTGAGCTTTTCTCATTTATATTTTCAAGGTTTTAACATAATTGCTGATGTGTTGTCTGGTGAATGTAAGAATCATATTTCTGCACATGTAGCTTCTGATCAACTGCCGCTCACCAAACATTGTATTTGTATTTCAAGATGGCCATTTTATAAAGGGCGCTGACTGACACTGATTCTCTCAGAGTGTGACAAGCACAGGGAGCAGATTCTGAGCTGAAGAAACAAACAGCTTCATTAATGAGTGAATTAGAGGAGCTTTATCTCAGGATGCATCTCAGGCCTCTCCTGATAACTTCCTCTGTGTCGTCCTTCCTCCTTTAAATTTCATCATCTGGAGTGATCGTCAATTCGTTTTTGAATAGATGAATGTTTCGACTGAACAATCAAATGTATTTTTAGAAAGCTGAGGCAGATAATTGAGGCATTGACACGAGTGAATCTGCACTTTTTCGCAGAACTATTTCTTTTCTAGGAGTGGTGATTATCCTGTTTGTATGAACGAGGGTAGCAGTTTACAGTCTCTGTGCTAAGCTACTTTCAGTCATATTGAACCTACAAATTAATATCTAACCTTCAGTCTTTTGGGAAGAGAGTTAATAAATGTAGTTCTTAAATTATACAACATTTGGGGGGGTTGTGGGTGGGGCTTGTTAGCCTTTATGACTGCAGATGTAAAACAGATGGGATCATATGGACAGGGGACTTGGGGACAAAGTTACCCGAGGGAAAAGAACTAGGGATTTTGCCATTATATGGCACAGTGCGGGCTAGTGTCTGATGATTTTCAGCTGAAGGTATTTAAGGTTGAGCTAAGTTGGACAAGCTGAGCCTGAGGTGTCCTCAAAGGGACACCATTCAAACCAGCCCAAGTGTTCTGCTGGAGACCAATCAGATCTTAAGGTGTGTGATTATAAATGTGAACCTAACTACATACAATAGAAAAATACAATGAGCTTCTATAAAATTAAAGTTGATGATAGTCTGATTAACTGAATTGATTATGTGTCTGAAACTGACATAAGAGGATGTTACTCGTCACTAAGGGCAAATGAAGAAGAAAAAATTACTGAACAGATTTCAACGAAACCCAGTGTAAGGGTGGGACATGAGCCAAGAAACAATTTGGGACGGATCCAGGAATATTTTATCTCTATCTTTAACATTGCGACTGATTTCCCTGAGAATTATTCATGGTTGATGGAAAAAATTGTGACATTTAGGGGACTGGTATCTGTCTTTGTGCAATTTGGTGCAGCTTGATTGAATTTAACATTGGGCCTTGGCGTAGGAGAGACATTCTAGTTTCATTATCAATTGAAACAGTGAGAATACAACTGTCACTGTGAATTGACATTTAATCAAGAATCTTCATTGTTCATGGAGCATTTAAATACCCAACAAGTTGCCTTGGGATCAAATTCTGTTAAGTTCATGAGAAGATTCCATTAAAAAAGTGGAAATCTCACAAAACCGCTGGATCTGGTGCAGTAAACCTTTTTCAGTCAAGTCATATATAACAGAGCATTGGACACTGGAAAAATAATGTGATTAAAAGCTAATGTGTTTAAAACCTAACCATCAGTACACGATCTTAACATCACACTCAAGAATGTCTAAGATGTGTTTACCTGACACCACACCGTCGTTGCTATGGAGAGGCGAGAGCTGCAAAACGACGAGTCTGTGACTAAGGACCCAGGCAGTGGCAACAGCAGAGGCATCAGGCCAGCTGACGAGGGCAAACACACATATACACACACTTACACCCACACAGGGCACCATTAACATCCATAAAAAGCCAGGGCCTGTCAGCATTAATCAGCCCCGGCCTGTTATTGTGAACTCTTTAGCGGAGATGTACATGGACATTTAACTGCAGGTTTTTTCGCATCATCACGTGTGGGGAGCTCATGTGTTGGAAACTCTCTCCCAATTATGACACATCAAAGTCAAATGTATATCAGAGGTTAATCTTTTCCAGTAACTCAGGAAACATAAGCGGAAAACACAAATCGATTATGTTCTGTCTCTGCATCGATGCAGAGTCGTCCACTTCTGCATCGCGATGAATCGAGGAATTTCCCCACCTCTAACTCCTGCACTATGGCTATTAATAAAACTATTGAAGATACTTTGCCCCCCAACAGCAGACAGCTGCCTCGTGTATAAATGAGCAGTGTAATGTGTCGCATTAGAACTGGGCACTTCATCTTGGATGTTTGACTTAGTTGTAATCAAACTAAAAGTCTACAATTTGATGAGGTCTTCAGGTGTTTTTAATTTTGAATTCAAATGATCTAAAACAGGAAAGTAAAATCCTCACATTTTAGAGGCTGGAGTAGTTGATTAATTGGACTTTCTTTTTGTTAAATGTGCCTTACATGATTAATCAATTACCACACAATAATTTCATCTTTTTAATTCCCTAAGCGGGTATTTTTTTTAAAACCAAATCAAATCATTTTCATATTGAAATAGTTCTTTTTTTAATTCAACAATAGTCAAAGTAGGGACGATAAAGTTTATCAGCAGGAATCTGTTGGTTTTCAGGCTAAATTATTTTTCTTCTCGAGGCTTTTAACTTTAACTTATCACCTTCTCTTGTGGACTTTGATTTATTTTGACCAACCAATCATTTCATATGATGCTAATAAGAGAATCATACTAAACATTTCCCCTCCTGGCAGCTAAATCTTAGGTAAAGTATGCACTGTTCACCAAGCTTTGAGCCAAACTGCAGACACACCAGGCAGCCACATGTCTTTGTACTAACCAATTACATGATGCTTATATCACAATCCAGCGTGGTATTTGTGGCATCTTTTTGTTCTGTTCTCTTTAACTCATGTACTTGTATGCTACCTTTTCTTGATCTGTGTCTCTCTGTGGACTCGGGGCTGACGTGGTTGGTTGTTAGCGTCCTCTCACTCCAGGCTGTGTGGTCATAGCAACCACAGGGTGTTACATCTCTGGTGTATGCAGATAGGAAGAAAAAAAATACTGTGTTACTCTGTGCAGACAAGGTTGTGCTCCAAGATACTTTTGTGAGAACGTGTCAAAACGTGTTAAACATGTGGCTGCATAAATCAGGCCTCCTCCATGTTAGCAGATGGGACAGGTAGTTCTTATAACACTGATGTGTGTTCACGTTTCTGTTGGATTTCATTGGTTATTAGATGAAATATAAACAGGCTGAGCTTTCAAGACTGGCAGCTGAGACTCACTCGCAGTTTGTCGAGCACATGTATCCCTGGGACCCCCGGCTTTAGCTAGTTGCTACTGCTCCAACTTATGACTCCAAATTACATCATTAGTTCAAGATGGCAGTGTTCATGTTTCTGGATGATGGAGACTATACACATGTGCATGTGTATACAGCTGAAACCAATGCAATTGAATGAAATGGTGACCAAAGCTTCATAGATAATAAAACAACAGAAAACTCATACAGCATACTGCACATGTGAAGTATTAAGGTGTCTCTTCATAGTTTGGGCAAACTGAGCATTTAAAGCTCTGTTTCAACACTGGATAGTTTGTACTAACTGTCATGTTTTGAGGTCGGGCAGAAGTTTGAGTTACGTGTCCAGGATGCGGCTGCTCTCAGAAAGGTGAGAGAAGTTTAGTGCTTGCCAGACTTCTGCCAGTGTACGGCTCGCTCTCTAAAACAATCCCATCCTGTCCACAGCTGTTGTTTTCTCTCCTCTGCCCCAGTCCCCTGATTAACCACACTGACCAGCAAATAACCCCCCTGCCTCCCCTTTCACTCCTCCCTCACTCTAAATAGTTAATCCCTCTCTCTGTTTGTCTGTAGATATCTGGCACACACAGCAATGCAGCCTTATCCCGAGCTTCTGTGGTGTCCATTTAATCATTGACAATGTCTTTGTGTATCTTAAATCCTGTGCGATAAAATCACCATGCTAACAAAGCCACGAGCCCTCCTGACAAAATGGAAATGAATGGCACTGTACATGCAGCTCTGGAGTTACCACTTTCAATGCTCACTGTTGACTGTGTGCCCACTGCTGCAGTGAATCCAAACGCGTCATGCATGATGTGTTGTTACAGTAGAGCTTGTTTCAGGAGCCATTTCCACATCAACAGATGATCTGTCAGGGCAGCAGCTATTTAAATTCAGACCGATCGGAAATGAAAAGGTTCTTTTGATCAACTCTTCAACATTTTAAATGTAATTAAAATAAAAGGGAAATGTCATGAAAACCAGATGCCAACATGATGTCGAACCAGCAGATATCAAACAGTATTTTATATTTTATCGAGTTAGAATTGTATTTTTTCTCTCAATCAACACTTTGTGACTCATCAAAACGGTTCCGTAGATTAACCAAATAACTCAGCACCAGTCTGCGCTTCAGTCTTATGTTGCACCTCTTTCTGTTTTTTGACCTGAAAGCTGCAATAGATATTTCACAATTGTTTTGTTCTAGAAAGAAAAAGGGAGAGCCTTGATTTACTGTGACTGAATGAAAACTCTGCTGAGCGTATACATCCGCCAAGGCCCAACGGTCTTAAATTCAATCAAGCGGCACCAAATTGCACTCTTTCAAAAATATCAGTCCTTTAACTATACCTGTTTTTTCATTTATTTCTAGAGAAATCCACCACAATGTCGAAAAACGCAGATGAAAATATTGCATTGCGGTAAAGAAGCAGAAATCTTAGTTAAATCTGCTCAAAAAGTCCATATTGCACCTTTCTACCAAGTTTAATTAAAATCAGTTACGTACTTTTTGTGTCATTCTGCTAACAAACAGACCAATAGCAATAAAAACATAACCTATTTGGTGGTAAATGTGTGGTATTGATTCATACAGTAAGAGAGTTTGTACTGCAGATAATGACAACGGAAAACTTAATTAGTTTTGCAACATATTAAATGAAGCTCTACTATGGTGTAAACCTAGTGAACAAACCCCTCCAGTATTATCAGCGGTCCCCCTGACGTCAAAGATGATCGCCCCAGTCTTTATGCGAGACATGCAGGAGCCTTTCAGTTAAGAAGCTGATGGCAACAGAAGCCCCCCCGAGCATGTAGCACTTTTGTTCCTGTAATAGCTCTTTAAATAACAGTCGACAACAAAAGAAGTGAGCAAAACTAACCGTTCTGCTTCAGGGTTAAACCCTTTACAACCTCGTGAGCTCACCCTACAATTCTGCATCATCATCATAACTCAGATCTAGAGAAATATATATTTAGCTCAGCAAAGGGTTGAAAGTAAGTGATGTGACACGCTGTCCTTCCAGTAAAGGGACTGGTCAAAGTGAAACCGCCCGCCCGCTCAAAGGAGGAAGAGTCACACACCAGCTGGAACAAGTGACTCAATTATTGGAGGATATCATGGTAATCCTTATAATTCCTGAATCTGTAAAACGTGAGACATCATATGACAGTTAAAACAATATCGCAACTCGTGCACTGGGCAGCAGGATGGCATGTGACAGCTCAACACGACCGCCAGGTCAATGCGTTGGATGTCGTCAGAATATAACCGAGTGAACGGGGAGAAACAGAGGAGCCATACACATAGAAGATGCCAATAAGACATCAAGTAGGAAAAACAAGGAGATTCTAGATCATTTGGTGATAAGGACCCATGACGGTGAGGCTGTAAACAAAAACACTGATTTCTCCAGCAGAATTCATACATCACGTCCTGCCTGCTGCTGCTCCACCAAGACTTCACCTCTCTCCTGAAAGTTAGGGACATTTCCTCTTGTCTGACCAGAACAATTTCTTGCTGTGTTGCTCATGAGTGAAAGGCTGAATCAGAAGACCCAGGAGGCAGGGCGCTGCTGGTGCTGCTACTACGCTTGACGTCACCAGTCAAAATATGATCAGCAGCTAGGTTACAGTGTGTACCACAGGCAGTACACTTATGATGAGCTGCGTCTGTGCCAAGGCCTCGTCTGTCTCCACACCAGTAAATCTCCAGCCATTGAACAGTTACACAATATGATTGAGTCCCCCTGCAGCTGCCACACAGGACACAGTCTCTGTCCAAATTTAGGAGGAGCAAAGTAAATGATGAGTCTTTTACATGCAAACCCTCAAAGTGCATCAGCCTAGATATTCATGTTGGCATCTGTCATCAGGAAATCCTTTTAAATGCCTTATTTAGGATTTATCCTTTGGTCTATTAGTAAGAAGTAAGTAAAGAATAGTAGTCACAATATCCATGAGTCAAAGGTAACGTCCTCCAATGTCTTTTGCACAACTAGAAGTGAAAAAGACTAAAACGTTAAGTTCACTCTCACATTAAACAAATAAAACCCAAGTCACTTGACACAACACAGTAAAAAGTTACTCTCTGAATCACCTGCTGCTCTTTGTTGCTTATTCCACTTGTTGCATTGATAAGAATGGCACATTTTGACGTCTGGTCTGTCAGTGGTAATAAATTGTAGAAAAAACAACCACACAAAGGTACTCTCTCTCTCTCTCTCACACACACACACACACACACACACACACACACACTACCTATTTATAACTGTAAATTAGCCTGGGCTATATGAGACATAAAGGTTCCTTCAGCTGCCAACACACTGGCTGATTATATCGTCCCTCAGGCTTGTAAATCAAACTTAAAATAAAATCCAGTTGTTTATCTGCTGCGTCCCTACGTGTTCCGATCTCGACGTTGAATGGATGTTGGTCCCTGCACATGATTGTTCTGGTTTGCTCAACTCCTCCAGAGCGGACCTGTGCAGGAAAAGTCTGTTCACTGATTTGATTTGTCGAATGACCGCTGGTGTCTGTGTCATGCTCTATATAAAGAACAAGTGAGGCCTGATTGAATTAACAAAACTATGCTGTCTTGTAGTGATGATGATGATGTTGATGATGATGGGATCATTTCCTAATTAGCTGTTACAGTGTGTGTGTGGGTGGAGTTATCAGTGGGATGAAGCGGCAGAGATCTCTGGAGGCTACTGGGCATAGTTGTCACCCTCTCTGAAGCATTGTCACCCCGTTGTGGTCCGCTACAAAAGACCAAATGACCCTGCTGTTACGCTGCTACATCACCCTGCCGCTCACATTACTCACATTCTTTGGCTTTTTTGCCAACCTGACATTCTAGTGGACGTTTGATAGGCGGATAATGGGAGGATCAGAACTGGAATTTGTTAAACAAACTGCCTCAGGAACCTTTGTGGGTGCACAGGGTCTGTTATGCTGCAGCCCTTACCCAGGTGAAATAAATGGACAATGATTTCTTTTTTTAAATGTGGTATGAAGTTATTAAAAACGTACAGAAAGGAAATCTCATATTTTCTGTGGTTGACTTTAGCCTCATTAGACTCACACATGGGAGTCATCACAAATCACAGCTCTGGCAGCTCTGTGTCCCAGCATGCTCCTTATATCCTCCTCATCTGTCAGCATGTTTGACGATGCTAATCTATGCTGCACAAGGCTCGCAGCTAAATATGAGGACCGACCCATCTGTCAAAAAGTAAAGCCCCCCTGCTAGGCTCAGGTTGCTGTGAATGGCTGCATCTAACGTGACCCCCCCCTCCCTCACCACTACCATCATTGCACACGTCCCTCCCCAGTGTTCCGTTAACCTTGACAAGGTTAGACTGCGCCAGGTCACCGTTTGCCAAACAGACACAACCTCCAGGAGACTGCAGCTAAAGACGAGTATCTCTAAGCTTTACCTGGCACGTATTCATTTTATATTTGATGTTATGTTTTATTCGGTGCATTAGTTGATTATCCTCTTTTATCTGTCTTTTACAGATGACCACAAATAGGCAATTATGTTTGTTTGAACCTGAGAAAATATGAAGCTGGTTTGTTTAAGAGAAGTCAACCAACTTATTATTTCAAATAACGAAGACAATTTTTTAATTTTTAATTTGTAAAAAATTATGGGAATGCTTCCTAGGTTATTTTCATTCAGGATGACACATCTACTTTTCCTGATTACCACCTCAAGCAAGTGGGTTACGCTTCCTTAGGAATTATACTCAAAAATTAAATGTCTTACAAAACATATTACAGTCAGTCGAGAACTAGGCCTCATGAAAACAACCTCCACAGCAGATTGCAGCATGTGTGATAAGATGCAGTTTTATCATTTTAAACAGGTTACACACGAGGTAATTGAACAATATGTTGCTGTTATATCACATCATGAATAATTCATGCGCTGTGCTGGAACTTTTCTTCTTCCTCTGTGAAGGAAGAATTAGATTTCACTGTGCCGCTGACCAGATGAATCATATCCTCAAAAGAGGTGTCTCCATTTCCTGCATCTGCTCACTGGCAGCTCCTCCTCACACGAGCAGACAGAAGTGAGTAACATTCAACGTTCACGAGACAAAAAAGGTTCTGATCTGCACAGTTTGTCAGGACATGGGTCTTCAATGCCCTGAAATAACCTGAAGCACCGCTCCTGTAAATGTATGTTTACATACGTACACAGAGCTTCCTTTGACTCTGACCTGTTTGTTAGCGGCACGAATCTGCAATGTAACAAAGCACGAAACTGTCAACCCCAGATTCTACCCTAATGATGCACCAATGCAAGAAGAGCTCCACAGAAGTCCAGTTATCACGACTCAGGCTGGAGGATCTGAAAAAGTCTAGAACTGCAGCTTATTTCAGAGACGAAGAGACGCATTGAATGAATGTAAGAGAGGTCACGGTTCAGGAGAAAATGATTATGTGCCGTCTGACGACCGTGGTTTTGTTTCTGAAGATGACGATGTCTGGAATCACATCAAAGTCGGGTCAACTGCGGCTGGCAGAGCTTCAAAGTGAGGACGCAGCAAAGTGTATGTGATGTCCACTGGATGGTCAGCTTGGAAAATTCCACTGTCTCTGCAGGCCTGCATTGCCGGGTTTGACCCAAACCTACTGGAGCAGCTTCGTAGTGGTAATTATAAAAACAGGCAAGTGTTCAGGAAATCCTGCATCACGTAGTCGTGGAAATGCAATTTATTGGACATTTTAAGACATTTCGTTGAATTGGAAGACCATGTCAAATTTATTGCGATCTTTGAATGCGGACTCCAAAGTTGGCTTCTGCAGTTTGTCCTTTTTACCCCGTCCCTTAACTGCTCATGTGTTGGTTCTTCAAATGCTTGGTTAGAATGTGTTAGATCCACCCCTCCAAACTGAAGTCTTGCATCTGGTAAACCTTTGCAGATGGGGCTGATGGAACTTGTGAGACTCAAAGAGAGCTCTTGCTAATTCTACCAGAAATCAGTTCTTCTTCGCTGCTGTAACAACAGTACTCACAAGTGGCAGCTCAGTGCAGCTGCTGTTTTGAAGCGGCAAAGACGAAGTGATTTCCAGGAGAGAAAATTTGTCAGTTTTATCTGGATGAAGCTAATTTACTTTAGAGATGTGGTCGTGCATAGATTCGCAAACTTGATGATTCATGAGCTGGCATTTTTCTGCAGTATCAGAGACTTTGCTGATGATTTCTATGAAAGGTTATAATTGGCAGCTGACACTGACTCTTGATTGACCTTGAGTGTGGGCCAGCGGGACCTTGATGCTGCAGCTCCACTTCACAATCACTGCTGCAAATCTGATCTAATTTTTGTACAATTATTATTTATTATCAGCTCTCTCACATTGTTCCGGATGGTAGAATGTGATTTCTTTTTTTTCTTCCCTCATGTTGATGGTGTGAAGGAGTCACTGAAAATGTCATCATGAGAGCCGAGGAAATCAGAATTTCCTCTTGGCACAGTTGGGCAATAATGTGTAAAGTGGAAACACCCAGTCTTCTTCATTTCTAAATTTTATGGAAGCATCAGAGGGGCTTTGACTTGTTGACCTCCTGCGACGCTGGTTGAGTCTGGCCGAGCGGGGGTCCGTGTGAAGCAGGAAAACTTTGCCTCAGCTAAAGACAAAACACACGGAGGATCACAGGTTTGGGCGAGAGCTGAGTCCGTTGGAACGTCAGGTTCCCAGAAGCCAGAGGTTCCGGTTATAGTTCGGTAGCACAGATTATGTTTGTGTTGCAGGTCCAAGCTTTTTACTCCTTCATTGTTGTTTTCAGGCGGCATTTGTAGCTCAGAGCTCAATCAGATGTGGAGCATGATGTATAAAACACAAATAAATAGTGATAAAAAGTAAACACTTGAGATACTTGATATCTCAGGGGTTTACACAAAATAATGGGAGTCTAACATTTACCTTTGGATGTTTACACCACTGATATACAGAGTTATTGTTTTCATAAACAGGGAGTGAGCAGAGCTGCACAATAGAAACACACTCGTTCACCTACAGCAGTAAGTTATTCTGCTCAACAATGTCACACTATTCTTCCTTTCGGACAGGAAGTCACCTCAATGTGCCTTTCCTGTTCACAACTTTAAATTAATAATTCAATAAATAAATGTGATATTAAATGGTGTGACCGGAAAGTAACTCCTTGCTTTCCCACACGCGTCGGCCCTCAGGGACAAACTGGAGCCACCCTCAGCGCTTTTGTTTACAAAAAAGAAATAAGGTGATTTATTCATTTTTTTCTGTGTCACCTGATTGTTTTGGTATTTGACTCTGTGTATGTTCTACTCAGTCCTGTGCTGTCTGCAGTGGTCCAGAGCTCAAAATGTGATTTTAACTTGAGTCTCGTGGAGGAAACATGAAGCACTGAAAGAAGTCTGACTCACACTCTGTCCCCCCTCTTCACTGTGATGAATCAGCTGCTGTAACTGCTTCATGTCAGATGAATGAAACACACGCTCTGTGGCATCATGTTCGGAGCTCAGAGCCTGAATGGAGTTCTGACTCCACAAGTTGACATTAGTGTCAGTCTCCCTTAATGGTAAACCAAGGAATTTTCCACTGAGCTGGGTTGACGTCCAGTTGTCTTTTCTATTTTTTAAGTCCGTGCAGTCGAGCAGAGGCAGCATGAAGAGAAAACAAAGAGCTGATCGCTGAACACAGAAAACAACAATCCTTCATTTTGAATACACTTCTTCTTGTGTTGATCAGAAAATGCCTTGGTTGGTATTTCTGCAAATGTGAGGGATTATTACAGCTGTGGTTTCTAACCTCCACAGGATGTGACCTTTTAAAGAAAGGAGCTGTCTGTGTGTGACCCCTGATCACATGTTGCATCTGTTTGAGCCTCAGACTGGTTTAACCAAGAAGTGATTATACTTTAATTTGAGTCATGTCCGACCTATTTTGAGAAGCTACATTTTCAGGAAAAATAAATTATTGTAGATTCAGATATAATCCTTGTGAAGCATAAATGACTTGTTTTCTTTGTCCCATCCTGTCATTTCATGGGCTCCTTCATTTCTAACCATTACATTAAACAAATCATTCTTCGCTACCTTTGGCTTGTTAGATGTGAGTTTCTGAAAAGATGAAGCTTTTGAGCTTTTTAGTGCCATAATGCAAACAATCAGTATTATTCTATGGTTATATCAGGCAGAACAGATTTAAATCCCACTTGTGAGGGATCAGACAGGATAAAGAAAAGAGGAGTGAAACATCTTGTTTCTCAATTTTAGATAACTACTAAAAAAGTGTTTTAGAAGTTTCTTGAAAGTTGTACAATTACAGACTTTTTGTGTTTTCCTCACTGTCCTAAATGTTCCTTCATTCTTTCCATAACTGATTTAAAAGTGTAAGTGAGGAAGCTCCAGTCTTGCACAATCGAATTTCAACTCTTGTCAGTATATTTAGCTGCTAATCCTTGTAACATGCTGTTTCTCAGTTAACTGGTTGGTGACAATATATATACACTAATCATTTTGGGAAAACAAAATAAAAGTATTAAAACACAAATAAAAGTTTTGCTGCAACGTTTTTCTGAAATAGAACAATGAAGGAAATGCATCTATCCATCTATTGATGGTTTATTAACATTTAAGAAGCATTTTAATGTTATAGCTTGACGAGGTGCAGTTCAATGTATTATATGTTGATTATTGCACAGTTGAATATTTACGTAAGAAGAAGTATAAAGTAGCATGAAATGATAATAGGCCAGTGAGATATCTCAGTGTGGTCATTTTTCAATATAACATTGTTAGAGTAATATACTTGTTGGTTTTGTTTCTCATTTCTTTGCAGTAAGGTGTTTTTTAATAAATCAAACTGACCTCAGGTCCTTTTTAAAATTGAGAAAATGATTTATCCGCTTCTTAACGACAAGTGACACATCGTGATTCTGATCGTCCATTGACATTTTATTGAAAAAGAACAATATAATATCATGTACAACAATAATAATAATAATAATATTAATACAAAAATCTGTACATTCCATGGTTTTGCAGTACATTTGGAAGACTGATACAAAATAACTGCAGCAGGGAGGGAGGGAGGTATTTACACATGTAGGATCTATGGAGCCTAGTGGCTTCTGTCGCTGTGTTAAAAAAATATGCAGGATATAATTTTTAAATGATGCTGCGGGGGGTTACAGTACATTTGGTTTTGAACTACGCTTTTTCAAATGTTAGATTCTCAAATAAAACAAAACAACAGAATGAAAAGTGGAGTGGCGTTGATAGTGAAGGTGGATCTGAAGTCTGCGTACAGCAAAAGGGGAAAGTGGCTTTGAGAGTGTTTTACTTGGTTATTTGATATTTCAATTACAATTAGACTTGTTTTTTTCAATCTCCAGTCACAACACTATCAGATTCAGACAGGAGACAGGAGATGAAGAATTACGTTGCGTTTTTCATCACATACAAAAATCATGTTTTAAGTTTTATAAAAGTAGATTTGGCTTAAAAGAAAAATCAACATTTTGGTTCAAGCTGAAAAAAAAAACCTTCAACCATCAGTTGGCCATGTTCCAAATCAAACACCAGATAACTTGTGACTATTGTTTACTATCCTCTACAGTGAAAACTTTGCCGCATTGGTACATTTATACATCTTCCCCATTTTTGACTTCCCAGATTAAGGCTTGATGAAGTGGCTCAAGATAAAAATATGATGATCAACATACTTTTTTAAAAACTGTACACACATTCTTGAAAAAAACAAACCTTAATAAAACTTTCTAAAACATTCTACTTCTCTGTACCAAATCTAATTAGTTGTTTTAATGAAATGCAATAACTATGATAATAATACTCTTTGGCATTTTTATCAACCGCGAGGAAAAAAAAATAAAAATAAAAGAAGCAACATCGTAGCAGCACTTTTAAGAACATTCTGATTCTCGTATTCCCCCTGTTTCAGTTTAAATTAATGATTTCTATCAGTTTGATGCTGTTAATACTACCCTGCTCTGTCTTGACTTGAGCAGGCATGTTTCTATCTGTCTGACCAGCAATGAACACGTTTCTCAGATCAACCACTGCACAGGACAAAGCAGAGGGTCAGAAATCCAGTGCTGCCAAGCAGAGGACGTTAAAGTTTGACCTTTCTTGCATACAAAAGGTTTTTCGTTCAGATGTCTGTGATGTCCAATATGAGACCAGCTCATGAACAAATACTCTACTTGTACCTCCAGACAACCTCGTTTCGTGTGTACTCTTTAGTTCTTTGATTTTCTGAAGTATCTTGATGTTTGTTTGGTTTTTTTTCATATTTTCTAGCAGCACTTGTGAGAATATTCTATAAAAAATAAAATCCACTTTACTGAAAGCATCATGTTCTTGCTGGACAGAGAAACAGAGACATTCCTGCAGTTTTCCAACCCTCTGTCGTCTTGCAGTCACCAGACACTGAACACACATTCATGGGGACTTCATGGAGAATTCATCCTGCAATATGCACATGGTTCATAGTGCTGTGTTTTGTCATACTGTATGTAGTCAATGTTCAGACTCTCACAAAGTCCTAAACCTTGCCGCCTCCCACAGCAGTACCGTTCAGCTCGTCCTCTACGCAAAGCCCAGCTCGGCTCTTTGTGCCTTTTGGAGCAGAGAGGTGTTTAAAAAAAAAAAAAAAAAAAAAAAAAAAATCTCAAGTGAGGTTTGAGGTGTTAACAGTCATATTTCTGACTCTCGTCTCAGAGGCCGCGGCTCAAGTGGCACAGTGGCTTGGCTGTGCTCAGTCTCTGAGATGTTGTCTGTCTGGGTGCCATCAGGCCCAACGCTGCCCCCGTTTCCCTCGTCTGTGTCCTCTTTGTTCTCCAGCGCAATCTCGTTTTCATAGCAGAAAGAGTTGGAGTTTGAGAGAATGAATTTTTTTTCTGCAAAGTCTCTGGCGCTGCACAGAGGGGTGCTTGGCACCTCGTATGTCTTATGGAAGCGGGAGTAGTCTACCTTGTAGTAGTTCTTCTCCTCGAAGAGCACAGGCTCGAACCGGTGGCCCCAGAGGATCTCACTGGAAACGTAGGAGCTGCGGCACTGCGTGGTCATGGCCGTCGCCTCGACCATGCCCTCCAGAATGACCACAATTTCAAACTCTGAGTTATCTAGGTCCTGTTTGCTCATGTTGTAGAAGGGGCTGTCCTCGTCAATCTCGTGGACAATGGTGATTGGTGAGACCAGGAAGATACGGTCGACTCCGCTGTCAAAGCCCACATCTATGTCCATCTGGTCAAGGGGGATGTACTCCCCCTCTGCCGTTGTACGGGATTTTAGAAGCTGCGCCCGCACATGCGCCTCAACCAGGTGGCTCTTCCTTAAATTGCCAACACGCCACATCAGGCAGAGCTTGTTGTCCCTCATGGCCACTGTGGCATTATGGCTGAAAACCAAAGTTTCATTCCTCTTCTTGGGCTTTGCCATTTTTGCCATAACGGCGCCAATAATAAAAGCGTCAATAATGCAACCCACAATGCTTTGGAAAACCACCATGAACATAGCAACAGGGCACTCGTCTGTCACGTATCTGTAGCCGTAACCAATAGTTGTTTGAGTCTCAATGGAGAACAAGAAGGCAGCGGTGAAGCTGCTCACATTGGAGACACACTTCTGGGCGTTATTGCCTAAGTCCCCGTGGACTCTGGCAACTAGCCAGAAGACGCAGCCGAAGAACAGCCATGACAGCAGAAAGGCGAGGCAGAAGATGATGAACATCCATCTCCAGCGGATGTCCACGCACGTCGTGAAGATGTCGGCCAAGTACCGCTGACCTTTCTCGCTCACGTTGATGAATTGCACATTGCAGTGACCGTCTTTCTTTACAAATCTGCTCTGCGGCTGGTGCCGCGTGTGCACCTTGCTCTTGCCGTAGCCGTTGGGCACTGCCATAGTGGCAAGCTTCATGCCGTCCTCCTCTGATGACACAATGCTGTAGCGGCTGGCTCGCACGCTTCCCATCACCTCAGTCTGGGAGGGCTGTGCAGCTTCTGCTTTAGAGAACAGTCTAAGTTTCTGGAAAAAGCGTTGGAGAAACAGTTTTGAAACACGTCTGGGGACCAACTCAGATGAAATGGTGGCAAATGAGGCGGGCTGAAGGACTCCTCTTCAGCCTCACTGGTCCTGAGATAAAGTGCAGCAAGAGGAGGATGAAGTGGTCACTCCTCTTTCATCGTCTTACTCGACCTCATCAAGTTAATCTGTTACAGGAAAACAGAAATGGAGGACGTCTGTTAGAGAAACCAGTTCCAGATAAATCGGATAAATCAAATCATGTTCTGGGCTATTAATGACAACATCAAAAAGAACGGTTCAACATTTGAGAAGTCACAACTGATAACGGATAACGTCATCACTGTGGAGGCAGACGTGTGTGCAGCCTGAGAAAAACCTTCAAAAAGCTCTTCCCCCTGTGCCAACCACATTTCATCTAGTTATGACAACAGTGATATTTAACCCTGATCTAACATTTCAACTTCCACTGACAGAGGCCACTCTGTAATTGCGCTCAGGTCTCATCGTTGGTCATTTACAAAGTTGGCTTGTTTCTCTTGGCTGCCCTGCACTGACCCAATCATTTCTAAGTAGATTGTGGGTTGCAGCATTTCTGCGGGATCCCATGGACTGATGGGTTTGAACTATACCGACAGGATCACGATAAATCTTACAACTGAGAAAGTTCATGTGTGAAGATTTGTTTCTGTTTTTGAAATGATTCACTGCAGAAACAGAAAATGCTCCACTGAGTTTCAGAAATCGAGCAAAAGCAACATCCTGTCAGGATTTCAAACTATTTATCAAATTATTTATGCACATTTTGATGAACTAATAATTTAGAGACCATGTGCAACCGAACTTTCAAAGAAAACTTTGCTGTTTACAAGTTTTATGAAGCGGTTTCATCAGAGATTTGCATAAAGAACCAGGTTGTAAACAACATCATCACAACATTCAAGTTCATCTGTTGTTTGAAAGGAGCTTGTGTGAGCTGTGCAGGAGATGCTCAGCTTGTTGACTCTCACTGAGCCCTTTGGGATTTCTCCTCTCTGCTGCAATAATGGCTGTCCCGTGAGGACTCTCCCAGCACAGCTGAAACACCACTCATTAGTTTTGGCTGTCCTAGCAACACAGTCTAAATGTACCTGCTGACAGCGTTCCCTCGCTTGTTTTTATTGCCTTGTTATGAACACTTTCTCTCTGACACATGAGAAAGAAGCTGGTGGTGAAAACTAAACATTTGTTCAGGGTCAGAATCTCATTCAGATGCAGACGCACTGATTAAGAGTGGGAATGTCGATGATGTGACCACAGCTGCGAGTCACTGAGTCAGACTCTAGTTTCACACTTGCTAACAGCAACAATAATCCTTTTCAATAAATACCTCATAAAACAGGCCACATTTGTTTTAACATAATGAACTGTCTCCAGTGTACATGGACGTATTGATAAGACATGTGCGACTTCTCTTGACATGATGCCCGATATGTAAACATCTCAATAGGTTGTCTTCTTTTCCCCTAAAATTAATAACATGGAGCCAAACTTCAAACGAGCAGATCTCAAAGATTGTGGAGAAAACGTGCAAGAGGGCACAAGATGTCCTTCATTAATAACCTTGGTATTAAACAGTATTCAGTCTCGTGTTTTAACAAGTATTAGTAAAGTGTATTTGAGTGAGAGGGGACAGACTGAGCTGCTCCCAGAATGCAACAAATGCCAGCGACAAATGTTAACAGGTGCGGAGGGAAAGAACTGACTTCTGATGCAATCACACACACACACACACACTCTCTCTCACACACACACACACACACACACACACACACACACACACACACACACACACACACACACACTCACACACTCACGCTTCTTTGCCAGCTCGGTGCATCAGCAGAGAGAATCATGTAAAATATGAAGCGAGATGAAAGTAGCCAGCACATCTGGAGGGGGATCTGTCAGCAGAGGTGATGCGTAAAAAGTCAGGAAGTGTGCGCGTCATGGAGAATGAAGTTGAGCCAGAAGATAACTGGTGCACAGAGCACTTCGTCGTTAAAGTTATTACTACAGGAGAGTGAGAGGTCGCGAAGCGTAAAAGGCTCAAAGTCGTGTTTCCTCTACCTGCTGCTCATGTGTAGACCGGTGAAATATAATCCAGATGTTTCTTGGCCACCGCTATCCTCCGCGTCGTTTCCGCGCGCTCCTTATTTAATTTTAAACAAGACGAAGTGTGAAACTCCCCTCATGTCTCTGGAGGACCGGTCTGGATATTGTGCTTCTCACCGAGTTCCCCCAAAGCGTTTTTAAACGCCACGCACCGGCACGTCCCGCCCCCGGCCCCGCGCCGGGCCAATGGAAACGGGGAGGGGTGGCAAACAGGCGCAAACAGGCGCAAACGCACCGTTTCTTTTTATAATATTTGTGCGTGAGTGTGATTTTGTGTTTGACCGATGCGACGGATTTGTGAACACAACACAAGTAGGAAGTAATGGAGAGGAATTTGACACTAATAGGCCGACAACAGTTTAAATCTCAGTGAGGGGGGGGGGGGGAGAATAAACAGTGAGGGGGGAAGGCAGAAACATGAACAAAAATAGATTTTCCCCTTAAACACCTGAATCTGGACCATACTCACAGTGTTTATTAGAATGTTGATAAAGTGTAACACAGGTGATGCAGCTCTGCAGACAAGTTCACATGACACAAACTGAGCAGCTTTCACTTCCAACACCTGCGACAATTAACATGTTAGTGTAATAATGGATATAATATAATAATTATACCTCCTGCAGATGCATTCATATCTTGCTAAAAAAAGATCCCACCTGCTGCTGAGATTGTGCAACCAAACTGCCCATCAGCCTCATTTCTGTGATACCCGTTGTTTTTATAGATCTCGTGATTTTAATGTGGGTATGGAAAATGTGTTCTGTTGGAAAGAATGACTCACTCAATAAAGGCCTACATGCCTGTATTATGATATGACTGTCTTTCTCCACTGAGCTATCAAGTTGCTTCGGATGTTTAGACTATGCATCTGTTGCACTATAATTTTAGGTCAGGCCGAAGCTGTGTTGTCTTAGCACCACTGACTAAATCATTCTTCTTACTTACTAATTCATGATAAACATTAACCCACAGTTGCAGGATTTTCCAAAAAAGCCTTTTGAACTCTTGCGTTTCCCCCCATGAGTCTTATTTTTAGTTCTGGTTATTTATAGCAGCACATATATTTAGTGCAGACCACCTGTGTCAGTGATCTGTGCACATTGTGTGAGTTCGAGAGTGTGTGTGTTTGCTTTCCATGCCCAATTTCCAGCAGTAAGGAGAGTGGTGCATGCAGTAGCCTAGTGCTGCGTGTGGACCACAAGGTGGAGAACTGGAGGCTGGAATTAACCAGTGATTCTCCAGCACAGACGTCTGATACGTGGAGAGGAGGAGGAGGAATGATCTTCTCATGCAACTGTCACTGCAGCGTCTGAGGATGAAAAATGACATGATAGAGAACTGATGGTTATAGCAGTTGAGATATTACTATTTACTTTAACGATTTAGTGGTAGTTGTTATTATCATTAATGTTATTATTACAAAAATGTGCAATACTTTCCTCCGCTGTCTCGAACCTTAACGACAGATATGTTTGTCACTGGACAAACTTCTGCAAATGGCTGCAGCAACAGTGGACAGAAGCAAACTGATGTCACTGGTTTTAATGGGTGCATCATGGGTTGCTGTGTAGCCCAACCAGTAGAGCTGGTGCCCCCTTGTGTTGAGGCTTTAGACCTCTACAGCGACCGCAGGTTCGATTTCCGGCTTGCCGCCCTTTGCTGTGCGTCATCCCTCTCTCAGATGGAGAGGGTCTCACGGTTCATCTGTCCTATTAAATTAACATGTTCCCCAAACATTTAAAGAAATGATTAAATGAGTGCATCATATTATTATGTGATATTTTCGTGCAGCATAGCTGTCTCTCTCTCCTCTCTTGAGATCATGTATATTATGATTTGACGTTATACAAATCAAATTGGCTTGAATTAACCAGCAGCAACACTTGGACAGTGACGCATGTTACAACACTGAATGTGGATTGTTGGATAGACTGGAGACCTGTACTGGGTGGACCGCCACGTTTTGCCCGATGTCAGCTGGGAGATCTTAACAACAACAATCATTCCATGTCAGCGTGTGTTCCTCCTTCTTCCCGGTGGATTTTGAGTTTCTGCTTTAGTTTTGTTTCTGGCCTCTTCAAAGATTCACTTTCTTGACTGCTGGACAGAATTTGCTGATATTTAGTTGAATCCATTCCTTCCTCTGTTGGTGCAGCATTTCCTGTGTGAGTGGCTGCCACTCAACCTCAGGGCAGAATGTTTCCAACCACCTGGTAAACAGTCGTCATAGATTCACTGGAATCAGCGTTATAAGTTGTGTGTGCAGGGCGACCTGCTGTCGAGTGAAGTTAACGCTGGATCCACTGAGGTACTTGATGGACAGATGAAAAAAATCCCAATAAATCAACACTGTCACGATCTCGTGTCTGACCTGAGCCTGAATAACATCACGACTGATCTCTTGTGGATAGATGGTAAAAAAACACAGGTTTTAATAGGATTACATAGTGAAGCGAATCAAAGCAACACAGCAGTATGTTACGAAGCAGCATCTGGTTACTTTTGCCTGTCTGGTTACTTGACATCAAAGTGACCTTCCTAATCAGAGCTTTTGTTCTCAGACAAGAACCATGATCCACCTCAGACAGATGCACGATTATCAGAGGAAGTGAAAAACGCAAACCAGATATTTAAACATCACTTATTGAACACTGGCATTGTCTCATAAGAAATATTGTTTTAATATTTTATCAAATCTGCTTAATGATACTATATAACAACTGAATTAGAAACACATTTGGTCACTCTGTTGCATCAGATCCTCCCCACACTTTTCATAAAGTATTTGAGGATGCAAAATAGTATTCACTAAAGTCCAAGACAATAAACATCACAGATTAATTCAACTACTTGTGTGTGAACTGGTTTTTGAATAGTTCGACTTTTTGTTAATCATTACATATAAAAAATATTAAATATATGCATTTCCACCACCACAGGCGTAGAAGAGAATGTTCCATGTGTTTTATATAAACTTTGACTTTACACATAAGGGACGCTGGTGCTGTCTCCGCTGTGAATTCTGGTTATTTTAGCATCAGCACAGACCAGACATCTGATCAATATCATGGAGGACATGAAGGACATAACGCAGACCTTTTTAAATAAGTCTCTCTCACACACACACACACACACACACACTAAAAGGGCAGTTTTACACCTAAAAGTCTGAACAGTGTGTTTTCTGTTTTTCCCATTTGATCTGTTAGTTTTAGTTTCACACAGTAATTTATGGAATTTTGCCTGACATGTGTACATCCTGTTGTCATCACCTACGTGGGCTGGGTCTACCTTTACTTTAGTCTGATTTGTTTGTAGATGGAGTCTGACGTGTTGTCAGTTGGGGGGGTATTAGTTTTTCTGTTTGGAGAAAATGAACCAGTTTATTTGGTTGTCAAGGTAATATCATGGTATTACTACCAGAACCAAATGAACGTCCTCGTGCTTCAAACATTATATGGTCGCAGGTGAGGACTGCAGCGATCCTGTCAGATAAGATTAAGATCAGAATATAAAAACAATCTCAGCATAACTTTTTCTCTTCTCTTGATTGATCGGCAGGAATAATCAAATCCCAACACAAAGGTCCATTTACTAACTGTTCTGGTGATTTTTATTTTATCACATGATCTTCTGCAGCAATTTTCATAAAATCAGACACATTCAAATATCCAATGTTCTAATATCTCTATTCTATGTATGATGTACTCATCTTCCATTGGCTTGCAGCGTAGCTGTCACACTGTTCGATGTGATATATCAGATTCTGTGACCTGCAGTGGGGTAACAACCATTCCAGGGGACATTGACTGCTTTGACTGGAATGAATGAATTTTCAAGTCTAAAAGTTCAGTCTTTGATATTTAAAACTAATTTTATTCTAAAAAACCACAGACGCCAGAACATTTATTGTTCTTAATGCGTAGTGTTCTGAATATATTCCTCTGTAGCAGTGGTTTCTTTAAAGACACACAAAATATGATGGCTCTGCTTTATACGTCACTACTTGTGAGGTCATTTGGCAAAGTCAGAGTGTCCTGTTGTTTAGTCTCTGCTTGTGAAGGTGAAGGGGTTGGCTCAGGGTGGCTGTCACTCACAAGTTCCACTGTCACTGTTGGAGGTTTCAATAGTTTTTCTTGCTGATTTTTCCGTTGTGACCTTGGAGAGGGCCTTGGGGAAGCTCTGGGTGAATGTCGCGGGGAATGCCGAGGAGAGGGACGCAGCTGCTTCTTAAGTTCATACTCTTCAGCGCTGACCTCAGGCACCAGCACCTTAGCAGTGTGGTTGAACAGGACGTAATCCACTCTGTAGTTCCTTCTACTGACCCTGATCATCTCCTGGAAGAGATGACCCCAGAGGATTTCAGGTGGAGTGTAAGAGGTGCGGGTCTGGTGCAGCATACCTGTGGAGTCGTCTGTGTAGGTAAAAGAAACCACCAGCTCAAAGTCAGCTTTACGCAGATCAACCAAGCTCATCTTGTACAGCGGGCTGCCGGGTTCGATCTTATGGAAGACGGTGGTGGGCGTGACTAGGATGATCTCCCTCTGCTGGATGACTAGGTCTTCATAGGTCACGTCCACTTTCCCTGTGGCATGGACTGTGGCGCGGACTATCTGCGCACAAGCCGTCCCCTCCACTAGGTGGTGTCTGCGGAAGTCCCCGACTCTCCAGGAAAGACACAGGTAACCGTTGTGAAGGTTGATGACTGCACGGTTGCTGAAGCCCACCGTCTGTGCTCTCTTTCTGGCCGACGCCATTTTGGCGACGACAATTCCGATGATAAAGGTGTCAATGAAGCAGCTGATGACATCTTGTACAGTGACTATCACAATGGCAATCATGCAATTCTCGGTCATGCCCCTGAAGCCGTAGCCGATGGTGGTTTGAGTTTCGAGCGAGAAGAGGAAAGCAGCTGTGAAGCTATGCACTTCTGACACACAGGGCTCATTTGTTTCATCTCTGATATCTCCGTGAGCGAGAGCAATAACCCAGTAGAGAATGCCAAAGAAGAGCCAGGACAGGATGTAAGACAGGGCGAAGATCAGAAACATCACCCTCCATCTGATCTCAATCAAGGTGGTGAAGATGTCAGTCACAAACAGCATCCACTCCTCTGGAACATGGCGGAACACGACGTTACAGTTGCCCTCTTTACGTACGTAGCGGTATTTCTTAGGTTGAGATCCATTTTCAGTCTTCGCGCCGACATCATCATTAGCGCTCACGGATATATATTTCTGCATATTCCAGAGTCTGTAGGGGAGAAGGTGGACAATTGTTTTCATCGGAATATCAAGATAAAATCAAACATTATCATTACATTGACGAAAACACAAATGCAACCAAACTTGATAGAGAAAGTATATATTTTACATTAAATGTAAACATAAGTGAACATCTTTTCAAACATTAACACTGAAACCAATATGACTGTGAATGGTTCATAACGGCCAATATCTAATATCTAACTTGGTCAGGCTCTACTTTCTGCCCCAACTGCCAAATGGAAATTTAAAATTCTGCACATAATGGCTTTAAGCAACAATGACAAAATAATCACAGCAGACCAGTAAATCCTTGCACATTGCTTAGTTAATGGAACTTTGATTTGATAAGTTTGAGTGAGGCATGGGAATAATTAAAATATTTTCTCTGTTCTGGGTAAATACCCCAGACTCTGCCCCAGATATCTGTGTTGGTGTCAAGTATAAACCAACGAGTCCCAAATCAACAACCTTCTGATATTTGTCAATTTGGCCTGAGATCTGTGCAGTGTGTTGTATTGTACTTCAGCCCAAAACTTTCCCTGAGAGAAGGTCATTAGAGTGAAGCAGGTTATGGCCACAGCAGCAGACGGACGACTCTGCCAACGAGACTAAAACACTCAAATCTGTCTCTGACCCACATGAGAAGGCAGGAGTCTACTTTGACAACACAAATCTGACAGACAACTCCAGATTCCATGGTGGCTGTGATGAGGTTGCTGCACTAACTGACATGTGTATTGTAGGAATAATACATTTTACTTTATTATGCTACATATATCTGAAGACTTAGATTGCAGATGTGCTTTTATATGCACAAATTACAGTGATGGGGGTTGCAGCTTGATATGAAAATAAATGCACAGTGATGTTTTGATACTGTACCAGATGCCCTGTTGCTCTGATACAGAAAACAAGACGTCCACCAACAATTAACATTAGATTCTTCCATGTATTAAACTCATTGGCTGATCACATCTTGCTGTGGCATATTGAGTCGTCCACTTAGTTTTCTGACCATGCTGTGATTGCTCTGTCTATTTTTACAATAACAATCTGGGAATGTTTACCATGTCTGATTCTCTTTTTCCTGTCGCTTTGTACTGTGTCAATACATTTAATCATAATGGGACAGTTGCCCTGAGATACAAAACCCTTTTTCCTCCCTTGGACTGCCGTTTATTCTTTTTCTGCTGGTGATGCACAACTTAATTTACTTTGTAATTTTGTATAATCAACCAAGAATATAATAATATATTTCTATCTAATACAGAGGCTGTAGCAGAAAAAAGCACCCGAATAATAAATAGGTTTTCTACTTTATTGGAGCAGGAAACTGCTAAAATTCTGTAATTGGAGGTCTTAAATTCTGCTTAATATCTGTGTAGTGACAGGCGGTCCGTGGTTGGGCAATAAGACATCTTCTGCCCCTGTAACTTTAAACTCTCTGTAAACAGTCATGTTTCCATTCAAAGGTTTGCTGCTGTCCAAAGCAATGGCCCAAGTGCTTTTTTTCTGGGTGGAGGTCAAACAACTGTCAGAGGGCCAATAAAGGAAGCGCCACAGAACTGAACTGGTCTAAGTTAGCAAGGGAAAATTGAATGTGGAAACTGGAATAGTGTCATGGTGCGATCACGGGCAGAGGAAGGATCAATCACAGCCAAACCACTGAGAGCATCCTCTACGCCCAAAACAAATGGGGTTTGAATCACCGCTATCTGACTGAGTGAACTGGGCTCCAGTCACAGACTCTACTTTCTCCTGGCAACAGCAAACATCCGCACTGCCAGAGCATGGAACTCACTCCATGAGGTCATAGAAATAACGTCCTATTGGCTTCCCATAATCCCTCCCTAAATACCCCGATATGGACGAAAGAAGAAAAGACGCAGAATCCTGCTGGAAAACCAAGAGTTGCTGAGTTACTGTAGAATTCACAGGTTATCAGTCTAAAATCAACTCATTTACTCTGAGGATGAAAAGTGCAAGCGCCTGCAGTCACCTGTGATTCCTCTGCAGCAATATCCAGGAGTCCAAAACAGATGAATCCTGATTTAATTCATTTCTGCTTTTCTCTGCTGTACTTTGGATGAATGCATCAATGTAAGTGTCAGTACTAGATCTGAAATATTGAATCAAATAACACTCAATGAGTTGGTGAATACCTTCATAATCACTCAGTTTAGCCACGTTACCAGCGTGGAAATGTTGGATCGGTGATTCAGACTAAAATACATTGTCTTTTTTTTACATCAAGATCTGTGATTTAATCTCTGGGAAATCAGTGAAAAATAATTTAAGAAATTCTTGCCTTTGTCTGGATCTAAGCCATTGGGAATGTCCACAACTGCAGTTGAAACAATGAGGTCTGACTGTCCGTGTGGACAATAACAACTTTATGGACGTTAGCGCAGGCTAGCACGCGACAAATAGCAGCAGCACATGAATCTCCGCTGGTTCCCTTCCCTGTGTTTTGCCCACCCACCAGGTCGAGCTGTTTTCTCTACGTTCCTTCTGCTCATGTGTGGAACCTGGAACAAGCAGCTCTGTGTACAAAACAAGACCCCTTGCAGACGAAGTAAACCAAATAGAACCAAAACACACACACACACACACACACACACACACACACACTGACCTTTAGTGTAAAGTTTCCACTGTAATCTCTATGAACAAAGCTGTGATACCTTTCATTAACAATAAATTGCACTGAAGCTCTGTCATCCACAGTAACACCAGGAATAGAAGGATGAACTCTGGAAATAACTTTGGCAATTGGCATGTTTCCTCTCCTGCTCAGGGCACTTACAACTCCATTACATGCTCACTTACTGCAAATTACATTGTGCCACCCATCTGTGGTTCACTGGAACAGAACCGTGTACATGGGTGGCTAATCGCTGCCCTGCCCCGAGGCTTTCTGCCACCTCCAATGACCTTCAAAAGCCTCAGTGCGGCACTGCAGCAACATTTCCATCCTGACAAGTTCCTTAGCTTCACACTTGCTCCTCAAATGGAAACAAGTGTCAAATCTGCTGATCTGCACTGAAGCTTCTCCTGACGCCTGAGTCCCTTAAAGCCGAGTTCTTAAAGTGCAGCTTAAATACCTCAGCGTGGAGACGTCCAGTATCAAGTTAGGACACTGTGTCTCATATTTTAGAAGCATGTTCCTGAAGGTTAATGTTTAATCCAAGCTTCAAAGTACCAAGTCAACCAGAGCACATGATTGTTTTTGTTTTACTTCCTCGGAAGTCGCTTAACGTTGCTTTTTATAGCAGTAAGCCCCTGAAACCAGACGCTGGATTGAACCTCTCTGATGTACATTTCTCCTCTGGCATCAGTGTCTCTCTCTGTTCGGGGCCTTCGGTTTGATTTTAGACTCGTGATGCTGAATTTAAATGAGTCTGGAACTGTTTAACAACAGCAGGTCACTTTTTGATTCCTTCTTTGTGGCTTCTATATTTTTTTTCTTTACGGCCAATTGTGACCTTCAGAATCTCCAGTCTTGCATGATTCCCTGTTTAAAAGATCAATAGATGCATATTTATGAAACAGAGTCGGCTCTGTTGTGTCAGCAGTGAAGCAGGGACTCTTCTCGCAACAATCCTTTTTTTAATCCACCAATACACTGTTCACATTACAGTAAGCTTTTCTTTCTCATTGTTGAAATCTGAATTTGTTTGGATGTCATTCTGAAACCTGATCGCAGTCATTACTTATCACCCTGACCACGTTTTGTTTTGTTTGTTTTTTTCAAACATAGGAATTGTGCCGGGCTCTTCATGCTGTAGATCAGATTTCTGATTGTTCTGCTGTCCACCAGCTTTACTCACCTATTATCTTGATCTTTTTTCTTGGCGCAAAGCAACACTTTCAAACAAGCAGCAATGCTTGATTATGTAAAAGCTGTATAGGTGGTTTATATAATAATCAGCCAATGCAAAAATCAGTTTTTGAAGAACTTACAGTTAAGTTTTCCAGAGGAGTTTGGATTTAAATAAATATCTAAGACCAAAAAATGACTAATGCAATTCAAAATGTGCAGAAAATCATTTACATTTCAAATCCTCCAGATTTTTAAGTTGACTTGAAATTTGCAGCAGCATACAAGCAACAAAAAGACATTTCCCAGCTCAGTTCCTACCTTTTTCTAAAGATAAACGCTGAATCTGTTGCAGGAACGTCTGAACCTGGGCTGAACGTCTCCAAGCTGAACAGTAGCACAACAGTTACCTGCTGGTCTGAGCTGTATCACTTGTGAAGCGCAAAAACTGAAGGTTTAACACCTCCCTTCAGCATCACATGGCTTCACTCATACACACACACACACAGGTGAGTGTACTGTGTGTTGTGGGTATGCACTCGGTGAATGCAGGTGTTTATTGGCCTTTGTTTTCAGAGCTCTTGCACCATTCAGGTGCGTAGGACTTGAGTATACGTTTGCTTAATGTTGATGAATTATAACTGACAGCTTTAGCCGGCCTGATCTCAATACTTTAAGTCCTGGTTCAAAAAAACATGCTCACCAGGTTGAATCGTGGATCGTTAACTTTCTACATTTAATGTGACACGATCACATGGATTGTTTAACCTGTTTTCAAATGCTCCTGAGAAGGCGAGCAGCTCTATGACACAGACAATATGCAGTAGAGGTCAGTGACGAAAGGATCAGCTTGGTTTTTACTGATGTCGAATCAGCATTAGTTAAAACAAACCTGATCCTAAATGTGAATTCACTTTGTTGCAAAAGTGACAATGAAACTCAAAGACAAAGTGACCATTCTTAATTCCAGCTCCTTCAGAGTCTTTGATGCATCAATTGTGCTTCTGAAAAGAATAAAGATAATTTATTTATGTATTTATTTTGTACCATTTCGGTATCAAATACTGGAATGATGTCCTCTTCATCAAAGTGTCACTGAAACAAAACCCTGTCATTACAAATTAACTCAAGTTAGAATATTTTTTACGTTATAAAATGTGATATCCTCTTAACAGCTTCGGCTCATTCACACCAGCAGATTACAAATTAGTGAACCCTCTTCCTCCATTGTGCCCGTCTTTGTGAGGCTTGACTGAAAATCCCTTATTCCCAGCCTGAAACTCCATAGAGGCCTAAACCCAGACGTCTCGGCCCCTCTCACTTGATAACTGCTTTGCAACCAAACTCTATTCATTGAGCTTAACTCAGGTTTCAAGCACTGAAACCTATTGACTGCTGGCCTGAGCTTGTTGTGCAGAAAAGGCTCACAGGTCTTACATATTGTGATAAAACTGGACTTTCCTTTGCACCAAGAACAGATCTGGGACGATGGAAATGGGATCCAGTGTTCAGGACGAGACTTTTTGATGTTTATTGTATAAATATTGTGAAGAAGACGGCGCAAATGGCTACTGAGCAGCGTTGCCTCTCCTGTATGTGTGCACCTACTGTAGAAGGGTACACATCAGGATCACGATCATGGAAATTGGAAATGAATGGTGATGGTGGATTGTGGATTGTGATGGTGGTAGAACACAAACATGTTAACACTCTGAGTGGACATTTTGCCTGGTAAGTAAAGCCAGGTTGGATTGTATGTTAACACTGGAGTAATTAAGGTTCAATCTCTGAGGCCCAAAATATCTTTAGCAAGTTTGGCAGCTTTAGGCTTAAAAGCCTCCATACACTATGACCACCGGTTGTGTTTGAGCGTTTGAGATTTTGAGTCCTGAAACATCTCCTTCCTGTGATTTGCTGTGAGAGCAAAACCCTCCATTGGCCTCGGCTGCAGGAAAACAAAGCTATGTAAGCGATTTGACACCTTTTGTAAAATGTGCAGACAAAGAGGGCAAAGCATATGAAATTATTCAGTGGTTTTATTTTTTCTAGCTGGAGCACAGCGGGGCGTCCTCACAGTAAATTCTTCTGGGTGTCTAAGAGTGTCTATGAAAGAGCGCCAGCTTTATAAACCCGACTGCATTTTTTAAACGTGAACAAATTTCAGTGTCCATGTGTCCATGTAAATGCTACACAGTTGGTGGGTTAAAGGGGGTTTAAAATGTGGACCCATAACAAATCACCTCCGTTCCAGGAAAAACAAATAATTTGTTCCCAATAAAAACGATCCACAAAAATACACAAGCACAATGTTGTGCGCAGAGCCCTGATCAAACATCCGAACACAACGCCAAGGCACAAAATTAAAGAGGCCAGAAAGATTTCGGGGTGTGAAGTGCAGACACCGCAGAGCTTCTTCCAAAATTTCAAGAAAAAAGGAAGACGTTTTTAAAAAAAACAACTGTGCGGCCAGAATTTGTGCTTTTAACAGACTGACAAGCTGAATCATAGAAAAGGTGAACTGAGGTAGCCACCATTTTCTGCTTCACTGTTTGGTAAGTGAATCTTTAATTTTCTAATGAGGCTCAGCTCAAAATAAATGTACATGGTGCTTGAATCTTGCATTTACTGTCAATGTAGACTATTCATGATATATTGTATAATTTAGGTTGAAACGTTAAGGGTCAGTTTCTAATGATGGTTTTTGTTATTGACTCAAATTCATCTGTTGACGTTTGGGATGTAAAGATTCTCTGAATCCACAGTCCTGTCCTCGGTTTTTTGAGCCACAGCTTGAGGGTCTTCTTCTTCTTCATCTTTCGGCTGCTCCCTTTTCGGGGTCGCCACAGTGGATCATCTGCCAATATATCCACTACTCCTCCTATTTGTGATCCGCATGTTTGTTTTGGCACAAGTTTTACGCCGGATGCCCTTCCTGACACAACCCTCACCATTTATCCGGGCTTAGGAACGGCACTAGAGCTACCAGAAAGTGTGTCCCTAGTGGCTGGTTTGAGCCACAGCTCGAGGGTAAAGCGATCAAATGTCTCTGTGAAGTCACAATGCTTGTTTTTCTGCCATAGCTCAAGAATTCATATCCTTATTATTTCTTTATTGCAAAATACATTTAATAACTTTAACTGATTAATAACTTATACTTTACCTTATGTCTCAATTTATGGGCAATGTTTTCCCTGAGAAACAAAGGATCCAACAGGTGCGTCCTTCTTGGGCCAACCTATGCATGGATTCATTGCGAACAGGTGATGAAGCTAACGAGCTAGCTATGCAGATGGCTGAGCTGCAGGAAGTGCAGCCGTGCAAAAGTAGCTAATGTTGCAACAATAAGAGCGAGAATCTCTGGCGACGGAAAAACCCCTGAATTGGGACGAGGTGATTAGATGAGCTTACCTGAGTCTGAACTGATATGGATGTAAATGGCATCTTAATTTGTTGATGGAGGTGTTCAACAGTGAGGCAGTAATTCTTCTGTTCTTTCTTTGGCCCTGTGGCCCAGTTTCACACCGGACTCCTGGGTGTCCTCTCAGGAAGTCCTGGTAATCCATCCCAGTCATTTGTTTTGAATGTGTTCATGAGCGTGTTTGCACGTGTCCATCTCTTGGACATCTGTGCAGCGTGTGTGTGATTGCATACTGTTGCATGGCTTGAGCGTGCATGCCTGCATTGGAGAGTTTGTGTTGTTGGCATGAAATGATTCGGTGTCTTCTCCTGAAAGGCAGAACAAGCAAACAAGCAGCTCTGCAGTAGGAAGCCCGTCGGCTGTCAAGCAGCTGCTGAGGTTCGGTTCACTGCAGTTCAGCTGCTGATAATGACTCTGAATAGAGCAGCACTACTGTAAATCATGCCTCTGCTTTCACCTGGTATAGACTGTCCTGACTTTCATGTGCACTTTCATGTTCACAGGATGGTGACTGTCTGGAAACAACAAACACATTTGTGAAGGAAATCTTTACCAGTAGGGAAGCATCTGAAATTGGTTGTTTTATGCCTCTTATTAGAGAACAGCAGAGACAGACAAGAATAGACATGAGAGGTGGCGAACTGGGGAAACTCAACCTACAACTATAATTTAATCTATGAAACTAAGCTCTTCTTTAAATTCTGCATCCTTGAATCCATTTTACTCGTCACATGTTTTAAATATGAGGCTTGTAATCCTTTACACTGTAATTCGTATATAGCAACTCAACACCATCATGGTGTTGGCCCGGGCTTTCTATGGGAAAAGGTAAAGCTGTGCAGATGCAATCAGCACCAGTCATCAGTTGAAAGTATATTTTGCTGGTAATAATCATCTACTTCTTCCTGAATGAGATATTGAGCACAGGATCCAATGTCTCGTGGCGTCTTTACGTAGAGTGTGACTACCTGACCTGAACCCAATGGCAACCAAATGGGTTTGGACAGAAAAGTCTAAACATCTGTTGGGCTCGGGCACTACTCTGTCAGGTTTGGGTCAGGTCGGACAAAAAATACTATTCAGGATGGGCTTGCCAACTTGACATGGTTCTTTAACTTCCTCTTTTTCCGGGAATGTCAAGTCGACCTTGGTCAGTACTTGTTCGGTTCGAGGTTGGAAAGAAAAATGTGGCCCAAGTTGCACTGTATTTTACACACAGCCAATAATAGATTTAAATTTGTGTTCAATTCTTATCAATGTCCTGATTTGTCTTTGTTCCCCAACATTTAGCAAGGCAGTACAAATAACACATTCATGTTAGACACAAGATTTAGGTTAGCCCGTTTAACTTGACCAACACACGAACACACAAAACTTGTCAGGAGGGAGTTGTACTGGCTGGGGATCCGCCAGATTCCAGTAATTTCACTGCATCTCCTGTTTCATTCAGGAGCAACTGTTAATGTGCAAGCTTCATAAGCATTCTTATGTCACAGCTCATGAGGCGTGACGTGACGCTAATCCAGCTCAGCACCACCAGGGGAAACGGCTACTTCACACTGGCTCTCAAACGCTCTGCTGGACAGTTTGGCAAAGTTTGCATGTTTTCCATCTTCACCTGTTATTCTTTTCTCTTTCAGCTCCTTCTCATCTCTGATTTATTTCATTTTCAGTACATTACCCAAAAGTCGTCATTTTGTTAGGGTTTGAAAAGAGCTGAATCGATTTGTGGATCTGATCATTTACAGTCAATCAAATATAAACTATTGTGATATTTGATTTGTCATTGGATTCTCTTATGAAGTCAACATGAAGTTTAATGAATGACAAGTCTTGTATATATTATGAATTAAATCTTGCTAACAGCTCAGCAGAATTGTTTATGAGCCAGTTTGAGTACCACACAGACAATGTTGGCTTGAACACTCTACTCATCCTAGAATATGCAGCTGAAGCCTCCTAATACATCTACTGTTTCTTTTAGACATTAATTTGATCAAACAGACTCGTAAAAGATTAAAATCTCTTGTAACCTGTATTGTTTTAATCACAGATTACGCGGTTTGTAAACCCTGGTTTATGGTGCCATGGAGCTTATGGTGCTCGGAGCCTGGATCTATAAAATTAAAGCGCCTGAAACCGACAAATAAACCAATTTCCTTCATCTATTTGTGCTGTTTACTGGCTCTTCTACAGGCAGTGTAAACAGCCTCTTAGGTACCTCTATAAAAACAGGCCTGTTCTTTCTCAGCTCTATACTGTCAAGGCCGACTGCAGCTGGAAGCAACAGCTACTGCTATATTATGTTTTGTCTTCACTGCTGACTTTGTTCTGACAGTTTGGGTTTTTTGTGCGGTATCTGTTACCTTTCTTGCACAATTATGTCATGTCTTTTTAAGTTCAAGACACACAATCAGTGATTTCACATCCAGTCTTTTTTCTGCCAAACTTTGTGCCTTTGTCTTTTCTGGACAAAATGATTCAAACCTCTGAGAATCTCTTGGACATATTTCCTTTTTAAAACAATCTCGTCCCAGCTGCACTAAAAATATCATCGACTTCAAGCGTCGTCTTGCGGTCTTTGGCTGCATGACTTCGGTTTAAACATCAACTCCAAAGTTTCCAATTAGATTGACAGCATTCTGCAGGGCGGATTTTTAGATCCTTGCATGAGGTCGAAATTCAATGATTTGACTGCAGCTTGCTTATTTAGCCTCTAATTCAACCACAATCTCCATCAAGAAAGTCTTGGCTCCATTTTGCATGATGCCCTTTGCAGAGGTTAAAATAGTCTTTAACACAGCCAAAGAGTTTACAGTCAGGAAAACAGTGTTGTTTAGCAAAGCTTAATGAGACCTGACGCTCATTCACAAGCTGCTTTTTAAGTGAAGAGGAGAAACAATGAACCACAAATGTTGTCTGATAAAGATAAGGCACAACATCTCTTTGTTACAATAATATGTGTTGGACAATCACTTACTTTTGTTGAACTCTGAAACCTGAGAAAATTCGACAGAGATGAAGCTTCTCGTCCCTTTGCTTCTTAAAAGTTCTTCTTCAGATTTTACTACTAAACCCAAACGCCAAAAATTAAATCCTACCAAAAGCATTGCTGCTGGTTTGGGAATTCATGGTGGCTTTGAGTGTTGTCTCTAAAAACATGAGCCTGGATTCTCATTACACATTAAGCACCACCTCAGAAATGACTGACTCGATGGTATGTCAGGAACAAAGTCCCTGCTGACCGCAGGGCTCTCAACGGTAGTAACCAGTTCTTTAAATGTACAGTGAGTGTAGCACATGGATGTGATGGAAATGTTGCTGTGGAAACACGCAGTTTGCGAACTTGAACTTTATCTGTCAGTTAAAACTTGTAGCAGAAGATATCTAATTGTGATTTTATGACCAAAGTATTGAGCTACTCTCTCCCATCCTGCATCTGTCAGTTGTGTCAGACAATGATAAAATATAGCAATATTTCTGCTGTACCCTCACAGATGCTCGTTTAACAAAAATAGTAGTAGTCGTACGTAACTTCACCCTGTACTATTTTTAGACCACCGTTCATTGATGTTATGCAATGACTGGAGGTAAGATTTTCCTAATGGCGATGACATTATGACATTATATTTTTTCTCTGTCCCCACGTGTGGCCGGCTCGTTGTCATGCACCTATGCAGTGATAAGTCTTTTTGTGAAATCACAGTAGCGTTGCATCATGTGAATTTAAACAAACATATTGTAGCATGAGAACGACAGATTAAACGTCACTTTTTCTTTCCCCCAATCTCCTTCATTTTCACTTCTACACAGCTTTGGAAAAGTCTCTGGAGTTTATTTGTAGATTGAAACAGTGGAGGAGAATGGCTTGTAAGTGTTTCCAGCCATTTGGGTTTTTCCACCGTTTCCACTCACTTTTTGGTCTCGACAGCACCTTAAGGACATATACCTTTTTTGGTTGTCAGTTGCAGATATGCTCTGTGTTCATTGCTCTCATGCAGGCCTTTCATTATCATATTGTGAAATTGCAAATAACGTCCGCTAAAACTAATTGTTTCCTCTCTTGGATTGCCACGGTGATGACGAATCGGAGGATAAGAAACAGATAATGGTTATTTGTTCTGGAGAATGAGCAGTGCAGCATCAAAGACGGGGTTTCAGAATCGGGTTGGAGAAGATCTGACAAGAAGCACAGTAAGATGAGAGGCATTGTGGGATTCGAGGAATTAGGCAGCTGGATAACAAGCAAGAGAAACTCTGTGAACCCAGATACATGAGTCCCAGTCAAGTTAAAACAAATAATACATTTTCACGTTCTGGAACACTGAAGTGGGTGTTGAGTCATTTGACTATAGAGAGGACGAGGACATGTCATGAAACTGGGCCTGTGTGAATACACGTCTGTCGAGGAAAAAGTAATGAAGACTTTGCTGAAAGGCCTCAAGATTTATGTGACTTGGACAAGAGACGGGCAGCAAGAGAATGAGAGGTGGAAACTAGCATGTAGAAGCCACCGTCCCAGGGGACAAAACCACTGCAGTTCTGTCCCTTGCCAGTGTGTGTTGGTCTGGAAAGAGTCGACAGGGCTTGACCTAAAGGGCAAACCACTAACTGCCACCGGAGAGGGTCACAGTGGGAAAAGCAGGGCAGCTGTCAGAACAATCCAACACAGTAAAGACGAGCTGTTGTACAGTCACTTCCCCCTTATGTCATTCTTGAACTCTGGTTCTTGGCAGTTCCCTTTTTTTATCATTTCCTTTCCTTTTCTGTTCTGAGGCTTCAGTCTGCTGCACCAGGCAGCAGCAGGAGGTAACTGTATGTTTTAAATCAACCACCACTGTCCTACAGTGATTCTGGAGATTATTCACTTGGCTCTGTTAAATGTTGTTTTATGTCATTAGGGCTGAAACTAATATTTAATGACATTATCAATGAATCCAATGATTTGCCTTAGCCATGCCAGCAACATGCTACCAGCATAGCTCTAGGGATGGTGATGGTGGCGTTTTGGTTGGTTGGCCACTATCATTCCAAAATTTCAATTTATTAAGTTAAATATCTTCACAAATACTTGATGGATCGTGGTTTCCAGACAATAGTTCCTAATTACACCAGATTTTCCCTCTACATGAGGATGAAGTGTAATAACTGTAAAAACCATGATTCTTTTCAACCTCCATGTGTCCTCAACTTGTGTCTCCTTCCACTGTGTGTAATGCTAAATATTTAATGTAAGCAAGCTAACACACTAAACACAACACATGCTACCAATCAACATGCTAGCATAGTGGGATATTAAAGTTGCTCTGAGTTTAATAGAGAGCTGCATACTCACTCATTTAACAAGAACCAACTACTTCTTTTTAAAAAAAGATTAACAATTGAAGCTGAGTCTTTCTTCCACCAAGGAGTCACTGTTGTGTAGTCACATGGAAACATGTCCAGTTGATCATGGAGAGGGCCCTGAGGCATGGCGAGGATGGGGCTTCATTCTAAACACTGCTGGTTCCTCCAGCTGGGCCTACAACCTCAACAGCATCACACACTCTGCCCCACCTGTGACAATAAACAGCTTCATTACCTCCTCCCGTCCACTGACGTGCTTTCATTGGGATCATCCTGGGGACAGATCCAACCAGAGACGTCCAGGTCGACCTCCTAAAGTTGACCTGGAACAACATTGTACAGTTTTACTGATTTGTGATCAAACTGCGACTTTGACCGTGTTGTCTCTGTTTTTATTTTTACTAGCCCCAGTGAGTCAGTTTTTTAACAACATCCATACATTTTTTCACACTGAACTTTCCTGGAACTTTCAGGCGAGGGGTGGAGCCTGTGAAGAGCCCAGGGCTTTCTGGGAACTGTCAGGTCACTGTCTACTGCCGTATTCTCACAGGGACTCAAATCAGGAAAATGTCCGGACTTCAGTAAATTCCTGAAAGCATCCATCTATGTTTTCTATGTTCTGATTCCTTTTACAATTTAGTTAAACCTGTAAACGGGCACATCCCACATAATATGCTAGTCTGATATCCACATATCATATCAACTCAGGGCCTTTTGCAATCTTTGTTAAGATATAGTGAGGATGAACTTTATACATCTGGTCTTTCACACACAAACACACACACAGCAGTAGCTTCAGTAGCTCAGACCTGCATCTATATTTTAGGTTCATTGAGAAGTAAATGAATGGTCAGACGGATTAATTGATTTCAGATGTGTGAATGGTTCCAGCTCTGGTGAGAAAATAGTTAGCGGTTTTTTTTTCTCTTTCTTTTACTACCTCTGGCTTATTTGTGCATTTATATATCTGGTCATTATTCTTGACCATTTTTTGCCCAGTCCTCATAACTCCTTCAAGTCGCACAGACTCATTAAATTGATTGATTGGATGCTCAGGGCTCTTTCCTTTTTCCATCAGTTTATTTACCTGTTTTGGAGCGAGTTTGCACTAGTGTTATGGTAACATGAGCTTATTTTTCCATTGAAAAACCTATACTACATACATCACCATGTAGCGTAGTCAGAGTTAAACGTTCTGGTTGCCCACCGGCTCTTTTCCGGGGCAGCATAAAAGACGGCTCTGTAGGTTAAGGAGTGTTAAAGAGCCACACACATGGTTTTCCTAAGCTGTAAATTTTATGGATCATTTCTGATGTGGTTACAGATTTATACCTCCTCCAACTAAGCACAGCAGCTGCAGGTAATTACTCACTCAGCCGCCTCACTGTACCTCCACTGGTTCACTCTCTGTGTCTCCTCGTCTTTCCCCCTGACTGTTCACCGTGTCCTTGAATTTATTTAGATGGCCGGATGAGGTGAGACAGAGACGAACATTTAATATTTCAGCGCAGGCATTATGGTCAATGCACCTTTTACTGTCGTTTAGCATAATTTGAAGTTGTCTGGCAAAATACTTCAGGAACTATGGAAAACATCTGAATATAATTTTTGCTCAATTTCTGCCATTTTTGCGACATTGATTAATTAAATCTATTTTTATAAGTTCTAAGATCTTTGGTCCATAACTCAATTGACACAATTCCATTGATAGGTTCAGAAATCCTTCATTGTTTGTTTGTGTAAAGCAGGAGTGTTTCTGTAGTTCAAGAAAGTGAGAAGACACTTTCAGTCGTTAGTTAGAGGCTGTTTGTATGAATGTAAATGTCTCACAGATAAAAGTCTGGTGCTCTGGACATTTTCTAAAAAAATGTCTTTACTAGCGCCCTTTCTAACATGGAATGTACGCAAAACTGGAGGAATTAAATATCTTAGGATGAAAACACGGAGAAGCTTTTTTAATTTTTTCAGACCCAATTTCAGGGTTCATGTTTGAAAACTGATTTGACTCTGACTTGAAGAGAATGATGTGAATATCCTGAAAGAGATCAGATCACGGCGCCCGTGGTGTTGCCCTTGTCTCGTCAGTCAACTCTTAAAGGTCGACAAATCAGTCAGTAAAGGACCTTGGCAGTCCCTGGTATTAGGTGCACTAAGTACACTCTCCCAGGCTGCACTGGGGTGAGGTCCCACCATGCGCTCATGCCCATAACTCAACTGCAGCCAAACCAACTCATTAGTGAAACAATCCTCACTACGCACTGATGTGTGTGTGCGTGTGTGAATGAGCAAATGAGAGAGTAAGGGGTGAGATTTCATGTTCTGGAAGATTTGTCATCACAAGCTCAGAATGCATTATATTGTTTCAATATCTCTTGTATTCCAACTACCTGTAACATTTTCCGATTTACTAATATTTTCCATGATATTTTCCCACATTTGCTCAATCACTCCCAACACATTGTCCGCACATTAACCAGTCTTTGCTTGCACAATATTTATTCATGTTACACACTATTCCAAATGAGTGCCCCATTTAATGTGCTTATTAACCTTTATAAAAACAGACAGGTTATAAACATGTGTGTTTAAGCAACACCTCAAAACTGACTGTGAGGACTTTTTACGAGGAACGTTCAGTGAGCGCTATGGCAAACAAACCTGAGTTATCCTTTTGTGCTTACTTTGCCTTTCTGTCAGAAGTTAAATCATTAAAACCTGTTGATGATGTGACAAAGTGCTCATTAGCATCCACAAGCCCATAAGGTCCCATGAGCAAGGTCATTAACACAAGGTTCACAGGAACAGATGTCCGATTGGCCTTTGCCCCGACCTCAGACGCCACAGGTTTCCAATCCAAGAATCATCTTCCAAACCATTAACTAATTAACTCAAGTAATTAATTAGTAGAAATGTCAAACTCTCAATAAAATAAATCACTAAGAAGCCATTGGACTGACTGATACTGGAGATTTCTGCAGAAACTGACAGACTGGCACCTGTGCAGCTCTTTTTTTTTTTTTGGAGTAAAATTTGGTCCTTTGACCTGAAACTTGGTCTGAGGCCCCTTCTTTTAATTTAGTTTGGACTTAACTGAAAAGTCTGCAGCAAACATGGTAGGTGTGAAAGTGTCCTGAGTTATTACTTGATGCATGTGACGACGTGTGTTCTTAAAATGATGACAGTTAAACGTACTGTCAATGAAACATTTCATCATTTCATCGTCTTATCAGTGTCCAACTTTCCTGTGAAAAACTCATCTTAAATCTCTTCTGTTGGCTTTATGTGAGATGAGGCACGGAGCAGTCAGGACCTCATTCTGGGCGTGTTCCAGTTCTACTCTTATTAATCTGAGGCCATAAAGGCAAAAGCAAAGGAAAATCAAGTCATAACAAATGTACAGTTCCCTTTTCCTGTTCTGTCAACTTGAAGAATTTACAGCTATGACTTTGAACTAACAACCAAATAGTAAATCTTACCCACTAGAACAAGGCAAAGGAACGCTGCAGGCAAAAAGTAAGTGTTCATCTCATTATGAAGAGCTTATTAGGTTGTGTTTCTTGTTAGGCCACAGACACATTACTGTGTGAAGTAATTCTTCGCAAGGCTGCATTTTATTTGAATCCTTGCCTTCTGTTGTAGCTTAATAGGGGCTATTCAATGATTATAGATGTTTGAGTATATAAATCAGTTCTTCATTCTCGCTCTCGCTCGCACTCACACATTCAGGGCTGGACTTTATTTTCAATTTTGATTGTTCAACAAGCAAATGAGACATGACATGGAAAAACATACACCTTTTTATATTAGCCTGAAACTGCATGAGGTGTGGCCTGTATCCTTTGGGTGAGGGGTTATTGATACGACCTATTTCTTTCTTTAAAAGTCGTTTGAGCACCCCACCACCTCAGCCATCATTCTTGGCAAAAACAAAGCTGAACAGCAAATACCTTGTTGATATAATCATCCCACTAGTAAAAGCACTGAACAGAGTGAGGAAATGCTTTCTGCAAGGGCTAGTTTCAACCATCTACTGGGATTCTGAGTCACTTCTTGTGCACCTCACAGCATCCTGCGTCCTCTGGGAGGGTTGATTACTCACATCCTCATAAATCAACACGAGGGAACAAAATTGTAAATTGCAATTCAGCACATAGCCAACAGGGGGCCGTATCAGAAAGTGAGGTCAGCAGTGGTTGTGGATCACAGTTTTGATGAGAATCTCTACGACGTTGTCACTGACATTTTCTCTTTCATCGTCTCATCAACATTATTGTAAACTTTTCTAACGTCATCATGTTTTCTGTTTATCTTGTGCATTAGCAAAAAAAAAAAGAAAACGATTACATTTTCAGTTTGGGAAAATTAAACCCTAATCTCTTTATCTTGGATAAACTTTTTAAATCCTGCAGCTATTGTCTAAATGTGAGTAAAAGGCAAGAATATCAGTAACGCTCCAAAAATGATTAAATATCCAATCCGTTATTAGATAAGACAGATAGCATATTGTTGGCATGGCTAAGCTACAGATGGTTTTCACTGGTCGTTGAAGTTCAAGCAAAATATAAAACTTAGCATCTGTAGCTCACTTTAGAAACAGTAGTCAAAGCCATTTCCTGTCCATCCCAACGTACTGCGAGTCACTACATCCTCTATGCAGTATCTTTAACTTAATACCATTAATCTGTAACTGGATGGGTAGTGTGAACCTGGACATTACGTTACACCTTCACCGGCTGACCTAGTGACAGTAAATCCTAGACTCCGCTAGGATAATGCACAGCTCTGTTCGTTTCTCTATTTAGGCCACAGCTTCTTGGCAAGTGTTGCTGGGAAGTTCATAATGTGATGGAAATGTGCCAGAATCCTGACATGGAGAAAAATTGAGCAATAAGTAAATGCTTTGGTTTTCTGTTCACTCACCCACTAAACCTCACAGTGTTCTCCTCCTGGCTCTGTTGGGACATATTGTGAATGATGGAGTTGATATCCTCTCATTTATTACTTTAAATTCAATACTTTTTTCTCACCCGCTCTCTCGATTCTTCTTAATATATCCGTTTGTCCCAGAGGTGGAGCTCCCGGTGAGCGGACTGAAGCTGCCTGGGTGCTGTCCAGGCTGAACAAAACTTGTGGTTTTCTATTTGCATGAAGTGGAGCTGGTCCACATTCTGGTGGGTAAAAGTAATGAGAGGCTGACCGGGACAGAGTGTGCGGTGAAGATGCTGAGGTGAGGAAGGGAGGGGAGCAAGGGAAGCAGTGAAGGAGACAGGGAGCATTGAAAAGGGAGTGGCAGAACGAGGACACAGGGTGATCGATGGGCCACACACTCACCATGATGTAAAGAGGGACAGTTGTAGAGAAATGGAAGCAGGAAGAGCTGAAGGTGTGAGAAAAAAGTCATCTACTGTTTCGGTTAAAGCTGCTTTCAATCGTTTTCGACTCTGAAACTGAGGTTACCATCAGTTTTTTGTCAACCTCGTCTGACAAGCATTTTAACTTTATCGAACTGTTGGCCTGGAGTTCAGTGAGAAAGTCATTCTCAGTTCACATTTCTCGCATAACCAAACACAACTACATAAATCTTCCCCTCTTTCTGCTGTGAGTCTGTATCCATCCTCTCATCTTGTAGGTTTAACAGTTAAATCGGTCTGGTTGGAAATTTGGACAAATATACAAAATATAACAAAAAATATTTACGCAAGACCGAAGTGGAGAAGTTTGATTTTAAAACCAAACGGAACAAAGTGCAATGGAAACAGACTTAACGAAGAACTCCTGATGCACATGAACCATCGGACTGTAAAAAATAAAAATCATCTGCAGTCAACAGCACCGGACTGGAGATTTAGCGCCCCCAGCTGTTTATCTGCCCCATAGACTGCATATAAATCATCTAGATCGCCCCCTGGCTGCAGTCCTGGTCACAATCTTCTCCTCATTAGCAGATGGGACCAAACAAAAAATCAAAGTGCATGTGAAATAATGTCTTATTTTTAAACACAAAACAACAACATGCAAATGATTTTATTTGAACTGGGATGTAGCAGCTCTTCTCATCACTCTTCTGAAAAGACGTCTTTGCTGTTCGTGTTAGGAGATGGGCGGGTCATGGGTTATAATACAACAGAAATCATAAATAAATGCAGAGAGGGCCCAGACAGGAAGTGCAGCTGAGTGCATCTGAACGCCTGAAACCAGAACGTGTGTTGGCCTAAACCTCATCCTACTTCCCCGGTCAGGCTCCTCTGATGTCGAAACGTATCCACCCCATCACCGTGCCACAAGCTAACAGCCCAGCTCCCCTGCAGAGGGAGGCTGGACTCTGCATAGTTTCCACTCACTTGTTCACTTACACTTACAAAAATAATTAAAGGGCATGTTTTTAAGGGGCTCTGGAGTGGTCCTGATGTCTTCTTGCTGCAGCCTGCTGTCTGATCTCAGCTGGGTTCTAATCAGAGGGACCACCGAGTCAGGTCACTAACTGTTAAAGGAACAAACAGTGCTCACTCTGTTGCCATAGAGGCCACCAGTTTGGACCAGACCCCTTCGAGGTAAAGGACATTAAATTCCAAGATATTATGAGCAGGAAAACTTTGGGAATTCAGAATTGACTTTGTGACTGTGATCTCAGCACCGCATGTTTACAAACTGCTGTTTCTGTCCCTGCTGTATAACGTGCAGATGTCACAGCAGAGGAAGGATCTGTATCTGTAGAGCATCATGGCCTAGTTTAAGAACCAATTATACTGCGGATCACTGACTCCCTCACAAATACCTGCACCCATTGGGAACACATTAGGAAGCAATGTGTTCATTCTTTCCGAACAGGGGTGATGCACTCGTCTGGTATGGGCAGTCGTGTTTGGTGGGCGGCCTCGGCCAAACCCTTTTAGAGGGGAGAGAAAGAGAGGGAGCTCTGCTACTAGTTAGCATACATCTGTAGCTTGGGTGGACTAGAGCCGGACCTCAAAGGCCGCAGCGCAGGCAGATGCATGTTGAGAAATGAAATACAGCCGCCACTTACAGGAACATACACGCACGTCCAGGCCTCCAGACGTACGTGGAAGAGAGGCCAGCGAGCCAGTCGGCATTCGTTTGAGTGTGTGGTTTATTCTGCTTTCATAAACTTGAGCGAGCGAGCCAAGGCGCGTTGCTGCCATGTGTTCTCCCTCCATGCCACACTTTAACGAATGAGATATTAGCGGCTGCGAGGCCACGCAACCGAGTCTGAGTCACAGAAATGTTAAACCCAGCTAACCTGGCTGGTGTTCCTGTGTCTGTTTACATGTGCTCCCACTGACAGCAGTGAACTCAGTAATTGAATTTTATTCTCCAGTTCAACACATGGGAAAAGACAGCTACTTTACCCACAAATAGTATTTTGACTTGTTTTCAATTTAAGTTTGTTTTCACTCCCCTCACGTTTTCCAACAAACATCGGACTCATTGCTTCCAAACATGTTCTGTTGTTCTTCGTCACCTTGTGTTTTTCCAAGACTTGCCCTTACACAAGCTTTGATCTACTGTACGATTCTTATATAACTGAAACTCCCGAGAGAGCTGCACAGACGTTCTTATGTCATTTACCATGCAAACACATCAGGTTCCTCTGCTGTGCACCACCAAACACTGTATGACCACACAACCAGGCAGCTCAGTGGGAAATGCTGATCAATTCCAGATGCCCTTTCATGCTATCTTACTCTGTCTCTCTCTCATGTACACTTCTACATACATACTCCTACACAAATCTGTAAGAGTGCACACATGGAAATAATATATTTCCATTTCCAGGCATATTTATATCTTCTTTTGGAGGAATCTGGCGGCACAGATTGCTCCAAAATCTCTAGGTTTGGTTTTCCATCAATTCCAGGGTCGGCTTAGATCCTGTATTTCTTCAAAAGCCACATGTTATCAAATATTTTATCAGTCCTTTCAGTTGGAATTTCAGTTGAGTATCATGAGTTTTTCTGAGCACGGAATATTGAAACAGCTTGATTTTGTCCACCTGTGATGTGCACTTCAAATTAAACCTCTGGACTCACAGCTCTCGATATCGGTGTGTTAAGTACTTTTATCTATTTATTTGAACATGTTGGCCTGTAGCATAAACACAGCTCGGCTTAGTATTTTTCCTTTTTTCTCCCTGCAAGTGCTTCTTGGCCTGCGAGTTGCGTAGCCATGGAAAGTGTTTAAAATTGCCTGCTGGGAGCTACTTAGCCATAGACACTAATTACATGGCAGACAACATGTAAAAAGCCCTCGGTGCTCTTGTTAAAAACACACACACAGTTGAATGCTCTAACATAAAGAGCCTTTAGTCTAGCGGAGCCAAACTCCATCTCAGCAGCTTGTCTTGTTCATCTATCCGATTACGTGAGCGGTTTGAAAAATGTAAAGGCCGACCTCGCCGCTGATGTGAGGATTCAAAATAGAGTCCTCACTGCGATCTATTTCAGCAGCTGGAGAGCTGCATTTTGATTGGCACGAGGATTGTTTTCCCTTTTATTGTGAGACTTATTTTTGTGCATGAAAGTAAATTAGCCGCTAACTTTCTCATGTTTCTTTAAATAAATTGAATTTGTGGAAAGAATTGAAAAGAACAAGCAGCACCAGGGAATGTTGGGGAGGCAACAAATGCAGAATTTACTTCCCTGGCTCAGAAAGAGTCAGTTCATCTTCAGTGATTACACAACCAGTTCCCAATCAAGCAACGAAGGGAGAATATTTTCTTACACCAATGACGGACAAGTCCTGACAGGTCACCTGTGCTCGTCCTCGCCAGGTTGGACCGCATGGACAGCGTCTTCAGGAGGTCAGCGCTGAAGAGGTGTTTTCACAGCTGTCTCGGGCTGCGCGCACGCACATACACTCACACACTCTCTAAACTTCCTGCCAAAGTTTCCCAGTATACACACCAGAGAGCGGAACTCAGAGATGAAGCAGAGAACAGTAGATTACAAACCTTAACCAGCAGATGCAAGAGTGGAATCAAACAAAGCAATTTTCTTTAATTGAAAGATCTCTGCATCTGAGGCCGACCATCACAACCAGCAGGATCATTTTCAGTGATCACATCACAGATGCTGCTGGGCGTCGTGTCACGTCGGTGAAACGTACAATTTCAACAGTTTGTGTTCAATAAAGCAAATTAAACTCCTTGCGTTTAAGTCGAAATTCAGCTGAATCGATCGTCCACCTTCAGATGCCACATGTCCCTGAATGAGCAGTTGTATTCATTCCTGACCACGTTAGCAGACTGAGGCCTCTGCACTAAAAGACACTGGATGAGGTTCAGCAGTTTGAGAGAGACAAAACAAGTGGCTCGTCGAAGGTCAGCCTAGTTTTTGTATGAAATTCCCTCTGTTTCTGTGCTGACCCACATTGAAGGGATTCTTATTAATGCCAACTGTTTCTAAAAGAAAAAAGTTTACCAGATGTTGCCGGATCATGCGTTGATTTGCATGTCTGTGACATCATAACAGGCAACATATTTGAAGAAAAGCTAAATTCAGAAACTCTAACCAGCTTTAGAAATGGCTATTTTATTTTTCCTCTCATTTTAAATCAGGTCTGAAAGAGTTTAATCTTCTTCTAAAGCAGCTGAAGTGACACATCATCATCACCTCGCTGTTGTTTTAGCCTGCATCCCGAGTGGTTATGTAATCAGAGTCTTCATCACTGTCACGCTGAGCAGTGGAAACCAGTGAAGTGAATGAGATACAAGAAGCACCTGATAGTGTAAATTACTGAGGACAGGAGAGTCTGCTCATGGTGCTAAATGTTGACGTGTTTGCGTTGAACCGTGAAGCCACATTCCAACGAGCGGCCTGGTTTAATTTTGGACATTTATAAGCAATCTGATTGAGAACAGAGCGCGAGCGGATGAGGGACATGTGTATCCTGCCATGCGAGTTGTATTTGTCACAGTGTTATTTCATGCTCCTGACTGGAATAATCTCCAAACACTCTTTGATGTCTTGACCTTGCAATTTCACGCACTGTTACGGCTGGGTGGCCAAAGCCACTCCGTTGGGAAAGTCTCTGTGTAAACACAGCGAATTACAACCACACATTCTGTCAAAAGAAATTCACAAGCACATCCAAGCATTTGGAAAAACGTTCTTTGATTTCACTCGAGATAAGGAATTCCAAGTGGTGACAGTTACAGCCTTCACTTCCCATCGAACTGATGAAATCAAGATTATTTAATTCAACGGAAAGCCCGCCGTCACTTTTGCTTGTAGGTGTGTGTTTTTGTGTGTGACTGGGTGTGTGGAATCCAGTGAGCCAGGAATTCAAGCCTCACTCATAGGAATGTGGCTTCAATTATGTCCGTCTGATTTAGTCCACAGTGCCGCATGAATCAGGCCTGTTGGGCCCTCTGATATCCCGCTTCGTTTTGACCCCGAATTCTTTCTTGTGGCAAATGTGAATTTGCAAAAAATTGTCTCTTTCAGTTAAGACTTCCCACAAGAACAGTGCTTTTATACTTGCAATTCAAGTGCAGCAAAGTGCATCCATGTTTAGTTCCTGTGATCCAGAGAACACTTTCCTACCAGTGGTCAACCACAAGCCTTGAGACTGCAAATTGTTCTATGGAATGTATTCAGACTGCAAACAAGTCGTAGCACATGTCCGTTCGTGGTTGGCACCTGAATGCATCTCCACCTACGTCTCTGGTGACATTTGTTTTCTAGCATATCAGCCACTGTGCCTTGACTTCTATACTTATACTGCGTGAAAACATACAGCTACACAAAATATCATCACATAAATTAACAAAATTGTGTTTATTAAATAAAAAAAAGCCTCTCAGAGAATGCTTCTTCAAAAAAAAACCAAAGATAGTTTCAAATTGAGTGTTTTACTTTTGTTTTTACAGAATAGATATTCTTTGTTTTCCTTCATGTCGCTGGAGGACTTGTTAGCGAGTCTACAGGGGAGAGTCTACAGTCGATTGAAGAACCCAACCGATTCATGGATTGATGAAAAGAAACTGTCGATATGAGCATTTCATAATTATATCAGCGTTGGCATTTATCTTTGCAGATAACGAGCAATGCAGAAAATATGTGTCTTGGCCAATAAATTGCTGATATCTGAGATTCTTTTCTCCCTAGTATCAACATTAGCTCCCCGAAATCCAGAACTCTATCATCATCATCCTGAATTTGGAAATATATTGTTATATCTTTACGAAGCCCTGTCAACAAGTATATTCATTTGACTGCAGTTTCCATGTAGACTTGAGAATAACAGTAATAACAAGCAGAATCACCCACCACTTATCGGTTACTGCCAATCAGAGCAAAACATCAATTCTATCTATCTGGTTTGTATAATATATCCCTGGTTTGATGTGTTGCCCTGCCGAATGTGGGACCAGCTGACAGGCCTGGGACTGAGGTACTCTGTTTCACCTCCATATTTCTCCTAATATTGTTTCCTATGGCAATGTGACAACCAAACCTCAGAAAGTGATATAACCAAGCAGCGAACACGCGAGCGCACTGAGACACGAAGGAGAGCACGTGTGATGAGAGGAAAATGATCTAATCCACTTCCCTCGGTAAAGTCTCACAAGACAATATTTACTAATTTGCAGAATCGATAACGCTGGCAAGAGATGACAAAAAAGAAGGAGAAAGAGGAGAGATTTTTCATCCAAAAATTACACTCCATTTACATTTTCTCCGTCCAAACATCAGCACAGCATGACGGGCCAACAGCATGACCAGCCTCTAATGGCAGCAGCCCCAGTGTGAATGCGGAGACCTCTGCGTGACCGCACTCTGGGCCCGTCTGCATGCAACGGCCTCCATCTCTCACCTCAACATAATCCCGCACAGCTGAATCCAGTCAGCGGGTGACCCCTGATAACACAGGCGCACCAAGCTAAAAATAATTCCTGAGGATTAAAGCTGGGTTGTGATAAAATCAAGATGAGTCTTTGACTTTGGGCTGGTCTTCGGCTGTCCATTTTTAATCGGGCAATCAAAACAAGCAGCGGTGTGAAGCCAACTTCAAGATGTGCACTTTGTGACCCTCCATGTCTCCTTGTTTTCCATCATCCAATCTCACTTGATCAGAATAATTTCAGCACTTTTTCCTGTCTCCTGTTTGGATAACTGGTCTGCTGTGTTGACCACGACAATTACTCAAAGAGTGTTGTCGAGAATGTATTGGAAAAACTTTGGGAGGATGGGAGCGGGAAGAGGGGCGGACGGCCGATAGCATGACGGAGGTGCATAAACGGATGATTCTGTTGTTGCCTGGGAAAATACAACAAACAAACCTGAGGAGAGAGATATTACTTTTTTTAAATAATTTCTCTCTTTTGTTCAAAACACCAGCAGCATCAGTGTTCTGTGACCAAAGGTGTTAAACCTTGGCTTTCCCCGAGAAGGAATATTTGGAAAGTCGACATGGAAAATGGGTCGCTTTTTCCGTTCAGCTATCACACCTGATTTATTTGAGATATTCCTGGAAAGTCTTGCCACTGCCTCTGTCTCTGCCTGCCCACACGAAGGTCAGACCTCAGGCTCTCCAGACGTCCCTAATCACACACCACACAAACACTTCAGAGTGATCTGCAGGAGTGTATATCCAGATATTAACACAACCGCAAGAGGAAACAGTTATGATTAAAAATAACAATGACATTTAAAGTGTGTGTGTGTGTGTGTGTGTGTGTGTGTGTGTGTGTGTGTGTGTGTGTGTTATAACCAGCTGTAATCTCAGTGGCCCAGTCCTCAGCTGGCTGCTGCAGTGTGGTTGTTATAGTTTCATCCCTCTGATCTATAATATTTCTGAATCTCAGAATCTTCACACATTCACATCCATCACGGTGGGTTTCTACTAGCTCTGTTTTTGTTCTCCACCCTCTGCAGAGACAATGATCTGCCTCTTCTGCAGCTGATTGCTCCATTAAAGCTTGTTGCTGACTTTGTGGTGCTGGGCAAATGATTTACACTGGATTAAATGACAGCTTCCCAGAAGTGAAGTCAAATCATCATAGGTCATAAACCCCTAACTTATTATTTCCCAAATAAATAGTATGAATTGTCCAAAAGTCTAAAACTCAAAGCGTCACGATCATCAGATATTAGATAAAGTGTGTGTGTGTGTATGTGTCAGGTCAGAGAGAGGTGACACACTCATCATGTCTACAATATTTACAATATTTAAAGAAGCTTTATGAAGGCCAGACTAATGTGTCATCCTTCAGTCTTAATCCACCTCAGGCGTTCTCAATCGTTTCAGTCACACCAGCAGAGTTCGGATGTTGCTTTGATGAACGTCCAGATCAGACACAAGATTTCCATCTGTTCCTTTACCAACACTTTGTTTTTACAGATCACACACAATTTGAAAGAAGAAAAATGATTCTGTTGTTTATGTCGCGCACAAGGTGAAGAGAGAAATGACCTGACTCTGGTTTGGGATTAAAAAAGTGGCCTCGAGAATAAACCACGTGTGTCGGGTCTGATAACACATCAGATCCCACTCGGGCTCATGAGCAGATTTTTTTAGTTCATGCTACAATTACGAAGATGCAAAGGTATTTGTTAATTTGTTTGGCTATCGTCTGTTATTGAGTAATATCCAGAGACAGCAATAAACTTCGATGTGAATACAATTCAAAAGGCAAAGAGAAACACAAATACAGTCTGTTGTTGACAGATGCATTTGTGACTGATCCAAAACTCTAGATTCCAAAACATATCAACCAATTATGTGAGATTTTCAGTGTCAAACATCATATTTGTATTATTAGCCGCACACTTTTTTACAGCAGGGAGGCAACGGTCTCTTTTGGGTGTTAACTTTTCTTTGTTGGTTTCCCTTGAACACTCGCCAAGGAAGGAAGCTGTTTCATGATATCAGATGGTTTTTAGAAACTTTTGATTCTTTGGAAAGAAAATGAAACGGGCATAAAATGGGAATTGATTCCCAGGCGAGCAACTCAGCACTGCACCCTGGGAAATTGTTAGTGGTCCATTGTCCTAATGGATGAATCGGTTCCCGAATAACATGACCTCATTCCTGGCCTGGGGAGAGGTCCCGAGCAGACAGGCGGGGTCGGAATCACACCTTACCGAACTTGATGTGTAATAACAGGCAGCTTGATCAGAAATGACAATTTAACACATTCTTCAAATGGTTTTGTCACTTTTCAGATTTCCATTGCTGCGCTCGGACAATGTGAAGACGGGTGTGGACTGTAGCAGAGGGACACGGATGATTCTACTCCCATTAGGTCGGTCGTCAGTGAAAGACCGCAGCCAGCCAATGAGGAATCCAGCATCCAGCATGTTGCTTCACCGAGCCCAGTGCTGAGTGGAAAGTGAGGTGAGTGCAGTGTGTTCAGGGCAGAGCATTATCGCCTGTGGCCGCAGGGATTGGGTCATTGAACTGCTGCGCCTTCTGCCAGGGGTTTAACCTGTTCAGGGTCTCTGTGATGTCCCAGAGGGCCGAGCAGCATGTGGTGCTGACGGCATGTGTTGGCAACATAAACACCTGTCAGAAGAGCACGGGCACTTTTTCATTTTGGCTCACTTACGGGTCAGTTCACCAAAAACGAACAGATCTGGTCCTTTTCATCCTGTGCCACTGCACTTTACTTTACAAACCACTACAATGAAATGTAAATAATATACATACTCAGCTTTTTTAATTTAAATTGTGTTTTATTCTCTGGTCTAGGTCATTCCGACCTGTCTGCTGCTGTATCAACTGAATTTCTCCGGTTTGTGGATCCTTAAAGTTTGATCTTATCTTATCTTGAATCTCACAAGGCTGAGATTTGTTATTATCATGTATATTTTTTATGTTGAGGTTAGTTTTTGACTGAAAGATTAATTTGTTTGTTATTAATAGATTAAGATTAACTTTTGGCCTTTAAATTCAATTGCAGGCCTTTGATTTGGACATTGTGCAACACGCTGCTGTCCCCTCTCACTGTTTTCAATAAGTTGAAAGAAGGAAAAGAGTTGACTTCACTGAGTTCCCTGGTATCAAAAACATGATTCATGTTGTCCGTACGCACAGTTAACGACACACAGCAGTGGCCTCGTGGAAAAAGCTGCCCTTGTTTTCCAGATAGAAAAAAGGAAATCAACTTACGACCTGTAACAGCGGAGGGAACGAAAATAAAGATGAGGAGGAACAACACAAATAAACAAAGCAACAACTGGAGTAACAGGGACATGAGGTGGTGGCTTTATAACACCGATGCTCTCTGAAGAGTTTTATGATCTAGTTTTTATTAAACACGCTCGTAACACTGTGTTTGTGTTTGTTTTCCTAACAGTCGTAATAGTGACAATTAGTGGAAGTGGAAAGCAGGACGGAGTGTTTTGGTCCTTAATTTCTTCAGGTACCAAAACATTGCTGTATTTGAAAAGTCAACATTTTCCATATGATGTTTTAGGATAATTTTAAAATCTGAATTTCAAACTTAAGAGCAAAAACTGCAAATTCGTTCAGTGAAATAATTTTAGATTTTCACGGCTTTTAAAGTGCAAGTGACTTGGATCGAAGTGATCAACGTTATTTGTATCGGTCATAATCGTCGATAGTTCATGAGGTTATCGAACGTCCATGTAGAAATTTCAAATCCGTCCATCCTGTATCTGCCATCCCTTAACCCACACTGACTGTGGCTAAAAACTGGAGATGATATAAATCTGTTCTATGAGCATCCACATGGTTTATTCCACCACTGCAGACCAAAGGAGGCAATTAAGTGAAACCTGAACTTTGTGGTTCTGTTCTAAAAGTTTGAAAACATCATTCAAAATCATATTGACCGATGGATAATGAGATATGGTCAAATGTTTTATTGATTTCAAAGAAAATCTGATAAAAAAAAATCTCTGAGTTTCCATCTGGGCAGATGCACGTTAGTAGTTTCCTGCCAGAGTGTCCTCTGAGTGGCTGTGACTCGACGTGTTGTGTGGTCATATGACTCAGCTCCATGTAGAGTCAGATGCAGAGTACGTTTCTAATGCTGCTGAATTTTTTAGTGTCACATTTGAAGAGTGTTTGTGTTTCATGATTGTCAACGTCTTATTGATTTAATTAACTGGGAGTCTCATCTCAAATCTAACACTGCAGCAGCTGCTGTTTTGCAGAGTAGATTCACTTATGAAATCGTGTTATAATCTTCAGTGTAACAGCAGAGGGCAAGTGCTTGGACTCTGATCAGATTTAAAAATATTTATTGGAAGAAAGCAATGACTCAGTTTTTCCCTCATGTGTGAGGGATCGACAGTATTTCCTGGTGGTCTTGTGTGTTGTGCAAACCCATTTGATCACTTTGAAGGTTCCATGGCATCTGCCCAGACATTTTTGAATGTATTCCTCTATTTCAACAGGATTATTGTGATTTAAAATTCTGCCCTCCTGGAGCAAAGTTCTGAAGCTCTCAGGTGATGATCCGATTTGGTCACATGTCTGCGTCAGTTCCAGGAAGACATCCAGGGGTGACATGAGATCAAACAGTCGCCTGTGCAGCAGGTAAATAATCAACGTCCATTTGGAGAGCACAGGCCTCTAGGATATGGCCAGCAGGACTGAGACTGGACTCTGGAGCTCAGCTGTGAGGGCCGCGACCTCCACAGTCTAGGAGGAGGTGAACGGGGAACAAGGTCAGTGCCACGGGCCTAATCCATTTCTCTGGCCCCTCTCTTCAGGGGCTGTTGTCAAGCCTCAGGGTAGGCAACTGTATCAACACAATCTGGGGCTCCGTGTGGTCTTGTTCACCCAGACCCCTCTGAACAGCCACCAAAGCCAACTGTGCACATCGAACAAACACAGGGAAAAACAGCAGACATGGAATAACTCTCACCCTTGGGAGGCAGCTTTTTTCTGGGTTGCTCTGAATTAGCTGGAGAAGATGCTTCGTATGCAGGCAGCTAAGAACTGCACATGTGCAGACTGGGGTGTATTTTGGCTTTGGTGCAGGTAGAGTCGAGGATCATTACCGGAAAATATCCTGGCATCCCAGTACCATCAGAAGTACGTCCTGATGTTTGTGCAGGTTTCCAGAAAACTGCAACTTTGCCGCCAATCATTGTTGACAATTTTGGCTTCATGTGATGGAGATGTGTCATTTAGTGTGTACAGAGACCTCATTTTATTTTGTCATGCCCCATGATTGAATAAAAACCCTCAGCATTTACAAAACAAGATTTTGTCTCTCGTCAAAAAGCTGCAGCAGTCAAATCCATTCAGATTCGAAATCGTCCGCTCTCTCAAATAACTGCACGTATAATTCCACTGTGCCGGTAAGAAGCATTCCTTGTCTCATCACCATGAGGGTTACCAAAATACATTTACAATAGAGGGTGGGCGGTGCCACACGTTGGCCTGTGTGTTGCCATAACACACGAGGCGCCTGTCATGTCAGACTAATGCTGTGTTTACCAGCAAAGGCCAACCAGTCACTTCTATTGTCGCTGTGCTTTTCTCTTGAACACAGAAGTACAACACAAAGGACAATGCTCAGGAGGCATGTCAGCAATGTCAGGGGAGGACTGTTGTGTTCTCTGGAAACCTGCACATGGTTCAATAGACATCAGCATTTCTGAGAATCCTGGATACCGTTCAAACCATTACATCACTTCTGAACATTGTATTTTATTCTATATCTCATTGCTCTGTACGATGGATTGTAAGTGATGATGGACGACGCATCTTCACTTCTTCACTCTATCCAAAATAATCAGATACCAACTTTGCCATCTTGCACCGATGACATAATTCAGACTTGGAGTCTTTGTAATGGTGAAGGTCGAGGATACACATACAAACTGCAGTTCGGTCCCAGGTTCAAGGTCAAAACTCCAGCAAAGAGGCTCATAATAAATCCTGAGGCCAAAGGTCTCCTTTGGATCTGGGGCCCTGGGCTCGTGCACACTTTATCTACAGTGTAATTCATCATTGCTTGAAGCAGATGAAGCTGTGGCAGGAACCTTCAGTGATGGAGGACACGTATGCTTTGGACACATCTCATTCACTTAGAATGGGTTGACGTCATGCCTTGCTGACACGCCCACCCTCAAGTGTTAATGTGACGCCTACATGTGAGAAGGTAACATGGCTGCAGAGTCTTCACCTAGTCCTTTTGTGTCCTTTTGTATTTTTTTGGTTCTGGGATTTTACCAGGTCCAAACTATTTTCGTCTTCCAGTCAACAACAGTTAACTCCAAGTTAAATCCTCATTCTTTGAGTCCTAAGTCTGCAGCTGTGCCTCACACTCTTCAGCTCTGTGGGCTTCACTTGGCTCCACTTGGCTCCACTTGGTGTGACAGTGCCACTGCGTGCTCTCCACTTTCTACTGTTCAGACCTCAGGTCACGAATCGGCAGCCGTGATGCTGTCCAGCCTCGAGGACCTGTCACCGCCACTAGCTCTCGTGTTTGAGAGAATCTCATTGAAGCCTCAGACCTCCAGTGGATCTGGGCCCAGAGGCCTCTCGTGACCCCAGGATGTAGTGCAGGAGTTGCAGCAGAGGTTTTGGCAGGGCCTGCGGTTCCCGTGCAACTGTTTGCTAATGACCTGCACAGCTGTGAGATCAGGAGGAAATGTGTTGGATAACGTAACATGGCAGGCCAGACCTTTTCTTTCTGACCGAGATCCAGAACATTTTTATTTTAAGTATTTTATTTTTTTTATCGTCTCATTGTCAGAGCAAAGCTCGATTTTACCTCTCAAACCTGTTGTACATGTAATATATCAAATCCTGTGCTTATTTTACGACTTCCCATTGCCTGTCTTGGACATGACAGCAACCTGGAGAAAAATCAGACTCTTTTGGCAGCTTTCTGCAGACATAACATTTACATGGACTGTAATATATCCAGTATTATCTTGATTAATACACCCAGAGTAAGAAACCATATTCTCTCATAATACTGAGCTGCGCGGTAACCAAATTAAAAGTTTGAGTTTTATAAATTTCACATCGATATTCAAACAATAACCCTTATTGTGACCCTTCTGGATCACATCTTACCAGATTTATCTTTTCAGACACTTTTGGATTTTATCGGTATTATATCACCAGCTGCTTCTTCTCTATATTAGGCTCCTCGGTCGACTTCTTGCATTGCGGCGCAGGTTATGAGCCGTTTAAAGACAGGAAACCAAACTGTCAAACCTGCTGTTAGTCCACATTGCATTCAGGCCAAACCACAGTGTTACTGCAACTTTGAGCAAAAAATAGACACAAGGGTGGATCATGGTAGCAGAGTGAACCTGAACGGACTGGATTAGTTCAAACTAAGTCAACGAGCCTTAAACTTTATGTTAGGACCTGACCTATAAACTGAGAACCACAATATATCTGCACTTGATGATTTTCTCGAGTTTAGCCGCAGCTCTTCTGGTTCTGTAAGCATCATGGGTAATATGCAGCAGTTGTGTTTGAGCTCAGTAGGTGTGAAGACAGAGCAACACATTTGCACAATTAAGGTACATGATTTTTACAAGAGCTGTTTCTCGACCAAACTCAGAGTCAGGACATAGAGGACCAAAGAAGAGACGAAATCCCTCCGCAGCCACTTACTGTCGATTCATCCTGATCAATATAACATGAGGAACATCAGAGGGGCAAGAAGCTGAATCTTTTAAAGAGAAGCTAAATGTGTCTCTGGGCTTTATAACAAACAGAATCTGGACAGAAACAGGTCAGGTCTGCATTCTAACAGCTGGAGCTGTGTCAGCTCTACTTTTGCTTGCCGTCACATATCTCTGCTCACTTACGTTTCTTTTCTCTCTGCTGATTACATCGTGAAGGAGGGGAAACGGCCCACCTTACTTTGAAAAGTAAAAAAACAGAAAGAAATCAGGAATGGCATCCAACACAACAGGATCCTGAAAGGACAACAAGGGGTCAGGCGGAGATTAAGGGCAAAAACAGGTGTATCACTGCCCTGTTTAGTAAATAGTGAGATCCAATCTCTCGGCCTTCCCGTTCCACTGTCTGTTTGAGGGTAAATACCACCATGTGGCCCTGCAGAATAAATAAAGAAATGACAGAACACTGATGCCCCGGGAGCAGGACTACTGTAATAATAACAACCCAAAATTAGTGCTCCCAGTGGTCAATATGAAATATCCTGTAGTCCTCATCATCTCAGTCTCTCATCATACCTCATTATGGAGAAATGCAAACAGTCAAGTACCCGATGTGTGGGTGTTTTACACCAGCAGCCTCAGACTCACAGATGTGTGCGCTCTGAGCACCCGGTTGCATGCAAAGTGACATAACGTTGACAGCACATGCTCATGCATAACACTGGTGTGTTTGGGAGTGTTTTTCACTGAAGTAAGATTACACTTATTTTCCATGCTGCTCATCTCTGTGATGTATTATCCACCTAATTCAACTGACTATGAAGCCTTGTTTAATGTATTTAATCACTGACTTAAGATAAGTCTGATTCCACTTTGCATCTGTTGTTGGGTCACTCTTGCAAGGAATCCACTTTGAAGTGGAAAGCCTCTTTCCTGCGTGCACCTTACAGAAGTGCGCCGGTAGAGGGGACAGTGTTTTAGTGACAACAAGGGACAAACAGGACGTAAACACACAGTCACGCTGCAAGTGATTTACTGCACCTAGGAAAGAGTGTGCGTTTCATTAAGGTCATTTGCTCATCGCACTTCTTAGATTTTCCTAAAATCAGATAAAAGGGCAGTGTGTGGATTTGGGTTAGGATGCTGAATTAATCTCCGCTGGGAGTTTGTTTGGAGAAAAACCCTCGAAGCTTCCAGGAGGATGAGGACGAGCTTTTTTCAGACGTGTACGACACAATGGTTTCACCCAAAGCTTTTTCCCACCTGGGGCAGGGCGGTGGGGGGAGGCTGGGGGGAGGCTGGAAAAGGAGGCGGTTTTTACCTGGACGCCACATCAACATGATTAATGGGGAGAAGAAGGAAACATGGAAAAATCCTGCAATGGAAATGAAAAATGTATGTTCTCTTCAAGTCACTCACGTAACATGTTTGGATTCATCTCATTTTTGATTGAGTCATTGATTCAACTGGAGCGTTGTTGTTTTCAGTTGATTGAATTACATTATTTACTTCTGTGAAAAACTATCAGGACTCCATCATTAACGGACTTTAATCAGAGAGGAACTTCAGATTGATGAAGGTCAGCTTCAGTGAGAAGATTCAGGAGAGGATGGTTACTATTAAACTTTACTGCAGAAGGGTTAAGTAACATATGTCCTGGTTCTTATGTAAAATCCTTTTATTTTGAAGGACCATGTTGCTGCTCGGTGTATATCCGTGACATCAGGTTCTGCGTCCATGAAATGTTGGAGAAGACCAGGTTTGTTAACATGTTTTTTAATTAGATCTTCATTGTCTTCCAGTGTCTGAGCCTCCCTGCTCATGTGAGCCCATGCAGAGAGTCGGGCAGCAGTGGTGAGCAGGTTTTGCTGCAGAGAGATAGACTGGGCACAATTAGGGGGCTTGCATTCCTCTCGTTTTTCTATAAATATCCTGCACGTTTCCTCTCTTCTGTCTGTGATTCTCATTAAACCAGTGGAAAGTCTCGCTTGGTACTGGGAGCCCCTTCATTTCTCACGGCCTCTGAGAGGGGACATACTGGGTGGCAGTTCTTGTGGGGGCAGGCATGTGGGGAGGATAATGAAGCCCTCGTTGGCAGTGGAGTAAAAAAAAATAAATAAAGATTTACCTGCATAGTGAGGAGTTCACAAACTTCCTCTGGTGCCACAATGATTTTTTCTGATTCAAGTGCTTTGATTAGTTATTTTAATACGAGACTGGACTTGCTACTGTCACTCCATCCCCCGATCCAAATGACTTCTTCTCTGCAAGATGGCAGCTTTCATATCCATATCCTCATGTCTGGATGCACGTCGTCCATCTTCAGCGTCACCTGGTGCCTTTTCCTTTTTCTGTCCAAAGTCAGACTGAACTCATCAAACATTTCTCACAGCCAGAGACAAAGCCAGTATAGAGGCATGTACAAAACACAATATAATAAACATCTATATTCTCCAGAGGTGTAAAAAGTGTTTAATTTACATAGATAAGAGGCCGTCAGTCGTCACTGAGGCATTTTGGGAACACATGGAAGCAGAGTCGTAGCCTGGAAGAGTCTCATTAGGACGCAGACATTAAGTAATGTGGTGGAGGAAAGGGAAACGTTTGCACTCGGAGCAGATGTGCAGGGGTGGTACACCTCCCTCGGTGCCCGCAGAACCACGGGAAGTGATGAGTCAAACCAAGTAAGAGAATGTGGAGCACAGTGCTCTGATGTCATGCCACTGGATTTCTGGGTATTGAAATTCAACATTTTCAAACAGGGCCCTCCTGAGCATGCAGGTATGATATGTCTAGAGGTCCAATGTGTGATCTATTAGTCACATTTAAACATCCTGGACTCCGCACTCATGCTTAGCTCACAACAGAGTCGGGATGAGTGAGATCAGACTGTGAATACATTATGAATTAAACCCTGTGCTGGAAAATACACAACGGATTCTTGTGTTTTTCTCTTTTATCAGTGTAAAATATAAAATCAGTTGTTAACTCGGAGGCTCACACTTGGGGGAGAAGGTGGAAATAACTTCAGCGTGTGAGCTGCTCTCTTAAAACATCACGTTCTCTGTCACTTTGAAACCAAAAGGTATTCATTGGCTAGAAATATTTTTATGGTCCGGGCAGCGGAAATGTTTGACTCGGGTCAGTCGTTTCCCCGAAACACCAATCTGGAGCCATATGGACACAATAATAATAAATACACACGAGCAAACACTTGATAGCACATCATCAAGCTCGAGCGTATCACAAACCCTCGGACATGAGACGGTAATAATAAGACGAGGAGACACTGAGCGATCCGCCCCGGTGATATTAGGTTCAGCGCATGCTACTCTGACGTCAAGGGAAAACAGAGCGGCCTCTCTACAGGTCCTGTGGTTGCGGTGCTTGAAAGCGACGGTGCAGAGTCCACACGAAATCCCCTCTGAGAAACTCTGCACCCGCTCCTCCGGTTCTGGCTGTCCTCTGCGTGGCTGCACTGAACTTTCTCAGACCTGATCCCACACCCATGAGAAGAGTTTAGTTACCTTCGTCGATGCAAAGCTCGTCTGTGAGAAACTCCTCTGATGGAAGAACAACACAAGGTGGAGCTGTGCTGGACGGACGCTGCATAGAAGAGGAAATCATCTTCTAAATCAAAATGTTTCCACACACTGAACAGTGAAGGTTTTTAGAAGCTGTACTGATGGATGGAGCCAGATATTAGATATTTACCTCATATTGTACGGAACAGATTTCAATGAAACTTGATAGAAGGATGAGACATGGTCCGAGACGGAGCTGCTTAAAATTTGGTGCTGATCTGGACAAAGCTGCGGATACATTTCTCTTTACCTTCTTTTCTTTTGCATTCCCTCAGATTATATTTTACGTTCTCTGGCGAGTTCTCTCTTTCTTTGTTTCTTCTGAGCCAGATGTAGAGGGGGGGCATATTCACAGTCTGAACCCGTCCAAGTCCGAGAGAAACAAACCAAACCACGTCCCTGACACACATGGTTGTTGGTTATTTCCCTCTTTTAAGGACAGTGTAAAGAAGATCAGTCCAGCCATCTTGACCCCACATATCTTTGGAGAACACCTCCCTGTTGTCATCCTCTCAGGAGCCTGACGCTTGTGCTCATCTTGTTGTCGACACGTCGGATTATTTTCTGATGTCATCGATAGATTTCCACTGATTGTCTTAAGAATGTCACGTAACAGTGAAAACGGTTTCTCTGACCTCGAGCTCGTGTCTTCACGTCACATTCAAATACAGCGAGACGAATCCAAATATTTTCTAAGTCACTAAAGTCGCTGTGCTCACTTTCCTAAGGTGTCATGGCAGCTGGGTGAACAGTTGAGCCGTGAGGGTCCGTGGCCTCTGCCACAGCTGCACACGCTGAGGAAGGAGGATATTCTCTCCCCAGTCAAGGTCAATAGGCCTCAATTTTCCAAAATCCGTCCTTTGAGCTGTGACCTGTGACGAAGCCACACAGCATCATCATCTTCATCATTATACACCTGCACTGGTGCCATCAGGACCTGGTCTGGTTAAGAATTCACAGCTTTAACATACGCTGTCAAACCTAGAGCTGGAACCCGTTCAGAGACAAGTCGGTTAACTCTTTACACACCAAAACATCAAATCTGCACATTTGTGAAGCTGAAAGATTTTTTTTAATTTTTCCAACGTGACAAATAACAAATTACCTTTTTTTTTTTTTTTTTTTGACGAGTAACTTTCTCTTGATGATCAATCGACGGTCGACTAATTATTTTATCTCCAAACAGAGGATCTGTGTTCCAGATCCTTCCCACAGCTCCTCCAGTTGCAGAGCGGCTGTATTTTCCCAGAGCTGCATCCAGCCGCTGAGCACTGACACCAGACTGCCCAGCCAGACGGAGTCCGCTGGCCAATGAAGCAGCTACTGCTCCTTTTTATGAGTCTCCACTGCCGTTTAGCTTCAGTCTGGTAAAATAATTTTGGTGTATTATTACAGAGTGTGTGCATGTGCAGTGCATGTGTGTGCTGTAATATTTAAGTAGAAAAATGTCTCGGCGGCCTCGTAAATTACAACGTAAATACTCCGAGGAGTCTGAAGTTAAGTAATCTAAATAGTATGTGAATTATTTCTCCATTAATTGTGACAGGTAGTGATTTCTTTATTTTCCTGAGGAGCAGTTTGTGATCAGTGCGGAGCAGCGTGTCGGTGCGGACTCTGTTTGTGATCCTGCAGAGGTTCAGAAATGAGAGGAAAATGTGACATCATGAGGCGAACCAGGACAGAGCTTTTGTGGTCGGACATGTTTTTCAGTAGTTACAGAAGTCGCGTGTGCCTTGCTCCTTTGTGAATCATTTCTCTGTGACAGCGTTCATTTTCTGTTTTACAGTTTTTGTTTTGGTGGAGGCTTTTCCTTGATTTTGCTGCAGCTGTTTTTTTCCTTTTTGTTTAGCTTTTTTCCACTTGTGTCAGATCTTGTGGTTTTCGCATGACGAAAGTCCACAAGCACAACCTTTTCCGGAACAGGGTGAACGGACTCGGCCAATAGGTCCTTGAGTTTCCACCGCATAACAACAATGTTTCAATTTGTCTAATCGGGGGTATTTAGTCTAAGTAAACTATCACTCTTCAGGATTTCATCTGCAGCCACAGCCCAGTCATGCAGACCTCTTATTCAAACCATTTGTGTGCGGTGGAGAGCGGGAGTGGGGCGGGCTGCAAGTGGAGATGACGGGGGGATTGGATAACTTAGGGAGAAAGTCTGGGACGCAGAGAGTGAGAGGTCTTGGCATGAAGCAAGAAACCACACGCAGCTTGCGTGATTGTAGTTCTCTCGCACTCCGCTCTGCTCTTCCCTCATTTCCTCTCGCGGCGCTCCGAGCACCTGCACGTCTGACCGCACGACCTTTGTGACCTTTGAACTTTGAGACCCGAGTCGTCTCATCGTGTGAATTCAGTGTCTGTGAGTATCTGGAGAAAGTTTCTTTAATGTGTTTATACTGCTCTAAATACTTTCATAGTCTATACTGAAGAAAAGGCATCAATCAAACTATTAATAGAAGTTTTTTCATTTCTTAATTCATTTGACTTTTATGCAGCTGTGAGTAGTTTCTTTGTTTTTGTCACTCAGTCGAGCGTATCCCTCCGCCAAGACCCAGCAATCCTACACATAATAGTTCTTATTGTAGAACTGTGACAACTAGAACCGTGTGGCCCCATCCCTCCAGTAAGTTTTTGTGTAATCCTGCTATCAAACAAACAAACACAGGTGAAAACACAAACTCTTTACCAGAGATTTCAATGATTCTTTTTTCTTTTCTTTTTTTGGAGAGACACAAGCGATTTATTTGTTGCAATACCACAATTAACCACTGGGTAAAAATCTGAGTTACAGCACCACGTCTGATTTAACGCATCTGTGATTCAGACAAATATACACTGAAGCATATTAATGCACTTAAACCTCATGTTTGTTTTCAGTATGAACTCTCAGTATTTACTTTACTTATTTATTACTTTTTTTAATACTTCACTATAAAACTGTGACATCGACTCTTCTTCATTAACTTTACAGCCACTAGTTCATTACAGCCCGAGCACTGAGCTGTGACAGAACATAGCTGGAATTAAAACAGTAATTTTATTTTTGTTCCAGATGAAAACATGATGCACAAAATTCCCAGATGTAAAAAAAAATCCCTCTAAAGGTCGTTGGAACTCCACAACAACATTATAATTATATAATATTCTGCTCAACCAACTACTCCTGCTTCATAATTAATACATCAATAATGGTTCTTCAAGTTCCTTTCGCTGATATTAAGACTTCCACTCAATTAGTCGACACAGATCAGTGCATCATGTCCTGATTTAAATAGCCACGCAAACACCAACGCTGCTTTTATTGAGGTCACGGCACCGCTTCCCTCGGCCAGTTCCTCCGTTTCAGTTTCCTGCATCGATTTTAGGATCATAACTGGCCTCATAAAAGTTTGAGAGGGGACATTAGAGCCAAAACCCAGACCCAGCCAGCGAGTTTAATGGTACAGGTTATAATGAAACACTCCTTGAGCCTCTCTCCCAAGGCGCTGACGTTATCCACTGGACACACGCGCATATTAAAAGCTCACGCTATTTATAACGTGTGGGACAATCAGCAAGGCGGCAGGGAGTTGAGAGTGTGTGTAGGTGCTCTTCATTAGCAGGAGGTTTTGGGATGAGGTTTTGTGATGAGGTTGTGGCCGTTTGAGCAGACGAGCGTTTAAGGAGCCGCTCGTCGATCTGACTCCCTGCAAGGGTCGACCCTTGTGGGTTGGACTCAAACTTAATGAGGGAATCATGATGTGTGGGGTTGTGGCCCAGAGGAAATGCAGAGCGAGCGCCATGGTCTCCAAACACCGATGATTGGCTCTAACGGCCCCCCGGAGGTGCTGATCTGCAGAGTCTTTAAAGGGTTTGAATTAAGTTCATTCAAAAAAAGAAGAAGGTGCAGAAAGGGTTTGTTAAAAGTTTTTATCCAGCCTTCCACGAAGAGAACTGGAAGAAGTTCCTGCACCGATGTTCCAACCGGGAACCTTCTTGGTACGTTATGACTTAAGGCTGCTGGAACACACATCAACTCCTAATGGATAAAAATCTTTTCTAATTGTTTTTTCTTCCACTTATCTGAGTCCAGGCACGAAGGGATTCTGAAACAGCTCCTGGACAGTGGGATCATTTTTCTTTGTGGTTATCTTTCATCTCTTCGATAGTTTTGTCTTTGCTGTCTTTTTACTGAGCTCTGACTTTCAAACAAGAAATATTAGAAGTCACTCCACACTGAGGCTTCGGCCCAGAGTCCCCCTGAAGGTCTGTTCCGGGACCCGGCTGACGATCAGTGATTGATTATATTAGTGGATATTATTGTTATTTGAAGTTGGGGTTACGTTTTCCCCCTGGTCCATAGGTTTGTTTGTTTGTTTGTAAACAAAATAGCATAAAAAACCTGAACATTCCAGCGAAACGTGGTTGAACGATGTCGGAAACACTTTCTTTAACATTGAGAGCTTGAACGTCTTTTAACACTTTCACCGTTTTCTCAGAGAAGAGTTGATGGATCTTCATCTTCATATCTGTAGGTTTGGATCATTTAGTGCAGCTCGACTGAATTCACGGGACTGTTGGACATCGGTGGAGAGACGATCTCTCGTCAGTGACAGTCTCGTTTTTAAATGCAGCTTCTTTTTTGAAATGTCCACTTCCATGAGATGTTTCAATGCACGATGCAGGAGTCTCCATAATTACTCTTCTGCTGCAGCCGCCCTGTTTCTGTTAACGGTGCGTTCAGTTCGTCCGTGTGGTTCGTTCTTGGTCAGAGCCCATTGCCTCGGACTGATTTCTTCTGATTAGAGTTCAAATATTCCCATGTGTGGCCGCTGCCAGTCTGTGGCTTCTGGCCACTGCAGGCTCCTCGACATTCCTCAGCTGCTCAGCCAATGAACACGCTGACTCGACTGTGATGTCATTTCCTGCCTGGAGGGGTTAAACCGTCATGGTTGGCAGGAAGGTTTCTCAGATCAGCTGATCACAAACGAGACTCAGGTCTTGATCTGATACCTGAGCGATTAACTCCTGCAGCGATTCCAGGACACAACTCATAGATCTGATGTGACACAACCTCAACTGTGTGTGTGTGTGTGTGTGTGTGTGTGTGTGTGTGTGTGTGTGTGTCAGATGTTTTTCACTGTGCTTCTGCTTCCATCTGCTGGTCAATACAAGAAAATCAGCCAGAGTGGAATCAAACCTAGAAATAATTAAATAATTTTGATGGTTTAGTTGAAATTATAATTGTTATATATGAACAATATGTTAATAAAGAGATTTAAAAACCAGTTTGGCATCATTCAGTGTAGTGAACAGACAACACATCACCTCCTAACGATATAGATTTTTAGACAAATGAATGGAGGGTAATGGAAATCTGGATTCAAAGGACAAATGCATTTGATTTATTTCTAACATGAAGTCTCAGCTGAAGTGAATGAAAACATAAAATAATCTATCCCACAATAACATTTCTGAATATTGTGCTCACTATAATTTAACAAAGGTCAAACCCGACATCACATTTATTTATTTTAAGAGGAAACATATGAAATCAAATCAAGATAAAAGATATAAAAATACACTTTAGTTGTGACGCTGCAGTCAGATACAAAATATTTATATAATATTAAAATTAAAATGATCGTATCAAAACAATGTTTCTGTTTTTTATGAACTTTTGATACAAACGTGGGAGAGAAACTTCGATGAGACAGAATTTATTTCATCAAACATGAAAATATTGTATAAATATTCAGAATTTAGAAAATTCATTCTTCTGGGATTTTGCTGCCACCCTTTCACCACCAGGTGTCGCTACACAACCACAGACTGCACGTGATCCTCAGTTTATTTTATTGTGAAGTTTTTAACAATAATAATAGAAATAATAATAATATTAAAATAATTATATAATAATAATAATATGATAATAGTTATATAATAATAATAAACCGAGTGAACAGCGTCAGAAAGAAAGAGTTTTGCGAGTGTGAGAGAGAGAGAGAGAGAGAGAGGGGGAGTGAATGAGAGAGAGAGGGAGGGAGAGAAAGGGAGAGAGAGGGAGGGAAAGAGCATCACAGTCAGATTCACATCGTGAGGAAACGTTCATCAAATGATTCTTTATTTTCCTTGTAAACTTTTTCTCTTTCTCTCCAGAAGATTCGATCTAAGGTGAGATCAGAGTTTTTCCTGCGAGAGAAGAAACGTTTTGTTGTTTCCTCTTGTCCTCCTCCATGAGTTCTGCTGGGTGAGTTCTGCTGGGTGAGTTGTGCTGGATGAGTTCTGCTGGATGAGTTCTGCTGGGTGAGTTGTGCTGGGTGAGTTGTGCTGCGTGAGTTGTGCTGGGTGAGTTCTGCTGGATGAGTTCTGCTGGATGAGTTCTGCTGGATGAGTTGTGCTGGGTGAGTTGTGCTGGATGAGTTCTGCTGGATGAGTTCTGCTGGATGAGTTCTGCTGGGTGAGTTCTGCTGGGTGAAGCAGAGAATCAGGTTCGTGAACACACATCACACTCGGCTCTATCACAAATAGAAGTTTAGTCAGTGACCTCATGCACGAAGTGTTTGTGTGTAGAGACTCAGAGTCGTTAAGATGTTCATCTACATGTCGTCATCTATGATGTAGACGTGAGACCAGATCAGCAGCTTCTCTTCAAATGAAACAAAAACATAAATAAAGTAACTTAATCTGAGTTTCTTAAACCAAACGTGGAGTTTTGTTGTTGAATTTAAATTATCCAGACTCTTGATAATGTTAAAATTCAGATTTCCTGCAGCAACAGTAGCTCCTGTGTGTGTTTCAGTAAAAGCACCAATAATTTGCGTTCATACACTATTTGCATCATGTGATAATACAACTGGTGATGAAATGTGTTGCTATGGAGACTCCGTGTTTCTTCATGTTACATTTGAATACTGATCAAGAAGAGTTTGTTTATTAAAACTGGAGTTTAACTCAAGTTTAGATTAGATTAGTTTAGTTTACACAACATTAAAACAAAATACATAGATGACATGTAAAAGTACATGTGGTAGAAACTAGTAATAAGTAGTAAGTTGGAATATTTTATTATTTCAGTTCACAAAAGATAATTTTTCAGTTCAGAGTGAACCTGAGATCGTTTGGCTCCTGGTTGTTAATCCGGACTTCTCTTCGTGTTGTGTCCTCGGTCTAATCTCCATGTTCAGCTTGTTGACGTGAATCTGAATCTCATACGTGACATATTTGAAAATCAAACTTTTGCCTTGTGCATATTTTCTTTTTTCTGCTCTGTACTTGACTTTGAATCTGAGGACTTAGAAGGACAGAGCGTCCAACTCCACTGAAATCGATTTGATGCAGAGTCTGTCCCCGAGTGTATGTAACGAGATCTGACAGAGACAAAGACGCACAAAGGAAACTCTGAAAGAAAGGACACATATTTAGATTGACATTATTCACAGTGGAAATGTTCTGTCCCTCAGGTTTAAAGCACGCCTCAGTGTGAAATGTACAGGATTAATATTTGTCCCCACGTCGTGTCAATGATTAACGTCAGAGTCCAGAGTTTGACATTCCTGTGATTTATTTTGGGTCGTTCATGTCGCCACCGTTTCTGAGTAACACTGAAGTCACCTTTTATTTCATATTTGCTGTGTGAACAGGTTCCTGACTCATCAGAGCGTGATATTTGCTCGATTGGGTGTCGACGACGTCCTGATCCTTCATCAGTGACACATTTAAACTTGACATCTTTCATCATTTGTCCGTCTCATCAGGTTCTGTGAGGATCCCAGAGAAACGTGTCCCGATGGCGGCCAACAACACGCCTCAGGGCTGCGGCCCGGACGTGGACTCCCTCTATTACAACCTGTGTGACCTCAGTGCCGTGTGGGGGATCGTGCTGGAGGCCTTGGCGGCGGCCGGCGTCGTCTTCTCCTTCGTGCTCTTCATCTCGCTGCTGGCCAGTCTGCCCTTCATAAAGGACAAGGCCCGCAAGAGCTCGGTGGCTCTTCACGCCTGCTTCCTGGTCTGCACTGGAGGGCTCTTCTGCCTCACCTTCGCCTTCATCGTGGGAAAGGACTTCTCCACGTGCGCCTCCCGGAGGTTCCTGTTCGGCGTGCTGTTCGGCGGCTGCTTCGCCTGCCTCCTGATGCTGAGCGTGAGGCTGAACATCCTTGCCAGGCGGGACAGTGGGCCCCGGGCTTGGGTTTTATGTCTGGGGGCGATGGGGCTGTGGCTGGTGGAGGTGGTCATCAACACGGAGTGGCTGATCATCACAGTGGTGCGCCATCCGCTGCTGCTGCTCAACGTCACAGCTGAAAGCAGCGGGGCCACAGCTACGCCCTGCAACATCGCCAACCAGGACTTTGTCATGGCGCTGATCTACGTGATGGCCTTAATCCTGGCGGTGGTGGTGGCGAGTCTGGCCGTCATGGCGGGCAAACACAACCGGTGGAAGAAGGAAGGTGCCTGCGTCCTCCTCACCAGCCTGTTCTCTGTGGGCATCTGGGTGGCGTGGATCGTTATGTACGTCTACGGCAACAACAGGCACGGGGGGCCCACGTGGGACGACCCCACCTTGAGCATTGCCTTGGTGGCAAACGCCTGGGTGTTCCTCATCATCTACACCATCCCTGAAATCTGCTGTGTGACCAGTGATGACGAGAGTCAGCAGAGCCACGGAGACGAGATGTTCCCCAACCAGGGAGCCGGCTACGAGACCATCCTGAAGGAGCAGAGCGCTCAGAGCATGTTCATGGAGAACAAGGCGTTCTCCATGGACGAGCCCAACCAAGGTATTTACAGGCTGAGTTTCATTTGGAGCTTCACGTGTCACTGGTTGTCGGCTGAACCTTCACAGCTCAAACTCTGTGAGCTGAAGAGAAACAAGAGTTGGTTTGTAGAAGAAGTCTCGGTTTCAATTCAAAGTGAATCTGCAGGAAGAAGCTCAGTGTTACTTTAGTTTCTGTTTCTCTGTCCTGTTCTTTAAAACGGTTTTTAATCACACAGACTCTAAAGTAAGACGCACCATGTGTCTCCCACTGAATAAAACTGAAGACAAAACATCTCAGATATTGAGGCGGCCATCTTGCACTGGTGACGCCATTCAATCGAGTTGTGGAGCCGCAGGATCGAGATCCTGCCTCAGCTGTCAATCATGAAGATTCACCAGATGAACTGACTTTATTTTGAAATATTCCTTCGTTAGTTTGATTCTTTAAATTGAATCTTTTATTCACGTGGATGTTGTTAAAACGTATTCGGCCACTTAAAGTCGTTTAAAAGAAGCGTTCTGTTGTTCACACGGACACATCGTCGCTTCGAGGGACGTTCCCTCATTTTCCTGCTGTTTTTTAAATCAAACGTTTCCCGGTCGACAGATGTGATCGTTTGTTTGTTTGGTCATAACGAAACTGAACTCACTCATTTCCATCATTTCCACTTCAGGACGACGTGTCACAGTCAAACTGGGAGTTGGTTCAAGAGGAAATCCAGTGGGAGTTGCATCATGTGGTTTTTGTCAGGGGAGCTGAGACGCACACTGTGTCCACACTGAGCTCTTTGCACTGAACTCGTTATCCACAGAGACATCGTTAAAGTTTGAATCCCACAAAAAAACCATCAGCACAGACCAAAAACAGAAACGTTCATGTTCTCCGCACGTTGTTTTTGCATTTAGTGTGATGACTGGACAGAATTTGATCAGCTGCTGTTGAGCTGAACAGGATCTGATGCTGCAGGAAAAACCTGACGTGAGCAGAAGTGTCTCGTTCTGTCGCTTCAGTCTCACACGGCGACGAGCGTCGATAATATCGAGCGAGTTAAATCTTCTTTACGTCCTCAGATGAACTGCAGCAGTGGTCGACATCTGGGTCAAACCTCAGGTCAACGCAGGATCACTTTAATATTTCATTTCTTACAGTCATGGGTGTAGCAAGAGCGTCACGGCAACAACATTCATAGAACCACTTCCTGTCAGTGCAGATAAACCAGGTAGGATGAACACAAAGTTTTCTCTCTCTGCACCACAGGAAGTGGCAGAATATTGTCGAAGAGTTTGAGGACGACTCGGTAATGACGAGGAATAATTCAAAGTATCAACACGAGAGAACAAACACATGTTTACTACACGTATGTTCTCTTCCCAGCAAACCTCCAGCTCTGTGAACGCGTCCTCTGAGTCACTCCTGTTAATCAGTGTCTAGATTCATCGTTAGTCGCTGCATCACAGAACAAACGCTCCCGCCGCACCGCGCCCTCTCTCCTCCCGACGGAAACATCACGCCCTGTGTTTGCTCTGTCTCCGTGGCGACAGAGGTGTGGCGAACGCTTTCATCCAGCAGAAGGATGTTTGATGTTGTGAGGCTCAAAGTGCGACAGCGTTATCTCCCTCCATCGGTCGGGGACGAACAGGACAGCGGACAGGAAGTGTCCCATGGTCTTGACATGGTGATTTATTGGTGTGTGAGTTTGTAGTTGACACAATAACAACATGTCTCTGTCCATCACAGGGATCAAACCTGTGTCTCCGTACAGCGGCTACACCGGGCAGCTGCGTAGTTCCGTCTACCAGCCCACTGAGCTCGCTCTCATCTCCAAAGCAATAGGACAAGTGAGTACACGCCCATGAAGTCTGTATGCTTGAGTATAACACACACACACACACACACACACACACACACACACAGACACACACACAGACACACACACACACACACGCAGTAGGCAAATGATTCTTGAAATGAAGCTGTGACCTTTAGAAACAGTTTTTCAGCTGATTGTTTTAGACACAAACGGTTCAGACTCAGTGTGACTCTGGTTCACGCAGCACCTTCCAGACCCGACCTATGACGTGGTCATCCCCAGAGCTTCCACCACGTCCGCAGCCGACAGCGGCAGCAGCACCGCCTCCTCAATCACCAACGCTGCGTTCGCTCAGACAAATGGAAATAGCGTAGGTGGAACCTCCGAACCCCGCCCGCCCGCCCGCCGCTCCTTCTCTCCTCCACATTCCTGCTGTTCACCTGCAGATGCTTCTCTGCTCCGCCTGCTGTTTCCATAGCAACTCCTTGTTCAGGTTGATGATGAATCGCCTCTTTGTGTCTGGATTTCTTTTCTTACCTTGTGGAGCTCGCTCTCTCCACCTTGTGTCTCTTACTTTGCTCTATAAGCCACTGGGAGTGAGTGAGTCCCCTCTGGTCTTCTTCTGACTTTTCTCTTTTTATAATATAAGAAAGTTTCATTTGAAATGAAAAGTTTGTGACGTGCCTCATCATTAAGGACCATCACTCATGTGTCTCTCCCTCTGCAGGGGAACGGTCTGCACAGGACGTCCCAGTGGTGAACACGCTCCCCGTCAAATGAATTTCACTTCTCGTCTTTTCATTTGCACCTGCTGACTGTACGCTTGCTGTTATTTGTGGTTCCCCCGAGCTGGTTGTAAGAGGAACCCTCGGCCCCGACACGTCACCGCTGATGGAAAACAGCTAAACCTTCTCTCGACTGCTTCCCTGTGAGCCGCTGGTCTCAGCGCAGAGCTTCATTTGGAAGTCAAAGTCTCGGCTTTACTGCAGAACAAAGACTTTTCACAGGTTGTCGTTCACTGTGCGCTCACACACGAGCAGTGACGGTGCTGATGACGCAAAACATGAGGGACGAGAATAGTTTAGCTTCATGTTGGGGGGGGGGGGGTTCAGCTTAGCAAGTACACACAAATGCAAAACTGCTTTCCTCTACACACACACACACACACACACACACACAATATTTTAATAACCACAAAGTTCACATGTAAAGTTTCGCTGCTGCTTTGAAATTCATGTAAATATGTTGTGATTGTGTCAGTGGTTCCTCATCGTGGAAGAGTTTTATGAATGTTGATATTTAATGATATTTACAGCTATTTAATTATTTTATATCGCTTCGATTAAACCGAGAACAGAACGCGGAACGATCTGTCGATACTTGGCTGTAAATGTCTCAGGAGATTTGTCCACTCACTCTGTTTCTTCTGTGGCTTCAGCTGTCTGTCAAATCTTAATTCAACCACACCCACTTTGTTTTAAATGATATAGCAAATAAAGAAGAAGTTGTGATGTCATGAGTTGTGTGAGTTGTGTGTTTTTCTGACAGAGATGCTCTGACGTTCACGTGAGGTGAAGAGAGGAGGAGGAGAGTGGACGACCTGCTGGAGACAAACACTCTAATAACCTGGTGAACTTCAATATTTACCACACTGACGTAAAGTAAAAAGTATTTAAGTTTCAATATTCAAAGATCAGTGTGTACAAATACAAGTATGTAAATAGAAGCAGTAACACAAATCAACATTCGCAGTATCTGGTGTACGAGGATGTTTCCTGCAGTTAGTCCCTGAGGATGAACAAACAGAACGATTTTACATATTAATGAATAAACTCTGACGCTGTTTGGTTTCACAGTTAAAACTTCTGTTTATGACGTGAGAGAAACAAATTCACTCGTGTTCGTCAGCTCCTGCAAACTGGACCGATGCCACCGAACTCACCGAGGTCATCCGAGGAAACGACTGATCACGGCGTCAGTTCTCAGATCTTCAATAGCTGCAGCACTGATCTTCTGACTTCCTGTTTTCCTTTTGTGGCTAAACTGTAAAATATCAAACCTTTACTACGTTTCTGTGCCACAAGGGTTCGATAACGACTGAAGCTTCCTGTTGTCACACTGATTTATGACCAACGTGATAACCTGCAGGTGAAACCAGGCGACAGGTCACATCTGTTTCTGCCTCGTGTGTTCGATCCTCACGTTGACGTGAAGCTGTCACATTATTCTGTGCGACTGCTGCGACCAGATAAGACACACGTGAAGATGAACGGAGCCTCTCACCTCTTGTGTGACCTGGATTTATTACAACACCAATAGATCGTGTTCTTACACAACGTGCCGTTGACCCTGAGGATGTTTTGTTTGGATTTCTATTACACAACCAGGTGAGATCTGAGATACACACAGAGCCGTGAAAACCATAAAACCTTCGTTGCGACAAACGCACTTCTGCTGAAACCTTCGTTCCTCAGACACAAACATTCATCTGTGAGAATCAGACCCTTCCTCTCTGTGTCTGCGGCCTCAGGGGGTTGTGTGTTTTTGCAGGATGCTGTTGTGTGTTCAGGGGAATTCGGAGGAACCACAGCTTCCTGGAACGGCAGCGTCAGGAGTGTGAGAGACGTCCGACTGTGAGCTAATTGGTGCCGGGGCCTGTTTCCTGCTGATGACACCGGTATCTGAGACCCTGAGCGATTTGTCCAATCAGACAGAAACACACCAACACAAACACAGTTCGATCCAGTTCACAATGAACTGCAGTGAACTAAAGACATGACATCACAGAGGACATGTACAGAAACAGAGGACATGTACAGAAACAGAGGACATGTAAAGAAACAGAGGACACGAACAGAAACAAAGGACATGTACAGAAACAGAGGACATGAACAGAAACAGAGGACATGTACAGAAACAGAGGACATGTACAGAAACAGAGGACACGAACAGAAACAGAGGACACGAACAGAAACAGAGGACATGAACAGAAACAGAGGACACGAACAGAAACAGAGGACACGAACAGAAACAGAGGACACGAACAGAAACAGAGGACACGAACAGAAACAGAGGACACGAACAGAAACAGAGGACATGAACAGAAACAGAGGACACGAACAGAAACAGAGGACACGAACAGAAACAGAGGACACGAACAGAAACAGAGGACACGAACAGAAACAAAGGACATGTACAGAAACAGAGGACATGTACAGAAACAGAGGACACGAACAGAAACAGAGGACACGAACAGAAAGAGAGGACACGAACAGAAAGAGAGGACATGTACAATTATTATTATTAATTATTACATCCCTCATCTAATAAAATGAGTAATATACAACAAACACAATAATAAAAATATGAATAATAATATAAATAGTGGATAATAATAATAATAAAACGATAACGGTAAATTCAGGAATATGTTTTTAAAAGAAAGTTTGTTTGTTGCTGAGACTTCATGTGTAAATGTCTAAAATGTAACATAACAAATGTAAAAGTAAACAGTTTACACATTATACGTGTTCTTGTTGTTTACTCCAGAGAACCCCCCCCCCTCTCAGTTAAACCCACTCTGTGTTTCCAGTTGTTCAGTAACAGCTTTACGTTTTCTGCTGCTGGACGGAGCGGCTGAGGTGTGAACATCCAGGGCCTCTGATTGGTCAGAGGAACACGCTGAGCATTCAGGTCCCTCAGTGACTCAGCTCAGACCCTCATGGGGCCCCCAGCTGAGGAATGATTGACCAGCAGCTCGGCCTGAGCTGCGTTCAGGGTCAGAGGATCCTTTATCCTACTTTATATTTAAATACTTTATATTTACATGGAGGGGACCCTCTCTACGGAGGCCGCCATGTTTTCTACAATTGATGCAATACTCTGACTTGAGTACTCTACTATATATTTATTTCTATATTTATTTGTACTTTTACATAACTCAGATGCTTGAGTACTTCCTCCACCACTGACCAAGAAGAAATTCATTCATGATGTTTCATTTGAAAACATCAGGTCGTCGTGACCTCGTTGACCTCTGAGAGGATTTAAAGAAGTCTGAGTTGTGTTTGGAGACATCTCGTGTGTTGACGTCCTGGATGACGTGTTCGCACATCGTCCTGTTTCCAGCATCGTTAGTTTCACGAGGATGAACAAATCTCTTTCACTGTGAAAAGATCAGATACGTGGGTCGAGGTTCCCGACGCAGTCGTTAAACCTTCACGAGCGTTTAACTCATTTTTCTGTTAACCCTCTGAACCGGATCTTCACTGTCCTGGTTGAAAAGTACTGAACAGCGTGTGTACTTTGTCCTGGAACAGTTCCCTGTGTGTACTTATTTAATCCTTTCGTCTGATGACTTGTTCTCGGGGAAAATCCTCTGTTATGAAACTCGTGAGAATGATCCGACACCAAGACTGTGAGGATATAAATTTATACTAAATACAAATTAAACATATGAATCTGGTTTGAATATGCACGGGTCCCTTTGTCTTTGCTACTGATTCATAATGTGTGAAACTACGATGACGCCTTATCTGAAGATATTAATTTGACGTGTGAACTGCGTCTCTCTCTCCTGCTGCAGCCTCCTGACATGTACGCAAACATGTCTCTGCCAATTCTGACAAGTCGCCATCTGAGTTGTGCTGTTGACTTGTCGTTTCAGGGCAGTGGCCGCGCTCGGCTGTAACTGAACAGCGAGGTCTTTGTGCGCTCAGGACAAAGCTGGTGCTGTGAGTCCGGCTGCAGGACCTTGAGGAAGGACACCTGAGCAGCAAAACACCTCCCTGCTACCTTTTTACCCCAGACTGTCACATTCTGAGCTCATCCTCTGATTCACAATGAAAAGAAAACAGTGCAGTTATGAGAGAAGTTGCTGTTGGTGCATTTCAGCAAATAAAGAAGATGCAGGAAAAGAGTGAAACCTTTTTAGTGTTCTCTGTTTTGAGGGATGTGAGGGAATTCACATCCCTGTGACAGAAGAATATTTTCTGATTTGATTATTTTACGTCCATGCATTTCTAAAATTCTTCTTTTTTATCATCTTTGTTTGGGTTGAATTCCTGGAAAAACGTCCCCCGTTCACCGCGGGACAATGCAGCGTTGAAGAATGTGCAACAAGTTGTTAGAAAAGCTGCCAGGCCTTTTGTGCACGCTGGGTTTCAGCAGGATTATCAGTGATGAAGCTAATCCCTCCTGCAGAACGCCTGCAGCCACAGCGAAGCCGTCTGTGTCGGGCGAAAGTTTCCATATCAAGAGAAGTCATGTACTCATTATATGTTTTGCAGATTCACGCTCTCTAAAGCTTTTGACGTCACATACATAGAAGAAAAATAATGTTGGGACATTGAACTCATCGTTACGAGGCCTCCAGGAGTTCCCTCAGGGACCCCAGCGAGTCCCCAGACCTCCCTTTGAGAACCACTGGGTCATGTGAAATGTTTCGAGCTCGATCAGAAATAGTCTCGCTCCCCTGAGCTTCTTTTTTTCAAGTATTTATCATGTGCTTGCTTTAATCTGACTTTCCCCCCAAATCTGCAAGTGAAGGGCCCCTCAGGAAATGCCTGCCGGAGGTAAAGCAGGGGCCCCCAGGATTTTCAAGGGAACGGGTGTTGAGAGAAATGTAATCCAGCAGCAGGGATGTGGGTGGAGGGAAGGGGGGGTGTCGAAACAGGGATCTCCGCCTCCTCCATGTTCACATACCTGACATAGCTAAAAGAGTGTGAGCTGAAACCATCCATCCATGTGTCCATCAATCATCCCCCTCTCCAAGCCTCCGATCACACAAACGTTATCATCGTTCATGATATAATAATAGAACCAGGATCATGAAACTAACACTGAATCACAGACTCGTGTGTTCATTCTACTTCCTGTTCGAACAGCTACAGTCTATTCATCTGTTTTTCTTTTCAGATCATTCGCTCTGAATCGTTCACAGTAATATCAGCAGCCTTTAAACGGCTCTGGGTCTCTGAGGCGATGAGACTCTCGTCGGGACACAGTCACATTGCGAGCTGGGGCCTCTGGTGAGATAACATGTGCCACCACACGCCTGGTATCTGCTGCCAGGCCCGAGCAGCTGCAGGGTTTCCACGCCACGTTTCCATGGAGCAGGACTGCAAACAGTGAGGTCTGTGGGGAGCTCGGAGTCACACTCTCCCACACACTGAACACAGACACACGGATCAGTGAGTAGCTCGCATCGTGTACAACGTGAAACAGAACTGGAACATCACGTCACCAAGAGTCGGTGAAGTCGACGTCGTCATCAGATTCAAATGTTCATGTTCAGCTGAAAAACAATAAGCGATGATGAATGAAATGAAATTCTTAAAAAAAACCTCAATATAAAGTAAAACACATTTATCCATGATGAGCTCCGCCCCTTCATCATCTGCAACATATAAATATGAAGTTTATTATTATATTTGATATTTATATATGATTTAATATAAACACATGTTGTTGTTGAAACATACATATATAAGTAACCTATGTAATATAATACATATATGTATTATTATCTAAATATATATAAAACATGTGGTTTCAGTTTATTTTAAAATAAAACTGTTTCTCGTTCCTCTGCTGCTGATTCAGATGAAACATTGACCCCTGCTGGGCAAACATCGTAAATGCAGCCAGTCTGTCCTGCAACGCCCACAAACCGTTCCACGCTTTTCTATTGGTCAAATGTAGAAACGGAGCCATTTGATTGGTCGTTTTCTTTCCTGTCGGCCAATCAGCTTGTTTGTTGACGGCTCACACTGACGTCATAGTTCAGGAGAACGTGGAGGTGACGTATTTCTTCACTTACAGCTGTGGTGCTCACATCTGGACACGTTAAACATCATGCTAACAACATGCTAACAACATGTTAACAACATGTTAAGAACATGTTAAGAACACAGACGCATAACCGGACTTCCTGTTTCCTGTGACGATGCTAAACACGGCGAGGACGCTGTCTGTTCCCAAGGTGAGCTAACGCTACTCATGCTAACGCTACTCGAGCTAACTAAGCTAACTAGCTTACATGCTCCACAGCTAAATCCTCTTTGAGCTGAAACTTAATAAACTTCATATTTATTTGATTTGTCGGCGAAACAACCGGAACCACGTCGTGTTGTTTCTTCAACAACAGAAGAAGATGAAACTTCTTCTTCTGTGGTTTGATCTGATGCTAACGTGTTGACCGCTGCTCCATGAAAACTCTGCAGCTGCGCTTTAGTTTAGTTTGTTCTTATTTATTACTCATCAACTTTGTACTGACTTTTACTTTAACTCCGTATTTAAGAAGCGTTTTACTTTATTTTTGTTGAAAGAGACTCTATCAGATAGATGGATGGAAAAATAGATAGATAAATGGATAGATGATAGATAGATAAATAAATAGATAGATGATAGATTGATAGATAGATAGATAGATAGATAGATGGATAGATAGATAGATAGTTAAATAGATAGATGATAGATAGATAAATAGATAGATAGATAGATGGATGGATGCTTCTTGAAAGATATTCAGATGGATAACTAGTGAAGATTTGGGCCAAACTTCAGTGTCCTTGAGAAAAGATCTTTCTCTAATGTATTCAAGTTAATTATTTTAAGTTAATCACATCAAGTCCTTAATTACTTCATTAAAGCCCCAGTTTGAATCCTTCGTGGTGTCGTAGTTATCTGAGTTACTTTGACCTGAATAACTGAGAACCCCACCAGACGTGTCTCTCATGTTGTTAAAGTTTGTTCAGGACTTTGAGAGAAGTGTAATCACACTGAGCTCAGAGAGAGTCCTTCCTACTGATGAGGGACACACCAGAGACATCAGAGCTGTCCCTTCCAGTAACCTGCTCCTCTTCATGTCTCTGTAGCTCCTCCTCTCAGATCCCACCTGTGTAGAAACAGATCAAACAAATAAAAACCTGTTAACATCACGTTCTCGTGTTTCTCAGCTGTGCGTCCTCTCTCTGCTACACATGAGGCCTCCTTGCTCTCAGCAGACGTGGACCAGGACGGTTCGCTGCCTCTCTGCTGGACCACCTCCTCTGCCCTCACCTCCTCCGCCCTCACCTCCTCCACCCTCACCTCCTGACTCCCCCGAGTGCTCCCCTGAACCAGGACCCAGCCACAGTCCCTCTGCTTGGTCTCCTGACCAGGGTCCACCGCCTGCCCCCACACACTGCTGCATGAGCGGCTGTCATAACTGTGTGTGGATCGAACACGCCGAGCAGCTGCTGGCGTACTACCAGGACGGAGGCGACCGGGCGCTCGCCGCCATCGAGGAGAACGTCCTGGATGAGAACCTTAAGACTTACCTAAAGATGGAGATTAGACTCCTGAAGAAGACGTGACGGGAGTTTTTACTGCCCGTGTTGACAGAACTAGAGAAGCAACACATTATTTTACCTCCACTTATTCACTTTTAGATCAGTTTGGTCGTATTTGCAGAACGTTTCAGAGGCGAGTCACCAGGTCCGCAGGCGAAAGGGGAAACTAGATCTGACTCCAGCTCTAGATATTAATGTAGCAGGAAGGTTTTTTTTTACAGTTTAATTTGCTGCACAAATCAACCGAAGCCTCAAAGCTTCATTTAAACTTTATTTATTATCGCTGATGAATAATACATTTCAGTTTGAGAAGCAACAACAACAAACAACCTGTCGTACCAGAGTCGTTAGTGGACGTGAGTGATTTGTAGAGTGTGTGTTCTCTAAGTGTCTTTAGTGTCTCATGATAAAATCCTGTTTATTTCCATTAGACTCTGGTTCCTTTGGTCGTGAAGCACATGATCTGTTTTCAGGTTTGAACTGAAGTGTTGAAGTGTTTAAAGTACATTTATATGCATCTTATGTAAATAGATCATTGGCTTTATTTAATTTAAATTATATCTTTGAAGTTTATTTTAGGATTTTTGATTAAATGTTATTTACAACAAGTGTTTTCCGTATTGTCACTTCTACACACGAACAGGCCACTAGAGGGTGCTAGATACACATTAAACTACCTGCTCTCTTCAACATAAAGTATTTAGACTTGATCTTAATCTGTTTATTTCTTCATCATGTGGATTCAACCAGCTCCGTCTGCAGTGTCTTCAGACAGCTGGCTCTCTGAATGTTCGTTTTGCCTTTTGAAACGTTTGAAATAATGATTTTCATTGGATGTAGATGAGATTTGAAGGAGGCTGCTGCCGAGCACAGAGAAGAAACACACGTTCAGTCCTGTCGAGGGATAATGACGTCTCTCAGTCGGGGTCGGCAGGTGAGCGCAGCCTCCCTGTTTGTGACCCTGATCTTTCACTGACTCAGCACTCGGCTGGTGATTCTCTGGAAGTCCTGATTACACGGGAGGCACTTCTTCTTTTGATCTGGGTTATTCAGAGGATTACAAACGAGGCCTTTCACGGATCATAAACAGAACCCGTGGACACAGCCGCTCTGACGTGATGGAAAAAACAGATTACTGTCTCCTCACGTCATGCCAGTGTCTAATTATTCTCCCAGCGTCTGATCACACATCAGTAAATGGACTCAGTATTATTCTGTCACATTCAAATGATTCAGTGAAGTTTATGATAAAATATAAATCTATGATGATGGATTTTATTCAGATTCATTTAGTAGTTTCCAGCAGTTGAGAGATTTTAGAAGTGTCTTATACATTTTACCAGGATGTGAAAACTGCTTCTTTTGTGAGATAAATCATTTACTCACTAATGTTGCACTTACTCTGATTCCCAACCTAAAGTCTCAGGAACAGAAAGTGGGGACATTAACTCGTTAATAATGAAACTTGACAAGCTGGACTTGGTGGAGACGGACTCTCAGTCAATAGTTTCCAGTTACAGTTTGTATCTGATGTGATGTTTACATGATAATCCACATTTTAATCACAGCTCCCCTGTTGGAAAATACAGAATCTATGAATATGTGAATATTTCACTATATAACAATATATAATGGACGTGTTTGTGAAGAATCCACTTCAAGGCTCCAGAAGCCTCAATCTATATGTCACGGCAAAAACATCTGTAGTATAATTGATTTGTGACGTGTGGGATGTTTTGAGTTTTACCTTTGAATTGAATTCTGTGTCTCAGGTTTCTGATTCTGCTGTTGGATTATTTCCGTCTGTGTTAAATGTAGAAGACTCTCGCTGAAGGGAGTTACACAGAAACACAGGGAGATGATTTAATGAGATGTTTGATTGAGGGTTTGGCCTGAAGCAGATGGTGAGAGTCGTTTCCTGCTGCGTCTATAATCGATATCTGCAGATTCCAGGTCACTTTACCTCATGTTGTTCCCACTTCAGAGATCTGAGGAGCAAAAACAAAGTGAACACCAGAATAAACTATTTAAATCCATCGTTTCATCACAGATACTGCATCGATTCATTATTTATATTTATACACTTTTAAAATCACAAATCTTAGAATCTACACTCCACCTGAAAATTGAATCCATACATCTGAAAAGATCCTGTAAATGATTGCGTGATGATTGTCTGGATATTTTTTATAAGCGTGTGTTGACATGGGAGCCGGGAGGCGGCGTGCACGTAATCTTCTGCAGGGCTCAGAATATAAGAGGGGTCACAAGCCTCGACCGGCCCTCACAGCGAGCCTAGCGTAGAACTCCACTCATCTGCTGCGCTCACACCCACTCGTGTGGTCGTCCTCCACCCAACAGCCGGTGAGTAACCTGCCACACCGTCACCATGACAACAGCAGCGATGTTACTGAGATGGTTTATGTTGTAGTGGTTGTAGCCGTCGTTGACATGTTGTGAGAAACATCACTTTTAAAGCCTTGGAACCATTTTTTACATTTTCTGTTTAATTTGGTTTAAAATAATGTGATGACCCATGAGAAGTGAAGTCACTGCTCAGTGTCTCGTGTTGCACATGACATGAGATTCATTCCAACACAGCAGCAACATCAGGGTTTAAAAAGGTTTAGCAACAACAATGTGATGTGTCCGTCATCATAGAATTATATAATATTTATAGTATGAACACATTTAGTATTTGTACTGGTGGTATTTGTATTTGTTGTCCTTGTGTCTTTTCAGTTGAAGCTGTCGTCACGTTTGTCAGTCGTCTGGTTTGATTCATCGTCAGTTGAGGATGATTGGAAATATTTAATTTTAGTTTAGCTCCAAAGTTTTGGAGCTGACATTGAAATAAAACCTTTATGAAACAAAAGTCGTAAACACTTTGTACCGATCGTTGAACGCTGTGAGAAAATCTGTCATTTGTAAAGTTTTATAAAGTTTGATTTGACATGAAAAGGAAAAACGTTCTCATCAGTAGTTGAGCTCTTTGACGTAAAGACAAACTCTAATGCACAGCATCTGTAACAGGCTGTGATGGTGGCTGTATCAGACGTGTTCATTCTGTTGTCTCAGCTCACAGTGGAGGCTCACACGTGTTCAGGTCTGTCATTGTCCCGGGACACGATGAGAGGATTGATCATTCAGACCCTCAGTGCGTGCTCAGCACAAACAGGCTGTCGTCCTTACTCTAATGAGATTACTTGTGGCTTGAAACAGAGAGGGGGACTTCTTATTAACTTGAGCCAGGGATTATGGGAAATTGGGTCATCCTCACAGAACAGGCTGAAAGGTGTGGTCCATCTCAGACATTCAATGAGCAGGAAATATGAGCGTAAATCCCAGCAGGTGTTTGTCAGATCAGTGAGAGGATTAAAGCCTAATGTCAGACAGAGGTGACAGAGGCTGGGTCCTAACATTTAAATTAGATGAAGTGTTGTTGCACACAAACAAGATTCACAGAGAACAAATCGTTGGAAATGGTCCTTTACTTCCATTTGTTGACGCATAGTTTTTTCTTTTGTGTTCTCTCAATGAAAAGATCTTCATCGACACGACTACACTTCAGAGACGCATCGAAGCCGACATCCTGCACACAGGAACCCTAACAGCTCAAAATGAATCTCGAGGCGCCCAAAGCTGAAATCAAGTCAGCCACCCGAGTCAGCGGAGGCCCCGCCACTCCACGCAAGGGCCCCCCCAAGTTCAAGCAGAGGCAGACTCGTCAGTTCAAGAGCAAGCCTCCAAAGAAGGGCATCCAGGGGTATGCATGGAATATCTTTTCTTTTGAGGTCCATAACCTACAACATATTCGGGAATGTAATCATTTTCTCTTTGCAGCTTTGGTGACGATATCCCTGGAATGGAGGGATTAGGCACAGGTGAGTTCTCTTCAGATAATAAGATGTGTCTCATGTTGTGTTCTAGAGTGATTCACCTCAATGACCTCACATCTCCGTCTTCTCTTGCAGACATCACCGTCATCTGCCCCTGGGAGGCCTTCAATCACCTGGAGCTGCATGAGCTGGCCCAGTACGGTATCATCTGAGCCTTCCTGCACCTCCCTGCGATCCTCCACGGGTTACAGGCCTCAAACCATTTGCCTCAGGCTCCGTCTCCCAGCTTCAAATGGAACTGTTCCACACAAACGTCCACGACGAACTGTAACAAACAAAAAAATGGAAAAAGAAAAAAACTTCTACAAAAAAACATGAACTTTCTGTCCTGGATTCTTTTTCTGACTCTGCAGTTCTCACAATCAGTGCTGCTCATGTTTAGGATCTGTCCTGATTCTCATGACTTCTGTAGATCTGCACAGTTGCGTCCGTCTCTCTCTTCTCTTGCTGTTGTTCTTCTTCTTCCTCATTTCTTCTTCCTCTCATGGACAAAGCATGAAACTTACACAAGCGAGGCAGCCTCAGATTGAGTTTAAGTGACAAACCCGTGAACGTGGGTGGGTTCCCACTTCATGTGCTTCGACATATTAAACATAAAGCCTGTATATTCTGTAGAGAGAGCAGACAGCAGTGCGATAAGATGAATCACTCATCATCAGATTTCCCTCTTTTGCTTCTTTTTTGACCAAACTTTAACTGAACCCACCGTCACCAGGATACAAACGTGTTCTTCACCTTGTAACCTCTAAATTTTCTGTTAATATACTAAACAAGAAACCATCTTAGAGCAGGTTCACTATTTTCTACACTTAGTTTCACATCTCTTCCCTCTCCCTTGTATGATATTAATGTATGAAAGTATTTTATGTTTATCACGTGTTTATTTCTCATAATTTCAACCTGTGTGTATATGTTTGTGTTGCTGCGCTCATTGTTGTCGCTCTCATTTGTCGTTATCTCGTGCAGTGGAGGATTATACTTTTTATTTCCTTCATCTTTCATCCATCGTCACATATTTTTGACTTTTTATTTCTTGGTTTAATCTCCTCTGTCGTCGTCCCCGTCATCGTGTTTGTGTTAGAGACAGTTACTAATCGGCTGTAGACACAAAGTCCATTCACACATTGAGTTGCATGTAGCTTCTCAGTTCGTGATGTGACTTCTGTGATCCTGACGTCATCGCTCTTATTTTTTTGTACAGTAACAAACACATTGATAACTTGGGATGAGCGGGATGTTTGAGAGCACACAGGTCTGAAGAGATGATGGAGCTTTGTCCTCTCTACAGGTTGAGGGAAAAAATAAAACATAAAAAGAGGAAAATAGAAACAGTGATTTATTTATCTCTCTGTCTGTCTCTCTGTCTATCTGTGCTCTGTTCAAACCATCATAATAATATTCTATAAAATCATATCTTGTTATAATAAATATATATAATGCTCTAATTATAATTTGTGTGATGAACAATATATATTGAATAACATAATGATTATATTCTGTGTGATAAGATTCACTATAAAGCCTGTCGGTCTTATTCAAACTATGATAATATTTCTTTCTTTCTTTTCCTGAAATCTATTTTTCACTTTCAGACAAAATATTCTTCGAGTTTCAAGTTGAATTTTTAAACTGCTCATTTCAGAAGGCTGTAAAAAGTCGAACAGAAAACCATGGCAGAATAAATGATTCTTTATTCTTCTTCCTTTGCTCAAAATATAATTTCACATTTTATGAACTGCAGCGAAGAAGAAAAAAAGACGGAACGTTTGTTTTCAGGTGAAAATACGTCTTGTTTCGGTCGGGGTTGTTTCAGTGTGGGACCGGTGTCAAACAGTCGGCCACCAATGTCTGCTGCACCCGGTGTGTGATGGAGTTTCGTTGACTCCCAGACTCTGACGCTACGTGACCCTTGTGCTCGCTGCGTGTGTCCGCCACCACCGTGAGATCAGTCGGGAGAAGTGACCGGAGCGACATGGCGGAGAGCATGGTGAGTCCAGCGGCCGCCTCCCCTCGCGCTAACCCGCTAGCTTAGCCCGGAGCGCGGAGTGATGAGGCAGCAGAATTAGCTCGGCTGCTAACGCTAAGCAGGCTAGCATCACTAGCACAGAGTGACTGGGGCCTGTTTAGCTAGCCGGCTAACCTTAGCTCCGTGGTCAGCTGTCGACATCCGAGCGAAGAGAGGCTTTGTTTGCAGACGTCGACGCCGCAATAACCTCGTCGGTGTCCGGCTTGAAAGTGCCCGTGGTGTCCGTTAGCTTGTTTAGCTCATCGGTCCAACAACAGCTGGAATGTGCTCGAAGGGTTTAATGGAAGTCGTGGAGGTGTTGACTCAGTGAGACTGTTATTTCCATGTCCCCCCCGGGACAGTGACAGACAGCGGGGTTGGGTTTTAGCACCGTCATGTCCTCGGCTGCTCGGTGTGAGGATCATGAGCCGACGTCAACTTTAGTTTTCTGCTCTGTCATCGTTGTCATCATGTCCTGACTGTACACAGGGGGGGGGGGGGGTCCCTTGTTTTGACTGGCAGGTGGTGGGGGTGGGGGGTCATGTTATTCTAGATGTGTCCAGACCACAGAGAACCAGCTGGTGTTTCACGTTGTCCCTTCTGTCTTTGTCCCATCAGATCATCAGGGTCCAGTCCCCAAGCGGGATGAAGAAGATCCCTTCGACCAAGACGGAGACGGCTGATGCGTTTTTGAATAAGGTACAGTGATAAATCCCCACGGTCACCGATAACCCCGAATGTGCCGCTTTCACCCACGTCCACACTCAGAGAAGTGGACACGTGCCTTTTCATAAGGGCCATCAAAGAGTCGCAGGGGGATTCAAACCATAAACCTTCTCACTGTGAGGTGACGGTGCCCATCACTGCACCACGCTGCCCTGAAACAGATGTTTGATATTAAAAACATCTGCAATCTTGATGGAGAACAACAAACAGTGTCTATACAAGTGAAACCAGAGTTGGGGGATTATTTGTATTTGAAGACACGTAGCCTGTTTAGATTTGTCCGGTAAGATGTATGATTATCATAACTATAAAGTTTCTGCTTTTATTCAGACAACTACTTGTAACCAGTGTTAACATCCATCAGATCTTCTCAAACCCTGAGTTCTTGGGTTTATTTCTTCACCTGTAACATTTACACTGTTATTAACTGTGTTACAAACACTGCTGTCACACACAGTGGAGTTTTGATGAAAAGGAAATGTAGTGGATTCACTCTTATCATCACATCTGCACAGTTTACAGCCAAGACATTAGTCCTACACAGGATAATAAACACAAATGATTTATAAATCAGTTTTTTTTTTTTAATAACCTGGAATAGAAGCATAATTCAGCAGAACTGTCAGAATGGAAAATTCCAGTACCACCTCATTAAAAATGCATGTGTCTGAGTTGAGGCAGAATGGTTCAGCCTGCAGATCAATGGAAGAGTAGTTTTCAGTCCCTGCTGATGTGCAGCCAGCGACGGGTGGAATGGAAAACCACGGGTATGAAGCAGAGAGGCCGGAGCCCTGCAGGTTATGTTTCTGCTGCTTAGACAGAATGAAAGGAGCGCGGTGCTCTGTGAAACACACAGTGTTCAGTTTCACCAGCGCACAGTGATAGCATCTCACACTGTTCTTTGTGTGGCTTGAAGAAAAATAATGATTTAATGCTCAAAGACTGTTCCCTGCTTAGTTTTACCAAACTGAAAGAGAAGCAAAAATACACACAGCGTTGTTCCACAAAGTCCAAAATGATTTAAAATGCAACTTCCCACTCAGTCATTGGTGGATTAGTTTGAATGCCAAGATAATTGTCCTGTTCCAATGTCAACAGTTCTGCTCTCTGAGATCACTAATGGCTGATTAATTCAGTAAATCTAAAGTGATGAAGAGCAAGCACTTCATCAGCATCAGGCTGTCGTGATGTTTAGATGTAATGTCAAACACGTCCAGCTCAGACTGCTCTTAATAGCTTAGTTTGGCTCAAAGAGTCGTGACTATAAGAGGTGTTCTTACAAGCTGAGGTGCTCTCGTGCCAAGAGGCTCTTTGCTAATCAGCTCTGAGATGGACACACTTGACACAAGGTGCTGGTGTGAAGTGTTTCCTATCATGTTTCTGAAGAAGTTGGTATTTTGATTCTCGGTTGATGTGAGGGTGTTTTCACTCATTCTAATCAGGTCACTCCATCTACTTCTCCCTCAGGTGGCCACAGAGTTTGGGTTCAACTCCAATGGGTTTTCTGTTTACCTGAACCGCAACAAGACCGGAGAGATTCTGTCCAAGAACGTTACCCTCAGCTTGCTTAAGATCAAGTAAGTAAAAGCAAATGTTTTTGTATTAAGGTGTGTATGTGAACTTATTTATCAATTGAAATTTCTTTGCCATTAATTTTGTTTGTCGATAATCTTTGGTGAAGCTTTAATCATCTCATTTCTCTTTATTTTCTTCAGGCATGGCGACATGTTGTATCTGTTCCCTTCAGGCTCCTCCAGCTCCTCTGGAGAGGTGATGGACACGGCCACCCCGCACACATCTTCATCGCTACCGTCCGTCTTGTCATCTTCCTCATCGTCCACCATGATCCCTCGGTCCTTCTCAGCACCCCAGGTCCAGGAGGATGAAATTGATCAGTATCTGACCAAGCAAGACGGCAAGATCTACAGGAACAAAGATCCTCAATTGTAAGGAAGAGACGTCCTTGTGTTGTATGTATAGTGAAGCGTTTCTCTCAGATCTCTAACAGTTCTCATCTTGTTTCAGATGTCGCCACGGTGCTCTTGGAAAATGTGTGCACTGTGTACCGTTAGAGGTAAGAAGAGTCAGAAAGATGTTCAAGCTAACACCATTACCGTCGGACAGTTTTAACCTGCTGAGTATTTGCCTATTTTCTTTTTCAGCCTTTTGACGAAGACTACCTGAATCACCTCGACCCACCAGTGAAGCACATGTCATTCCATGCTTACCTTCGCAAGCTGACCGGTGGAGCTGATAAGTGAGGAGTGGTTTTTATTCTTCCAATAGAAATGCTTCCATCTCTTTTCTTTTCCAGCTTCTAAGTGTGTTTTCACGTCCTGCAGAGGGAAGTTTGCAGCTCTGGAGAACATCAGCTGTAAGATCAAGTCAGGCTGTGAGGGCCACCCTCCGTGGCCAGAGGGGATCTGCACTAAGTGCCAGCCCAGCGCGATCACACTGAACAGACAGGTATGAAACTGTACCTGCATGTCTGTGGCCGTGAATCTCAGCGAATACACAAAATACAGTTCATCATTTTTAGCAAACCGTTAAAAAGTAGTGTTTTCGTCGATCCAAGAAAATGAATCCCTGCTCTGTCTTTTCACCATCGCTGTCCCTCGTTCATATTATTTTCTGTAACTAAGCAACAAGCTGCCGAGTAGACAATCTGCTTCCTGTTTGCACCACATGACATGCTCGTAATGTGATGTGACAGTGATAATTACTGATGTGCAGCTAAAACGTGTGGACAGAGATCGTTTCAGTTTTATAATTTCTAAAACGTGTCTGGCAACTCATTCTTCAACCGAGGAAACAAAAACAAGACGTGTGGACTGCGACTGTCTCGTGTGAGGATGGTGACGCCAGACGACATTCCTTAAAAGAAGGGAGTGTCAGTCTTTTTGTTGTTCAGATAACATTCCTGTGAGTTTCTAATGATCCGGTCGATGGTAGTGGGCTACGAAGTAAGACGCTGGCCTGATGAACGAGAGCTGGAGATTGAATAAACACAGATTCAAATCTTAGCTGATGTTTGGAGCCACTGCTTAAAATGTCCCGAGTCCTGAATTCTGTTCATCTTACAGAAATACAGACACGTGGATAACATCATGTTTGAGAACCACACCATTGCCAACCGCTTCCTGGACTTCTGGAGGAAGACGGGCAGTCAGAGGATGGGATACTTGTACGGCAAGTACACTGAGCACAAAGACATCCCGCTGGGCATCAGAGCTGAGGTGGCTGCCATCTACGAACCTCCACAGGTGAGAGATTCTCATTAAACATCATGACATATTAGTATCGTCACTAACTGTCTATTATTCTATTTTTGTTTCTCGTAATTCATCCTTTCATGTCTTCAACCTTTTTAAGAGTTTTCCTTGCAGGTGCATTAAAGACCCTTTTCTTTTTCCGTGTTACAGAATGCCACCCAGAACAGCCTGGAAATGTTGGAGGATCCCAAAGCTGCAGCTGTGGATGAAATTGCTGCCAAACTGGGCCTGTGCAAGGTCGGCCTTCTTTTCTTCAGCGGCTCCTTTTCACACCGTCTCTCATTGGCTTTAGACAAGCTGGGTTTTTTATATCGTGTTTCCACACTTGCGTGTTGGCAGAAGTTTCAAACAGATTTATGGTTTTTAAGGCCCATTATCGAAGCCTTGGACTAGATTTATTATTCAGAAAATGTTGAACGCTTTCAACCAGAGGACCTCAAGTGAAGCGATCTGTTTTTTATGGGCCTCTAGTGCTTGAATATGTGAAATGTTAAGGTCCGATGGGCGATTGTAAACCTTGCTCTTCTGTCTTCTGCTGTCCACTGGTTGAGACATGTAACACTGCACGTGAAGATATAAATTTAGATAAAGGTTATAGATGCAATAATTCATGTTCTCAGTTCGCCTGTTAAGTATTAGGTTAAAGCTGAAATACGAATAAGGAACTTCTACTTTTTACTTTGACACCAAATCCTTCATCCCATTAAATATCTCTGCTCTGGTCTCGTTATCAGACTCGTTACACTGATGTGACCGCTGTGCTTGGATCAGACACTTTCAGTTTACTATCAATACTCCGTCTTGAGTCTTTATGTGAACGTTGATGCCACCGGTGATGCGTGAAAATGAACCGAACTACTTGATTGAATGTGTTTTCCAGGTTGGCTGGATCTTCACAGACCTGCTCTCTGAGGATACGAGGATAGGCACTGTCCGCTACACAAGAAACCAGGTGAGGATGAAGCCTGTTCCTCGGACTGACATCCTGACCTCCTCCTCCATGGCTGATCATTGTTCTCTCTCTTGTCAGGACTCACACTACCTGAGCGCAGAGGAGTGCATCACAGCAGGGTACTTCCAGAATCTACACTCGAACCCCTGCAGACTCTCTCGAGACGGACATTTTGGATCCAAATTTGTGACGGCGCTGGCGACAGGTGAGTTGTCGTTCACTCTGAGGCTGATGTTACAATTCTTGTCAAGATCACGTGTGTTGCTCGTTATTGTGTTTTATTTTTTAGCTGCTTTAATTTTACAGTCAAATATCAGCATCATTTTTAATCTCTTCGTGTGTTGTAGTTCTTTCCTAATGATGCAGATATTATCAGATATATTGTAAATAATTCTGATGTTCCTTCATGTCAGTTGTACTTGACATAGACGGTCAGTTTAATTCATTTATGTCTGAAAAAGTTGAGCTTATTGAAACCTGCAGAATCCCTGCATGTTATTTAAAAACACAGCTTCGTTTCTTATTAACCACCTATTTGTACTTTACAGATGTTTTAACTCAGTCCAGGTTTGTCAGGTGCCTGTCGGTTTTTTATTTTCATTCCTCTCAAATATCCACTCTGTGTGCGTTGTAATTTAGAGGCCGAAGAAACGCTGTAACTCAAGCCACATGTTCTCCGAGGACAAATCTCTGTGGAATCAACGCCAAGTGTTTACTCTTCTGTTCTAAACGCACAAAATCGCTTACATTTGTTCCACAAGTGCACAAAAGCACACAGCGGTGTGATGACCTCATCACGGTCGGTTGCATTAATGAGGCTCTGGCAGCCAAAGCTGATGTCATGATACACATGTGATCCCAGCCGGGGCCAAAGTCCATCCGTCTACTTTCCCTTGAGTACAGACGTGGTGTGTTTGCAAATGAGCTGCATGTGTGAGGCAGACGATTGAAATACTCTGTGACACGGACGAAATAATTGTTTAATGACGTCGTCATGCGCTAAACTTCTTTGTTAGTTCTTTCATAGATTTCTTTCGGCTTTATTCTCTCACTGACTTCGTCTGTGTTGCTGCTGAGGATCACACCGTCCTCCATTTCAACAGTTGTGGGTTTTCAAGACGAAATAAATGATTAAACAAACAACAAAACATTCACATTTCTAAACGACGGACTTTCATATGTTTGTCCAATCAAACTGGTCTCAACAGTGAAATCACCAGTGAGTTTATTCGTCCTCCAGCAGACGACTTCATCCGTCTGTGTCTGTGTCTGCAGGGAGTCCAGATAACCAGGTGCACTTTGAAGGATACCAGGTGTCCAATCAGTGCATGGCTCTGGTGAGAGACGAGTGTCTGCTGCCCTGCAAAGACGCTCCAGAGCTGGGCTACGCTAAAGAGTCGAGCCCCGAGCAGTACGTCCCCGACGTCTTCTTCAAGGTACGATCTCAAACATGAGGCGGGTGTAATATTTTAATGATCATTAGAAACAATCATTGCACTGCTCCACGTCTGAGCTGTGTAATATCATGCACACTCTGTGGGCCAGGTGTCATGACTCAGTTTCTCCAGATGTTTGTGTTCAGATGTTGAGATTTTAATTTGAATCCAACTTGTCTCCGTCCATCAGGACACGGACAAGTTTGGAAATGATGTCACGTTTCTCGCTCGGCCTCTTCCTGTGGAGTATCTTATTATAGATGTGAGTACGTTTGGTGTTAAACATACTAAACACACGTATGTTTCAACGCAAGCATTTAGTCTAATTTCCTTTTCCTTTTTTTTAACCTTTTCCAGATCACCACCACTTTTCCAAAGGATCCTCAGTTCACCTTCTGCTCCAAACAACACTTCCCCATCGAGAACCGCGATATACTCGGAGAGACACAAGTAAGAGAGAGAGAGAGACGGGAGAACACACACACACACACACACACACACACACACGACTTGAAGGCTGTAACCATTTCATCACGTGTTTTGTGTAACTGATTGTTGACACCCTCATGGTTGCAGCAGACGCAGTACAAGTTCATGTCTGTATTTCGACCTGAAGCACCAGTTCCAGTTCAGCGGACCAAAATAGCTTCATCTTTCCAAACCTCTGCGAGGTCGGAGGGAGTTACACATCTTGTTTTGTGTTGCGTGTGTCTGTGCAGGACTTCCACAGTTTAGCGACGTACCTGTCCCAGAGCACCTCCACGGCTTTCCTGGACATCGTGTCCGACTTCCATCTGCTCCTCTTCCTCGTCACCAATGAAGTCATGCCTCTGAGAGTAAGTCAGCACTTCAAGGCCTCCTCTGCTCTTTCAGTCGGAACACGTAGACGACCACATTTCCCCCTCGGTCTGGAAGTGGTTAGTGGTGTGAGGATGTTTTCACTCAGACCCTCTGTTCATTAGATTTTCAGACTGGCCTCTCGTGACGATCACAAGTTTGTTTGATTCGGGAAAAAAAGAGAATAAAACTCAGATTTCTGTGCTGAGCGTCCTGATCAGATGTGCTCAGGCTTTTTGTTTCTCTTCACTTTCCTGAACTTGTCGCCGTTGGAGCGGGTTGATGATTTTGTTTGCGCTTCCCGTTTGTTGCAGGACAGCATCGGGTTGCTACTCGAGGCAGTGAAGACTTCTAACGAGGATCTGGCGCAGACCTGGAAGAAGTCTGAGCAGTGGGCCACCATCGAGCAGCTGTGCAGTGAGTCGCTGCCGAACAACCACGACACAGATCGAACTGAACATCGGCAGCTCGTTGAATACACACACACACACGATACTGCCTCTGATATTTTCACACATCCTGTAATCCGTCTCGTGTGTTTCAGGTACGGTGGGCGGGCAACCCTCCAGCTCTCTGGGATACGGGGCCATGGGGGGCCCCTCAGTCCCGGCCTCCTCCTCAGCCATGTGGTCCTGCCTCCACTGCACCTTCATGAACCAGCCCGGCACAGAGCACTGTGAAATGTGCAGCCTGCCCCGCAGTTAAAAACCCGCCACCCTTCACCTCCCCCCTCCCCCCTGCTTCCGTGATCTCACACAGCCCCGCCCAGCTGCCCTCTTAACTCGCCAATGACGCCACTGCACCCGGAGCAGCTGCGAAGTTCAGAATTCGGTGTCTCTCGCCTCGGTCGTTGCCGCCTCACTGCTGCTGTGACGAGTGGAGGGATGCACCTGTTTACATCCAGTTCGTTCAATAAATAAAGTTCAATCAGACTGTTCTGTGTGTGTCCCTCCTCACAGCGGCTCCGGTGAGCGGCGGGCTTCTTTACAGTTCAGCACTTTTGGCTGAGGCCCTTTCCCCTGAAATAACCCCCCCCCCCTCCCGTGGCTCAGATAAATCTTGCTGTGACTCAGGACGACAGCAAAGACTCGAGTGTTTGGACGTCCTCTCACATCAGTGCCCCGCTCACTCTCACTTCGTCTTCTGGAGAATTTTGCTGTGTATAAATACATTTGAGGAATGAAACTGTTATTTAATTAAGCATCTTTCTTTTTTTTTCTTTTTTTTATCCGATTGTAGCGATACCTTAAAATTTTGAATCTCCAGCGTGGACTCTGCTCCGTCAGGTTTTTACAGGCCGTGGTCTCTTTGACGAGCCCCTTCAGTACAATCATCAGACGGAAACGTTGAGGGCTCCAGAGTTGTTCGGTTCAAGTAGAGTTTATTTTCAGTATTAAAGAAAAGTCGTGGATTAGAAAACGTCGGTAACATCCTCCAGTGAGTGCAGCTTGTCCCGTTGGTCACCTTTCTGACCGACGTCCCTCTAACTCGAAGTGGTTCCTCAACATCTTTCACTGGTTCGTTGGAATTGTAGTTTTTAGTTTTGATGGTTTGTTCTGTCTCTGGTAAAACGACACCATCCATCGCCATCACGACGTGCTCGTAGAAACAACTGGTGCTCGCCACTTCCCTCTCTGTCACATCCCCCGCACCTGGTTCTCGTCTTTCCCTTTTCCCGCCGTCAGATCGGAACCAGCTTTTCTCCGCTGATGAGCCCCCCTGGGTCTTTCCATCGTTCAGTCTTCAAAACAGTTTCCTGCTCGGACAGAAAGCGGTCGCGGGTCAATGGGGCGGAGAGAGATACAGACGCTATCGCGTGTCTCTTCTGATGTCTCGTCTGTCAGCAGGATGACGATGAGCAGCTTTTAAAAAGACGTCGGTCGTGTAATTACTCCCTCGACTTCCCCCCCCCAGAGACCCTGAGCGTCCTCCGGCAGCAGAGGAGGCTTGAATGATGTTTGCAGATTTACAGTTTGTCTGATGCAGCTCAGTCTGAAAACAGTGAGAATCACTCAGCTGTCAGATGAACCCTGACAAATATGCACGTTGGCTTTATCTAGTTAACGGACGTGAAGTAAATTTAACATGTGATTCTCACGACTCTCACGAAAAGTTCAGTTTCTCTGCTTTTCAACAGTTTCAAGAGCAGAAATGTCCCAGAACGAAAACTTCTCCAAACCTCAAGAGAAATAAAACGAGTGTCTCCATGTTCCATTCAAAGAATTTAGAGGAACCTTCTGTTCAAGTTGTTCCAGTCGACTTCAACGTTCGAATCCTTCGGGTTCAGTTGGTTTAACGTCATTAACGTGTGACAGCAAAACGTTTCCTCCGTCTGCACTTCGTCCGAAATGATCAGAAACATCTCGAACGCATCGATGGATAAAACCACGTCATCGCTCGTACACGGAGCCCAGCAGAACTGATGCCCGTGTGTGTCAGCAGAGGGCGCTGTTGCTCAGTCAAAGTTACTTAGTGTTGCTTTAAAGTTTTAAAGACAATTAGCACTTGAGGACTCTGATGCCTTTTACTGCTCATTTAATATGAGAGAATCACAAATAAAACAGTTTGGTGTTTTTTATTCTTAAATAGCGAATGACACAGATTCTAAAATTAAACCACAAAAGACCCATATTTGCCTCATTTGACTGATCTGGAATCATTTAACTCTACGACCTCGACACGTCGACTGAACTCCACTCACACATATCAATACATCACGTAGCTCCGCTCTGTTGCGTCCGATCCCTTCGTTGATTCTTTACTAAACATCTGAAAGAAAACTGAGCGAATCCCTAAGAACTGTCCACTTGACCCGGGGTCGTCGTCTCCGGGGAAACGGGCCTCTTCAGTAAAGTGGGCGGGTCACGGGCCGCACATTTAGATATTTATGAGACGTGTGCTTCTAAATAAGAGCTTGACAGTAATTCCATGGATGAAGTGAGAATATATTTTAATTGTAGATTCATTTGAAAATGCTTGGATTGTTTTTGCCCCCTGTGTGAATAATGTGAGAGCATCTTCTCTGATGTCATGGTAACGGACGGCAGCGACCTTTTCCTTTTGTACTCGTCCGGGACCCGTTTGCTGAGCAAGCTCGCTCCTGGAGTTACTGCAGGTCCTCACGTTCTGCCGAGTTAACAAAGGACGCTGAGAGTCGTGTGCTGTTCACCTGGATTTGAAAATAGAATAAAAAAATTTAAATAAACAACAAAAATTTCCTTTTGCACAAAATGTCTTTGTCTGTTTTTTGCTGCGTCTTAGATTCAATCTCCAGAGTGAAGACAAGTGAGAAGTTTATTTTCAGTGTAAACCCCTTTAGGTTACATGGCCAAAATTATTCGGACACCTAGTCACTTTTGATTTCTCATCATCCGACACCAGTGATGTTCTACTTCATGTAAACAAACTCCTGCAGGAACTGATGGATCTGTAGACAGGATGTTGTAACAGCTGATTAAAGCTGTGGGTGCTTTGAGAAACCTGTTCAACAATCACATGTGATGCTGCGGTGTCCGATTACTTACTTTGGCCTTTCAGGGTTTTCATTGTCACACTCACGTCTACATCCAAGTATTTAACTGATACACGAGAAGTGAGTTTTTTATTTCCAGTTTTTACACAAAGAATTTTCCCATAAAGACGATAAACAACCCTTGAGTTTTAGAGCCCGACAGATTTATCTGTTGGCCGAACGAAACAGCTGCTATATGATTCACAGACACGGTGTGAGTCTGTGTTTGTGTTGCTGATACAAACTTAGTTTACTGAACAAAGCACAATAGATGCACATTTTCATTGTATGTAAAAAAACACATTTAATTTTAATTTTATAGATTTTCGCTGATCTGCACCTCGGTCAGTGTTTTGCCTCCATACAACAGATGTTTTAACATGAGCGATGAGAGCAGGTGGAGTCCAGTGGCTCTGAGCTCCATCACCACCCGGGTCAGTGTCCTCTGGATGGGAAACAGATGAGGAGCAGGAATGTGAAACATCAGACACGTCGGCTGAAGCTCACAGAACTCACATCACTGCTGAGAACACTTCAGATGGTTCTTCATCTTTTACTGCTGCTGAATGTGGTTTAGAGGAAAACACAGTTTTGTTTTATTGCTGAAAACTGAGTTCAGATCAACGTCTTTGTTTTTTTTTTTTTTAAAGTTTGAAGTTGAAGTAAAATCCTGATATCTGACCTCATGTGGGCGGGGCCTCTGGAGACCTTCCCTCCTCTCAGATAATAATCTGACAACAAGACTCTGCTTCACCCACGCAGGATTATTTCCCTTCACCTCAGGTACTTTTTCACACTTCATGAACGTGGAGATTTAACTCTTGGTCAAGTCACTCAGCAGTTCACGTTCACTCTGTGGACCTCACAGTGAAATGTGTTTTTATTTTGTGTGCAGACGCAGATTGAAGGATGAAGTCTGCTGCACTCTTCATGGTGCTGGTGACTCTGTCTGCAGCTCAGAGACAGAAAACCCCTCAGAAAGCAGACTGGGAGTTCAGGAATGAAGGTGAGTGGAGAAATAGATCTTTTCAACTTTCCTCATGTAATCCTCCTCCTCTTAACACTTCTTACCAACTTTCTAAAAGTTGTTTTTAGGACATTTCAGTGTCGAATTAAAATAAAGTCAGTTTATTCATGTCAACAATGAAACTAAAGCACAAACAGTATTTCAACATCTTAGTTTTACAATGAACCCTTGTGATTATTATGTTTGAGGCACTTTGTGGTTTTTGCACACGTGTGTTGGAATTGTGTTTTTAAAAAGTTCAAACTGTCAAATCTGATGTTGAACAGATACCGTAACTTTTAATTTAGTTAGAAAACACATAGAGGTTTCATGTATTGTGTTTTTATCTAAACTTTTTTAACGGCCTCCTGTGAACAGCTTGTAAATGAACATTTTATATTCTGTATATTGCAATTTACTTTTTTTACTTTTCCGTCTGAATTCAGAACCTTTGCCATCATTTCTCATTGTTCTGTTTCTGATTAAAATCAGTTTCTTCCTCCATCATTCATCTGTTTGTCGTTTGAATCCTGATTTGATGGTTGGATCATTGTGTGGATGTGGTTTGGATGAAGTGGGTCTCTGCAGTGATTCTGTGTTTCTGACCTGAAGCAGAGCGAGTGAACACCAGAGGCTGTGCCAACCTCACACTGGTCCTGGACAACTGGAAATACGCCATCGTGACGCAGGTCAAAGATCTGCTCCTGCACGACCACAACACTGTGCTGCCCGACTACGGGAGGTGATTCTCCTCTGAGGAACTTTCTGTGACTGTGTCAGTGAGGAGGACATTTTCATTTATTCCTTCATTTGAATTTCCCTCAGGATCCAGCACCTGTCAGACGCCCTCGGAGATCTCTACAAGGAGTTCAACGCCCTGAAAGAGCGTCTGGCCGAGCTCACGGTCAGGTTTGACGGGGTGGAGGACTTCGTGGACGGGGTGCGATCAGGAAGGAAGCCTGCAGCGCCCCGAGGTGAACCCAGACCCCTGGGGCCCCTGCTGGGAGACGTGGTGGCTGCTGGGAGTCGACCTCTGGGGAGGAGGAGCAGGGTGGTGGTTCGGAGAATCGTGAAAGCTGCAGCTTCACAGGACTGAAGAGGAAACTGATGATGAACCATCAGAATCCTGTTTGTTGTGATGTTTCGTGTGGAGTTTTTATTTTCTCAGTTTTATCACCACCTCCATTGCTTCAGTGTTTGGATTCATGTACATATCCTGGAGGATTGTTACTGATGCATTTGTTTGTAGATAACTTTGTGTTGTTGTAACTGGTTTGACAAATGTTTAGTTAAATCTCTTCAGATGCATGTTTCATAAGCTCATCATGTGTGTTTTTGTATTTTTAATAAGACTGATCAGCTCCAGAAGCAGACAGGGGGGATGTGAACTTCTTAGTTTCACTTAAAAAGTCAGCATCAGTTACGTCAGCGCTCAAAACAAACGTGAAAAGTGAAAAATTTGAAGTTTTGAAATAAAAAGTATCTCAAATTTACCTGACAAGTATAAAATCACATCTGTAAAATACCAAAGTGTCAACTGAAGCAGCAAAATTCAACATTTGTTTCAAAATAAAAATAGATTTCTTGTAACTCAGATTTAGGACCTTCAACTCAAACGTACTGAGTTTACGTACTTTACGAGATTTCAGTTACGCCTCTTGCGTAAGTTTCTTTTTTGTTGAGAAATGAAACTGAAACTTAAATCAGGGACCGTCGATAAAGTACTCATTAAATCAAAGTGAAGAAATCTCTTACTCTGTGAATTAAACTAAAGATTTAAAGACCTGAACCGATTAGATTGACTAGAAATCACATGATATAATTTAACAGATACAATTCTTGATTTAACGGAGTTTATTTTGGAAAGATTCACTTTAGTGGATGAACTTGTTGACGTCCTCTCACAGTTTCATGTCTCAGATCCAATAAACGTTTCCTGAACATTTCATCTGCAGCAGAGAACCAGAGAGGCTGAGTGAGTACTTCTATATACTATATGCATGTACTACTACACTGTGGTGAATACACAATGCACCTGTGGTGAAGTTAAAGCTGAGCTGCATCACGAACAGATGAAAACTCCTCTTCACTGAATGATCCTTGTTTAACAGAAGTAAATTAGAGTCGTCATCAGTTTTTCTGATGTCACTGATCACTGATCAGTTTACATTCAGGGTTTAATCCTCTTAGTCTTGTTGAGTTTTAAGAACATGAGACAACTTGTGAATATGGACCAAACAAATACAGTGTGACCGACTGATCATTGAGAATTCATTGTTCAAGTCATTAAGAAAAGATTCCAAACATTTTGTGGCTCCAGTTGTTGAAATGTGATCATCTGCTGCTTCCTGTGTTTTGTTTGACTGAAGTGTTGATCAACACAAATATATTAGATTAAATGTATATCAATAAATATATTATATACATAAATATATTAGATTAAATGTATATCAATAAATATATTATTATATACACAAATATATTAGATTCAATGTATATCAATAAATATATTATTATATACACAAATATATTAGATTAAATGTATATCAATAAATATATTATTATATACACAAATATATTAGATTAAATGTATATCAATAAATATATTATTATATACACAAATATATTAGATTACATGTATATCAATAAATATATTATTATATACACAAATATATTAGATTAAATGTATATAATTAAATATATTATTATATACACAAATATATTCGATTACGGAGACAAAGTCATTGCAGATGGATGACATGATGATTCCCTAAAGGTGAAGCCAAAGCATCTTGATCACCCCCTGGTGGCTGGATGCAGCACAGGTCATAAACCTTGCTTTCTCCACAATAGCACATAAAAAAAATTAAAGTAGATGTCAGATAAATGCTTGTCAATTTAAGGTAGTTCTTATCACACTGTTGTTTAAGTGTTCATGTTCCTTGTACGTTTAAATAAATGTATTGAGCGAAACTTAAGTGGTTTGTATGGTTTAACTTAAGTTATTTATTTACGACTCGTCAAAGTCCCTCAGGAAGATGAACTTGCTGCAGCAACATTTTTAATTTTGCCGCTGACCTACTGACTGTGATTATTTGAACAGTCAGTGTCACAGAGGTTTGCAGACGTGGTGAATGTAAGTGACTTTTATGTCCAGACACAAGAAACATGGAGCAGAGACGCCCATAAGGAACGAGTTCCTACAGATGGAGGGGGCTGCAGGAGGGGCCCCTGGATCCCAGCAGGAAACCAAGGGGAGCGAGGATGTTGCAACCAAAAGATCCTGGAGAAGAAATAAGGTACAAGAGTTTCACACAACAACTGTCCAATGTGTCTTAAAACCCTGAAAGAAATAAAAACCAGACATGTGGTTGTCAGTTCAAGTTTACTGTACATTCCTGTGTGTTCCAGGAACGAGGACCAAGCCGGAGAGTTCAGGACAAAGAGAAGAAGAAGAGAAATCAGAGAAGGAGAAAGCACAAGTCAAGCGGAGCAGCAGCTGCCAGGAGTGAAAACACAGAAGAAGAAGACAAGATGGAGGCTGTGACGACGACAAGCAGCCAAACTCCAGAGGACGTGCCTGCGGAAACACATCACGTGGATCCTCCAGCTGAAGAGAACGTGCAGAAGCAAGAACATCAGCAGAGGAGCAAAGATGTTCAGACTCAAACGAGGAAACAAAAAGGTTCAGACAAAGTCACACAAACTCTGGTTGTTGTTCAGAGCGACAAGGAAACACAGATAGACTCACCTGTGCCCAAACAAGACGACACAAGCAACGAAAAGACTCGACCTGGGTCCGACGCTGCAGAGACAGGCCGAGACAAAAACTCACCCGAACCCAAGGTGCCGGACGACAACGCTGCTCAGACTCCGTTAACGAAACGTGAAAATCCAGACAACGAAGCCTCAGCAGCCTCCGTTTCAGCCGAGGAGCAAAACCCTGCGAAAGAGGAGATTCCTTCTGCAGGATGTTCCAGCCGTCCCACAGACCCACAACCTCCCCAAAGACCGACATCGTACGCCGGAGCCGTGTCTGGAGACGGGAAGAGCGAGAAACAATCCAAACCGGCTGCTGACAAAACCTCTCAAACGTCCCGGAGCTCCCGGTGAGTGGGACACTGATGTTCACACTTGACTCAAGAGGTTGAACCTGATTGTAAATGAGCATTTTTCTCTCTCTGCAGTGATTCCAGCCCAGTGAGAGCGCCACCTGCTGGAGCCTCCATGTTCACCTTTCATGTCTATGCTGTGCTGGACAAAAAGTTCAAATTCAACCAAGAGCACGACGCGCTGGTTCTGTTGCTCTACTCAGAGACTCTACCTCTCACAGTGACGCACTTTGTGTAAGTATTCATGATGTTGACGTGATGGAGACATTGTTCTGTCCTCTCATCGGGGGGGGGGGGTCTTAAAGAGACAGGAGCTAAAACCTTGTGTTTGAGACAGAGGCTGAAGAGAGGAGCTGCAGCGATGGACAGTCTGAGGAAAGTGTTTTCTGAACGTTAGATCAAGAAAACACTAATAAAAATGATCAGAAGTTCACAGACTAAACAACAGAATTCCTCCCACTGTCCTGACTTCATGTTCAACTTGTTATGTTTAGTGGAATAGGACACGGAGGCTATCTTGTCGAAGCGAGTCTTTCAATTGAGGAGAGCTACCTGCAGAGAGGAAGCTTCATGACGTATGCATATGGTGTACTGCAAAGACAAAAAGAGTTACAGGAAGTGGCCATGAGACAAATTCAAATTCCTCCAAACTCCAACGTTAAAGGTAAGACCACAACCATTTATCTTCAGCATGTCACTGTTCAGTCTCATATGAACTGATCGTCTACCTGCCTGCGTTCCATCCAGAGTTGCACCTTTACGAAGGCCTCATCAGTCGTTATGAGGTGCAAAGCTTCTTCCAAAGCGGTCTCAACATGGTTGGCTTCAGGAAATCGAGAGGTGCAGAGTTTTCAGATGCCTGGCAGACCTCCGCCAGACTGCTGCTGAACAGAATCTTCCAGAAATGGTCTCCATCAGACAGACTGAGCACCAGCAGCCTGTGTGACAGCTTGATGGATTTTATGTGGAGTTTCAGTTCTGCGTATATAAGAGTGATGTACAACGATGATACACTTCCCCCCATTATCCAGGTTGGTGCAACAAGAAGAGTTCAGGCATTCGCTATGTTTGACCTCTAATGTTCCACCAATAACGAAACTCGTTCTTCGTTTCCAGACCTCAGAGCTGATTTCAGAGAATTTGGTTCAGATCTTGAAAGGAGAGCATGTGGCAGGAAGCTGCAGCGGCACCAGTCCTCTTGTTCTGGGTCTGTCCATCTTCACTGTGACCAGAAACTGCAGTATCCAGCTCGGACTGACAGAATGGGCGGAGCTGTGTTTGCTGGTGTCTTCAGAATCGGCGATGGAGAAGAAAAACCTGGATGGGCTGCTCACATCTTTCCCGAGTCTAGCACAGTAAGTTGCATTAAGCAGGTGGGAAGTCTGGGAAAACTGTTATTTACCTTTTTCATAGAATGTTTAACGAGACTTACGATGGTATTTATTCACCACAGTTATTTAATATAAGTCATGCTTGATGTAAATGTTATCTCCCTGAATGTCTTGAAGATTGTTAAAAGCATTAACCAAAAAGTGAATTTTAGAGGAGAATGTTCTGGGTTCAAACTTTAGACGATATTTAAAACTGGATGTCTGACACTGTAGAACTTTAACACCTCATGTAGTGATCGTGTTTATCCGGGGCACTGATGATACGACCTTGTCTGTTTCCCCCCTCAGTACCGTGTTGGGTCTGATAAACCACTGCTCTCAGCTCCTGGTGTCGGAGCTCGTCCTGCTCATCCCTCTGCTCTTCAGGCTCAGACAGTCGGGAGCTGCAGCATCCAAAGTGGGTCCAACCGTCGAGGAGGAGGAGTGGTCTGGACTGGAGGGCGTCCGTTTCGGTCGCTTCAGAGAGCATATTCAGTCCCACCCCAACAAAAGAAGGTGACTCTATCTTCACCTTAGCTTTCCTTTTGCAGAAATGAGTGTGTCTTCATAGATTTGACTTTGTTTTCCTCAGGATGATGATGACTTTGACACAGTCGCACTTATCCCTGGCTGAAGACAAGCCTCTGCTCCTGATTGGCTGGCTGTCACTGTTCGCATTTGAGGATCTTCCTGAGTTCTCAGACCTGACAGGGATACACGTGGAGCACCTGATCCAGAGTCTGTTGTACAGACTCCGAAAATGTGAAGAGATGAGGGATATGAACAGAAAACAGGAGACTGTAAAGGTGAGAAAACCTACAAATGATAATATTTAATGTTCGCTTTATGTCTTGTCTTTAAAAAAGACCCTTTGAGATAATCTTTGTCTTTTCTACGTGCAGCACACTCAAAAAACTTTGAATCAAATTCTGCTAATGGTGGACAAAGAGAAGGACAGGTAAGAAATTCTTCTTCTTTCAGACTCATGCACCGTGGCTTCGTGTTCCCTGCAGCTTTTTCTTTTCGTCCTTAGAATGATTGAATCTGGAATCGTTGACGCGGCCTTCATGAGCAGCATCAGTGTGGTGAAGAGCACGTGCAGGATTGTACAACTCGTCCCGTGGTACCAGGCGGCAGTTCTGTCGTACCAGCTCGTCCTGAAACTGGCCGGGGTTTTGGACGCTGCACAGAGAAATAAGGTTACTATCTCTTTCTTATATTCCATAACTTCATTAATACTTCAGTTTAACTCAATGTTTTGTGTCTTTCAGTCCAAAGATGAAACGTCTGAGACCTTTAAGCTGCAGCTCAGGGACGCGCTATGTGCCGTGCAGCAGCAAATCAGTGAGTGGCGAGATGAGCTGCTGGAAAAACCCCTAATGACTAAAGCTCTCACCTACCCGAAGGAAATTGAGGTACATTGTGAATGATCGGATGGCAACACTCGCCGATGCCCAACCAATATCTGTAATCCTATACTTTTAAAGGAGAGTCCCTCTGAATTTAACAGTGACTGTGTTGTATCTCCAGATGTGGGACGCACTGTTCAAAGTGGAATGCTCTATTGAAGAGGTTTCCGACCGGTGGAATCGGAGCCTGACAAAAGCGTTGAGGAAAAGGATTTCCATGGTCAGTGAGTGTGTGTTGTTCAGTGCAAAGGTCTGAGGTCAGATTCAAACATGATTGGTTCGTTGTACAACACTGAGCTGAGTATCTTTGCAGGCCAGTGAGGAGGCTATAGTTCTGCTGTGCTGTCATGAGACAACGGCGTCAGCTGTGAGGAGAAGCCACACTGATGTGCAGATGTGTTTCGATGACCTGTGTCAGTCTGCGATCAAGACAATCTGTGAGGTACGGTTCAGGGTTTCTTTTCCTCTCTTCTTCCAAGAACATTTTAATTTGAGAGCTGATTGATGACGTTCAGCACTCAAATATCCCCTGGTTGTGTTTAGATTTCATTCTAAAATTAACACCCAGCCTTGATTTTTGTTTTTAGCGAGGCATGGCCGGAGAACTGATGCGCAGTCTCAGCTCTAAAGTGAAAGACATTCCAATTGTCATCCTGTCTACTGTCGTGGTCGAGTCCGCAGCACGATTCAGAAACAACTCTGTGGTCCAGCTGCTGGATTCACAGTCAGCCATGAGCCACCTGCTTTTAAACGGTACTTCAGTTGATATTTTATTTGTTTCCTATCTTCTCAAGCTTGTGTAATGAACAGTGTTGTTGTCCTGGCCCAGGGGATTGGAGGTCGATCTGGGTGGACGACTCTGCAGGGCAGGTCGTCCACAGCTGTGTGGTTGCAGTTCAATCTCTGGTGGAATCTCTTCTCCGAGGACAAGTGGCACTGGGACACCTGCAGACCTGCCTGAAATATAAAGAGCAGTTTAAGAGACTCTACCTGCAGCGTATGAACATTCATCAGATTCAAACAGCCTTTCTGGATTACTATATTAACTATATTTAATATCTAACATTAATATCTTTCGACAGACAAGAAAAATACCACATCTGGAAGCGTTCCTGTTGATGCAGATGTTGTTTTGGCTCAGAGAGAGAAGGATTTGGACTCTTTCATGCTGCGGAAACAGCAGATGGACACACTGATAAAGATGATAGCAAAGGTTAAAGAAAGCATCACAGGTGAGTTAGAAACATTAGTAGTAATTAGAAATACTTCATGTTCTTTTTTGTTTGGTTTTCATGATCAACGTATTTCTTATTTCACCAGTTCCTGAGATGTCGACTCTTGAGGAGCAGCACGGTGCAGATCTTCAGAATATCAGCCTAAACAAACTGGTGCTGGTTCAGTCTTTTGATGCTGAAGGGACTTTGAAGAAGACGGGTCCTCCTCAGGTCCTCTGGTACAAGATTAGTCTGAATGTGTTGAAAATGAGCCGCGAGATGCACAAACTGCATCAGAGCGACCTGATTCTCTCCTCCTGGGTGAAGGCGGCTGCGTCTTTAGCTTCGGGGAGGCGACCCTCCCCAGCTCCCGTTGTGGTATCCCTAACACAGATCTGTGAACACATCTGGAATCCGCTGCTGGCCGAGTTCATTCAGCTTGGCGTCAGCTTGGCGAATGCAAACATCACGCTCGGGCGGCTTGATCAGGTTTTGTCTGAGTCTGGCTACCAGGGAGACGGGAGGCTAATGAAGAAGGAGCTGAGTCTGATGTCAGAGATGCTTTGTGAACCTGGACAGTTCAAACCTGCGGAGAACTGGGTGGACACGAGGCTGGATCAGATCCGGGAGTATGTGCAGCTCCAAGAGGCAGCGGCCGCAGCCAGTGCGATGCTGAAAATTGCTGCAGAGATGAAGCTTTCTGGGAACTTTGCAAAAATTCAAACCCTCTGCCAGCTGGTAACTTTCTTATTATCTTGTGCTAAATTTAATTTGAAGTATTTACGATTTCTCTGTCTCTGAAGGTCTGTTATTCTTGATTATTTAACAGGAAGAAGACATCTTTAAGCAGAGGCCTCTTGCATCTCTTAGTGACGACCTGTTTCGCGCCAAACAGCAGCTCTCCACAGTCACCAAGCAGCACACTCTCTGTCTGGAGGAGTTTCTATCGAGCCAGACGCTGGTCAGCTGGGTCAAAACAAACCTCAGAAGTAAAAGAAAAGACTCCACATTGATGCAAAAACACAAGCTGCCCTGTGATCTTGCAGGAGATTAAATTTCTGTCCTCTCGATAGATATGAGCGATGTGAAAGTTTACGTGGAATTGGCTTCCATATCTGCTGGAGAGAACGACACAGAGATCGACCAGGTGGCCTGTTTCCACGATGCAGTGATGGGCTACGCACCTCTGCTCTACTCCCTCTCTCCTCAGGCCGGTTTTGACGAGTTCATGAAGTGTGCTCAGCAGGTGTGGGACACCCAGAGTAGAGATGAGAAGCTACCGGACAAATTGGTATTTATTATTCTCCATTATTGGTGATGGCACATAAATTATTTTTGCTGCGGCGATGTGACAATGTTTGTCTTTCAGAGAGAATCTACTCGATTACTGAGCTGGTTAAAAGACTTGAAGGAGACCCACGGCTCTGTGGAGCAGTCCTCTCTCTCCCTGGCTTCTTCTGTTAACGCACATGGGGTTTATAACATCAGCTGGTCTGATAGAAACACAGAGAGGGTTAGTGATTAATCCACCATTCAAAGATGAGTCAAAGAGACCAGGATATAGAGCTTTACTTTCTCTGATTTCTCCTGGTTTGCAGAGATGTCTTCAAAACATGGTGCAGGTCACAGTGACCAACGACAGAGAGGAGAAGAGCTACAAGCTGGAGGAGCTGCTGGAGCTGCAGAACAAACTCATGCTTATGTCGTCTAAAGGAGAGCACGGCAGAGAACAGGTCAACAGGTTCACAGAGGTCAGTTTCTATCCATCATCTATTCCGCTTTACCTATGAGGGTCGCAGGGGGCTACTGTCCATCCATGTTGTCATGTGGTGTATGAACTGCTGCACTTCTCTCCACATGTCCTGCAGGTTTTTGAAGGCGTTCAGAGACTCGGCACCATCCTTCTCCAGATGCAAACATCTGGCAACATGCTCTTCAGAGAATGGCATGCTGAGGTCCAGTGCTGTCAGCAAGAGCAACCGTGCATCACTGTCACCTTCTTGTCCCTGAAGAGTAAAGAGATAGTGTACTATGGGGAGCTGACGGAGCAGCTACAGACGCTGGCTCACTCTATGGACAGCTGTCAAAAAGAATGGCGTTCCTTCATCTGTGACATGCGCTCAAAGTTCAGCTTGCTAAACCACTACACGTCAGAGCAGATGGTGTACCTGTGCTACTGGATACACAAGGTGTGTCAGCGGCAGGCGTCAGTTCCTCAACAACTGTGGAATTTACTTTTTCCCATAAAGCCCCAGTGCACTCTAACTGATGTGAGGGTCGCTCACAGAAATGCAGCAGGTTTGATGTCAAACCATAATGAATCAGAAGAGTCTGAGTCTGATGATGAATATCAGTACTACAACCTTTCACCAGGAAACACTGAAGAGGACGTAGAAGAGACTCGTAATTTGATGGAGTTTTCCTCAGAGGATGAAGATGAGAGTGTGATGAGATGTGATGATTACCACAAGGACAGTATGGAAAACCTCTGGAGACTATTCAAGAAAGACACGTCGCAGTATCTCAGTGAGTACTTGGACATCTCAACTCTGGCCCACTTCCTCTCATGCCTCTCTGAGATGAACCAGCAACACATGATCCGGAACCTACCACCGATTCTCCAGGAGGGAAAGCCCAATCTCTTGGTTTGTCCCAGCACAGAAGTTTTCACCACCGTCCTGTCGTTCTACATGGAGAGTCCAGAGCAGCCTCTGCCGTCTACTGACGAGGTTCTGGTCTGCAGAGAGGAGACCACAGAGGAGGAGGTGGAGATCCTCCTCCGCCGAGCTCTCGGCCAAGGCTCCACACAAAACTCTCAGAAGATATATTGTCTTGTCAATCCAGGGTTGCTGGGATATGATGTCAGTGTGGCGTTGGGGGAGCTCTTTGACGCCCTGGAGAGAAGTGCCAGCCCACATTATCGTTTGGTAATCGTCAGTCCTGTTGTGCACCAACACAGATACGTGCCGTCTTTCTTCAGTAATGACAAAGTGCAGGCTGCTGTGAGTCCAACCTCTGATAATGCCAGGAAATATCTGCATCACCACTTCACACAAAACGCACTCCCACAAAACCCTGTCGCACAGGTTTCTCCGGAACAGCTGTCGGTCTGGATGGTGTCATCTCTGCGCCCTGCAGTTGGTAAGGATAACCCTATTTGGTAACTCATTATGAAAACGCTTATAGAATAGAATTTGTTTGTGATGTAAAAACTGTTATACAGCCTTTGTGAAACATTTTCAATGTCTTAAAACCAACATGTGTAGGATTAAACATACATGACTTCAGCAACCCTTGAGCTCTTTGCACACCAGGTCCATATTTTCCATATGCTAATTTGAATCGGACATCCAATAAAAACCGTCAAGCACAGGAACCTGATTATTATGATTTTTATGATTCTATACATTCTGAAAAAAGATTGACACAACGTCATACTTATTTTTAAACATGACTCGGGAGTATCTGTCGTTTACTGAGTCGATGTTTCAATGTTATTTCGCTGATTTTCTTGACAGAATGTATCTTTGTGTTTTTAGGGAAATCCCTGTATGTGAATCGCTTGTTTGAGAAGTTTCAGCAGAAATCTTCTCAAACCAAACACATCAGGATCAGACTGATTGAGCCGTGTGTTGATATCGACTTGTTGATTAAGAGTCTATCAGAGAAACTGGCCTTGTTGAGAGAGCAGGACCCCGTCCTTCTGCACATCGACATGGCTGGAGTAAGTATTCACTCCTTTGTTACTGTGGATAGCTTGTTCTGGTGTTGGCTCTGCTTAAGTGTCTGTGTTCGATACCCGTCAGGTTCGCTCAGGCCTGGAGGAGCTGCTTTTCCGCCTGTTGGTTCTGGGCTGTTTGAGTGGCAGTCATGGGATGATGTGGAGGAGGAATGTAACTCACCTGATCGTGGTTGAGGTCCTGAAGACATCAACACAAAACCAGCCAAAAGAGGTAGCAACAAATGAACGTCGCGTGTGTCTTTAGATGTTAAACAAGACTAAATATGTGATATATTTGAATAATATGTGTGTTCAATTTGTTCATACAGATGAGCCTTGGACTTCTGGACATTTTGCCCACAATCCATTGTCGGCCTCCGAGAGAGGTGAAGCAGTTGTTGGTAAAACCAAGGGTTTTAACAAAGCAAACATTTGATCCACTCATGGATGAGCGGGAGTTTTGCAGTGAGGGGATTCAAAGACCATATCAATACTTAAAACTTTACAACAACCGTCAGAACCTGGATCATTTTAAGTACCAGGATGGATCCAGACAGGGTGATCCCCTCGATTGTCTCAAACACTTCCTGCTCCACTGTGGAATGAAAGATCCTTCCTGGGCTGAGCTGAAGAACTTCTCCTGGTTCCTCAATGTGCAGCTAAAAGACTGTGAGAACTCCATTTTCTGTGATCCAGATTTTCTTGCTGACCAGCTGCCTGGTTTCAAGGGCTTCATTGTGAAGTTCATGATTCTAATGGCCAGAGATTTTGCCTCACCTTCTCTGAACACATCTGATCAAAGCCCTACGCTGCATGTTGAAAGAAGCTCGGACGACGACCTGCTCGCCCGTCTGACAATTCGAAAGCGATGGGAGAATGAGTCTCATCCATACATTTTCTTTAACGCAGACAGATTCTCCATGTCTTTCCTGGGCTTTAATGTGACGACGAGACAAAACACACTCTGTGCAGTGGATCCTCACAGCAACGAGGTCCTGATAGAAGATGTGATGTCACAAAAGCTTTTTGAGGATTTGGAACGGCAACAGATCTCTCTCACTGAAGACTTTGATCAGTTGCCACGACAAGAAAAAATCAAACGGATTTCATGTGTTGTTGGTGCACAGAAAGGAATGATGGACACCAGGTTTGATCCAGATCCAACATACGAGCTCACTGCTGACAATGTGATGAAGATGTTGGCCATAAACATGAGGTTCCGATGTGGAATTCCAGTTGTCATCATGGGAGAGACTGGCTGTGGAAAAACCAGATTAGTTCAGTTCCTCTGTGCTCTGCAGAGAGAGGGACGACTGATAGAGAACATGGTACTTGTTAAGGTACATGGTGGCACCACAGCAGAGATGATCTACAGAAAGGTGAGGGAGGCAGAGATACTTGCTGAGAGGAACCACAGAATTCACAACCTGGACACCATTTTGTTTTTTGATGAAGCGAACACCACAGAGGCCATTTTTGCCATCAAGGAAATCCTGTGTGACCAATCTGTGAAAGGGAATCCTCTGAGAGCAGGAAGTGGCTTAAAGATAATAGCTGCTTGCAATCCTTACAGGAAGCACTCGCCTGAAATGGTGGAGCGCTTGGAACGGGCTGGGTTAGGGTACAGGGTGAAGGCAGATGAAACAGAAGACCGCCTTGGCAAAGTACCTCTGCGGCAGCTAGTGTACAGGGTTCATCCTCTGCCACCAAGCATGGCTTCCTTGGTGTGGGACTTTGGTCAGCTGAGTGATTCCACTGAACATTCCTACATCAAACAGATTGTCCAGAAGAAAGTTGCTGACCATTCTTTGCCAGCGACCTGCAGGAATGTAATTTCAAATGTGCTGGCCGTCTCCCAAAAATACATGAGAAGTCGGAAAAATGAGTGCAGTTTTGTGAGCCTCAGGGATGTGGAGAGGTCAATGAAAGTGCTAGTTTGGTTTTACCAGCATAGTGAGCTCCTTTTCAACAACTGCTCTCGTCTCAGTGAAACTGAAAAAACCCTGAAGTGCCTGATTCTTGCAGTTGGTGTTTGCTATTACCCGTCTCTGGTGGCCAAAGATAAGTACCTTGCTGTAATATGTCAGTACTTTCCAGAACCTCTCTGCTCCTCAACAACATTGCAGGAGGAGATTTCATCCTGTCAAAACTTCTTCCTGCAGAACATACAGACAAGGGAGACCATCGCAAAAAATCTTGCACTCAAAGAGAATGTGTTTCTCATGGTGGTTTGCATTGAACTCCGGATCCCACTGTTTCTGGTTGGTAAGCCAGGCAGCTCTAAGTCTCTCGCAAAGACAGTGGTTGCTGATGCCATGCAGGGCCAGAACTCCCACAGTGAACTATTCAAGAAGCTCAAGCAAGTTCATATGGTCTCCTTCCAATGCAGTCCTCACTCAAGTCCAGAGGGCATCATAGGGACATTCAGGAACTGTGCCCGCTTTCAGAAGGACAAAAACATGGAAGAATATGTATCAGTGGTGGTGCTGGATGAGATTGGACTTGCAGAAGATTCTCCTCAGATGCCCCTGAAGACCCTTCATCCTCTTTTGGAGGATGGATGCATCGACAATGACAAACCAGATCCACACATGAAGGTTGGCTTCGTTGGCATCTCCAACTGGGCTCTTGACCCAGCAAAGATGAACAGAGGAATATTTGTGTCCAGATGGGATCCAAGTGAGGATGAACTTGTGGCAACTGCCAAAGGAATCTGTTCATCCTCCAATCAAATTCTTCTGAAAATCACACACCTCTTCCAACCTTTGGCGAAGGCCTTCCTGAGCATCTGCAAAGAGACCTCAAAGAATCAGTTCTTTGGTCTCAGGGACTATTACAGCCTCATCAAGATGCTCTTCGCCACAGTCAAGTCCACACAACAGGAGCCGGATGGTGGACAGTTGGTGGAGGCCATCTTGCGTAACTTCAGTGGGCAGCCAGAAGGTTTTGACCCTGTCGTATTTTTCCAAGAGGTTCTCCAAAACCTCACAGAAATCCCCAGACCGAGCACCTTGCAAATGGTGAAAAAGAATCTTGATCATGACACCAACCAGGAGAGCCGTTACCTACTTTTGCTGACCACCAACAATGCAGCTCTCCATAGCCTTCAGCAACAAGTCTTTGCCAAAGGAGACTCGACACAGCCTGAAATCATCTTTGGCTCAGGATTTCCAAAGGACCAGGAATATGCCCAAATCTGCCGTAATGTGAACCGAGTGAAAATATGCATGGAGACTGGTCGCACTGTCATTCTCCTTAACATGCAAAATCTTTACGAAAGTCTGTATGATGCTCTGAATCAGTACTATGTTTATCTTAGTAAGCAGCAGTACGTTGATCTGGGTCTTGGTTCCCACAGAGTTAAATGTCGTGTCCACACAAATTTCAGACTGGTGGTTGTGGAGGACCAGAAGAAGGTCTATGAGCTCTTTCCTGTTCCGCTCATCAACAGACTGGAAAAACACAGGCTGGATCGGAGCACTGATCTGGAACCATGGCAACACAGGGTTCTTCATAAACTGAAGGAATGGTTGAAGGCGTTCTCAGGTGAGGCCACAGAGGATTTCATGCTGTCTGACATTTTTGTTGGCTTTCATGGTGACGCCTGTGCCAGCGCTCTCTTGCAAGCACTTGAACGGAGAGCACACAATGTAGGAGACAGACCAGGAAGACAACATCTACTGGATGAAAACAGAGACTCATTGAAAGAAGACGAGCTAAATGAAGCCCACGAGTCAAGTTCTAATGTACTGATAGACGCAGCTGATGATGCGACTGATGCAATGGACACTGAAATTGCTGGAAAAGAGCAAGAAACTGAGTTTGTGGAAAAGAATGATGATGAATCCACTGAGATGTGCCAAGATGAGACCGAAGAGATGTCTGAGGGGCAAGAAATGATGGAGTTAGAAAACAAAGTTGGATCTGCTGGTGAAGATGAGGAAGAAGTTTTCGATTTAGCCAAATGCCTCTTGTTGAACTGCGCCACCCCCGATGCCCTGGTGAGACTCAAGTATTCTGATTTAGCAAAGCACGAGAGGGAGAAACTCCAGAGAATGTACTTCCAGCAACAACATCACCACTCACTCCAAGACTTCCTAGACAGTTGCCTGAACAGGACCCAGGGATCCACCAGGTTTCTAGAGGTGGGCCACAGATCACTACTCCAGTTTTGTTATCATCATTTTGTCTTTACAATCTTTATAAACCGTCAACTTTGTTGCTTTGTGTAGGTAACCACCTTCTCCAGTTTATTAACCAGATCAGATGTCAAGGTTGTAGCCAAAGCCCTCGGACTGCAAATAGAGAAGATCCTCCTGCTCTCGCTCCACCAGTTTGACACTGAAGTCTCCTTCTGCAACACGATACGGTAGCAACCACTCACATAACAGCAGCACGGCTTCTCATTTCAGTTATTTCAGTTATTTATCTTTCTCTTATTGTACCAGGGACTTCCTTCAAGATGCCGGCCACTTGCGTTACCTCCTGTTGATTCAGATGGACCTCGAGGAATCCCACTGCAGTGACGAGCTCATAGCATCAGCAAAGTAGGGCTCCATGTCGAAGCTCCTAAGCAGATATATATATATATATACATACTGTATGTGTGTATGTTAAAGAGACTTCAAACATAGTTATGATTCACTCTACCTACAGATACTGCACCATGAATTACTTGATGTCACTGGAAGATCAGACTGGTTTGGTGGTTTTTATTGTAAAGGTTTCAAGGATCCCAAGTCGGTTTCAGTACATCGGTTTCCAAGGAGGTGAGTACTAAGAGGATTATGATCATTTCCTGTGATACAATTATTTACAGACTGAATCCTCCGTAATGTTTGATAGGATTACAGCCATGTTTTGTCCTTTTGTATCTAAGGAGTGTGGCAGTCAGTGCATATTGATGACCTGAGGGATTCAGAGGATATGAGCCTGAACCTAATGGTTTTCTGTGGAACTCTCATCAGCAACCTGCTCAAACCTGCACTGTCAGGTAGTCACTGTCCCTCCTCATCCATCAAAGTAGTTTCTACATCACAAATAGGAAACAATGCAGTTTATTCTTCTTCCAGTAATTTCTAATAAAAAATAAACTGTTATTGATCGTTATCAGACCATGAAGATGAAGAAACTGAGACTAATACAAGAGACTCTCAGGTAAATTCAACTAAAATTCCCTTTTATGTGTTAAATACATCTTAATTTATATTGTTGCTTAATTGAAATGTGATTGTCTTTGCCTACAGGCAGAAGGAGCCCACCTCCGCAGCCTGGCCTTAGTGAGATCATGTATTCAGAAAGCTGTGGGTTTGTTGAGGGACCCTGATGGTGTGACATCACGAAGCATGGAGCGGGTGCAAATCCTTCTGTCTCTACTGGGAAGTGCTCAAGGGCACATAGGAGGTAAATATCTACTATTCTAATGTTACTTCAGCAAAGACAAATAATCAATAATCTATACCACTCGCACCGTCCGTCAGCATCTGTCTCTGGTGTAGAGACAAATATCATCAATGTTGTTGTCTTTACTTAAAGCTCACTTTCAGAGGGTGCTGTTGAGTCGACTTTCTGAGGCCGTGGCCAAGAGAGAAGAATTGATGGTCGCTCCTAACGAGTGGGTGAGCACAGAAGCCAAGAAACGACAAGCTCTGCAGGAGGGAGGGACTCTGAGGTAAAACTGTTCATGTGGCACAAAACAATCATTAACCCTGACTGATTTATAGCCAATGTCTGGAAGCTGTCAACATCAACTTTATCAGAAGTCACTAACTCGCACTACTCACCGTCGCTCCCTGGCAGACACACCCTGTGGCGCTGTCTTCAGTCCACTGTGATTCCCATCCTGGCCAGTATGTTAGAGGTGATGGACAGATATTCAAATCTGGACCTGCTGTCTGACCCAACACTCAGTCACGGCCTGACGAGACTGTGGTTGGACATCCTGGAAGATTCACAGATCTTAGACCTAACACCTCCTCAGAAAGCAAGGTATGGTGGGTTCATTTCTCTGTTTAATTCAGTTAATTAAACAGTTAAATCCACTCTGTGTGTTTCTCGTTATATTCTACAGTGAGGACCAGGAGGTGCTTGTGCAGCACTACTTCCTGTTGGACGGTGAAGAGCAGCCCTGCTCGGCTCCGTTCAGCTGGCTCATCACTATGCATCTGGAAAGTCTGTGGGGAGAATCTGAATTCATGCCAGGTTTGGTCTCAGTTTGTTTGAATGAATTAAAACTCATGAATAGATCCTGAAGCTCCACATTATCATATGTATCAGGACTTTTTCAGACTTTTTCTCATATCCTGACTTTATTCTCCTGATATTATAATATTTTATCTGCTATGATTATGGCCCTAATACTTATTTGAATTAAATATATATAACAAGTTTAATCTGTTCCTTAGTAACTAAAGAGGGCGGCACAGAGAGGATTCTCCAGTTTGTGAGCTCGTTCAACAACAGCAGGCTCGGCACTCACTTACAAAAGCTCTCAGACGAGGAGCGGCTGGAGTGTCACCGTCTCTACCTGAAAGACTTCCTGCTTCTTTCTCTGAAGACCAAGTCCAAGGAGGAGCTGAGGGTACGGACATCAGCAGTCACACAATAAAACATAAACATTTTGAGGAACCGTCATAGTTCAAACCTTCCACGTGTCCTACAGGTGTTGACCAGAGCCATGTTGGGTTGCGTGTCCGAGCTTCAGACGTCCACGGGCGCCCTCCCTGACCTCTCTCCTGCCTGGATAATGGTCGCTGCCAAACATTTTGCCTCCAGACTGGACACGCTCTGCCACATATTCCTGCTGCAGCCACATCTAGCTGCCGATGTCTCTCAGCAGGGGTCAAAGAAGGAGCACCAAGAAATGGTGAGAGAATTGTTTGGCTTCATTTTCAACTTCTTCCTCCTCCTCATCATCACCAACAGGTCCTCTTGTCAGTTTAGTTTGGGAATAACGTCAAATTTCCCTCCAGACTAGCGATAACCTTGAAGGCTAACATTATACATTCACATGTATAACATCATAGACTGTAAATACATCGGGGGATGGAGCCGTGGTATCAAGATTCCGTCAATACATGTTCTCGGCCAATTGCAATCAATCATTACGTCTCAGCCCATTTCTTTATCATCAAATAACGAATTAAAACCAAACTAATCAGAAACTTTCAAACATCAGAGTGAGAAGAGCTACCTGAAATGACCGAATCACCTCTAGGAAAAATGATGGCCTTCATGATGATGCATTGTCTTTGACAGGTGGAGGACATCTTGGCTCTTGGCTTCTGTGTTGAGCAGACGAAACTTCTGACTGTGAGGTCGCTGCGAGAGTGCGAGTCCTTTGTGAACAGAGTGGAGTTTCTGCAGCCTTGTCTCGACCGAGCGTTTGGTCAGAATTACAGCTCCCTCTGCAGCCCTGGCTGCCTGCAACATCTGGACTCCATCAGGTGAGTCTGGACACGTGAGACAATAAAAACAGTGTCCTGTGTTTCTGAGGCTCATTGGTAATCTCTGTTCAGGTTGCTGTGGCAAGGGATGCTGGTTGTTGCGTCTTTCATCCAACACGTCGTGTTTGAAGTTCAGCAGAATGACTCTCGTCTGAAAGAACTGGCTCTCAAACACTGCAACCTTCACCTGAACGTACGTCTCTGTTTTGCTGCATGAAGAAGCTTCTCTGCAGTTTTTCCCTAAATGTATTTTATTTATTACATGTTCTTAAATTAATATGAACGTTTCATCATTTAAATTATTTTAGTTGATGCACTCTTTTAGTGGACTTTTCTTGCTAAGGGCAGGAAACATAGTCGTAAAGCATTTGAGGTTAGATGTGTTGTTCTTCTGGCTCCGTCACAGCTGATGCAGGGGTCACCTGACGTGAGGAGTGTGGTCACTTTGAAGAAGCTGATCCAGATCCTCAATTCTTTCCACAACGAGTGCATCAGCAGAGACCTGAGGTCAGATGCTGCTTTTAAACGTTTCTCCTGAAAACTTATATTTATTTACAGGAACATCTGATCTGATCCAAAAAACTGGAGCAAATAATCTCACTTTTTCTCTTTTAAGCAACTTAATGATTTTACAATATAAGATATACTATTGCAAATATTCATGATAAATAATCCGTCGCGATATATTTCTGTGAAGGTTTGGCATTTTTTGCCCAGTTTGCTTGCTGGAGCTCAGAGAGCCGTCAGCTCTGCCCTGCCTGCACGTCGTCTGCCTGCCGTGTCTCCAACAATGCATTCAGCCGGACAGACGTTGGTGCCCTAAATGCAGAGCAGATGTCCCCCCCGACTTCGAGCCGACTGTTTCTGACACCATCAGGTGAGTTTGGGAAAAACAGTATTTGTATTGTTGTGTATCGTTAGAAACTGCGTCCTCACCATATTAATGATGTGCATTTATTTATGGAGACTGTAAACTGAGTGAGGGTGTTTGTCTTCATAAAGATATGCAAACAAAAGACTCTGTATAATAATATTAACATATCTCATGTTGTTGTTTTTCATGTCTCAGAGCTGCTCTCCAGCAGCACGCAGCCATCAGGAGCTGCTGTAACTCCTTCTTCCTGGAGGTGGTGTCCAGGTTCTGTCTGTCAGAGGGACAGCAGCCTGGAGATGGAGTGGTGGAGCTCCTCTTCTCCTTACTGGTCTCTGCTAATGGTCAGTGAAAGTAAAACAGTGCAGGGTTCTAACTACATGATGCTTTGACGATTGTTCATTCAGAGGTTGTCTTGTGTGATGCAGGAGACGTGTACAGGACCAGACAGCTCACTCCTTTCCTGGAGTGTGTGGACAACTCTCCGGTGGTTCGATCCGTGCTGCCCAAGCTGCTGCTGCAGTACAGGTGGGGACATGAATCAAACAAGCATGGGTGGAGTTAGTGCTCGAACCTTCTGCTCATTTAGAAACAAGACCAACAACATAGGAAAGTTCAGAATTTGCCTTTAATTTGAATTTAGGTACTGAAACGTGCACCTGCTACTTAGAACTGTACAAAATATGAATTCATGACTGGAAGCAAAATGCACACGGTCAGATTAAAGTAAACAGCTGATGTTGGTTCACTGTTGTGCCTCTGTCAGCTTTGATCAGGCAAAGAGTCACATCACAACATACCTGAAGAATCTGGAGGAGAAACTTCTCGACAGAGAAGACCACACAGAACTCTACCTGCTGTTTGTCAACTGTTTCCAGGTAGAAAGCCCTGGTGCTCATATCCATCCATCCATCCATCCATCCGTAGAATAGCCTGAAATAAAAACATCACCTCTGATGAAGAAACTCGTCCATGTTTTTAAAATCTTTCTCAGGACTCTCTGTTGTGCTCGGACGCCAGAGACGAGAGCAGAGATCGACAGATACGAGCAGAAATCAGATTCCTGAGCAGGTTGGCCAGGAAACAGGCTGCAGACAGAGAAGAAGAGCCGGCAGAGTTCCTGCTCAACATGGCCAGACTGAGGATGTGTCTGAGCTCGGCTGCACAGCTCCTGGAGAAAATCTCACTTCAGGGTGAGTGGAGCTGAACTGACTTAACTTCATGATGCAGGTTCGATTGATTTGATTTGTTCTGTGGAAATAAATGACGTTGTGCTGTGTTTTTTTAGGGGAAGTTGAAAAGGTGGAGAGTCAGTACCTGCTGCAGGTGAGAGCGCTGTGTGAGTACTCTGCTAATGACTGGTTCAGGGTTTACCTGCTGCGAGCGCTGCACAGACTCTCTGGGATCGACTGCATCCTGTCCCTGATGAACAGTCCGACCTGGAGATGGTTGTTCCCCGCAGAGCTCACTCGGCTGCAGGTACAGATCCCAGACAGACGCACAGAGCTGCGACGAGAAATGATTCTCTTAGTGTTTCAAGAATGTTGTTTAGTCATATAAAGTCTCAACAGTGGAGCTGCAGCACCAGAACAAACCACTTAAACACAATTTCTTTTTTAAAAGACGAAGGTTCTGACTAACGTGGACCAGTTCCTGTGCTGTGGCACGTCTTACCGAGCGACGAGGGTCGCTGTGACTGAGGTTCTGCTGCAAAACAGACCCGACAACTTCCTGACACAACTAAAGGTCAGAGGTCGGATCGTTAACGTTCATCACAGCTCACAGTGTCATGTGTCACAGTGACCACTGGAGGGCACAGAGGCCATAAAACACACCAGTTTGTTAATGACTCTTTGTGTAGTGATGTTGTTTACCTTTATATTCAATCTGAAATCATCTTTAACAACAGTTTATTGTCTTAATATGCTTGTAAGCTCCAAAAGAGACAAAAGGGTTGATTTAAAAAAGAATGAACATAATGATAATATCTTCTGACTTCTCTTGTCATTATTCTTTCATTATTCAGGATTTGAATTATTCCTCATTCTCTTCTGTGTTGTTTTATTCTTCCTGTGTAGAAGCTGAGAGGTTCTCAGATCAGCCTGGTCGCTCTCGCCTTGTTCAGAAACCTCACCTCCCGCTACAGATCACCTGACGTCAGCTTACAGCCCTCAGCACAGGTCTCTGCACACGTCTCATGTCCATTTGGATCATATTAGCCAGATACTGGAACTGTCGGGAGTGATTCTGGGTTTCACGGGTTGAATAATGTCGCAGTGGAAAACTGGGAAATGAATGTAGAAACACTCTGAAGTGTTTGTAATCCATTTGTCTTTGACGCACCGTGTTTTGACTGCATATGAACGTACAGGAGACGGAGAGACTAGAGCAGCTCCTCAAAAACATCCGATCCACGGAGTTCAGGGAGTTCTGCTCGTCACTGCTGCGGAATCAGATCGGTGGACCGGGCTCATGTCTCCACGTCAGCGAGAATCTCTCTCCTCAGAGACAAACCGTCCTGGAGCTGCTGGTGCATCTGGACTCTGTGCTGTTCAGTGGAAATGCGTTACTGGCTCCTCTCTACCAGATCGCCTCACAGCCACAGAACGTCACAGTAAGACACCACTTATCTTGGGCCGTCACGTACACTTTGCTTCACGCTGCTTCGTGGTCGAACTGATTTTTTGCGTTGACTCAAGGGTTGAAAAGAATGAAGAAGAATTCGGACTCATGCTTATTATTTCATTCGTGTTATTTCAGTCCTTCTTTTTGCAGTAGAAAGTCAAGGCCTCTGTCTTTCACTTCATCATGTTGTATGTTCATGATGACATCACTGCGTTACGTGCAGTACAGTGTAAAACGTGTTAACACCAGGTGGTGGCGCCACAGGATTTCTCTTAACTAAAATAGTCAGAACATTCGTTCTTTTTGCTGCAGAAACTCGAGGCCCCCGTCTTTCAGTTCTCAGTGTGATGACATCTTTAAGCTTTGTTCTATGGAAAATGTGGTGCGGTCAGAGTGAGGTGGGGGAGGAGGACAGAAGAATGATCATGTCTTTAAAAACTAAAGAATGTTCATAGTTCAAATAATTATATTTCATTTATAATTTATTCTGGTTTATTTATTTACATAATTCATCTTTTTCCTCCTAGAACCTTTTTCTGCCAACGATGCCTGATGATCACTCGTCTGAAGCCCGACAGTGGCTGGGAAGAGAGAAGCTGCAGACGTACAGTAAGTGTTTCACCGTTTGAAGCTTCACGTTGTTTTCTCTTCAGCTTCTCTTCATCTGGATATTTCTCATGTCCCTCTCGTCATTTTCAGCCTGTGACAACGGACACGTTTGCTTCGTGGGGGAGGTGAGAGCTTTTTTCTGTCCTGTCATTAAATAGAGCATTGAGAATGAGATTAATACATTAAATGCTTCTGTGTTTTCACCCAGTGTGGTCGACCGGTGGTTTTATCCAAATGCCCTGACTGTAGACTTCCCATCGGTGGAGAAAGACATGTCCCAGTCCGAGGCTTTACTCAGCAGACAGCGGGGAGGTAATAACATGTTAAACTAACCAGTGTTGTGCCAAATGTTTGTGTTTCGGTTGATTTCATTTGAGTTTTATCCTCGTCGGTATGAAGGGTCATAGATCAGACTCGGACAGGACACGTGTTAGGAGACGCTGCTCGCAGGTCTGAAGCCCCTGAGAGACAGATGACGTCCGCTCAGTCCTGCATCCTGCGGCTGCTCACGCACCTCGCCATGCTTCAAGGAGCCATAGGAAATCAGAGGGTGAGGGGCTGTTTGAGTTTGAGGGTTTGAAATCAATAATCCCTGCTGTCAAACTAATGGCAGGATTAAAAATCGAGATTATTACGATTGGGGTCGTGTGTTGTTCTTTGTGTTGCAGGGAGTCGCTGACATGATCCACCCCAGGCCGACAGATGTTTCCAGCTTCCTGTGGAACCACCTTCTGAAGGACGTGAGCGTGTTGGGTCAGAGTTTGAATCTGAACATGGACAACACTGCGGTTACAGTTCATCTGGTTCTCAGCGTCTGCACAGAGTTCAGTTCAGGTGATTCTGACTCTCGAACCACTTTCAATGCTTCTGTTCATGTAAAGAAACGCTGACTCTGCCGAATGTTATCAAAGGTTCCCGCCGTGCGACGCCTGATCTGTCCTCCAAACAACAACGGCAGCAGTGGGAGAAGCTCATGTGTGACTCTGCCATCAACCCAGTGCTTCAAGTAAGAAACATACTGTTATTGCTTGAAAAGCTGTGACTACATTTTGTTTCCCTGGTTATGAAATCTTTTCTCCTCCAGGATCTGCAGAAGATTCTGTCTGAAGCTCAGGACAGAATCAGTGCTGACGATGGACTTGCTGGAAGCCCCCTGATGATCCTTATCTTCGGGGATCCTGGGAACATTCTGTCGCTCCCCTCCGACTGTCCGACACATCGCTCGTCCTTCTGGACTCTTCCTGAGATCATGACAGTGGAGAGATTCTCTCAGTTGGTGGGGGAGGAGAGGGGACGCAGCTCTTTACCTCTGCTGGTCATGTTCCTCCAGAAGGTACCGATAATCCAATTCCACAGATTCTAAACACTGAGCAAACAGATCAATCTGAAGATGTGATCTTCTGCAGCAGTTACAGATTCATCCTAATGTGGAGAAAAGAGCAGAGAGAACCTTACACAATCATTTCAATAGAAACCGTCATCTTTTGTGTTGCTTTACTCATTGAATATGTTGTGATACGTGTGTGTGTGTGTGTGTGTGTGTGTGTGTGTGTCCCAGATAAACTGTGTGAGACAGTTGCACCACCTCCCTGAGCTGGTTGCGTTGCAGTCAGACCTGCTGAGGGTGTTTCCTCTGATGTCTGCAGCTCAGACTGTTGCTCAGATGTTACAGCAGATTCCAGCAGGTACATCTGATTTATAACTGAATGTTCATCAAAGCAACAACATCAATGAAAGAGTGAATGAGATCCCACACACACTAACACACAACCTGAACCTCTGTCATTGTCGTCATCAGGATACCAGAAGAGGAAGCTGCAGGAGAGAGTGGAGAGATTCCTCAGAGTGTGGAACTGCCTCCGAGCAGAGGTGGCAAACAGCTGTAAGCACAAGAACTGTGAACTCTCATGTGTTCATGCGGCCGAGGTGGATCTGAGAAACTGAAGTGACCTGAGAAAAGAAATAATTCTGTCACAGTCGGTTAAAGAAAGACAAATATTTGAATTCAAGTTGTTAAGTCACAGATTCACACCTCTTTTGTGAGTAGTTGTGTTCATGTGTGCGTCCCTCACCTCGTGTCTTCATGTACTTTCTCCTCTGTGTGTGTATATAGCAGCAGACTTGGGGGTGGACGTGAACTTGTGTGAGAGCGAAGTGACACTCGAGAGCTCTGGGGAGTTTCTGACGCCGTCCCGACACGGACCGGGGTCGTGTCTCCGAACGCTTGTGGACTTCCTGTCGGATACTCACAACAGCCTGGTGAGAGAGGCCAGGAGAGCGAGTCGCCAAGAGGACAGGTCAGTGCATCCGTCACGTGATGAGTCGAGTGCGAACACAGGGTTCATCAAGTAAAACGGTTCATTTAACTCTTTCACACCTGAACTGACCACTTGTGATCCGATCGTACAGGATGGACGTTCATACCAGGTCAAATCTTCAGGCTCATGAAAATGTCCTTTTGTGAAAACATACTCCTGTTTCATTTCCTCAGTGACTACAGTGTTATGTTGGAGAGGATTTCAGAGACCCAGCTGACTCTGTGCAACCCAGAGAGAGAGCTGCTGCCTCTGGTCTTAGCTCACTGTCACTACACCTTGAAGAAAGGCTGGGAGACGGACAGCAGCTACGATCTGTTGGGGATCCAAACTCAGCTCGCCCGCCGCTTCCTGGCTGGAAAACCTCTTATCAAAGCGGTAAAATCTAAATATAACCACATGTCTGTATGTCCGTCTCAGGTAAAACCAAACATTCTTCTCACCAGCACTGTTTTCTACTTTGATTAAAACCAGGACACCTCGAGGTACCTGAACAGACACCTGCAGGATTTCTCTGTGGTTCTGTCCGAGGTCAGAGGAAAGGTTTGCCAGGTAAAAGTATTTCACTCACCTAAAAACGTTAGTGTTTTACAGAGTCATCGTCTGGAACTGAGTAGTGCCAGCTGAAGAATGTTTCCCCTGAACGAGTGTGTGAGGCCACTTTGTTAGAGGTCAAATTCCTTCCATTGGCCCCGCTGACTGTTTCCCTGTCCGTCCTACAGGAACCGCTGAAGGGTTCTGTGTGCAGCGCCATGAGGACGGTGCTGCGCTCGTATACAGATGTTTGTGACGCCGTGTTCGTGGTGGAGATTGGCCTTCGCTTCCTTGGCAAGATGGGCGGTGATCCTCAGGGTCAACTTTCGTCCTACCTCACTGATTCTTTGCAGATGCGCTCACAGATTTCCAGAACTGTAGCCAAGGTAGAAGCCTCCAGACCCACAGCTATTTCCACTGAAACACCAGTTTGCACAGAAAGTCATTCGATCTCATTTTGAAAGAAACGCACAGTAAAAACAACCCTAACCCTAAAAAGCAGCAATGGTTTGGTGAGATCTTTTAAAAACATGAAACTTTTTATTTTAGGGTCTTGGAGAAAGCAAACTGGAACACAGCATCTTCACCTGGCAGCTCCTGACTTGTTGGAAATCTGAGCTCATGCTGAACAGAAAACAAGTGAGTATCAATAAAAATCAAGTTACTGGATGTGGATGAAAAAATCCTGAATAACAATTTTTTTCAGTGACAACATTGAAAAATATTTAAAACAAAGCCACAGACTGAAACTGTTAAATCCATGAAAGAAACTGTATCCGTGGTGACCACATAATCACTCATGACCCCTGCTGGCTGCCAGAGACTGACCCCGAGCACCACAGAGAGTTAAATGTTCTGGGCTGTAATCCGTTGAAAGTGTGCCGTCTGGTCACTGTTTGACCCCAATAAAAACTGAGTTTGAAGAATTCTGTGTTCACTGTGGTTCCGGCGATGAAGAACATAGTTGTGGAAGTGAATTAAACATTGATTAAACTTAAAATTTGTGATTTTCTTTCAGGACCCGTTTCAGAAACTGCCCACAAGGTTCCAGCAGAAACTGTCCGAGGACGGGAAGAAAGGGCTGAAGGATTTCCTCGCCGTCACAGACGTCGACGTATTTTCTTTGGAGCTTCATGAAATTCTGCTGCTGAAGACGAGCGATGCCGTCACTGACCAGGGTTACCAACCACACTGGGAGTAAGCACGAGCCATGTTGTATTCACCCATCTGGAGGGAAAACACATTTACCTTTTGTTAGTTTAGTTTCTGTTGCACCAAATGGTAAAACATTTGCAGTATTGACACAAATTTCTCCAAAGGGTGTTTGTAAAAACACAAAGATCATGAGTAAAAGAAGCGTGCCTCTTGTCACTTCAGAGATTACCACCCTAGTCTAAAGGAATCCGTTGATTCCAGACAGTTTTAATCAGAGTAAAGTGTGGAGGTCTCACCCAGGCGCTCCCCTGGGATTTGGAGCCTTTTGACTTCCAGGATGAGAGCGTGACCCCTCCAGGCGGCCATCTGTCAGGGGAAAGGAGCTTAAGTTGTATCCCCTCTGCCGCAGGTCATTTCTATTGAGGCGGCAGCTGGACAGAGGAGTGAATGGGAATGCTTGGGGTGAAAACAATGGTCTCTGTGCTAACACTTCTCTCTCCCTGCTGTTTCCAGCATCAGCTCCACCATGGAGATCCATTTGGAGGAGAAGGATCTTCCACCTCTGCTGGGGCTCGAGTCTCTACCGGAGGAGATCACTCTGGGACAGGGAGCTGACGTGTGGAGGGCGGCTGTGGAGTTTAAAAGAAGATAGATGATGATTTTTACAGAGAGTTATTTCTGATCCTTTGTTGTTAATGTCTATAAGAGAATATCTAAATTTAGATAAGATGATACATTCATACAGTAACCAAAACAGGCATTCCAGGCAAGGACCAGGTCAGAAGTGACTGTAAACTGACAGAAACAATTAGAAGGAGACACACAACGACCACAAAGGGACACAAAACAACCACTGAGAGACACAAAGCGACCACAAAGAAAAGCTACGTGACCACAGAGACAAATTGACCATAAAGAAACACAAAGCGACCACAAGGAAAAGCTAAATGACCACAGAGATAAACTCGAAAGGCCGTCTAATAATCCCCTCAAATCAAATAATGAAACAGCTAATTTTATGCCCCTATTGAAATGGGTCCCCTAAATATGCCAGATTTTTCTCGTCAAGATCCATCTGGGAAATCAGTGAACATTTCAAAAACCTCCTATCGCACAGATTCTTGGATCAGCGCCCTGGTCCGGAGCTGCACCAAAATGGAATGGGTTCATTCCTGACCGATACCACATCCCTCCACCAGTTATCATGTAGTTTTTAAATAAAACGTCCTCAGCAGAAGTAAATAAGTAAATGGACGGGACACATATATAATGACAATAACCTGCAGAGAGACACAACAGTCGGATATTAAGTTGTGGTGCTACATGTGTTTTTATAATGCCTTAATCATTCTATGCATGGGGACACATTCAGAATAATAATCTTCTTCTGATGAAATAAATAAATATTCTATATGATGCCTTGTTTCTTTGTATTAGAGTGTTCTTCGTGTTTTAACACGTTTCAGGGAACATTTAATAAAACTTTTTCACAGTGTCTCATTCAGTGAAAAGTGATTTTACGTCAAAGCATCTTTTTGCAAAGTCAACCAAACGGTTCGGTGAGCCACGCCCCCTGAGAGGCAGCTCCCCTCAGCCAATCGGAGGCGCGAACGAAGGGACCGACTTCTTCCTCCGCCAATCACAGGCGGCGGGGGAGGGGCCGAGCGTGTTTTCGCCTCACGCTGGTTCTCGCAGCTCGTCAGTTCGAGTCCAGACACGGATCAGAGCCGAGTCACAGGATCAGAACCGAGTCACAGCACGAACTCAAGGATCAGAACCGAGTCACAGGACGAACTGAAGGATCAGAACCGAGTCACAGGACGAACTGAAGGATCAGAACCGAGTCACAGGACGAACTCAAGGATCAGAACCGAGTCACAGGACGAACTGAAGGATCAGAACCGAGTCACAGCACGAACTCAAGGATCAGAACCGAGTCACAGGACGAACTCAAGGATCAGAACCGAGTCACAGGACGAACTCAAGTCAGTAAAGTCGAGTCGTCTGTGATCGAAACACCTCAGAGGAAACAAACTGCAGCGGATCCGCGATGCGTCCACTCAGCTTCTGAAGTGAGTAGCTCACCAGCTGTTGTGTTGATGAAGAAACTTGTTTCATTTTGAAGAAACCGAATCTCAAGCACCGACTCGTGTTAGTCCTGGAACCAAGCGGCCGAGCCCAGGAGCTGACCCGAGGCTGTGAGAGCTCATCGTCTCCCGAGTCTGTCGAGTGAACCCGTGTTTACATCCACAGCTTCAGAGGAGGAGCCGTGGGAGCCCCGCACGTTACACACGGCTAGCTTAGCTAGCAGGTGTCGCGAGCTAGCGTGGCTCCACACAGCTGTGTGTGTGTGTGTTTTCACCGCTTCCCCTACAAGTAACGATGTTTACTTCATCTGTCGTCGTTCACTGGGCCGTGGGGCTAGCTAACGCGGCTAACGCAGCTAGCAGTGGGAGTGGACGCTGTGTTTGTGTTCTTACACCTTAGCAACAGTGACAGAGAGCTGTGGTTAGTTACCTCACAGCTTCACCAGCATCTGACCTGGTGACCAGCTGTTAATGCACAGGACAGTGAAGTCAGAGAGATATTAGATCAGTCCCACTGGGGACGGATTCACTGTGTGACAGCTTGCAAGAGGAAATATTAAAACACAAATGAATAGTACAGATAGAAAGTGATGACTGCACAGTTGAACAACGTCTTTCTTCATCCACTCTCACTGTCCAAATAATGACTATGATAGATATGACTGCATATTACTCAACTATTACCATCTTCAACATGTGTGTAAAACTAAACCCGACACCACAGGAGGTTTCTTTATTTGCTTTTTTATTAGAATCTGCATTAGCTGTGCTCTGAAGCTCAGGTCAGATCAGTTTTACCTTAAAAGCTTCATTAAAGTAAAGTAATAAACATATCAGAGCTGAATTACAAGATTCATTATTATAATCGTGACTGATATTTATCTATATCTCTACTTTTAAATGATAGTTTAAAACTTTTGATTGTATCACAGTCACCGTTAAGTTTCACAATCTGTTTATAATTTTATATTTTATTTTTTTGGATGTTCATATGTGGAGATGAGACAGTCAGTCAGGAGAGAGGGGCTGTTATTCCTCCTAGTCTTCATTTTGTCTGACATCCACGCCTGTTGTCCTCTTCTCCAGGTTTTCAAAGGATGCATAAAACACGCAGCCCCTCATCCATCCCGACAGGTGTCTCGAGAGATGCTCTGGACCTCAGCTTGTCGGGCTCCCAGCTCTCAGTGTCCAAAAGACCCAGCAGTGCGTCACCTGGGAAGTGCTTCTCTCGCTCTGTGTCGGTGTCTGTGGCTGGTGACAGTAGAGGAAAACGCAACACGCTGGTGAGTCAGCGTGCACTGCCACATGTGTGCTTCTGTGCTGTTTAGATAATCCATTCAAGATGCAGGAATGAGCAAATCAGCACTGTCTTCTCAGTTGCCTGTTTCATATCTTTCCCTGATATGAAGAGTTCATTTCTTTAACAAGCTTTTTAAATCCACAGAGTGATGTCAGCTTTGGTAGCTCCCGCTCCATCAAGAACCTGAGGCGGTCCAACAGCACCACGCAGGTCAATCAGCAGGCCAACATCAGTCTAAGGTATGAACACATGCATATAACCACTTTACCCCATTTACAAGCACACCAATATCAATACCTCCTCTTATTTCTTTGCGTGAAACCTTTTTCCTCGTTCCTTATCACTGACATTGACTCACTAAACTGCAAACTGTACAGTATGTGCTAATTCATGTGCTCTGCAGAGCCACAGGCGAACCCTGCGTTAAAGGTTCAGTTATATCACCAAATGACCTTTACAGCAGCCTGCGTGTCTCTGAAATATGAAGGTCATGTTTTTGGAAATGACATAAAAGAATGTGTGCATCTTAGATAATCTGTGTCAGACAGTCCGAAGCAGTGCTCGTGTTACCAGGAAAAATCTTTGTTGTAAATGGAGAGAGCAACAGCTGGCAGCCCCGAAGCTGCAGCAAGTCAGACAATGAGAATTGTGGCGCGCCAGCTTCTGCAAGATAAAGAGTGGAGGGAAGCTGGGTGCCTGTTGCTAGGGTCGTGGGGTGCAGGCACTTGCTTTGTCCCAGGTTAGAGGGGGAGGGCCCGGGACCTCGGGGTCAGGTTACCCCCTCCACCAGGAACCAGTGAAAGGAGAAGTGTGCACGCTCTGGTTCTATTGTCCGGCAGCTGCCGCCTTTACCCCTCCCTTCTCTGCCTCTCAGGATGCAGAGTGGAGGGGCTTTAAATTTAAAGACATTCTAAATACCCCCAATGCCCCCTCCGAGCCTCAGAGTGTTTTAGGGCTGTCGTTGGGGGTCACTCACCACCCTTCTCCTCACCACTGCTTCCTCCCCTCCCCATGCATCTCCCTCTCTTGCAAAGCATAAGTAGAGGAATGTGCTGCCTGAATAGTGTTGTCAGATTGCTTTTCATTGGGCCAGCTGGCTTGATCCCCCCGAATACTCACGCACACACACACACACACAATCATTTACACACTTACCCACAATTCCCAGACAGAATCCCCCTGCACAGCGCAGGCCGGCTGCAGCACAGATACCTACAGAGGCCAGGAGGTCACCCTACATCTGTGCCTCATGATGGAGGCGCTGGTGTGTCAGGCTATTTGAAAGATGAATGACAGGCCATCGAGATCAACATATGGGTGCATGCATTAACACGGAATCCATAGCAGAGTTCTCCCTCACACACCAGTCAGCTGCTGCAGTGAATTCCAGTGCCTGGGGGAAGATGAGACCCATTTCTGCAGCTGTCATTACATTTAATCACAAAAGCTGCCACTAACAACCCGACTCGAGGTCCCTGCTTTGTGTTGAGATGTTTAATTGTGTGTCGTGCTCTGCTAAGCCCGTGTTGTGTGAAACTGAGCCCTGAACATGCGTTGCCCCACTTACAAGGACATATTTGAAATGATCTCCTCACACATTTAACACTTTTTCTTCAGATTTCACCCTCCTCTTGTATCAATGCATGTGGTTCTGACATTCCTGTTTCCACCAGTGATTATTTGATTTAGTAGTGAACAGCATAGTTCAGTGTAATACAGTCCTAACCTGTGGTTGGCTTGTTTGCTCCTCAGTCAGGAGCAGAGTGAAGACTACTTGGCCTTGTTTGACAGCAGCTCTGATGGACGCAAGACACTGTCCAGCCTCAGCAAGGCCTCGCCAGACAGAACCACATGGAACATCCTGGTATTTTAATCAGCTACATTTGTTATTTTGTCATTTCTATATATATATATTTACTGGTTATCATATTAAACTGTGTGGAGAAGATGACAGACAGTTTTGTTCCTTAAATTCAATTATCAGATGCAGATTTCTTTAACTTCTATTGTCTGACAAAAAATGTTTTCAGAAACATCCAATCCCCACATTCAAGAAGCTGCAACCAGCTTTTATTTTGTATTTTTGCTTGAAAAATTCTCGAAAACAACAATTTAATCCTGATAATAGCTGCTGGTAAAACAAGTAATGATTTTAATCAAATAATAATTTAATTGTGGTAGATGCCAAAAGGCTCCTTTACCAAACATTAAGTGAGATAATGGTTAACGGTCTGTATATAGCACTTTTCTAGTCAAAGTGTAATTCAGGGTTCAGTATCTTGCCCGAGGACACTACAGCATGCTGATGGTGAAGACTGGGATCGAACCGCCGACCTCCTGAAGCCTCATCGTGCATTAACTGTTTCATTTTTTAAAGGACGATCAGCCCAGAGCTTTTCCTGTGCACTCGAGCCCTCGTAGCACCGGCAGCGTGGACTCTCCCACCAGCCTGAAGAAGAGAGAGCCTGGCATTGCTCTGGCCGCCACCTTCACCGCCAACAACAGGTGGGCAGCGCCTTGACACATCCCCGTGCACACACACACACACACACACACACACACACACACACACAAATAGTCCTGGTAGAACAGGGACATGTGCAAAACCAGCCCCGTAACTACCTGCACTGCTGCATTCTGGGCTTCTGCCTGCTTCTCGTGTTTCATACCTGTTGATCACGGCAGCTGATACCGCCTTCAGGAATTCCACCCACACACTCGGACATCTTTCCATGTAAATGTCAGAAAACCGTGTGGGCTGAGTTTGTGATGCGGTAAGAATTTGTGTCACCGCATGTACAGTATCAGTTACTGTAATGCCTCGAGGGGTGTGAGGTGAAAAGAGATGGCAGTGGCATTCTCTTCAGACTGATATCATCACGTGAGCTTCCATGAGTTTGTCAATCGTCTCCTGCAGTGTCGTCGTGCCTTTCTGTTTTTCCCAGGAGCAACAAGGGAGCTGTGGGGAACTCTGTCACCACCATCTTACACAACAACTATTCTGAGAAACCGCTCACGCCAAAGAGCTCCAACCAGAAGCCGTCCTTTAAGTATGTTGTGCACTCAACATAATCAGATGCCTGTCATGGTTTTAGAGATCTTTTTAATAAGGCCAAGCCAAATGTGTTCAGCTGATATTGGCCATAACGAAAATAATTCTTGACATCAGCCAGTTTTGTTTACGACCAGTTGGTCATTGAAGATAAATCACTCATCTGGTTTTGTATTTTTTTTCTCTCAGCAACATCCTGAAAGCTACAGCAAATGATGAAGTGTCACTGGAGAACGGATCCCTCACTAAGTCCCAGAAGAATTTCTCCTCAACATCTTTAAGTTCCAACAACAGGTCTCCAGTGTTGGCTCTCCACGGCAGCCCCGTCCTGCTGCGGAGGAAGGAGGTCACAGAGGAGGAGGCTGAAAGGTTGGACACATGAATGATGTTCTTAATGATGTATTGATGTTTAATTGTTCTGTGACTCACAGCAGTCCTCTATGTGTTTGAAGGTTTATTCAGCAGGTGAACCAGGCAGCAGTCACCATCCAGCGCTGGTACAGGCGTCAGGCCAAGAGACGACACACAAACCAGGCAGCGCTCAAACGAATCCTCGCAAGTAAAAGAAAGGTATCCATCTGTCCTCAGGCTGCTGTACTCCTTACCTTTCATTCTCCACAGTCTCAACTGGGTTTGTCTCAGTATAAACAAGACCCGTTTGTTCTCCTCGCAGGAGTGGGAGGAGAGAACAGAGGAGGACAGTCGCCCGGAGCAGCTGCAGAAAAGGGACGAAGACAGGAAACGGATTCGTGAAGAGAAAGCTCGTCTGGCTCGCCTCGCTGCCATCCAGGTGCCCAGCTCCGATTTACTGGAGAAGTTAAAAGACATGCAATAGAGAAATAGAGCCACAGCTTTAGTCCCCAGAATGTGTCCAGCTCCTAAACAACGGACCACATGCTTGAGATGTTAGAACGTGACATCTATTGACCCTAATCTATGATCATGTAGCACAATTTAAAGCATTATTTAATCATTTGAGACTCTTTGTGCATGTTTTGCTTGGTTTGAGATGGTTTATAACACTGTCCCATGTCTCCCCCTGGTGGTGTGGTGCAGGAACTGCAGCAGAAACGAGCCCAGCGGGTTGCAGAGGTGCAGCATGTGGCCGATCTGGAGCTTGAAAACCCGCGGCAGACCAGTGGGGTTGGGCGGAAGAAACCACCCAAGATTTCTTTGACCAACAAAAGTCCAGCGGCCACGCCGAGCAACAACAGCCCCGTGTCGCCCACAGTTGTCAAAGCCAAAAACACAGGTTTGTTCTTCTCTGGGTGCTTTTCTTCACACACTGTGCAGTAGCACCTGAGTTTTAACATCCAGAATCATGTTATTACATCTTTAACTTAACATCTGCCACTTCTGACTGGTGTCCTGATGGTTATGGTTCCACAGACTCAAATTTGAACATTGTGGCCGACGTAAGTGAACTGAGCTTCAGAGCCATTTCTCCTGCTCTGTCCAATCCCAGAGGCTCTCAGTGTTCCCAGGTAACAACTCTTTAATCCTAATAGCTCACAATCACAAGCTGTTCCAACCTCCTGATGTTTCAAAATCCTCTGGACTTTTCTCTTGCAGGAGGACAGAGCAGAGGAGGAGCAGCACCAGGAGCAGCAGCACCAGGAGAACGACAGGAAACTGATGCGTAAAGAGAAATCTCGTCTGGCCCGCCTGGCTGCTGTGCAGGTGATCACAGCTGATGTACGTACTTTGCAGTAAACTCTCATTCAGGGTTAAAGGAGTGTTTAAGAATACAATCACATCACACTGAGTTTGGTTCTCAACACTTTTGTAATGTTTTGTAATGTCTCCCTCTGGTGGTGTGGTGCAGGAGCTGCCGCAAAAAAGAACCCAGCGAGTGGCAGAGGCACAGCACGCAGCTGAAGCGGAAAGCATGAAGCCGGCTGGTGTGATTGAACGCAAGAAGCCACCAAAGATTATCCAGACCCACAGAAGTCCAGTCTCGCCGAGCAACAACAGCCCGATGTCCCCAACAGACATCAAAACTAAGAACACAGGTCGTCAAAAACATCTACATGTGCAGTTAAGGTCTCTAAAAAAATGATGTGAGAGAATCCTGTAATAAACGTACTGGTCAAATGTTTCCATAGACACCAATCTGAATGTCGGGACTGACATAGTGGAGCTCAGCTTCAGAGCCGTTTCCCCATCGTTCTCCAATCGCAGAGGTTCTCAGTGTTCCCAGGTTCGTAATTATAAACTGAAATGATCAAAGTTACTCACCATTATTAAATCAGTTTTTCTTTTTGGTCCTTTTATTAAACACATGTGAAATGTCCTTACTCTAGGAAGCTCTGCAGAGGTCTGTGAGTGTGGAGGAGCAGCGTCAGGGAGCTTTGTCCAGCAGAGCTCAGTCTAAAACTACGCTCAACGAGCTGCTGGACACTCTGAAGCTGTTAGAGGACGAGCCGGAGAGGCTGTCCGAGCCGAAGTGCTACCGCAAGGAGAAATACGCCTGGATAGATGAGGTCAGTATCAGTGCTCTTAGTTCTGAAGTGCTTCAGTCTGAAGGTTTTCATCTTCAGACTGAAGATGAAAACCTTCACTTCTTCACTTCTACTGTGTCTCATCTAAAGGACCGAGACTCCAACTCTCTGACCACTGACAACCTGGAGCGCCACAGGCAGCTGAGCCACCACCCCGCACTACCAGACGGGGGCGCCCTGCTCTCTGAGGCCAAGCTGCAGAGCATCATGAGCTTCCTCGATGAGATGGAGAAGTCTGAACAGGAGAGACCTCGCTCGGTCACCTCAGGATCACACAGAGAGGTCTGCACTTTATTCTGCAATCATGGCTGCAGCAACACAGCGACTCATTTTCATTTCTTTGTTTTGGTTTATCAGTGTTTCCCCATCCCAGTAACATCTGTCTTTATTCCTGATCCTAATTGTCTTGACATGAAAATACATATTGATAAAAACTGTATGTGTGTGTTCTCAGGCTGTGTTGTCTGAGGAGGAGCTGGTCGGCGTTGAGCAGGCATCGGCCACCGCCGCCGAAGTCACCGGATCCATGATGAGAATCAAGCTGGAGCTGGAGGAGAAAAAACGCACCGTCAACATGCTGCAGGTGGCGCTGGTGAGGAGTTACACCCGCCTCACAGTGAATTCCCTGTATTTTCCTCGAAGTGACGATACTTTGAGTCGAAGTTTGTTAATCGTCCTTGTGCTGTGTCCGTCAGGCCCAGCAGAGGGAGCTGACGGTGAGACATGTGAATGAGACGGAGAAGGAGCTGAACAGAAACCTCCATCTCCAGAAGGAACAATATGAGTCCACCATCCAGAGACACCTCACTTTCATTGATCAGGTAGTTAAATGTGCACAGTGTAATCTCAGCTGCAACCTATCGCTTCATTTTTCTCTGACTGGTTTGCAATGTGCTCTTCAGCTGATCAACGATAAGAAGTCTCTGAGTGAGCGCTGTGAGGGAGTGGTGGGAGAGCTGAAGCTGGTGGATCAGAAATACACCAAGAAGATCGCACAGATGCAGGAGCAGCATGAAATGGTGAGATGGTGGATAACACCAGTGATTGAATGTTTCCCTGGAGATTCAAGAATCAGCGTCTGCACTTTTTATTTTCCACTGCAAACAGCTTCTGCCTCTCTGCCTGTGCTTTGCGTCTTGTATCTTGCTTTCTTGCTGTGTTGCCTTTGTTTAACTGTCTATTCTCTGTTTTTCCCTCTTTTCCTCTTCTTCGCTGCTTTTCTCTGTCTCCGTCGGCGTGTCTGTCTTTTCCTGGCTTTAGGTTTGGCAAATTCTGGGTCCCTTGTGCGAGGTAACTTTGTTTTATCTTCCTCTAACCTGTTCATCCATGGCATGATCATCTCTCTCATTCTACCACTCCTCTTTTCATTTCACTTATCCCACACAAAATCTCTCGGACAGTGTGTCTGCATGTGAGTCCCCTCAGTCTTTTCTCATCTCTAGATTAAGATATTGAGCTTTCAGTGTTTTAGTTATTCTGTGAATTGTCTTGTCCAGAATTAGTTTCCACTCTCCTCTTCCTCTTGTTTCCTTTGTGGTGTTTCTAAATTTGATATTTGATCTTTTAACAAACTCAAATTCGCCCCCATCGCTATAATGTAAAAGCTGAATCTGGGGCGGCATCTGCTCGACTTCATCTCAGGGCCTAGAACGGAGACATTCATGACATCACTTCACTGTGAATCCACTCCATCGCTATAATTTACCCTCTTCCCCACACCCTTCGTCCCTCGACAGGAGATCAAGAAGTTGAAGGACCTAATGAGCGCCACGGAGAAAATACGCCGCGAGAAATGGATCGACGAGAAAACCAAGAAGATTAAAGAGATCACTGTGAAAGGTAGTGAAGCCAGAGCCTCCGAGTAGAAATCTGTGGTTTAAACGATTTCTTTATAAAAAATTAAGGATCAAAAAGCAAAACCTGTGTAGTTCCATCTTTTTTAAGGGAACTGTTTTCCTGTGAGCATTTTTATTCCCAACAGAATCCTCCAACATTAGCTACGTCAGTGATTCGGCATGATTCTGTCTTTTCACATTTGCCCCGTTTTAGGATGAACAAACTTTTTCTCATGAAATCTTTAACAAGGTGTTTGAGCTGATTCAGCTTCTTCTCAGCTGCTGAAGCTGCCGTCGGCTCTGACCTCCCGGCAGGAAACAGCTTCCCTTTAAAAGGGAGTGTAGTTAATTTGAACTCTGGATTAATAAATAAAGTTAATAAGTTAAAGTCGCCCATAGTTCCTCCTGCTGAACCTTGGTTTGGGATGTTTTCATGCTCGGTTCAACTTCCTGAAACTCACAGTGTTATTCCCCGTTTTTCCTTTTTCCTGTGATGATCCCATGAAATGTCGTTGTCAGGAAGTGATGAGTGTTTGTGCAGTCACAGCTCTGGAGTAACAGGAATTTGTGTATTTCTTTACTGAGTCACTGCTCAACTGTATTTACTCTAGTTCTCACCAATATGTCTGTAACAACAACCGCCCTACAGGAATCTGACTCATGAAACTACTAATTTATAATTTATTTATTAAAAACTTCATAACTTCATCTTTCCTCTTTTTTTTTTTTTTTCGTTTTATCCGATGAGCTGTAAACACTTCTCTGCTCTGCTCCTCCGCTCTCAGGTCTGGAGCCGGAGATCCAGAAGCTGATCTCTAAACACAAACAGGAGCTGAAGAAGCTGCGGACGCTCCACGAGGCGGAGCTGCTGCAGGCGGACGACCGGGCGGCCCAGCGCTACGTCCGCCAGTGTGAAGAGCTCCGCCAACACTTGGAGAAGGAGAAGGAAGAGCAGAGTCAGAGAGAGAGGGAACTCGCCAAACAGAGGTGGGCAAAGACAAAGCAGCCTTTGTTGAGCTTCATGTTTCAAAACCTGAGAGACATGGTCATCAATCTTCGGTTGATTCAACATTCTTCTCCATGCTTGTTATGGAAGCAAAGAAACCTGTGCTGTTTGTACAGAAAAGAAAGAGAGAGAGAGAAACAACCAGAGAGACTTTTCCTTTCAGGTTACATGAGGAGAAACACTCAGCAGAGTTAATGAGAGCAGCACATGAAAGACTGTTCAACAGGTGTTTGTTAATGAGTCCCTTGTTTGTGTGTTTGTTTGTGTCAGGTATGAGAAGCAGCTTCAGGAGGAGGAGCTGTCCCTGCAGCAGCAGAGGAGGCGTCTCTACAAGGAGGTGTCTGATGAGAAGGAGAGGTTGGCCCAGCTGGCTGCACGGTACGGTCAAAGGTCATTCGTCCATCTCTCCCTCTCTGTCTCTGTAATGAGAATCTGAGGAAACAAAGCAAACAAAATCCGACAGAAACTGGTTTATTATGAAAACTGCTCAGAACTGATCCTTTAAATCTTGAAAACATGTCTCCCCTGCAGGAAACATAAGACTTTTTAAAAGCTCTTAAACTGCAAAACCTGGTAAATAACAGTGGACTGAATATATTCTGTTTCTGCAACATCATAGTTGGACCCTGTTGGTTTGTTTTCCAGTTGCATCTTCACTGTTTTCCAAAAGGTCCTGAGTGAATCATCTGTATTTTTCAGATGCTGAACAGTATGTTGATAGTGTTAGTGAATTTTAACGGCTCTTCTTTGTGTTTGTGTCACAGGCAGCGAGTGGAGCTGGAGGATCTGCGGCGGCAGCTGGAGGAGAACAACTCTCTGGCTGGACGAGCGCTCAGAGAAGAGCTGGACAAAACCAGAGAGGAGCAGGAGAGGAGGCACCAGGTGAAGAGTGTGGACTGAGCAGAGTAACATGCACTTCAGGCAGTTATCAGGTCTGCAGCAAAGTAACAGGGTGTTTGTGTGAGCAGGTGGAGATGAAGGCCTTACAAGAACGATTGGCCATCGAGAAGCAAACCTGGGAAGGAAACTACAAGAAGAAAGAGGTTTGTTGATGCACTGAACCTGTGCAGCCTCAGATCCACTGAGGAAGAACAGAGTCACGTCCGCTGCAGGTCCGTCAATAAGTAAAGAATTCAATCTTCCACCAGGGCTGACATCAGGTGTATTTTTGTCTCTATAGGAGGCGTGGCTTCTGAGCCGTGAGCGCGAGCTCAAAGACGAGCTGCGACGAGAACGCGACAAAGAGATTGAACTCGCCATCTGGACGCTGGAGGACGAAACGAGCAAGGACAAGGAGGAGTGTGAGAGGGCAGCTGACAACAGGTGGGTGTGGCTACCCTTTAACACTATACAGTACGACAAAGAATACTTCCCACGTACTCTGTCACTTCCTACAGTTACGTGCTTCTTTTTGCAAATCCTGGCTGTGTGTGAATAAAGTCTGCATCAACACCAAGCTGTGATGCTCTGTGTTCTCAGGGTGAAGCGTTTGAGGGAGAAATTCGAGTCTGAGCTGAGGGAGCTGGAGCGCTCGGAGAGGGCGGCTGTGGAGAAACAACAAGAGCTGAGGAAGCAGCAGATGGAGACGGAGGGAGAGCTGATCCGACTTCAGGCCATGCTCAGACAGAAAGAACTGGAGATCGAGGACATCACACAGGTAGATAGTAAATCTCTGTCATTTGTAAGTGGAAACATTTAAATACAAAACGTATTCACGTTTTCCTCTGAATTCATCGGACTCGTCTCTACAGACCAGGGACAAGCTGGCAGACGAGCGCCGCAGCCTGGCAGACGTGATAAGGCAGGAGTTTGCTGACCGGCTGGTGATGACGGAGGAGGAGAACCGCCGGATGAAAGTGGAGGTGTCGGAGGTCAGGGCAAGGCTGCGGCTGGAGGTGGAGAGGGTGACCAGGGAGAAGGAGGAGGAGCTGGCTGAGGTCCATAAACGGTAAGATGAAGGACAGGAAGATCATGGCTTTAAAAAATAGGGTTTATTATGTTTGGTCCTTCCATCCACACACTAATAACTGAGCTAACACAAGCTAAAGATGCAGTTCAACATGAATAAAAGGTGGAAACTTAAACTCTCCGCTCTGTGTCTGCAGGTTAACCCTGTAGCCAATTCTACAGATTTCATGTCTGGAATCAGCTTATCACATATTTAACGCATTCTCCCGTGATTTTCCAGAGTGAAGTCAGCCATCTTGAAGAAGGAAGAAACGGTCAGTAATCTCCGGAAGCAGCACGAGGTGAGGGGCTGAATTCTTTCTGTCAAAACATCACTGATGAGATAACAGCGACAGAGTGATGATTGACAGCGTCTATAAATATTGCCCTCTCCTCTGATAGGCTGCTCTGAAGAGGGCGGATCACCTGGAGGCCCTGTGGGAGCAGCAGAGGAAGCAGCTGCTGGAGAAGTGACTGACGGGAGGACCAGGTTTTCACCCGTGTGGTCGTCTCCCCTCCGCTCTCATCTCCATTGTGTCGTCCCCGCCTGACGGTTTTTTGTTTTGCCTGCAAGACGGAACCTGTAGAACTTCAGAGGGTTGAACAAGTGACTGAACCTTGTCCTACCTCATTTGAAAAATACAAAATGGGGAAATGCACTGGGCCTCACTGTACAGCCCCCCCTCCGCAACCTCGCCCCCCCCACCCTGTCAGACATGAAGGAATGTATTGAGTTGGAATTTCCCTAAATCAAATTCCATAGCCCAGGTGGAACCGGATAAAAACACTACAGATGGATGGACTTCTAATTCTTCTTCTTCCCTGTCCCGAGGAGGACTTCTGCATTTTCTAACTGACTGAACCCCCCACACGCCCTCCGGCTGCGGTCGGTGGGAGCAGGAACGCCTCCATGTTCCCCACAGAGCTGCCACGGAGAACAGTTCCAGATGTTTCTGAAACCAGCCCAGGCCTGCACCGGTGTGGGGGTCGCTCGTCTGAGAGGACCTCACGTTGTGTCATCATCATAGATACTCTATGAACTAATGCCTGGAACATGCCAAGCTCTTAATGCCCCCCCCCCCCCCCCCCCCCCCTTTTTTTGTGTGTGTGTTGAGTCATGTGTTTGTCCCAGTGCCCCTCCCCCCTCAGCCTGGAGACGAGTGCTAATTACAGGACCCCCCCCCCCCAAAGCTCTGTGACCAGCTCCAGTTTGTTTATGTCTTAAACCAAAGTTTAGATCCAACAAAGAGGTCGGAGGTTATGTACCAGCACCAGGCGGAAAGTAGGGTAGAAAGTTTCTAGAAAGAACGACAGGATGTGTAAGAACCTTAAAGGGAAATCAAGAAGAGAGAAAAGTGATGGCATGCTTGAGGTCAGAGGCAGATGATTACAGAGTGGCTTAGAAAGTATCTGAATGTTAGAAAGAAAGAGGAGGAGAGGAGGGAGGAGGGAAGAAGGAATGCGAATAGAAAATGTTTATAGGATTACGAAAGCAGAGCTGGGACAGAGCGGGTGGTAGGAGGGTTCGAGGGGGCACCAGGCATGTGACCAGAGCTGTGTCCAAAAACCATACAGGTTCAGGCCGAGCGGATTCAGAGGCCTGCGACGAAACGCATCAAACTCAGCACGGAGAGTCGCACACATTCAATATATGAAGTATCTGTAATCCTCTCAGGAGCTGACACGTCTCTGAACAACTCGGTTCCTCTTCTCCCCACCTGCACACGGAGTCAAGACACAAAAAGTCTTTGTGGATAAGATTTCAGTTCGAAAAGGTCCATAGCTTGAGTTAGTGGGGGGGTGAAACCAGAGAAACTCTAAACTTGGAAGTAAAGCCTTTTATTTAGGTGCAACGTTCTGATGTGACTCTAAAAGCCTTTAATTAAGACCTTGTATCAGAATATATTTATTCTCTTTATTTATTTTCTAGCACGACCGTCGCAGAGTCACAGAAAGAGGATTTGAAGTAAATCAAGTGTTTGAGTTTCCTGGCAGAGCTTATAAACTGTCACGGTGAGACTTTAAAACCACGCCATTGTTCTTTAGATGGTTCAATTACAGTATGTTAGGTTTTTTCTGACGTGAAAAGTTGTCCGAGCCACAATGTGAAGGTTCATATGAAGTGTTATATTGTGATGCAACTTCCTGGGCAACGCAGAGGACATTAAACAATGAGAGAAAAACCTCCCAGGTTTCAGACACACGTGGTCGCGCCATGTCGCACGTCTCCGTGGGTTTTCACGGCCTCTCTGAGATTCACTGTGAGTCATGAGGACTTTTGTTCGGAGGCATCGAGGCCCTGAAGCGCTGCAGTTTGCTCGCAACCTCTCGCTGCCCCGCTGGTGTTGGCACCGCGGACGGGCCTCGCAGCAGAGAGGGTGGCGATGAGAGTTGGCATTCCTCACGCATGCCGTCCTACAAGTGCCAGTAAGCCGTGTGTGTGTGCGTGCGTGTGTGTGTGTGTGTGTGTGTGTTGTTGACCTGAGATGACCCTCGTTCTTCAGATACACACATGCACAAGGTTCCCACATCTTTTATTGTTTTTTTCTTGTTATGTTTAAAATCCATTCCATCATCGGCTGTTATCTCTTCATGTGTAACCCTTGGTGCCCGAACACGTAGCTCTTGAACGCACCGTTTTCCTATCTTTTATTTTGTTTAGTCTGGTTTTAATTGTTGTCTATGGTGACGGTTCGAAAACTGTGAAGATGACGGTGACTGATCTAGAAGGAAATAGAGAATAAAAAGCAAAGATTGTTTAGAAGCTGACTGTGTTCCTCATTCTGTTCGCTGTGGAGAAAACAGACAATTGTTTACTTGTTCCTGTCCCCCACCCTCCCATCATCCCTCGCTCTCTCACGTCGTAACTCATGGGTTGGAGACGAAGACGCTGGTGAAGTGTCTTGAATCTCTCTGCGGAGTTGAAATGATGAGTTGGGAGTTGATTTACCTAACTGTTGAAATGAGAAGTTTAATTTGTGAAATATCTGAAAACCAATATCTGAACTGTTCCCTGTAAATCACCCGCTCTCTGCTGCCTTTATGGAGACAAGTTAAATCCACCTCAGGGATGTTTCAGTTTATACATCTGGAATAATGTCCAGTCCTGACCCACTTCTTCTCCCCCCACCCCCATCCATGGTTTTTTTTCACCCTCGCCCTGCAGCTAGCTCACTTCCTCTGGACCCCTAAAGCAACTGGTGGTGCGTACTAAAACGTGTCTCCCCTTTCAGAGTATTTCCTTTCTTTTTCGCAGAGGAAACCGAACCCGGAGAGGAACACAGACTATTGACTCTCACTTGGCTTGGGAGGGCCCAGCGGACTGAGTGGATGGATGGATGGATGGATGGATGGATGGAGGAGTGAATGGCTCTCCCTGGCGTGAAGTCCAGGCTGCGTGTTCGTGCCTGCTACCCGACAGTTAGAGCGTGTTTCTCCCTCGTCTCTCTTGTCTGTCATTATTGTGATTCAGGGTCTCAACACATTGTGAGCATAGCAGAGATCCTGAGAGCTGCCTGCTCATGTCTAATTTTACTGCCGCCTGGAGTGGCTCTCTCTCTGTGAGTGTTTGTGTGTGTGGGGGGGATCTCTCTCTCTCTCTCTCTCTCTCTCTCTCTCTCTCTCTCTCTCTCTCTCTCTCTCTCTCTCTCTCTCTCCCTCTCTCCCTCCCCCCCCCATCTCTGGAGTCGAGGGGGTTGACCAATTGCCAGCAGCTGTTGCTCATTTCACAATGGTCCCGCCCATACAGTGCTGAGGAGGGCAGTGCAGTCACTCCACTCTGGATGAGCAGCAGCGGCAGCAGCAGGCTTCTCCTAAACTTCACAGGAATATCTGCAGCATGTCTCCATCGTGAGGGACAGAGTGAGGGGACACAGCACCGAGGAGTCACTTCTGGTGAGAGGACACTCATCTGTTTTCATGTTTTCATGTGATATTCGAAGAGGGTTTTATTCTTGTGACTCGAGATCAGAGACAGAGGCACGAGAAAGTAGTCTTCTGACTGAGGGAGGAGATTGAGTCAGGGTTTGTCACAGCCTCTCTCGACACACATTTAGCTGTGGGTCTTGTTCCAGGATATTTAATCACCAGTGTCATGTCATCTGCGTTTATCACTGGATCACTGCAACAACACATTTGTTCCACTCCCTCACTCAGCCTCAGAGCACAGACTCTCACAGAGAACCAGGAAACTGATGAATCCCCCTCACTGATCGTTTTGTAATTCTCACAGTTCCATCAATGATTCCTCCTGAGGGTCGACGGACGCTGCAGCTCCAGACCTGAGTTAAGAGAAGTTCAGAGAGCAGATCTCAGCTGCCGGCCTCAGGCTCTGTTTATTACACTGCTTACAAAGAGGTGAGAAGTGGAGAGGGGGGGTGCTCAGAGTGTATGTTAATGTTCTCTGGGTGCTCCAGAGTTCTTATAGGTTTCCTGTAAGTTAACCTGTGTGACTTCCTGGATTTGTTGTCAACCTCGTGCTGCAGCTGACACAGTTTCCAGTGTGACTCCTTCAAACTCAGTTGTGTCTAGTTTGTGTTTTTTTCTTTTGTGTCATGAAAGACCAGTGAGAGCAGAAAGGAGAGAAATAAGAAAAGGATGTGAACACGGTGACCCAGCACTTTGCTTTCAGTGGAAACGCTTCATTAAAAAGGGATTATTTGAAACTGTGTTGACGCTGAGAGATAAAGTTTCCCCTTCCATGCAGCCCCCCCGAGTCTCTGCCCTTGTTCCAACTCTTTCTTTCCTTTTCGCTCCCACTGTAGCTGTGTTGAGAGAAGCCCGGAGTGGAGCCCAGATCCTGTTGTTGGACTGATTAAATCCCCCACAGTCGCCTGCCCTCCTCCGGTCGACCAGAGCAAACTGTCCTGAGCGAGACAGCATCCTCGCCTGCCTCGTCTGCCTCCGTCCTTTGCCTCCTCATGTTCCTTCAGGTGGAGCGGAGGGCAGAGCACGCAGCCTGTAAGCCAGGGTCACACGCGTGACGGGGATGGCGTTCTGGAAGAGGCTGATTCTTGGCGTGTTGACCGTCTGCCTGCTGGGTATCTACATCCTGTGTGTGAAACTGGAGGGGCCCCTGTCCTGGTCCATAGAGCCTCTGAGACATTTCCATGGCTTCATCCAGGGGCCGAGCAGGTGGGTGACAAGTTTGGACAACTTGAAATATTTTCTGATAAAGATGAACCTGAACATCATCAGCATTATTTTCATTAAACAACAAAAAACAACTGAATTGAAAAACTAAACCTGACGAGTAAACTGACCCGTGTTCGCTCTATTAGCTTAAAAAACCCTGAGTGTTTATTATGTTGAACCAAAAGAGTAAATTTAGTTTTTAAGACCTTGGATGACAAACTCTGGCTGATAACAGACACCATGACTGTTTGCTTTTCCATGAACTTCTGTCCTATCTGGCACCAAGTGGCAGTTTTCTGAGGAGTCACACATGTGAGCAGCTTTTACAACACGACAGGAACACGACATCACTCTAAGTCTTAATGTGGAGATTCCATGTTGAATTCTTTTTCCCAGATTTGACAAAGTTTGTCAAGAGACTGTGACGACTCACCGAGCAGCTCAATGTTTCTGGTTTGTCAGATTGTCAGAGTGATGATTACATCTGGTCACTAACCTCATCTATCGTCAGCTGCAGTGTAAAAACCGGCTGCACTTCCTGCTTTGTTAATCTGACGTAGACGAGAAGGTCGAAGGGATAAAACTCTCAGCATGTGAGTTTTATGAAAAGTCACATGTTCCCCCTGTAGTTGTGTGATTGTGGTTTCATCAGAGGAGCCACAGAGTGCTGCTCTCCGGAGGTGCTCTCTTCCACATTTGTGTGAAATGTAAGCTTTGTCATTAACAGGCTGCGCTCCAGCTTTAAAAGCCAGCAGGCCCAGATAAGATGCGTTGAGTCAGGGGAGTGGCTGTGTCAGTCAGTAAATGGACAGTTTGTGTGCAGGGAGCTCAAAGGTTTGAAAAGCTCTTCTTTAATGATTCTTATCTCGTGCAGTAAACATTGCATTTAGAGATGTAAAGTATATTTAAATCTCATTTTCACATTGAAAGGGTTTTTATTTACCTCATTAACGTACAGTTTTTTAAAGAACTGTGTGAGCACAGAACATTAAACTGAAATGTCTTGTGTTCAATGTAAACTAATATAAATTCTAATCTATCCGACAAATCCAAAAGGAAAGTTGTGATGTGGTGCAGAGAACATGTGGTTGTTTGATTATGATTATTGAATCCATCACAAACTTCCAGGTGATTAATAATCACTGACTTGTTTTAATTTTCTCCCCTTTACTAGTATTAGTCACACTTTGTGTCTCATTACCAGAGTCTGAGGATTTACTCTGAGCAGAGAGCGACATCCACTACACCACACGCTGCAGCTTCCTGTTTGTTCTGATAATAAACTGTGTGTCAGGCGTCATGATGTGAGCCTCTGCACAAAGAGACAGTTTGTTGTGTGAAAGGCAACGAGCTCAGATACAAACAGAGAAACCACAAACACATAAAGAGACAGAAAGAGACGCAAAGAGACACAAAGAGACGCAAAGAGACAGAAAGAGACGCAAAGAGACACAAAGAGACGCAAAGAGACACAAAGAGACGCAAAGAGACGCAAAGAGACCAGAAAGAGACGCAAAGAGACAGAAAGAGACGCAAAGAGACGCAAAGAGACCAGAAAGAGACGCAAAGAGACAGAAAGAGACGCAAAGAGACGCAAAGAGACGCAAAGAGACCAGAAAGAGACGCAAAGAGACAGAAAGAGACACAAAGAGACGCAAAGAGACCAGAAAGAGACGCAAAGAGACAGAAAGAGACGCAAAGAGACAGAAAGAGACGCAAAGAGACACAAAGAGACGCAAAGTGAATAAGTTAAGTGCGAGGGGTCCTTTACCTGTCTGTGCCGTGAGGCCAGTTTTCACATAATCCCTGAACACACTGCACACACAGTGTTCATGCACAGTAACTGGACTCAGCTCAGGGGACAAGAAGAAGAAACAAGAAGAAACAAGAGGAAGAAAAAGGCAGACTGCTTCAGTGATGAAGCACAAACATGTGACGTTTTTTAAAGCATGAGATAAAAACTGCACGAGTCGCTCAGTGGCTGCTGTTATAGCGTTCGACCATCTCCTTATCAGCTCTGAGTTGGTTTATTGCCCGGCAGCATTTGGCAGATGATAATAGGTGGAGGTTCTGAGATGCGGCTGAAAGCTTTTCTCTCCTTGTAACTCGATCTTATCCTTCGAACAAATCTAGCAGGATGAGAAACAGTGATAGAGGACGGATGTGTCAGATGCAGCCTCCACTCTCGTATTTAAGACGATTATGAGTTCATGCAGCAGAAACTGAGCCATGAATCAAACTGTCTTCATTCACCTCAGAGCCTCTCGTTTTCTCATATGTTGTTAATGTCACAAATCAGACACTGGTATTTAATCTGTCATCATCATATCTCATGTTGAGCTGGTGAGAGAGACGCCTCCAAAACAAACACGTGATAAGAATACATCTGTTCATTACTTTGGGGAACCAGTTAATAATAAATCTATGCACCAACAATTAACTGATCTCATGTTAACCTCAAGACCAGGTCACAACTTCTTAATATCTGCAGCTCGTTAATAATTCTGCTAAGTTAAGTTACTCATACAGAATGAGATTGGATTCAGCACAAATAAGTTGACTGGAACAATTCCTTTAAGAGCGTGCATTCCGTTGAGAGAGGAACAGATGATTTACTACCAGCATCGACCTGCCGGGCTCACCGCCAGATGTTGTTCTGTCTCCCACAGCAGCTCACGAGACTCTGAGGAGCCTCTGGACAGAAAGAGCAACAGTGACCGGTGGAGCCGTCCATCGCCCACCTCCATCTTTCACCCAGAGCTCCTCTCCACAACAGCTCTGCAGGAAAAGACACCTGCACACACTCCGGCTCCAACCTCAGAGACTCAAACAGCCGCTGAGCAGCAGCAACAACCAGCGGAGTCCACGTCCAGGTCCGAAGCTGTGGGTGAAACCAGGAGCAGCACCAGAGGCCCCACCCTGAAGCCTCCACAGTTCACTGAGCCTCCCTTCATCGGGGACACCTACATGGGTGAAGACGTCCCTCCACAGACTGTGAGTTCTCCTAATGTCAGAAAGGTTCTGTAGAATAATTAGAATGATGCTGTCAGAGGGCGGCGGCCTCAGTCCACTGGGTGGGTCTGCTCTTCACTAAATGTTTAATAGATGATGGGGTCATGTCTCTGACGGTGTTTCTCCATCACCTCTCCGCTGCCTAAGTGTGTGTCATGCAGTCTGAGAAAGTCTCCTGAGAGCGGTGTTAATGAAACGATGACTCCATGTGGTGAATCACGCAGGATTCTCATCGCGCTCACGCTGAGGTTCTGGTGGAGACAGATTTTTATACTTTTTAATATATTGTAGTTTATTTTGTACGGGGCCAGAGTCCTCACGAGTTCACATGTGCTTGTATAATGTTGATTAAACACGGTCTCTTCTGTTTAGCTTGTTCTCTCCATTGTAGAATACTGTTCACATTTGACTTGTTTCTTGTGTAGTTTAGGTTTTAAGGAGACGCTGCACAGAACAATATTAATAATTGATTCTCCGGAGAACCAGATAAACACGATCAAAGAGATCAGATTTGAAGTTGCACTCTTCGACCCCTGCTCGTGGTTTTATCTTTCATTGTTTCCATATAAATCTATGTATGCTTTGATTCCTTCTTTCTCTGGATCAAATCCTCAGTTTCCATCGTGTCGTCAGCCATGTTCTTCTTCAGACGTGTACCTACTGGATAGTCTTCTTCCAGTGAGAGTCTGGAGGTTTGAAACTGAGGATGCACAACCTCCTCCTCAGTGGAACTAACGATGCTTGTGCCCTGATCATGTGGAGCGAACACTAACTGAAGTTGTACAGTTTGGAGATAAGGTTGTTTGCATATGTTTGCACTTTGATAACAACGTGCTGGTGTGATCTGCTCCTCACAGAACTGCACTGACGGCGTTAGAAGTCGAGTTGCTCAGACAGAGTTTGGTGGACGGTTTCTGAGGAGGATTCCGGTTCTGCAGTGGGCCGATCACCTGAGCCGAGAGCAGTACCAGCGTCTGAGTCAGTACCCAGGAGCTCATGGCTGGGGGGGGATCGACTACAACTGTGAGTTTCGTCTTTGATTCCTGGATCTGGACAGAAAATATGAATATTTGTTCAGTTTGTGTGTTTATTCTTTTGAGAAAAGTCTTAAATGTGGATCTCATGATGCTTTCATTCACTTTTCACTGAATCAAATGTAGAATCTCACAAGAAAATACAAAGTGTATCCACCAAAGTGTTTCAGAGATTGTGTTGATGTGGATGTTGATGATGGAGGAGAATAAACAGCAGATATGAAATAACTGTGAACACAAATCAATCATACTCACATTCTTGTGTGGACAGTGAAGCTTCTCCAAAGCCGACGCTGTTTTCTTCATGTCGTGTTTTCTAAAATTAACGTTTTACATTTTCACATAAATCCAGACAGAAGATGCAAAGTGTTGTGGGTAATGTCTGAGGAGACGTGGGCCTCATCACACATTGTGCTGAGACAGTGTGTGTGTGTGTGTGTGTGTGTGTGTGTGTGTGTTTTCAGAGCCCACACTCGCAGCTGCAGGGTTTTTCCTTCTTTTCAGATCAGTTGCAAATAACTGAATCTGTGGGCGGATGAAATTCCACAAATAAAGTCAATCTTTTCCTGATTATTCTGTTTCTCTGTGTGAGCAGCTCTGGTGGAAACTCTCTCTGTCCTCAACTCCTCCGCTAACCGGCAGATGTTGGACGACTGGAGCGATCGCAGCAACAGATCGGAGTGCAGCCGCTGCGCTGTGGTGGGGAACGGAGGGATCCTGAAGGATTCAAAGAAAGGGAAGGAGATCGACAGTCATCACTACGTCTTCAGGTACAACGCCCACTTTCCAAACTAATCCTGAATTTTATATTTGGGTGGGAGAACTGTTTTAATTGAATTAACAATCTTCTCGCTCCCAAAGAAAGTTTGTTATAACGATTAAGGATCTTAATCACATAAATAGTGAAAATACGTCAGAGTCATTTTAAGAATCACATCATTTATTAAAAGAATCTAAATCACAGAATTGGTTTGATATGACAATAACACAGCATCTTTAAAAACTCATTGTCTGAAGTTTTTTTTATAGTGTGTTAGAAATGTGTTCTTATTAAGATTTATTATAATATCCTTAAATACTGAAGTTTAAAATTTAACTTCCAGGTTTTTCATCATCAAAATGGTCTAAAATGTTCCTTGTTTGTTTTGGTTGTTTCAGTAGAAATGTGATAAACAACAAAAGTACCCGAACAGGAAGTCGGACCTGGGACATTTCACCTTCGAATATTTGTTCTGAAATTCTAAACCCTTAAATATTGAGCCTGATCATCATTCATTAAAAAGTTTCTTTAAATGGTTAATGTCAGTTCTCGGGTGAAGAATGTGAACAGCTGCTCTGTTCTCTCGGTCGGACTCTGGTCTGGAGTTTGTCAGTAAATAAAAGTTGATCCATAACGAGCTGATTCAGTCGGACTGTTGTGTGTTTGCTGTTCTGACTGAAGGAGACTTCACAGAAACCTGCTTTCATTCTTGTGTTTCCACGTGTTTGTGTGTGTTTGTGACTTCAGGACCAACGGGGCGATCATTAAGGGCTTCGAGCAGGATGTGGGGTCTCGGACCACCCACTACACCTTCTCCACCAACACGTTAATGAACTCTATGAGGAGCTACGCGGGACTCGGCTACAAGGGACCGCCGCTGTCTCAGGTCAGGACCACAGCACAAGAGGGCTTTCTGCGTACAGCGGTGAAATCATGACATAAATCTGACCCATCGACGTCTCTGCTGCTCTCCAACAGGAAACACGATACGTCTTCCTGCCCGACCACGACCGTGACTACCTGCTGATGAAGGCCGCAGCCACGCACGTCCCAGTGGAGAGAGGGCCGGAGCGAGCCAAAGAGTGAGACAGACCTTTTTTATTCAGTCGTTGTCTTTTAAAGTTCTGCAAAGAAAAGAGACAGAATCTAAAACCTAGTGTTTGAGACAGAGGCTGAAGAGAGGAGCGGCAGGAATGGGCAGTCTGAGGAAAGTGTTGTTCACTGTGGCCTCCCAACACAAAGGTTCCCGGTTTGAATCCCAGCTCTGCCTGTGTGGAGTTTGCATGTTCTCATGTTTCAGATTAGGGTTGGGTTAGTTTCCCAACGTCAGCTGGGATTGGTTCCAGCTCCTACGACCAAGATATAGATGGATTTAGGGGCGGCTGTGGCTCAGGAGGTAGAGCGGGCTGTGGTGGTTTGATCCCCGGCTCCTCCATTTCTTCCAGTCTGAACTCGGAAGCCCAGACTTCCCCTGTCGACAGCGTGTGAGTGATGAGATAGAAAAGTGCAACGAATGGTCACGTTGTGTTACTGAGTGAGTTCTTGTGCCATGAATCACTGACAGTCCTTCTCATTTAGCTTCTGAATGATGAACCTGAGCACAATGTTTCCATCGACGACCTTTTAAACTTAAAGTTGTTAAAGTGTTTCCTCATTTACTCAAGTCATCGTCACCACTTTCACATTCTCTCCAGTGTCGCAACCCTCGCTGCTGCCTGGAGAAAAGTCTCTGAGCAAACATCAGCACGTTGATATTATTCACCTGTTGTCCTTTCTACAGTGTCTGAGGATTCTGGGAGTTTTGCAGTGACCTTGTGTTTCCTCCACAGTCCCACCAAGTTCTTCGGAGAGGACGTGACAGCGGAGAAGCTGAAGATGTACCACCCCGACTTCATCCGTTACCTCAGGAACAGGTGAGCCAATTCCCGGGCAGGTAAATAAAAGCACGGCTCGTATTTCAGAAGACTGGAAATGAGAATTGAAGAACAACAGAGGTCGTGTGGGAGGAAAGTTTCAACACAGTGACAGAGGTTTCGTTTCTTCTTTCTTCACTTTTTCCTGACGTGACAGATTTTTCTGTTTGTTTCAGATTCCTTCGATCCAGTGCTCTGAAAACCAAATACAAGGACATCTATCGTCCGTCGACCGGAGCTGTGATGCTGTTGGCTGCACTGCATTCCTGCGACCAGGTAGCGCTCCTCACTCGTGTCCGTCTGTTGATCATGTCAGTCTTTTACTTCCGCAGGACAAGACTGCACCTGCCTGAGAGCGTGAGAATGTTTTGATGCTCAGCGGTTTGTGTTTGTTCGGGCTTGTACTGTCTGACTGACATCATGAGACCTACATTACACTATAAACCTGATCACCCACATATTTTTTTATTTTTACAAAAGCGTCAGCTGTGAAAACCTGCTTTTCATCTGTGGGAGAGATTCAGGCCGAAGAGCTTGTGTTGAAACATGAAATAAACTGAATCTCTGCGTCAGATTCATGCTTCACTGTCGTTTCCTCTGTTGATAAAGGTGAGCGCCTACGGCTTCATGACCCCCGACTATAAGAACTACTCCGACCACTACTACGACAGCAACTACCACCCAGTGGGCTTCTACATCAACCACGACCTGCGCATGGAAATGACTCTGTGGCAGCAGCTGCACCAGGCCGGCCTCATGCGACTCTACATGCACTGAATTCAGGTCGACAGGAAATGAAGTCATCGGGTCTGCAGTCGAGCTCCGAGCTCGAGGAGGCAGGAAGTCACGGCGGTTCATGATTCTCTGAACTGACCAAATGACAGAAGTTTTTTTTTTTCATGAAGGAAACATTATTTTTTTGAACTGTTCAGCGAACAGACTCAGTTTATTTTATCAATGACGTGTCTGAGTGAGACGTTTTAATCACATCATCCCAGAGAGCGAGGGTTTGGTGATCTGCAGGATGCGTCACACTGGATAAACAAACAAACAGCAAACCAATGTTCAAGATCCCCAGAGGATAAATCCACTGATTTTTCATGTAGCGCCATCTTCAGGTCATTTAGTGAAATATCTCCTCAGAACCAGATGCCACTTGAAATAAAGATGGACGACATGTTTCCACTTTCTAAATTTTCCTCAGGATTGATAAAGGATCCATCCATCAATGAAGCCAACTTTATATCGTCAGGTAACTAATTCAAACCAAGCTAATCTGAAACACTTGAACTGACAAACACTTACTCGGGTTTGATGTCAGTTGTTAAAACCAGTTTTATCCCTGAGGCTGGAAATAAAACAAGAAACAAGCGTCAGCGTCCTCTCAGCTACATCAGCTTGGATTAGGACAGATTTAATCATTTATAATCTATTTATTCCCGGCTCTGTCTGTTGAGGGCGCCGAGAGTTTAAAACAAACACTGTCTGAGCTTTAATCTGTTTTAAAATCAGTTTTCCTCCTTCATGAATCACTAAACCCATGTTCGCTGGGAGGGGTTTATCGTACAATCAGTCTTTAAGTTTCTTGCTGCTGTGGTAGCGCGTGTTGACGAGGGGACGAGTCTGCAGCTCAGTCGGCCACTTGCTCAAAATATCTCCTCGCCCTAAATAGAAGGTTGGAGCACTGCTGGCAGTGACTGGTCTGACATTTACCCACAACTCTCTCTGTCTGTGTGTATTTACTGTACGACTGTGGATGGTAACACAAATCATGAATCTTAACGGGAAGTTTGATTAGTTTGAGGAACTTAACTTATTATTTTCTGTGGTCTTTCCTCTTTTAAGCACGTTTCTCTACGAGGTGCCACACTGACGATCAGAACGACGTGTGGACTCTTTCTGTGCCTTCTTAATGTGAATCACAATGTTTCCATGACAACACAAACCAGAACGTCTGTGGCCTTTTCTCTGTTTGGATTTCGAGGCCGTCGCCGAGGTCTCGTCCGGAGGAATGTGCTCCTTCACGCTGCTTCACCTGGACTCCGCTCTGAGCCGTGACAATGAAGGTCGAAGTTCATGGAGATTTATTGTCAAACTGAACTAAGTGGCACAGATTGTCTCTGTCGTTAAACAGATGTTTTCATGATGTTCCAGGCGTTGACACTATACTGTAGAGGAAAGAAACCAAAGACACACTGTAAATCAGGGGATATTCAAAATGTACTTTATATATGGAACAGTCATGTGGAATACTGAACCGTGTTTTTACGTGTAATGGGAGGAAGACGAAAGCTTTAATTTGTGCAATTTCACTTTTTTATTTTGAACCTTTTTAAAATCTGTATAAAAGGAAACTGTGATTTTATCTCAGTGGGTTTGTCTTTTTTAATTTGATTTTAAAAACATGTTTTATTTTACGTGTCCTGACATTAACTGACTCCCAGGAAACCTTTTGTGTAATAGAATTTAACTTGAAGTACATAGAAACTAATGAAGCACTTCCTGTTCCAGTTAACCGCTCGTGTGCAAGATTTCTGGACTGACTGATGAACTGCGAGGCGGATTTAACTATCCATCGAGTCATGTTGCCAGATTAGATTTAAAATGATATCAGATATACACATCAATATACTGAGTGTGTGCACACATGGACAATTTAATTGTGCATCACCGCTGAATGTACGTGTGTGTTCCTCTTAAAACTGGATAAAACCTCTGCCAAGGTCCAATAGTCCCTCAACTTAATATCAGACGCTCATATCAGTCGTCTAAACAAATAAAGATCCACAAATGATTCACTGGCAAAATGGTGAATATGAACAAAACACCCGATGCTGTAGGGTTGGAGTGAAAACCACGTTCCTGGATCTGCACCTAAAAGGTTTTGTGTAATTCTGCCACAAGAAGTCAGACGGCAGCTGTGTGCTGAAACTTTAAAAACTTCTTCGGGGTTAACACCCGGGGATGTTTAGTACGTGAAGGTCAGACATGTTTCCTTTGTCTTCTAACAAACTGTACTGATGACAGGAGTCCTCAGCTCTTGAGGAGGAACACTCACTCCAGGGAGGTGCGGTATGCAGGGCCTCTCTCTCTCTCTCTCTCTTTCTTTCTTTCTCTCCCTCCCTGAAAGAACACGCATGAACCACACGACCTCTGCTCCGTCTTCAGCTCGTCTGAGAAACTGGACGAGGGAGACGCAGAGAGCCAGATGTGGTCTGGGAGGAGGCCGCTGCATTCGGGAGTTACAGGAGTCATGAGTCAGGGTTTGCAGCGATGCCAACATGTCTGGCAGCAGCACGTTACAGTTACACTCTGCAGGCGGCTGGTAATGTGAAGCCGCCGGCCTGAGAGACGAGGCCTGCCCCTGACTGGAAGATGAACAGATGCATGATGGGACAGGGTCACATCCTCAGTTTGCGTGATGTGGAAACAATTCAGCAGAAGGTTTTGGAGGTGGTGATGGAGGTGTGAGAACTGACGTGTAAGGTTTCGTATGAAGTATTTAGATTTGTTTCTGCAACAGGTTGATAATAAACGTACACTCACGTCAGCAGAGGAAGCAGCTGACAGGTTTTAATCTCATGAAACTCAAAGTCAAGCTGAATCTAAAATGATGTTTTTTTTCTTCCTCACATGAAGAGCTGCCAGCTGCTGACCCCCAGTGGTGACACGAGGTCGGTGCAGCTCTTCGTCTCTGTGTCTTCAGCCTCCATCAAGGTTTTCTCATCAGAGAAAGGTGAGTTCACTGCCTGAACTGATTTTGTGTCTTTGTTTCGAGGGTTTACTCGATTATTTCTGCTCCGAAGGAAGTTTTACAAAAATCTCATTTATTTTTATTATATAATATTTATTATTTGAGAGAGAAGTCGAGGCTACAAAGTTTAACATTTCACTTTTCTTAATGTCAATGTATATATGTAATACTAATGGATTACTTCTACTAATGATAATGATAATTATCGTTAGTGATGAACGAACATGGATCCCAGAGTCTGATGAATGTGGTTTTAATAGTTTTACAACAGAGCAGCTCAGATGAGTGAAGGACAGAATAACACAACCTACTTTATTTGAACTCTAACAGAAGTAACTTAGAACTGAAGTATTTTGATAACTAAAGTATTTGAATTATACTTTATATGCTGTGAGGAACAGGTGGAGTTTTTATTTGTGGTGTGAAATTAAAATGGTTCAAATATCATTGATGTTATTGTGAAACTCTCACTAACACAAAGATTATTACTGTTCATGTCATCAGCCATGAACAGTAATAATCTTTAACCAGCATCACTTTACTCTCCATTTAAGACCTTTATAAGAAAATGAAGTTCCTGTTAAATCAACATTTCAGACCCTATTAGAACCAGAACAATGTGATTTATTAATTTCTGTGCTCTGATACGAAAGCTCCTCTCGCCGCCTCAGCTCCTGATGCTCCTGATGCTCAGGTGGAGGAGTTGTGTTGTTTCAGGAGTCTTCATCAGGTCTCAGGGCGTCTCCCTCTCCTCTGTCACACACACGGTGGAGCACAGATAAACCGTGTGACGTCTATTTCCTGGGTTTCTTCTCCATCGTCACCATGTCAGAGAACTCTGTAAAACAAGTGCGTGCTGTGATTCAGTCATGGCAACATGTCCTGATACAGGCCGACAGTTTGTGTCTGTCTCTGTGGTCTTAGTTTTAAACACGGTGGATGAAGTGTTGCAGTGACCACTACAGGACGAGTCTCTAACTGCTGACACCCAGCGGTGACTCCGGAGAGTCTTCAGAGAGTCTGACAGAAAATAAAACCTTCACCTCTGAAGTCGATGCGTCCGTCTCCATCGGCGTCTGAAGCCTGGATCAAGGCCTCGGCCTCCTCATCAGACAGAGGAGCCGACGGGGCTGCGGTCGGCACAGTGGACAGAATGTACCTGCAGAGAAGAAAAATCTTATTTAGAAATATCAAGTGTTTTTGCTACTTGTCTTTTCATACAAGGAGTATTTTTTACTCCCACTACTTCCAGAGCTGAACTGTAAAATATTTCCGTATCAAACATGGAAACCAAATATTTATTAATTTGGTTGAAACGAGGACGCGGACGTCAAAATGATTTTTTTACCTTTTTATTGGATTGACGATAAATAAATATCAGATAACAGAGTCAGTGCAGGGTTCATACTTGATCTCGTTCCACTCGATGTAGCCGCTGCCGTCTCTGTCAAGTTTGGCGAAGGCCTTCCTGATGGCCTCCTCTCTCTGCTCCGACGTCTGGAACTGTCTCATGTAGTCCAGGAACCGGCTGTAGTGGAAGTTTCCTGCAGAATCACAAACGATGTCATCAGACCATGACACCATCATCAAGACTCACACGTCACTTCATATTGCCACACACACACACACACACACACACACACACACACACACACACACACACACACACACACAGTGTCACCCTGCGTTCTCATCTCCTGAGGCATGCGGTTGATATCCTGCTCTGTGAGAGAAGCGCCCATGGCCACAGCCATCTTCTTCACCTGAGGCCGAAAGTCGTCCTCCATGTTGGCGTGAGGCCTGAGCTGGAGGTGAGGAGCGAAATGAACTGATGAAAACTTTCTACTGAAATAAGTGATTTCAAAACAGTTTCAACAAAGTGAGCTTTTCCTGAGACGATTAAATTTTCCTTTCCTTCCTTCCTCTGCTTGTTTCACTTTTGCCGTGCTTCCTTTCTGGTTTCCTTGTTTTGCTTCTGTTGTTTCTGTGCTTCAGTCTTTTCTTTCCTTCATCCATCTTGTTCCTGTTCTGAATCGTGGTTCAGTGAAGATGGTGTCAAACAGACTCGTGCAGAATGAAACTTTACAAGACACAAATAGAAATGAACGTGCACATGTGGTTTCAGCAGATCTGAAATGTTCTCGGGTGTTTCAGTGATTAGTCAGTTACTCATGCTGAGGTGGGTCATGGATATTCTGGGTCTCCATCTTCATAATGTCTGTCAGCGGTGACCTCGGAGGACTCGTCACGTCAGGAGTCAGCACACGGAGTCTGGGTGTGTGAGCTGTTGTGTAACCGGCAGAGCGGAGGGTGTAAACAGACTGTGAAGGTGCTCGGCATGAAGCACAGCATTGCTCGGTTTTTTCATCATTCTTCTTCTTCTCTTTCGCTTCACACTCACAGATTTCTCTCCATCGTTTGCACTTCAAGAACTCTCTTACCAAGCTGAGCTTTGTTCGTTGGCCAGAGGATAGAAAGACGCCTCACATCAAACAAACCACGGAACTCTGAGCTTCGAGTTTCTGAACAGACTCTGGACGCTCTCTGATACACTGTGTTGCGATTTGAAGATTATTTAAAGCAATTCTGAAAACACTGGAAATCATTAGCAGATATTTATTGATTCTTCTCTTTACCTCCAACACATCCTGTTCAGTGCTACTCACCAGATTCAAGGTCTCCTGGAGCGACTGACCCTCCCCCTCTGTCTGCCTCTTATATACAGGAAGGAAGGATCCACCAGTGGCCTTGCACCTGTCTCGCTCTCCCCAACGGAGCCATTCTCCACTGAAGTCCTGGCTCCTGCTGCAGCAGACGCCACCCGTCTGTCCAGATGCACTTCAAAATCACTGATGAGGTTGAGGTGGAGGACAGACGGCTGTTTGTGGGGTTGAAGCAGAGGCCATGCAGTCCCGGCTCGGTGCTGGAAGATTATTCATAGTGTTCATATTTCTGCAGCTTCCACATGTTTCAAGTCATCCCTGAACACAGCAGTGCTGCAGGATTTCATAGAAAACCCAACACAGTGCAGATATCAAACCCATTTTCAGTTCGTCCCTCATCTAGTCAAGTGTCACTAAAGGACCTTTGGCTTCGTCTCTTGGGGTTGACTTTCAAATAAACGAGAACAAGAACCAGCCTGAACCAGAGAGACAGCAAGTCCTCCAGAGATCTCACACTCTCAGTCTTTTGTATATTGATGTGTATATCTGATATCATTTTAAATCTAATCTAGCAACATGACTCGATGGATAGTTAAATCCGCCTCGCAGTTTATCAGTCAGTCCAGAATAAAACAAATCAACAACTCTAGGATCATTAGTCATGTTCCCCAGAGGATGAATCCTAATGACTCTGCTGATCCCCTGACCTTTCTTCCCCTGCAACTGTTTAGAAATGTAATTTTAATCACTTTAAATCAGGCTGTCCCTGCAGTCTGAGGAAGAGGAGGCTGAGGACCTCAGCTGTTGGTTTATTCTCAACATGTCTTCACCACTTGAATGAGAAACCAGCGTCACGACAGGCAGGTAATCACATCTGTTCACTTCACACTCACATATAAGTGCTACAAGGCAGAGAGCTGATAGAAATGAGGCTCCTGTGCTAAACAGTTATATAACCGAGTTGTGTGTGCAAACATGTGCGTTAAATAAAGTATGAGCACTGCTGGGCGATTGTGTTTGGATCAGTGATCACAGCAGAGCAGACGATGAACCACAGTGCAGCCCGACCCTGGAAGCTGAGGTTGATATTTGCACTTTGTGTGCAAACCTTTTCCTCGGAGATATTTATTTTTAGAGGAACAAATGTGCACAGGCCTGTTAAAGCCTGTAAGACTGAGTCAGGCCTCCTGTGTCCGCACCACATTGGTTAAAAAGTTGTCCTGCATGCAAAGTGAACTCACTCTGTCAATCACACTCTTCTTTTTATTAATCTGTTTCCCGTCGGTCGCTCTGCTTCTAAAAACTCTTTGTAATGAAGACAGGCTGATTAATCTCATTACGCTCTCTGATTGGCTGCTGATGGACTCAACCAACGAGCCTCGAGCTTAATTGAACTTGACTCCATAAAGTCCTAATCAGCCGAGGCGTCACATCTGACAGACGCACATCAGCTCGGTGTGTTAACACAGCACAGTCGCTTTCTAATGATGTGTGAACATGCACAGCAGCGTCCTGGCAGCGTCCTGTGTGTGTGTGTGTGTGTGTGTGTGTGTGTGTGTGTGTGTGTGTGTGTGTGTGTGTGTGTGTGTGTGTGTGTGTCTTGTCGGGTGTAGAAACAGGCGGTTTCTTCATCTATATTTTACTGTGAACCATTAAAATACGTTTTTCAGATTTAACTCAGCAGTTCAACAATCTGCTGTTTCCAGAAGCAACACAACCAGAGCTGGTCAAACATCAGCTTCTCCGGAGCCGTTAAACGCTGCTTTGTTTTCATATTGAGCACAAAAGTGTTTTAAAGGTATTGAACACTGATCTTACAGTTTTACACAAAGTAAAGGAAACAGTAAACGTGTTATTTCCAGCTGAATTTAAAACGTTGGAGTTACAGCTCAGTGTAGTGGATCCTGTTTGAGTCCAGAAAAATAAAAATAATAATAATTCTAGTGATAATAAGCGGAGGTGTCCAGCTTCACAAGCCTCACTACTATTATTTTAGATGTGCATCATTTAAAAAAAGATTGAACACGGAGGGGTTGGGTAGGAGGGGGAGGGAGTCGAGCAGGAGGAATGAAGAGGTGAAGGTTGAACTGAGTCATCGCTGCAGCCTGTCGAGGAGGTGGGACACTCTGGACTTCAAATCGCTCATCCCAGATGTGCCCAGATGTTGGGCACCTCTGCATCAATGTAAACAGCTGTTTCTATGATGTCTTCCAGCTCTTGAACCACCGGCTCTGCCGGCAGCGTCCCTGTGGTCGACATTTCACGCAGCAACAGGCCCATCTTCCTCCTGTATGTTAATCGAACTAAAGTTGTCAAACGAGGCTTACTTCCTGTTGCCAGTAGGTGGTGCTATCACTATCACTACATAATTGATCTGTTCAGATCAGATTGCCTTAATTGTCATTGAACGTGATTCAACAAAATTTGAATTGCAACGCCCCGTGGTACAACATAACAACAACATAACAACAACATAACAACAACATAACAACAACAACATAACAACAACATGACAACAACATGAAAACAACATGACAACAACATGACAACAACATAACAACAACATAACAACAACATAACAACAACATAACAACAACATGACAACAACATAACAACAACATAACAACAACATGACAACAACATGAAAACAACATAACAACAACATGACAACAACATGACAACAACATAACAACAACATAACAACAACATGAAAACAACATGAAAACAACATAACAACAACATAACAACAACATGACAACAACATAACAACAACATAACAACAACATGACAACAACATGAAAACAACATAACAACAACATGACAACAACATGACAACAACATAACAACAACATGACAACAACATGAAAACAACATGAAAACAACATAACAACAACATAACAACAACATAACAACAACAACATAACAACAACATGACAACAACATGAAAACAACATGACAACAACATGACAACAACATAACAACAACATAACAACAACATGACAACAACATGACAACAACATAACAACAACATGACAACAACATGAAAACAACATGACAACAACATAACAACAACATAACAACAACATGACAACAACATGAAAACAACATGACAACAACATAACAACAACATGAAAACAACATAACAACAACAACATAACAACAACATGACAACAACATGAAAACAACATGACAACAACATGACAACAACATAACAACAACATAACAACAACATGACAACAACATGACAACTACATAACAACAACATGAAAACAACATGACAACAACATGACAACAACATGACAACTACATAACAACAACATGACAACTACATAACAACAACATGAAAACAACATGACAACAACATGACAACAACATAACAACAACATGAAAACAACACGTAATGACACAGAATAGAATAAATACAGTAAGGAAATGTAACAAGGTGACCAAAGTGCGGAGTGCATGATTGCAGTGTCTGTAATCATTTTCAGTCTCCCATTGCTGTAAGTGTGAGTGCTTGTGTGTTGCTGTAGGTGGAGGTGTCTGTGTGAATGACTGAGGGGTGGTGAGGTGTGTGTGAGAGGCTGTAGGGGGGGGGTGAGTGTGCGGCTGCAGGGGGGAGTGTGTGTGTGTGTTGCTGCAGGTGGAGGTGTCTGTGTGAGTGACTGAGGGGTGGTGAGGTGTGTGTGAGAGGCTGCAGGGGGTGATGGCTCTGACAGCTCTGGAGAAGAAGCCGTACCTCAGTTAAAGTCCGGGCTCTGACGATGCGTGCAGTTTGAGACCTGCTGTTCTATAATAAGGAGTTTATTTTTTTAAAGCCTCTAAGTGAAACCAGAGAAGTCAGCGTGTGCAGCTGCTCGGGTGCAGAGTGACCCGGGCTCTAGAGGGAGCTGTTAGAGCCTGAAGATGGACAGGGTGTCAGGGCTGAAGGCTGACTTCTATTTTCTTCACCACAAAATGGAGAAAAACCTTCAGCCTGATCTGATCCTAATCAGAAGGTTACAAATATAAAAGCACATTAATTAACTGTATTTAACCCGAAGCTCATCACGTCTGGTGTGAGATGAGACTGGACAACGATTCCCTCGACTGGCGTTTCGCTCCAGAAACCTTCTTACCGCCTCCTTTCTGTTGCCAGGGAAACGGCAGACATGCAACACAGTGTATCAGAGAGCAGAATATGTTGTGATGAGACTGAGAAAAGAGAGGAGGAGGAGGAGGAGGAGGAGGAGGAGGAGGAGGAGGAATATTTAGGAGGAATATTCCTGTCAGAGACATCAGACGTGCAAAAATAGACACTTGTATGTAACAGTGCTTCCACCATCTTCCTCCTCTCAGTTCTTATTCTTCAAAGTGTGTAGAACAGGTCCCAGGTTTTATATGATAAATACTGAAGCAACATTAAATGTCTCAGTGGACAAATGAAGCTGTTGTCCTTGGATTTATGAACCATTTATTTAAATCTTTCTTTGGTTTAAACCTGAGCAACAGATCTTTATCTGGGTCTTTATCTGTGTCACATGCTTTACGTCGGTTTCTTCTGGCTGCTCCAGTTTCCTCCGACAGTCCAAACACACTGATAAAGTAGTTTTCTGTGTCAGACCTGTGATAGATTGATAACTAGTTCAGAATGTAACTCCTCACTGTGAACCTGAAGGATCCAGTCCCGTGTGATCCTGTGTGAATACACATAGAAGAATGACTCTTGATGGAGTCTCTGATACCGGATGAGGACAGTGGTTATTTACCTTTACTGTTTTCTTAGGTGGTAAAGACCTCGAGCTGCAGTTCAGCCTTCAGGAGACGAGCTGGATGGAAGTTACCTGACTCCTGCAGGAGCTCACAGGACTGGACCTGAAGCTGGATCTCACTCTGGAGGAGGCGAGCCGGAGGTGGGTCACGCCCATCACGTCACTTCACCACTGAAGAAGAAACCTGGAAGTGTGGCTGAAAAGGAAATGTACCGAACCCACTTCTGTGTGTCGGTGCCCAGAACTATACCACTATTAATTATCAGGATGATCAGACCAAGTTTTCTTTAAATGCTGCTTGACACAATGCTGGAGAGTAACCGAGTCTTTACACTTGATATCTTTGGTTTAGTTCAGAGGAACAGAACCTGCACTTTGCTTGAATGTCCTCATTTTATGTTTTTTTCACTGCAACAGACATGAGCTACTTTAAAATCATGATAAGAAAAACTGCTTGAGATTAATCACGATGCAGATTAAAATACTTTCCGTATAATTTAATAATTAAGAAGTGAGTTAGTTCTTCTGTAAAGGGAATCATGTTCCTGTGGGTTTGTCTGATACTGAAGTGATTACCATGAAACTTGATGGAATGATGTGACTTGGGTTCAGGAGAGAATCCTTTTTCCAGGAACTTCTTATTCTTTTTTGACGTTTGTGTTGATTTCTCAATTCATGGATCTTGATGTAAACATCTGACATATTTAGAGGACTGATCTTTCTGAGTGTTTGTAACTTGGTGCAGATCAGAGTGAATCCAGATCTGGATTGTGGTTTCATAAAGAGACAGTTGGGTCTTTACCCGTTAGATTTATGAAGGAAGTCACAGTCAGCTGGTTGATCTGACATGCAGGGACGTGAACACACGAATATATAAGAGCATTTTTGTTTTTTTTTACTTGCAGAGATTCATCTCTGTCATGATTTTTCAGCCGAAACATTTGCTGATGTACTTTCGTCACATTGTGACTTTGAACCACGGCTCTACATGTACAGCCACACGAAGATACGCTGTCAGAATGGAGGCTTAATAAAATCACTGACGGTTAATAATACATGACACATTACATAACTCCTCCATGCCTCACAGAGCAGGGTGCACGGTAAGAACGGTGCATTTGTGCTTCGACAGATCTTTTGTTCTTTCCTGGCAGCTCAGTCTGTGACATTTTCGTCTCTGCGTGGGTGAAGAATTACAATCACTGTAGATACACAAGGAAAAGTTGAGTCCCACTGCCGCCAGGAATCCGGTGTGATGGGAGGAGAGGAGGAGGGAGGAATAAAGGGAGGAGGGGGGAGAGGATGAATGTTGCCGGTGGGGGAGGGGGCCTCGCCATACATGTATGAACAGTAGGATTAGAGAGGATAGTCCAGAGAGGAGCTAAGTCACTGTGTTTCCCCTGGTGTTACATCACAGTGTGTGTGGGAGGAGAGTTTTACACGTCTCCTCTGATCTGAGGGAGGAGAAGCTGCAGGTTCACACACACACCGACAGATTTCCTCCTTTCAACAACCTTTCAAATAGATGTTTCTTTCCTATTCGGCTGCAGGAATAGATTCTTGCTTCTCCCTCTCCAGCTCCATCCTGAATATTTCAGTCAGCCCAGCTCAGCCTATCCAGAGCCTCCTCCTCCTCCTGCTCCTGCTCCTGCTCCTCCTCCTCCTGCAGACTGAGCTCCATACATTTCTGTTTGGACTCATTAGCGAGCAAGATGGCGCTGTTGCTGTCAGCACCTCGGACAGCTCCCCACGCAGAACGGAGCGTTTGATGTGTCCACTCACGTGCCGGAGGTGTCACATGTCCGATGCCAGCGGGTCTCAGCTCCCGGGATGATGTGACCGCGTCTCCAGGTGTGTGCGTAAAACCGTGCGCCGTGGGATTCTGGATCAGCTCCAGCCTCCTCCCCCTCCTCCTCCTCCTCCTCCTCATCTTCTTCTCCCGCAGCCACGATCTCCACATCCCGAGGAGTAGAATCAAGACAAGGCCCCGGAGTGACCGGACCCCGGAGGATGAGTGTGTGTGAGCCGACCCTCACCGGAGTACAGAGGCATGAAGGCGCACGTTGAGACACGGAGGAGAAATGACGCTGTGCTCCAGATATAGCGTCGCGTAGATCGTCCTCCTCGTCCTGCGGTTTTTCTGCCTGTGTGGAAGATGTTGCTGCTCCTGGTGATGTCTTCAGTCGCTCTCAGCCCCGGATCTGCCCTCAGCTCCCATTTCAGCTCAGGTGAGGCCACATTCCGCCGCTAACATCCCAGAATAATCTGACACCTGGTTTTCCTCTTGTTTTCCTCATTGTCCTCATTTAAACGCTTTTAGTGTCGGATGAACATGATGTCACTGTTCTTCTACAGACAGAAAAGAAACAGGAGGTATCCTCCTCACCCGCAGCAACTCAGGGGAATCAGTCGTGATTTAAATGTCGTGATGTAAATGTCTTGGTATTTTCCTTTATTTAAAGTTCAGCTGTGATATTTGCTCCCCTGGTCAGCTGAGCAGTTTAAAGGTGCAGTACGTAGATCATTGAAAGGCAGAAGGGAAGGTGAGAAACAGGAATTGTGGGAATAGAGGAGCAGAGGCTTCCTCCAGTCTGAGCAGGAGTGATCCTTATTGTCTCATTGTTTCTCAAATCATGGTGGAATTAATCAGAGATCTCTGCAAATGCATTATTATGATGCAGCATAAGCATCTGCTGTCATTCAGGTGGCTGCTATGGCAACCGAGAGGTGCAGCAGTGTGTGACGACAATGTTTAAAATCCACGAATCTTCATCGTCAAGTTATATTTTGAGTAAAAGAAAAACCCACAGAGCAGATTTGTGCTTTTCCTCAGGATCAGTGATTTGAAATTGAACTTATCTATGAATGTTAATCAGACAATGTCAGATTTAAATATGTCTCAGTCAATAACCACAAGTTTCAGACAGAATCATTAATGAGGAGGCAGCAGTTTGTTTCAGGTGATGTGATGTTGGAGTTTATGATGCTCAGATGATGGAACCTGCAGTTTCTCAGTTTGTGTCTTTGTGACTGTGTTGAATGAGCGTTCTAGTTTCAGTCCTGAGGCTGAAACGTGAAACTAAAACATATATATAATATATAAAGCAAGAAAGAGGGCGAGAGGGGGAGGCTTGTTCTGACTTGGACTGTGTTAAAGGAGCAGTACGTGAAAAGGTGAAAGGTGCGAAAAAGGGGGATTGTTGGAGCAGGAGTTATCCAATTAGAGCCGAGAGGAGGATTGTGGGAGACGCTGAGTGGAGGCAGATTGTTTCTCACATGGTGGAGATCACTGCAAACCGCAGATCTTTCTCCATTATTATTATGATTATTATTCAGCATGAGCGGCTACTGGCTTGTCCTCCAGTTGGTTTCCATGGCAACCAAAAGGTGCGGCTCTCGGGGGCTTTGCATCTTGTTTCCATCCGTGGATAAAAAAATAAAATCCACCACAGAGGGACACCAGAGAGAGGATGCTGACGTGTTTCTTTGTTATTGTCGTCAGAGCCATCAAACAGAAAGCTCACATGTCGTCAGCTCATCTCGTGACCTCTGCTGCTCTACTCCTCATTGCTCTTCTCTTGCCCTCCTGCACTTTTCAAAACACATTCGTTGAATTCCACAAATCTCCACTGCAGCGTTTTTCAGTCTCTGCAGCTCGGACCAGATGAAAAAAGCTCTTCTTCTCTCTTGTCTCTGTTGCTACAGAGAATCACAGGAACCAGGATCTTTTTTTAGAAAGATGATGTTAAAATCTGACACTGAAATCAAGTCACACATTCATTTAACAGGCAACATTTGCTTCCATCATAAATCCTGCATTCCAGTTTTTCATTTTTAACTGCTGTAATCTTGTGATAAAAATCTTTTCAAATCATTTAGTCATTTTGAATGAGCGTGTTGCACTTTCCCTCTGTGGAGCAAAGATTCAGGAAATGCAGTCCACAGCTGCTCAGTTTCACATCAGCTGCTTTAAATGCCCATCTCTGTAGAAGGTAGACTCCTGCTGTTGTGGCTGCACGGTGATCTGCCTCCTCAGGTCTGATCCTCAGAATCATAAGAATCTATTTGAAGCTATATGATATTTTCCTTGACCTGAATATTCCAAGTGAAACGTGTGTTGCTCCTCAAGTCAAGCTGAAATGTTTGACATGTGATAGTTCGGAGATCAGTAATTTATATTTTCTATTAATTACTTTTTGCGATATTTGCCTCTGCATGTTTTTATTCTGTTTATTAAGTATATATAAAGTAAGTATATATAAAGCTCAAACTACAGATTATTGCATTAGTCTATCGGGAAGTTTGTCTTTGTCAAGTTTTTTTTTCTGGTAAAATGCCACAAATGTCTGGATCTTCATTTTTAAAGGACAAGTCTTCTGCTTTCTTTATCTTCCATCATCAATGATAGAAACTTTAATGTGTTATATGTTTCCATAAATATCAAATGTAAGAAATGATTGACTGACGAGGAAAAACTACTTTCAGGTGATGTGATGTTAAGAAGGAAACTGCAGCTTCACAGTTATGTTTATTTCTTTGTGACTCTGGTTGATGAGCATATTTTCAATAATGTGGATGTAAAGACTGAGAATGAGAAGAGGGAACATGAAAGTCAATACACATCAAATAAGACATGAGATGGAACAAGAGAGAGAGAGAGAGAGAGGTGGAGGAAGAGACTTGTCCTGACTTGAATCTTGTGATGACCGCTGTGTGGAGGGCGGGGAGAGGATGACATCACAGCCCAGCAAAGGCAGGGCATGTTATCAGTGGTGGTGGTGGAGGGGGTGATTTTACTGGAAGAGCTGGCTGGATTCCCAGGGCAGATTATCCATTTCAAATTTCTCAGTGGGTTCCTGGCTGCTCATCCAGCAGCACACTCTAACTGCACGGGCACAAAACAGACGGACGACGACGAACCAGGACGTGTTTGGAAGCTCAGCGTTCCTTCCTTCCTCGAGGATTCCACTAAACTAGCAGGTCCAGGAGCTGGAGGACACAGACTGGGAGCTGCAGGAGCAGGTAAACCTGGAGGAGAGTCCGTTTCACCAAGGGTCTCAGCTGAACCCTTCATACAGAAAGAGAAACTGCAGTCAAAGCAGAGGGTGAGGAAGAGAGGAAGCAAATTGAGTGGATGCGTCGTTTGTAGTTTTGTTAGTACACGAGATGGCGATGTGTCGACTGAAAGGGAAGCACGCAGAACAAAGTGCGTTCTCTTGGCAAGCAAAAACACAAGTTATGGCTTTAAACTGAGGTCTAAAAAAAAGCTCCCTCCTCTGATCTGCACCTCAGAAACCTCCCGTCAGAAGCAGCTCACTCTGATCTGAGGAGGCCGAGGCTCTGTGGTGGTCTTCAGGTGTGGAACTCCGTCAGCAGAAGTTGTTTTTCTGTAGCTCTGCAGTGCTTTCAGTTTCAGCAGCGCAGCTTTTACAAAACATAATCGCTCCAGTATTGAGAAGCCCAGAGTGTCTTGAGGGAGGCTGCTAAACACACGCCTCTGATTGCTAATAGCTTCTGCACTCTGAGAGTCTCTCTTAAGTGTGTGTGTGTGTGTGTGTGTGTGGAATCAGGAGGAATAAAAGCCTCTGATTGTATAAAAGTGTATTTATGATCAACACACTCCTACTCGTCTCTCTCCCCCTCCTTTAAAATGAATTTCAAACTGTTGTGACTGAGGAGAGTTCCTGTGAATAGAAAAAGAGCAATAATCACTTTATCACTTTATCAGCTGCATTAAAACACAGTAAATACATTTAACTGTAATTTACTGCAAAATCAGAAATAGAGCTGCTGCTAAAATACTCAAGTATCTTTTGTTCTGGAAATATCTTCTCATAGTTTTTGAGTTTGTAAAGTCTGGACAGAAAAACTGCTCCTCACAGTTTAACAGAATCTATTCTGACTTCTTAATATTTATTAAATAACTAAATGACTAAAACATAATCTCTGAAAACTCGAGTTTTTAAACCTGAAAAAACAAGAGCAGGTCACACCCCCCCATCTGCCCTCTCACCAAAGCTCCGCCCCCAAATAACATGAACGTGCACTAACAACTTTTCGCTCGTTAACTTCGGTAACTTCTGATCGTCTCTGCAGAACTGCGAGGGCAAGAGACACTGACAGCTTTATTTCTTCATGACTAATGGGACGTGAAGATAAAAAGATAAAATAAAGATAAAAACCTTAGATCAGCTAATTGAGAAATAATCAGATGAAAAATTATTAAAAATGAAAAATTATTTAGCTTAATTTACCTCATGTGACTGTAAACTGACCAATCAGACGACAGCATGTGATCGTCACGGTGATTAATTCAGCTTCTTCTCTCCTCACTCGTAAATTCATCCCTATGGATTTTAAAAAGCAAATAAACTGTAAAAAAACATAATTTTAAATCCATGTTTAAGACACATTTGATGAAATCATCATGATATTTAATTCTGTATTGATCCTTGAGGGGAAGTCCGTTCTCTTTCTTTAGTTTCGCTGCAGGGCGGACAGGGCGGTGAAAACACTGCAGCCCTGCAGGCACTGGGGATTTGGGATGTTTCTTAAAGGCACTTTCTTTTCCTGCTGAAGGACACGCTGCCTACTCACTTCATCACTTTGTTGCCACACAGAAACACTACGCAGGGTGAGTCACGACGTGGGCCTGGAGGATTCAACTTCATCCTTTTGTTTGTAAATGGTGGTTTTGAACCACACATAGAATTACACTGATTGATCTTCAGCGAGAGACTTTTCTGTTTGAAATAGTCTTTAATCGTTGCAGTTGTTTCTTCTTCATCCTCGTAGTGATCGTCTCTGTTGATAGACCGGCCCGGGCAGAGACTTTCAGCCTCACTGCTGCTGTGATGTCTGATGCAGGGTTTCTGCAGTGGTGCCCTTCAGCCAGGTTTTTTACCAAAGCCAGTTGCTCTGTTTTAGGCCTGACTAATGGGATGGGTGATGGAGTGTGACACCAGTCACCTGTTCACGTCTGCTCTGTGCTGCCGCTCTGTCCCAACGCTCTGGCCCCTCTCTCAGCAGCTCCCGGTGAGGGCAACTGAATTTCCCAGTGACAGTCAGGCTTGTTTGTAGAGATGTTGTGGACAGAGCACATGTCAGGACTAATGGCTGCTTCATCCTGTGAGTCGACCGAGTGGAGCGGAGTGTTGTTGTTTCAGCACCATGGACAGTTCTCATAGTGAATCTAAGGGCAGAATGATTTTTCATTAATGAATAATTCAAACTCTTTGGAAATGATTTGTAACTGATCGTTCATTGTGTTGAACAAAATGATCTGGACATTCAAATCGAATCAAACACAAATATCTTTCAGTGTTTATGTGATATTAACAGAGTAAAGATATTTGAGTGTGTTAGGATTCATCAAGTGCAGATGTTTCGGAGGAGGAAGTAGCAATGTGTGTTTTTCACCATTTATTTACAGTGTTTATGCTCAGGTTCAAACTCAGAATAGGAGGATTCAAGTCTTACATATATTTTATTTTATTAATCTTACGAATTCTCCGGGCAGAGTCTGGTGACGCGATGATAAACAGAGTTTTGTGGACAGTATTTTGAAATGAATGAGCGGGACTGATTTGTTTTATTTTATCAGATGTGCTCCTGTGGACAGGACAAAGAGTATATTGTATCTGAACAAAAGTTAAGTGCATTCCCTGCCTAACAAATCATTAGCAAAACTGAAAACCTGCTCTGGGTCCATATTTACCAGCTGCTGCAGCTATGCTTCCCTCTCTTTAACACGTTATCTGCAGGACAGTGAGTTGTAGATATTTTATCTATTAACTTTATTTATTTCAAATTCAAAGTGATCCCATTGAAACTTTCAGTTCCTCAGTAGAATTCAGCAGAAAATGTCTCACAATGGAATATGAACCTTCTGTGTATCACTGACCTGAACACAGTGGCTGGAATATTCTCGTGTCATCACCTGCTGCTCCGTGAGTTCTTTATTGAATCCATCTCTCTCTCTCTTTCCTCAAAGAACTAAAATCCAGACGGTCATGTCAGCCATTTCAGAACTGTGCCTTCAGTGATAATGTCGTCCTCACACGTCAGAGTCCTTTTACGCTAAACAGCCTAAAAACAACAACTTGCTCTCTGAATGAAATCCTGATCCATTACTTATTCATCTCCTTTTCATTTCCATGTAATAACAAGCGCTCTACAGAGAAGATTTGATTTCCTGGTTCGTTTTTAGCCTCTAAACTGCAGCATGGAGGATAAATTGATTTTCTTTGGAGTGAAACACTGTTGGAGACACATCCAGTTACCATCCTCGCTTTGTTTAGTGTGTTTGCACAAGAGACGCTCATCACTCGACTCGAGGACACGGAGTCAACAGATGAATGAGCTCTGCTCCGATCAGAGGACATGTGCAGATTCAATCAGTTCAACCGTGCGGTTGATTTATTTAGATCCTGTTGTTTTCCTCTGTAGATTCTGATTTTTCTCTAATGTGTTTTCTCCTCTGTGTCCATGTCCTCATCTAATTCCATCTCCATCTCTCTATGAGCTGTGTTATGGAGGCCCTCCCAGTCCCTGCAGTATTACAGCAGGCTGTTAAGCTGTGATTTAGAGGGATTCTTTCTTGGCCGTGCTTATCTGGCTGAGAAATGGGGTGATTGGTTCAGAGGTCCAGAACGAGAGAGAGAGAGAGAGAGAGAGGAGGAAGAAAAGGAGAAGAAGTGATGTCGCAGGAATAAGAGCGAGAGGAAAATCACTTTATAGTAAAAGAGCTGGGCAGATGTGAAGCTCCTCGTGGATCCGTGACACGGATCAGCTGATCGTCAGCTGATCTACCTGAGCACCAATCACACGTCCACTCACATCCCAACATCTGGCTCCATGAGTCACGTTGGGCACAGATTCACTGAAAACAGAAACCAGCCACATGTTTAAACTCGACTCTCACCTAATGAACCTGCTGATATATAAAGAGATGTCAAATTCAACTAGAACTGTTCATCAATAAACCGGAGCTGGAATGTTTGTCCTGAGGGAGGTTGAGCTTTATTCAATCATTTCAGCAGCTTTCCTGTTTGACCCTCGTTCGTCGGTCGTGACTGTTAAAACTCATCGATTGGGGGAAAAGACGACGTCACACTGAGTTGAGTTATGACCTCATGGTGAAGTCAAAATGTTTATGAACGTAAACCCCACCTAAAAGATATGACACAGATCTACAGCAGATACTTCCGCAGACCGTCTCCATGGCAACGCATGTCCCTGCATCATACATCACATTCAGTGTTTCTGATGAAGGTTTAAACCTGTGACTAAGACCGGTCTCTCTCTCTCTCTCTCTCTCTCTCTCTCTCTCTCTCTCTCTCTCTCTCTCTCTCTCTCTCTCTCTCTCTCTCTTCGATCTCTTGCTTAAATGAGCCACATTATAATGTGCACGTGATGAGCGGTGCACGTGAAGCTGCTGTAGCTGGAGGAGTTGGGTTTGTGTTGTGATGGGGAGCGACAGCGAGGAGATGCTGATAACTCAGAGGTGCTGTGACTCGTTTCCTCCTGCGCTCACTGCACACATCGTGTGTGTGTGTGTGGTGTGTGTGTGTGTGTGTGTGTGTGTGTGTGTGTGTGTGTGTGTGTGTGTGTGTGTGTGTGTGTGTGTACGTTAGTGTACACGGTGATATATTGGTCCATGTAGAACAAGCAGGAAGAGAGAGAGAGCGTCTGTGAAGCTTGTGTGTGGGTGGACGTGTGAGTGTTTCCACATTGTGTGACAGCATTTGCTCCAGTTTCTGGTTTGGGCCGTTTCCTCGGCCTCTCCTCGTTCACAGATGAGCTCATCCAATATTAAAAACATCAGTCACCCGGACCTGGATCAGCGTTGCCTGATTTCAGCCGGTCGAGTCCCACGAGGCCTGAGAACAACCCTCCAGATTCACACTCAGACTCAATTTACACTTTTCTTTTTGTTTTTTTTGGCAAAACAAAAAAATCTAATACCAAAGACAGAGCGAGAAATAAATCAAATGGTCATAATTAGTTTGTTAGTGTCGATATCCCAAATAAAATCTCTTTCTCTTTGTACATATAAATTCATGAGAACCATAATAACGGCTCAACTAAATTGACTACATCCATACACTCCATAAAACTTTAATTTCTATGTAATTCACAGTTCTCCTCTTCCTCAGTCATCAAACATGTCTTTAATGTTTCCTTGTGAAATTCTATTGCAATCCGTTTTTCCAGCTCTGAACAGACAGAACTATATTTGGGCGCCATTTCCTGCTGACACTTCTTCAAACACGTAATGTTCCCGACCATAAGACCGATTCACATGCGTCCGCTCATCGAGACGAGGCAGCCCGATATACTAAAAGTGTTTCCATGGCAACCATGCTTAGAAACCGCAGCGCGCAACAGGGGGGCACTTTGGAGTGGGTCCACTCGCTACCCTGTGATCACACATAATCATGGCGGACGCACATCAAAAAAAAAAAAGAGAAGCTTGGCCAGCATCTCTCATTAATACTTAAAAAGGTCTGTGAAGAGATGCTCGGCAGACACACACACACACACACACACACACACAACGTGAAGACACACTACTTAAAAGCTGCTCTTATGCAAATTGCCGCAGTAAAAAAAACCAAGGAAAATGTCTCCAGATTTAAAAAGTCTGTGTAATAATCATCTTTATAAGTTTGAAATTCAAATGAAGTGACTTTATCAGTGATATTAACTTTCCTTTGTGACGTGTGGTGTCACTTCTGGTAACACAACTGACTCACAAGAATCCTGGGAAATAAGAGACGCTTCAGCATCATCAGGTAATAATAATAATGAGCTCATTTAAAGTTCTACATTATGTAATAAGAGCCCCTGCATGGCATCTGTGAGGTGATGTCACATCTGAGCGTGAGCGGTCGGTGCCAGTGGGGACGTTGAACAGGAAGCGAATCTTTCAGCTCCAGTGGCCTCTCAAGATTCATCAGACAGAAGAACAGAGAGATGAAAGGAGGGAGAGAGGGATGGCAGCAGAAAGAGATGCAGAGGCAAATAAAACAAATCTGGGAAGAAAGTGTCGGAAAAACAAAACAGGGGTACAGCTTTCAGGAAGTGTAGGAAAGTGCTGTGGGGAGAGAAGTGAGGGAGAGAGGAAGAGGAAGAAGAAGAGGAAGAAGAAGAGGAAGAGGAAGAGGAAGGAGGAGTGGAGGAAGAAATAAACACAAGTCTGTGGTGTGTGATAGTTTGATTTGACGTGATATTTCCCATAATGAAGCTGCAGAGAGAAACAAAAGTGCTGTTTATATTATATAAAAATACACACACACACACACACACACACACACACACACACACACACACACACACACACACACACACACACACACACGCAGTGAAATCCCATCATCCCCAGGGACAGTGTTGACATATGAAGATGGAGAGAAAAGAGCAAGTCAAGATGAGGGCAAACAAAGGAGAGACATTCATGTTGCAGTGGGAGGATGAGGAGGCAGAGGTTCTGTGTTGTGACCTTTAACAGATATCACACACACACACACACATTTAACTGAATGTCTCAGCTGATGAACGAGTGTAAATATTGAAGAGTTGCTGAGTTCAGGTGAAACGTTTCACCACATGGATCCTCAGAGAGGTGACTTGAAACTGATGTGTTGCACAGACACAGTCACCATCAGTGAGGCCTCAGGAGCTAATGTGAGCTTCAGCGTAATGATTCAGAAATACTCAGCGAACATCAAACCAATTAAGAAAAGAAAAAGGATTCAGGGTAAAAAAAAAAAAAAAGGAAAAGAGGAAGACAAAATTAAAAGGAAAGAGAAGAAACAAGGAAAGACAGAAGTAAAGAAAGGAGGAGTGAAAGAAAGAAAAGAAAGTAAAGGAACTAAAGAAAGAGAAGAAGATAACAAGGAAAGATAAATGAGGAAATATAAGAAAAGAAGGAGAAAGTTAAAAATCTAATTTTTAAAGTCCAGCGACCAGATAAAGTCTCCAAGTGAAAATAATCGAGTAACGAATACATCAAACACTAAACTGCCCCCCCCCCCCCCCCCCCCCCCCCCCCCCCCCCCCCCCCAGCTGAATAAACCTGAGAGGCTGTTTGTGACACAGGAAATATACACAACACATCCACACACTAAAAGAACACACTCCTGAGACACAGCCGATCTGGAGACCTGTTCCCTCATCACTTCACGGTTGTTGAACTCAGAAGAGTTTTGTGGGTCGCAGCTCTGAACTCCAGCTTCCTGTGTAACTAGGTTACAGCAGTGGGCTGATGGGAGGTGGAACGACTCCCTCATGATACGAATAAATAATCCTCAGAGTCCTTTGTGAAATCTGATGTTTTATAAGAATCTCACATAGTTATAGACACGACGAGAGACACGACGAGAGACACGACGAGAGACACGACGAGAGACACGACGAGAGACACGATGAAAAGCACAGGAAGTTAGGACTGTTTGAATCCAGTGAGAAGACTCTGGGGGAGTTTGTTGACGGGGACATGTCGAGAGTTGTTACATAAATGTCTTCATGTCAAACGTGTGTGTGAAAACACTGAGTCAGCACTTTATTAGGAACGCTAATGATACTTGGTTGTTCCTGTCTTTGCTCTTTAACGCCTCTGTTCTCTGTGACGTTGATAGACAGTTTGTAGAAAGGTTGATTTCCTCTCTGGTGTCAGGGACGGGTTTTTTTTTTCTGTCTTGGCGCAGCGTCTGTGAGGACGACGTGAATTAGGATTCAAATGAAGCAGTCACCATGGAAACCAGCTGATTTTCTCTCCATCTTTTTTCTGCAGCCTGCTCTCGAGTCACAAACCCTGACGGCTGTTCGCTAACATTTGGTTGTGTTTACGTTCAGACAGCTGATGACGAACCACGAGTCACAGCTGTTGTGTGTCTCTGCGTGTGTTTGTCTCTTTTTATCTCAAATGACCAGAAGGACGATCTCTGCATCTTCCTGTGTCCACCAGCAGCTGAACACCAGATTGGTTTTGTTTCTGGCCGTAACACAGATCGTTGGTGAGCAGATCATCAGCTTCATGCAGTTCACATGTGTTTGGCTCATATGGATTTGTTTAGCCGTCCCCACCCCTCCCTCCTCCATCTGTTTGCTGCCCCCGTCATCTTCTGCTCCGCCTCTGTTGTTGTATTTTTAACTGATGAGTCCTCCTGTTGTCATCCAGTCCCCGTGTCTCTCTGGGAAAAGTGTGGTGTCAGCAGAAGTGCTGCCGAGGGGGAGCAATGATTAATTTCACCATTGCCAGCGTTTCTGATACAGTTGCACCGTCGGCTGTGAGCGGAGAAGCTTCGTCTTTGTCACCGTTTGGCTCATGTGTACGTCTCACTGTAAAAAGCTCCCACTGAACGAGCATTTCCTAAACTCCTGACCCAGTTTCCAACCATCTGCAGGGCACGGCTGGCATTTTGTGATTTTACTCCGTATTTGTTCTGGTAGATGAACCAGAAATTAGGCATCATTTGCACGAAACAAATCGTTTTAATGACGATAATCCCTGTAATCTCACATTCTAGACTTAATTTGTAATATTCATGGGGCTGAAAGTTAATGACATGGGATACTCGGGGTATTTTAGTTATTTTTAGAGTAGAACAGAATAGAGAGCCTTTATTGACTCTGTTGATTATACAAGAGACGGACTGAGAAACAGAGTGGGAACGATTAGCTTCTGCAAAGAATGAATTACGCTTCATATTTATGAACTGGTAGAGTTTCAAATTCTGATGCAGTGAAAAAAACTGTTATCTCCTTTGAGTTTCACATCATTTTAGTTTGATAATTATATTTAAAAAAGACCTAAAGTAACAGAAGCCATCTTAGTTTGGTCCATGTCCCATCTGCTAACATGGAGGAGGCGTGTTTAGTGCTGCCGTCAGCCACCAGGGGGCGTTTGTGACGGTTTGGCTCCACCTTACGGACGCTGTCATGTTTTCAGTGTCTAAAATTCAGACAGAAATAGTAAAGTAGGTTTTTCTTGATCTGGTGCAACGACCTCCTGAGTTCAGTCATCACTTTGAGGTTGCCAGGCAACCAGCGGAGCCTTGGCTAAGCTAACCGCCTCGTTCTCGCTCCATCTTTGGCTCAGAGACGTTGCAGCTGTGTCAATCTTCTCATTTAACTCGTAATCAAGTGTATTTGCTAAAATGTCGATTCAGGTCTCCACATGAGCGGAGCTAATGAGCGGAGCTAACGAGCGGCCCGGAGTTGAGCTGGTGCTCTAACGGCTCACAGGCGTCGACGCAGAGAGTCTGAGAATCTGCAGACGTGTTCTCAGTCAATGCATCAAGCTGTTTTCAACCATCTCGCTCTGTGCAGAACAAACACGTGAGCTTGTCAGATAGACTCATAACACGCAGCAGTTTCTGCCTCTGTCAGCTCTCGCCTTCCGCTCGCTGCTCTTCATCTCCACGAGTTTCTGCGCTGAGTGCTGAGCAGAGACTCTCCAGGGGCGGAGCGCTGCAGAGTACACAGCCTCGTCTTTCTTCTCACATCCTTTCTTCTTCTGCTCCTGTCTTCTCATGCTCGCTCCCTTTTCATCATTTAGTCATCAGGATGTGCTCCTCTGAAGATGGCTCCCCCCTCAGAGAAGAGCTGTGTGGAGCACACAGCATCAGGTAGTGCTCAGGGGTTCATTTCCTCCGTGAGCTTAACGACCTTTAGAAGAACTCATTTGTCTCTTTGGATTCAGACTCATTACACCAGACAAGAGGGTGAAGCCTCTATATTTCATTGAGCTCAGCAGTCAATGCTATTGATTCGACACAAACACACAACAACAAGGTCTCTGCTCCTTTCAGCTGGAGGAAGTGTTGTCAGGACTTCTTTCACTTGGGTTTACGTTTTTATTATTTAACAGTTAATGATTTGATTTTGAACATTTTCTTTAATTTCTCAGTGAATAATTCATCAATCAGACATTTAGACATAAATCCAGAAGTTTAGTTTGGTACAGATCTGAATAAAAAGATGATGAAGTGTTGTATGAATCCTAAATGTGAACTGTGTGATTATCATACACAGGTTTGTACAAGTGTCAGATTCACTGTAGATTCTATGATGTCGCAGTCGTACAATTGATCATAACAATAATTATTCCGTACAAGTGCAGCTGTTGTGTTTGTCTGCGTGTGTCTTAAATATTAATGACGAGCTGCAGCCTCTCTCTCAGTCTCTCTCTCTCTCTGCAGCGGGACACGTGTGTGAGTGAGGGAGCTTTAAATAAACCACAACAGAGCAGCTCTGTCTCTGCTCTCTGTAATCACCCCCCTGACAAATAAAGAGTAATTAAATCTGAATTTCTTGTACAGCACATCAGAACACTAAATGGTTATTGACCGATTTAGCAAGCTGGCTTCTTCCCCTCCCCCCCCCTCTGCTGCGTGTGGCTTCATATTGTCATTTTTCAGGTGAGTTTAGTGAAAGATTCTGTAAAACGACTCTGTGATGCAAAAAGCCCAGAATCCTGCATTTAGCTGTTGAATTTGCATGTTGTTGTTTTTATTTTTGAATCCTCTCGACTCTTCCTCCGTCGACAGATTCCCAAACACCAGTGTTCACTCTCTGTCAGGCTCCAATGAGAGGCTGATGCTCACTGAGAGCCATGTGCACCGCAGCTTTCAGAGGATCAGCACTCACTGGCTGCAGAATGACTGTGTGCGTTGTGTGTGTTGGGTTCAGGGGCAGTCCTGCATGCTGTCCGTCCAATTGTGTCTCCATGGTAACCGTTACATTTCAGAGCATCGGAGCGGAGTGAGACAGAAATATCACCCACTGCTCAAATATGAGAATTAGGAACAAGAAACTCAGGGGAAGAAGAAACCTCCGTCACTGCTGGAGACGTAACTACAGTCTGCAAATACTGTAAACAAACCAAACCAATCATTATTCTACTTCTTTCTGTCTTTTAATCAAACAAATGTAATGTCAAACTAATTCAACTCACTTTATTGTTGCTCTAATTTCTTTCTCATTTGTGCTTTAATGTGCATTTGATCACATGATCGCAGTTTAAATACCAGATGTCCCTCTCGGTGTCTTGCAGATGGCGCTCCGCTGAGTGAGCTGTCCTGGTCGTCGTCCCTGGCTGTGGTGGCCGTCTCCTTATTGGGCCTCTTCACCTTCGTCTTCCTCATGCTGGCCTGCCTCTGCTGCAAGAAGGGCAAGACCGGCTTTAAGGTAAATGTGTTCACATGAAACAAACTGACATACCTCTGCACACACACACACACACACACACACACAGTTTGTATGGAGTCTTGAATAGAGACACACACTTTAACTCTCTTTACCCGTGAGCGTTTTTCCAAATGGTCCAAACACAGACCATTACCCTCTCCTCTCATTAGACGTCCATTATATTCAGCGCAGAAGGTCTGCCTCCATTTATATTTAGAAATCGTTGATGGGAAGTAAACAGAGACAAAGGTGGCGGAGGCCTGCAGCCGCTCAGGAGCATCGTGTGTCGTTGGGTCTCTTCTCCCAGCATCATGTTGAAATGGGTCACGGCACCGACAGGAGACGATAGAGCAGCGAACAAGGAAGATTGTGTTTGTGCACTGAACGGATGTGAGCACTGAGTGTGTGAGTGTATCTCCTCAGTGAGAGTTAAGGTGCTGCTGCGTGTGTGTCGTGATCTCAGAGATTCTTCTGGAGTCAATGTATTAGTTTTACCTCAGTCCAGTTCAAATATTAACCTGAAGATGGTGCTAAGTGAAATGTTAATGCGTCACTGAGGTTCAGTTCATCCTCTGGGGATCATGAATGCAAAAATAACAATCCATCCAGAAGTTCTTGATTTCAGTCAGGACCAGATATCGTCATCCATCGAGTCCGAAGCTTCTCACATGTGATGATTTCCACATTGTCTTTACTGTGAATCATGAGATCCTGAATCATGATCCTGAATCATGAGATCCTGAAGTCACTGTACAAACATTTCGGGGGATGCGACGCTGTGAAGATGAAATCTTCTGTAAATGATGACTTCACCTCTGGTAACATCTCTCTCTTCTCTTCTGTCTCTTTCCAACCTGAGCTTTTATTCTGTATTTTCATTTCCTCTCCATTAATAATGTGAAACACAGTGATTACTGGAGTGTCTGCAGCCGTGTTACATAACATCCTGTCCTCTGTGTTTATTAATGTGCACCGTGAGGATCTTGTTGTCAGGATGTAAACTGTCGGATATAAACTGTACGTATGAGGAGTCCCAGGTCTACGGCAGACTGGACCACCCGGATCGGACCTGTCAGGGTGTGTCCGAGGAAGGGGCCAGGGTGGGAGGAGGGGGGAGAAAGAGGGCGTGAGGAAGGGCATACCCATGAGCCCACAGTGCATCCGGCCTCGGGGCCCCATCTGGAATTAGACACAGCCTCTCCCAGAGCAGGAAGAGGGAATTTCTAACAGGGAGGGAGAGGGAATAAAAAAGTTAGAGAGGAGACGACAGAGAAAAACTCTGTTTTTCAAACAGTAACAGAAAATGAGGAACTTCCTGCAGTGGTTCTCGCTGCTGGACGAAGTTTAGACTGTGAACTCTAAGAAAACCTGCTGGAATTCTATTTTTCTTTCAACCAATACCTTCTTTTGTCAGAATCAGTTCTGGTTGAAAAGCTTGTTTCTAAAAAAAGAAGACTTTTTGGGAAACGTATGTTTTTTCTTTCTCGGCAGATCTTAAACAACAGAATGAACTGTTTATGGTTTTTAAACAAATTCAAAGAGAATCATGTGCAGAATGAAACCTCCTCAGTCGTCTGAATAACCCACCGACACCCGTCTGACTTCAAGGCCTCCAATGTCTTTAAATCAGCAAGATTCATGGACGATGAAGTCAAATAAACTACAATCATGTCGAGACACGTCACAGAAACGACTGAGGCACGAAGCAACATGAGGAACAATGTGATGTTCTCACTCATTCTCCTTTAATTTGAGAATAATCTGTTTCTCAATAAATAAGAAAACTGTAATGACACAGATGGAATTAAAGGGATTAGACCCTGGTAAGGTTGAGGTTAAAGGTCAAGCTCGGAGGACAGGGAGGAGTACGAGTACAGTGTTAAAGAGTGTGTGTGTGTGTGTGTGTGTGTGTGTGTGTGTGTGTGTGTGTGTTCTTGTGGGGAACGGGACTGCCCTGCAGATGTTCTTTGGCTTCTGGGAGAGAGAGCAGGAGAAAGAGGAAGAGAGAGAGTGATGTCACATGTATAGTATGTGAACCCCACTCACCCCCCCCCCCTCACATTTTTTGCAGGGGCTCAGTTTCGCTCCGCTCCCTCATGACACGACCGCAGGTTCTCAATCGCCTGAGATCTGTGCTCCTCCTTCAACTCCCCCTCACCCACCCACCCTCCTTTTCATTTTCTCTCCCTCCATCCCTCCATCCGCAGCAGAGAGGCAGAGTCAGTGGTCAGCTACAAAGCCTCTTCTTCCTGCTCCTCTGTGGACAATGAGACTGTCTCTGCAGAGGGATGATGCCGTCCTCTGCAGCCGCTCTCCCTGGCACCACCACCCTCCTGCTGCCCTGCACCCCTCACACCAACGTGTGTGTGAGGGAGTGAGGGAGTGAGGGAGTGAGTGAGTGAGTGAGGGAGTCTGAGAGAGGCAGAATGACTGAGATGCTGTAACAGCCTCAACTATGGACTCTGGGGGAAGGTAAGCAAGCGGTCGGTTTCACCAGCACCAGGGTGCACTTTCAATCTGATGTTTATAAAAAACAAAGTTATGACTTGTTTTACTCAATCCTGAAAAAAGGTTCGGGAGTTGATTGATTTGTCTTTAATTTCTGTATATTGTCGTAAAACTTTTCTCAACTGTCGACTAAAACATGTGAGTTGAAGATTTGCATTTGTTCACATTTTGTTAAAAAAAAGTTTTAGAATATTATTTAAAGGAAAAGTCACCATTTGCAGCATTAGTTCAGATTTGACTGCAGCAGGATGTAAGTGATGAGTGTGTGTGTGTGTGTGTGTGTGTGTGTGTGTGTGTGTGTGTGTGTGTGTGTGTGTGTGTGTGGATGTGAAGAGTGAAACCACATGTTGAATAGAGGGCGAGCAGGGCCGTGTGAAGATCTGGACGTGAGGCTGTGGGAGGAGGTGCAGCGAACGTTCATTCTTGGGGAAAAGGATGAAGTGAGAGATGGAGGTGTGTGTGTTTGTGTGTGTGTGTGTGTGTGTGTGTGTGTGTGTGTGGGTGTTGCAGAGGGCTGCAGCGGGTCACATTTTTCCAGCATTGCGACCCTGTTGCTCTCCAGCTCCAAACTAAGAGACTTTTATTCTGACATCCGGTGTGAGGATGCAGCCAGCTCCCTCCTCCTCCTCTTCCTCTTCTCCTCCTCCTCCTCCTCCTCTCCTGTGATGTGTCTCTACGATCAGATCAGCAGACACAGACTCTTTCAGGGCTCCTCTTTGATTCTCCAGCTCAGTACAAACACACAAACACACAAAAAAGCAAGAATCCTTCATATTAAATTGATTCATTTGATTTTTAAACACATGCAACAAGTTTGAACTGAAACAATCATGAATTCAGTCTTCAGCTTTTAAAGAGTGATGCAACTGTCCTTTTCCTTAAAGGTTTTAATTTGTCACTGAGGAGTTTGTGTTTTAGATCCTGTGAAAGATAAATATGTTTCATATTTAAAGTTTCATGTCATTTCAGATTCTTTATTCTTGTTATTCTTCATCTGCAAAAGCATCTGTGTGATGACAGAGTAGTTTTTTGTTGTGGAAACGTTTGCAGACACTTCTTGTCAGTTCTTCAGGTAGCTTGATTTACATATATATATATATATATGTGTGTGTGTGTGTGTGTGTGTGTGTGTGTGTGTGTGTATATAATACTTGGAGGGGTTCTCTGTTTCTAGTGATGTGAGTGGGATCAGACGATCAGAGTCTCCAGTGCAAACATGAATCTCTCTTGTCCACTCAGAGTTGTGAAGATTAATCGATCACTCCTCCGCTCGGTGCCGTTCGGGGTCTGTGAGGCAGAGCGCTGGATCAGGGGGCGTCTTATAGAAGCACAGTAAATAAAGTTAAACCTGCTTTTCTGCATGGTCACTTTCTGATTGGAAAAAATAACTCTTCTTTCTGAGTGAGAGTGAGTCACCGAGACGCATCTGTCCAGTTTTCAGAAAGTATCTCAACATCAAATCTTCAGGCTTAATTGTGAAGTAGAGGATTTAGATATTTGTAATCGTAGTGTAAATAATCTGCGGGTGAATCAGACCGGCTTTGTTTACGCTGGGATGTTCCAACAGTCTGACAAACAGCTCAGAGAAACACTGAACCAGCCAGAACAGCTTGTTTCACTTCATCTCAGTTCTGCTTCACTTGTCGAGCCTAAATCAACTCGTCCAATTATGATCGCGTCATTTTCTTTTGCTTTTGAAATGACGTTGTCAGTTTTGTTTCCACTTTCAAATCATCGTCTCCTCACGTGTGATCTTACAGGTGAAGGAGCCGTTAGTCACCAGCTGTCGGTCTAATCAAAGCAACGACCTTTGACCTCATAGGCTTTTTTTTGTGCCTGTGTTTTCCAGGAATTCAAGAATGTGGACGGGGAGGAGTACCACGCAGACATGTCCACCTTGGCCTCGCCGGCCTCCCAGGGCAGCCTGGACGTCTACATCCTGCCCCTCACTGAGGTGTCGCTGCCGGTCGCCAAGCAACCTGCTCACTCAGGTGAGTCGGGTCAGACGGATCCTCCGGTGGCTCTGACTATAAAAGAAAACTTTAATAAATGGGAAGTTATACTTGATTAAACTTGTTCACAGTAATTCCAGTGGAGCATTCATGAAAAAGTCTCGAGTTTAAAGAATCACACCAGAAGAGGAAATATGAAAATTGTGAAAACGTGATCTTCAATCTTCTCACTAAATCTTTCACAATACTTTTATTGACTCGTTTTCTTTTCCGTCAAAAAGATAAGATCTCGAAGCGTGATATCATCTTCATGGTTTTGTGAGTGCTCTTGTAACTTATGTTTCTTTGCTGGAAACTAATGCAAACCACGCACAAGCTTTGTAGAAGTGCACGAGACACATGCGTGTGCATTTTAAGAGTGTGAGGTGATGATGTAACCGCGAGGAGGGCCGGGTATCTGGCATTTGTCAAAGTTTGTCCCCGGAGTGAGCACCGCCCTGACACTGGCCTCGGCCAGCTGGGCCTCCACCTATCCCACAATCCCTCGCTGCAGGTCCCTTCAGAATGAACTCTGTGCTCTTCAACTTTCACTCTCTCCCACAGACATCTGCCTGTTGCGTAATCTGGTGCAGGCAGCCAGCCTACACTGCTGCATGTTGGTATGTCAGGCATGCAAGAGCACAAAACCCCAGTGAGAAGATCCCTCGTTCACTCTGTCGCCTTGTTTCTCTCCCTCTGCTACTGTGTCACAATGGCCTCGTTGTGTTGATGGGCTGATGCTGCCTGATGAATCTGACACTGGAGTGTGGTGAGACTTGAAGGATCACACCCGAGCGGTTAACTCAGATTTGAACGTTTGTTTGTCGTTAAACTTCCATTCTTTAGTCCAGGACTGAGAGACAACAGCTGGCTCCTCCTTGTTGTATCCACTCTTTGATAGGTTTGGTTTTATTTGCAGGAGCTTTGATGCTTCAGTACGACCAAGGTTCATGGAATTTCACTTGTGAGTTCAAGTTCAATTAAAAACCAAATCATAGTGAAACATTTTCACAGCAGTTAAAACCCAAAGTATCTGCACGACTTCTCACTGTTAATGTCTGTTAATGTCTGAATCATTCTCTGGCATCTGTAAATAATAGAAGTGTTGGAGGAGAGGTCAGGGATTTATTACTGCACCTTCAGGGAGCCCCACCCACTGACATCATTATAACGAATTGTTTTTCATTGAGAACTGTGCATCCGTCTTACTTTACTCCAAACTAATCGTTCCCATCTCTGCTTGGTGCCAGTTTCTGTCTTTTTATCTGGATCTTGTAGCTCAAACACTAAAACATACGGAGACAAAGAGTGAAAACAGGGGAATTCAGTCATTATGAAGAGAAAAACACTGTAATGAAAAGGTCTTCAGTTTGCTTTTCACCTGTCATTTGTAATTTCTACTGATTCCTGAGAGCTGAGGCAGACAAAGTACTTTGAGTAAGAGTGGTTACTTTCTGCCAATGTTCCCATCTCCTGTCATGTGGCCGAGCACTGGGGCTGTGGACGGACTATGTGATAGGTGGAGTTCCCACTGAGACCCCAGTGCTGTGAGTGCTTAACTCGGTCCAGTCCCCAAGATCCACCCTGATGCAGCTGTTCTGATTTTGCGGGCTGCTCTGCAAAGACTAATGGAGCTCACACACACCCACAGGAGACGTGAACACTGGTGAAAACACGGCGCAGCAGAAACAAGTCCAGTTCTACTTGCTCCCCACTTAGAGCAGAGACATGTTTCAGGAGCATCCCCCTGACAAACACTTTGAAACCTGCACAATAACAACAATCACCTGCACCCATCCCCCTCTAAGAGAGTAACTCAACAACAAGGGGCAGACGTCAGAAAGTGAATTTAAATGATGGTCCGAGGACGGTGCAGCAGCTCAGCCCCTCAGCAGAGAGTGCACCGGAGTGAAAGAGGATAATGGGAATTCCATTTGTCTCTGAGTGATTTAGCTGCTGTGCATCTCGCTAAAGACTTCCTGGCTACTGTAGAGATTAAGCTACAGTAGCGTTCTTCAGAGAGATGCTGAGAAAAGGGCAGACGGCTCTGACAAATGGAAATTGAGTTAGTGGATTGGCTGTAAAGACATCTGAGAACTTAACAGGGTAGTCAAGGTGTTTTCAGCTCGTCACAGAGGATCTTAGGGAAAAAAACAATTTTTCCTCTCATGAAAATCTTAAATGATCCCATAGAAATGAGACAATCAAAGCAGAAACCGCTCATTCTCCTCGTCTTCCCCTCACTGTACAATCCGTGTCGTGAGCATTTGAGGTTAACATGGTGGTGAAGGTATGTGGCTGTTATCGACAACTCTCAGTTCATTCTTATGTCAAGACGCTGGTGGATAATAGCCCCAGTGTGTGAGCGCTAACTGGTCCTAACTGGTGCCATGCTGCCCCAAGCAGCCAGACAATGGTGGGTATTCTGCTTTGGGATGGAGAGAGCGTGAGTGGGTGCAAGGAATGACCAGTCTGGGGGAAGGAGATGGGGGCGTCCAATATGGCCTCAGCACAGGGACGAGACTGTGTTTGAGTCTGGAGGGGGAACGCAGCATCACAAAGATGTCTCTGTCTGCCTCTGCACCCACAATCTAAGTGTCATCGTGGGAGATACAGAAAGAAAGAATAGATGGTGAAGGGTGGGAGACGGTGAGACAGAGCCGTCACTCGCGTTTCATTTGGCTGAGGACGGTCGGGTACAGCACAGCGGCAGAGGCTCGGGGGGGATTCTGTCAGAGATGCATCAGAGAGTCGGAGGACAGTCGGACAGATCGGTGCCGGGGGAGGCTGAGGACAGAATAAGACCGAAGACTCGAGTCTGTGTCGTCAACTTGTGGAGCACGAACGATGTCCAGTGCCACAGCAGGATGCTTCATCTTAAAGATGGTTTCTGTCAATCCATCGCACAGGAGACGGATCCTACTGCGGCCACTTAAAAACCTGGATGTGGTGCGTTCTTAACGAGTCAGAAGACGCTCCGTCACTTGAAACTGTAAAATCTTCAGCATGTTACATCGTCATCAGTGTTTCATGTCCAGTGAGATCAAATCAAACAAGTCAAAGACGTCTCAAACTGAATTTGTGTCATGTTGAATTGAATGGAGACCAAGTCTCTCTGTGCTGAGACACAAACACGTCGTCATGTTTGGCCGTAATGTGACATGATGTTATTTGTGTTAAAGAACACATGACCACAGGTTTGTAAGACGCCTCCAGGAGACTGTCGGTGGATGTTTATCTCTAACACCTCCTCCTCCTCCTCTTCTCTCCTTTTCTTTTCATCAGTCCATCTCCTGAAATCCACAGACCTCAGCCGCCACAGTCTCCTCTACCTGAAAGAGATCGGGAATGGCTGGTTTGGGAAGGTGAGTCTCAGCAGGTCTGACACGCTGTGTGTGTGTTTATGTGTGTGTTGTGTGTGTGTGTGTGTGTTCTTACAAACAGATAACATGTTGTTGTCACTCTCTCTTCTTCTCTCTTCTCTGTTTCTCCTCTTTTTCATTCTGTACGTTCATGAATTGACATCCTCTCCATCCTCGGTACGTCCATCTGTATCTGTTTGTCTGCTTTCTCTCTCTCTCCTTCTCTTCGTTGAACTCCTGCATGGTTGCTTCACCTGTTGTTTTGTGTCTCTGTGTCACCGTCCCTCCTCCCGTCCTCGGTTTGCTTGTGTGTAAATGTCCATCTGTGCGTCTTCCCATGTGCGTATCTGTCTCCGTCTGGGCTGTTTCAGGTTTTGCTGGGGGAGGTGAACACAGGCCTGAATACCACTGAAGTGGTAGTGAAGGAACTCAAGTCCAGTGCCAGTGTGCAGGACCAGATGCACTTCCTGGAGGAGGCCCAGCCTTTTCGGTACATGTTCACATCTGATACATTTCTGAGAAACTTGAGGAGAGTATGTTTATTTCTTCTGATTCGTCCACTAGATGTATCAAACTTTTGGAGAGACTGATATCTTGTTAATGCAGATTCAGTTTTTAATGCAGGAGATAAATGTGTAATGTGGAATAATGAAAAAAACAACTTTACATCAGATCAAATGTGTCTTTGAATGTGTAACGAAGAGTTTGACGTGTTTTTAACGTTTATCATCGTTTACATGTCTCCAGTTTGGAGATCTTCATTTTCACGACTCATAAGAAAATCTTCTTGATTGTTGTAAAATTCTTAATTCTTAATGCTTTTTGTAAATCATCAAATTATAATTATAACTTTTCAAATAGTCACAATCCCTCATTATTGTTCCGGTTACATTTATAAAAGGTTCTAATTGATACAGCTTGTTTCTACAGTATGTTTGTGTGCAGTAATGTTTGTGTCACAGAACCAAACTCTGTGTTCAACTGGTCCTCTGCTCTGCAGCGTCCTGCAGCATCCCGCTCTGCTGCAGTGTTTGGCTCAGTGCACCGAGGTCACCCCCTACCTGCTGGTGATGGAGTTTTGTCCCCTGGTGAGTGAATTTATTCAAAAACAATATGAATCCACATTAAACCTCTGAGGTAGCTCAAGGTAGAAATGTACTTTTAATGGGTCAATCTGAGAGGAGCAGTTCCACCAACTGTGTTCCTTACTGGAAATCTGTCATATCATTTAAAAACATTTCACACACTAAAATATTAAATATGTTATTTATAATAGAACCTGTTGTTTGCTTTAAACTGACATTCTGCACCCTTCCTACGTTACACATTTAGTTTATGGGATTTTATAATTAATTACATTCATCAACAAAACATTCTTGGCAGCTGCTTTAAATGTTTTTCATCTGAGCCCAAAGTCGCCACTAAGTTATTCTACAATAATGAGACTCAAACTGCAGCAGATAATCTAACGTCAGCTCCACGCGATGATTTGTAAATTTAACGTTTGTGGTGAAGTTGAAATAATCAAAGAACTGTTTATCTTCCAATTCAGAGCTTTCAACTTACTGGCTGCTGATGAAATATAATGTTTACAGTTGAAATTCAATTTCAGATTTTTTTTATTCTTGCAGCACTTAACCTCATTATTTAGGGTGATGACTGTAGACAGTCTAAATCATAAAGTCCGTAGAGCCGCACCAAGCAAGTGATTTCAGTAACTCATCCCAGAAAATCAAAAATCAATGACTTAGAGTCTGTGAAGTCTGTTGGTTGACTGACTGGTTCTAACACCAAGACGTTACACAACCAAGAAACGAGTGCCCCCCCATTAACCACAGTACAAAGAGCAGACTGCCGTCCAGTGGTCAGAGGTTGTAACATACAGATGTTTTCTGTCTCTGCGTCCTCCAGGGGGATGTGAAGAGTTACCTCCGGAGCTGCAGGACTGCAGAGACCATGACCCCTGAGCCCTTGATTCTTCAGCGGATGGCCTGTGACGTCGCCTCAGGACTCCTGCATCTGCACAAACACAACTTCACGCACAGGTAAGGACACGTGTCTGCTCGTAGAGATCACTCATTTTAGAATGTATAGGCCAGAATCAAGCTGTTTGGTTAAATGTTCCGTTTGCTTCTCGGTTGCTTCCTGAAACAATATCCTGGTGCTGCCTGAGTGCTCTTACAGACTCCAGCATCAGTGATTTTGTTGCAGGCGGTGACCCCTCGTCTCCAGAACCACTCAAACCACCTGAATTATTTCAGTTTGCTCTCAGTCTGCACACAGGTCTTCTAAATATTTTTCTGCTTCATGAAATTTGAGCCTCCTCCAATATCTTGTTTAGCCTGTGTGTGAATGATGATGAGACTCCTCCTCCTTCTCCCCTCCCCACCAACCCCTCTGTCTCCAGTGACCTGGCGTTGAGGAACTGCCTGTTAACTGCTGATGTTTCAGTGAAGATCGGAGACTATGGCCTGTCCCACACCAAGTACAAGGTCTGTTCATCAGAAAAACTTGAACAGAAACTGTATTATTATGTTAATTCAGAGTATTTGGATGAATCTGGAAAAGAAACACAAACGAAGTGGTTCTGGTGAAGTTATTAACATAAAAAACACATTTCACCGATGACTTTATTCCCTGTGCTCATGTAACTTGTTAGAATCTAATTTAAGATGATTAACAAGTCAACAATGAGTTTCCTTGTTTAAGATGCTGAAGATTTAATGCTGCCTGTTAATATTTTGTCTCCTGTCAGGATGATTACTACCTGACCTCAGATCAGATGTACGTGCCGCTGCGCTGGATCGCTCCAGAGCTGGTGGACGAGGTGCATGGAAACGTGCTGGTGGCAGACAACACCCAGCAGAGCAACATCTGGTAACACACGCACAGATGGACGCACATTGGCCTATAGTCCTTTCCAGAATATATTTATACGTATGTGTACAAATGAAGTGATTGATTGATGGAGCAGCAGGACGTGTTCTCCTGTGTCTCAGGTCTCTGGGTGTGACGATCTGGGAGCTGCTGGAGTTGGGGAACCAGCCCTACAGACACTACTCCGACCGACAGGTGCTCACCTACGCTGTGAGGGAGCAGCAGCTGCGACTTCCCAAACCACTGCTCAAGGTGCCGCTGGCTGAGCGCTGGTGAGACGCAGACACACACATTTACATCTTATGATAATATGATTATGATAAAAACTTTGTTTATACTGAGTAGAATAGAATAAAGTGCCTTTTGTTTATTGTACAGAGGAAAGCAGTGCAACCTAATCAGAGGTGCTACTTCTGAAAAACATTTCAAATTCATAAAAACAAAAGACAAAAAACTAAATAACTTTGAGACTAATTAACACTTTACAAAATGTGGACGTATTTTCTGTCGCACAAAATGGATATTGCGCTTAAAAACAATGTGAATGTATATATATATATATATATATATATGTCAACATATCATAACATTTAATATAAATAGCAGGTTAAGCCAAGATCTTAAATAACGATGTTTCTTTTGAAACTGTCAATGGACACAATGGAAGAAATAAAGAATAATTTCATTTAATTCAGTTTTATTTCATTCAAATAGCACAAAATCAGAACATACAGAGCCCATAGAAAACTATCACACCTCTTTAAAATAATAACTTTACTTACAGCATTGCATTCACTTTTCCCCCCAAAATTTTTTCTGTTTTTCTGAGAATTTTTTTTTTGTGTTTTTCTGAGATTTTTTTTTTTTTCTGTTTTTCCGAGAATTTTTTTTTTTTCTGTTTTTCTGAGAAATTAATTTTTTTTCTGTTTTTCTGAGAATTTTTTTTCTGTTTTTCTGAGAATTTTTTTCCTGTTTTTCGAAGAAATTTCTTTTTCTTCTATTTTTCGGGCAAATTTAGCCAAACAAGTCAGACAAAAATTAGTCAGAAAAACAGAAAAAAAAAAAATTCTCAGAAAAACAGAAAAAATCTCTCTCAAAAACAGAAAAAAAAAAATTCTCAGAAAAAAAAACAGAAACATTTTTTCTCAGAAAAACAGAAAAAAAAATGCAATACGCTTCCGTATTTTTTCCTTTCAACTTTATTTACAAATTTTGCTTTACAACAGAAAACTGAAAGAAGAATTTAAAGAAGATGAACAATAAGTCCTCAGTCCCTGATTTAATATTTCTTAGATTTCTGCTTTAGTTACAGCGATCAATCGTTTCGTATATGTCGCTACTAGCTTTGCAGTAAGGACCCAGAGTAGTTTGAACTCAGGTTCAGGGTTCATCTTTTATGATGTTGCTTTACACCAGGTTTGCGTGAATTGTCCCAAGAAGCTAAACGTCTTTGACGGTGATGCTGCAGCTTTGACACCAGATATCTGTTCTCCTCTGTGTTGAAACATGACAGTGCAATAAATTATAGAATTATTTATTTAACGGCCCCTCGGGAGAACAAACAACACAATTAAAATCCCTTCCAGCTTGAGTGGATTCTCATTTCTTCAGCAGATTCCAATTAATATGCTAATCCTGCTGGTTTAGTTTCCTTCAGCTGGGAAACTTTTGTCTCCTCTGTTCAGAACCTTTATTACAATTGAGTCAACGAATTTATTGAGTTTTAAGATGTTTTTGTTATTTGCTGGAATGAAAAACATTTTAAATCTGATCTATATTCTCACAGTTTGTCTGTTTTTCATGCTTCTGTGGTCCTCAGGTATGAAGTGATGCAGTTCTGCTGGCTCCAGCCTGATCAGAGACCCAATGCAGAGGAAGTCCACCTGCTGCTCAGCTACCTTTGTGCCAAGGGGGCTAGCGAAGCAGAGGAGGACTTTGAGAGGCGCTGGAACTCGCTGTGTCCCAACACTGGATTCAACAGCCACCACGGTGCCTCTGCAATGTCACAAGACCACCCCTCGTCCACCTCCTCCTCCTTCCCTCTCCTCGAGCAGTTTTCAGCAGGTGATGGCTACCACTCGGAGTCTGGGGATGACATACTAACAGTCACCGAAACCAGCCATGGCCTGAACTTTGAGTACAAGTGGGAGCAAGCCAGAACAGACCAGTCCTATAGAGGCCAGGACTCCTCCAGTACCCTGGGTCAGGTCAACCATCATTGCCAGGAAGCCTTTTATCCACCAGGGGGCATTGTTGGAGGCTGCCCTATGGAGAGCCTCAGCCACGCAGTTTCTCCTTCTTACTACCAACCAAAACATCTACATGCTCCTGGCGTTCTCCCTGTCCTTAGTGCCCATAGCCCCTCAGTAAGCAGTGAATACTACATCCGCATTGAAGAGCCAGTGGATTGTAACATCGATCTGGACTATACCATGTGCTCCTACAGCCCAGAGTATCAGGGCAGCAGTGGGAGCTTCCTTACCGGGAGTGCAGACTCAGGCGAGTGCATGGCCTGTCCGTCTCAAGCTAAGAACATGGTCATGGCTCCCTATTGGGCAGCAGACATCCGTAAGTCCGATGTGTATGACTCCAATGACTCGAGTCCAGCCATCTCCCTGACAATGGAGCCCCTTTTAGGACAAGTGTCGCACAACAGCCCCCTACGACCCTGGGAGTCCAGTCACTATGTGTCCTATAAAGACAGAGATGGAGGTTACTACTATGAGCACTCACCACCTTTGGGAATAGACCACTATCTGATTGGAAGTGAGCACTCTAGTGAGCACCATCAGGAAAGCTGGGGGTCAAGGAGCTTGCGTCAGGCCTTGGGTGAGTTGGAGAACCCGCTGGGTGTTACCCGCGCTGTGACCAGTCCACCTCAACAGGCCTTCAGAGATTCATACCTGGACACAAGTCAGACCTCCATCATTGGAAAGAACGTGACTGGAGGTTACTACGACATGATGGGCTCGCTCAGGAAGACTATGCCTAGCCACACAAGGCACAACAGCCACTCGGTCAGTATCAACATGGAGACAGAGGGGGCGCTCTTTATCGGGCACAGAGACAGCGATGCAGAAGATGAAGAAGAGGAGGATATATTTGTTGAGAGACACACCTGCAACACGTGGCCTTCAAAACACCGCCACAGCAGCGTGGGTCACCACCGACGGGCAAGCCACAGCTGTAGACAGGACGCTTATGTAGATTTCCACTACACCATGCCAAGTACTGACATTGAGGACTCCTGGCCAGAGGAGAACAGCCTGGCCTTCCACTCTCTACCCAAACCTCTTGAATACCTTGAGCCGCACCAGGCCAAAGACAACAGTGCCTGCCTCAGTCTGAGCAAACACCACGCAATGGTGCCTTCAGACACCTGCAACAGCTACATCTACTTGTGCCACGAGGGCGACACTCAGGTGCCAGCGTCTGGAGAGTGCTGCCACTCACACTTTGTTGACCCGCTCACCGGTTTGCTCGTCAGAAACAACAGCTACAGTCACAGCAACTATATCCGAGATAAGATCATTGACACCCCATGCAACGAGGAGATGATCAATCTATCACCGGCTCCAGGGGGTCCCATTGTGGCCAAACCTACCTTGATAAAGACTGAGGAGCGTGGAGAGCAGTATATCGACCTGACAACTAATGGTAGCCCACTCAGAGAGAAGAGGGAGGATGTAATCAAGGAAAACCTCATCATGCAAAAAACGACAGAACCTAAAATAGAAGAGGTGACGCTGACAATGACGAAAATCCCTCCGCCTCCTGCCGACAACATGCACGTGATGGTGGCGCTCACAGATCCGCAGTCAGACTTTAGTCCCACTGGAGACAGCGGTGTTGATCAAGGCAGCTCCAGTGCTTGCCTCGCTGACATTCTCGACTGCAGTGACGATGACGAGCAAGAGGAGGATGATGATGACATCACAGAGGATATCACCGACGTCACCTCAGGCATCTTTGCTGACGAGTCCAGTGAGCTGAATGCTTCACCTGCCTTCAAGTCTCTACAGAAGCAGGTAGGAACTCCCGATTCCATGGATTCCATGGATCTACCATCTGCAGCTGGGTCCTCTGAAGGCTTCAGCCCTGCCTCCTCCCACCCGTCCAGCTCACCTAAAGCTATGGACAGTGGCTACGACACAGAAAACAACGAGAGCCCAGAGTTTGTACCCAAAGAGCCTCATGAACCCCGAGAACAACCTCTGGCAAAGCCTACTCTAGATACAAGCCTGGAGGAGGACGAGGTGCTGGAGGAGGCCAAAGAGGATGAACCATCACTGGGTGAAGATGTGGCCTCAGGAGACTCTCAGACAGTTGACCACATCTTTTCACCACTAAGCGATAAAACCCCGTACAGAGACTCAGCTTACTTTTCAGACTGTGAGGGTGAGAGGCAGCCCAGGGATGAAGGAGAAGAATCATCATCGACAGTAAGAGATGAACAAAATACGGAAGAAAAGAAGGGTGAGAAAAGGAAGAGTGAGGAAGAACTTAAAGACGCTGCAGCAAACAAAGACATAAAAGTTGAAATGAAGCAAATATCAACAGAAGGAACAGAATTCTCTTGTCCAGCAGAGATGGAGGAATACTTGACTGAGGTTTGTCCAGATGAGGAGTTGGGGCTTCCCCTGGAGCCCTCTGAGACTGAATCAATAGAGGGAGGACTGGATGAATGGCCGTCCCAGGAGGAGAGCTCATCTCTAGGGGATTGGGCAGCAGAGGTGGTGGGGGCCATGGAAGAAGCCCTTGGAGCCCTGAATGGAGATAGTACACACAACGTTAAGGTAGAAAGTGAGGAAGCAGAAGTCGTGGAAGACTCAGAACCAACAAAAGAGCCAGTGATGAAGATGATTCAAACCAGGACATCTGGTGAAATCCCCCACTCTTTACCCAAAGACGAGGTGGCCCTGCAGCACACGGCAAACACCCGGCGGTTTTCTGCTTCCTCTCCTCCACCTCCGTCAACCCCTCCACCTCCGCTCCCTGCAACAGACGGCCGAGGGTCTCCAGCCGATGGGGAAGAGGCCGATGAGGAGGACGGCGACACAGACGACAGCGATGAGTCCGATGAGGAGCTGCGATCCTATAGCATGCAGGAACAGAGCTGCGGGGAGGAGAGCGAGGAGGAGTGCCACCCGGTGCCCATTGTGGTGAGCGACGACAGCGAAGCCCACAAACTGCGAAGCCTCCTCAAGATGCCAACGCTGCTCACAACGGAGAACCTGCAGGAGGAGCTGGAACGCAAGAAGAAGACCGTGTCTTTCTTTGACGATGTCACCGTCTACCTGTTCGATCAAGTGAGTCGCAAAGAATGAACGTATGAAACCACGTTCAAATTCAACAGATGTTTATTTGCATCTACACGAAACATCAACTCTTCTAAAGATTCCCTCTCAATTATCTAAGAAATCAAACCAAACTTTTAACTGCTCCTTAAATTCCCACGTCCTGTAGTTTTTGTTTAATCCTGCTAATTATCAAACAAACTAGATTTATCTGCAGACACGTGATTCACAGTTAATTATTATTTTGCTCCATGTTCGCTCCATTTGTAAAAAGTCAAGAAGTCGATAAGTGATGTTATGTTTCCCCCAGTGGTAAGAATGAAGTATTACAGCTTTAACTGACTCACCCAGATGTGATGTAGAGTTTATATAACATGAGCTTCACTGGTCTCTTCTTCGCTGTTTCCAGGAAAGTCCGACTAAAGAGCTGAGTGAGCACAGCTTCCCCGTGGGAGCGGAGGGTCAGAGTTCACACAGCAAATCCAAAGAGAGAGTCAATGCCTCCGACGACTCCTCTGATGGGAACATCTCAGAAGAGAGTAAGCACAAGCACAGATGTTTTTAAAAATAGTGAAGAAGTGAATAAAGACGAGATGTTTCTCACCGTCTCCTCAGGTGCAGGGTACGAGTGGGAGGACGACTTTCCCCTCCTGCCTCTCCCAACATCCTCAGGAGCATCCGACTCTCCCCCCACTCGCTCCGTCCCCAAAACCCCAGACGTCAAACCGGTCGTTCAGTTCTCCCGCTTCACCGTCTCCCCCTCCAACGTTTCCCGTTTCTCCATCACTCACATCTCTGACTCTGATATGGACTCAGCAGGAGGTGGGTCTCCTCTGAACTCAGCTGCACGCAACACCGATTCTTTCTATTTACAGATTTCTTTTATGGAAAGATTTAAAAGTCTAGTTTTCTAAAAATGAGATGCACATTTAAGATTTGATTAGATTTTTAAAAAAGGTTGAAGAGATGAAATTTAAGTGAAACTTTCTTCAGTTTCTGAAACTTAAGATCATGTGGAGCTGATGAGACGATGTCAAATATCATTTGTGAAATTTACTCTAAAGTTTAACCTCTCACTTTAACAGAGGAGACTGATCGTCTGTTGCAAAATTATGACTTTAAAAAAAAATTCTCATAACATCAAAACTTTTTTTCTCTTATTACAAATGAGTTCTCATAAATCTACAACATATTTCTTGTAATACTACGACTTTATTCTCATAATATTTTGTTTTTTCCACATAGTTAATGACTTTATTCTTGAAATTTCCTGTTTATTTTCTGGACGTGAAAATATTTTTATCAAAATAAAAGTGCTTCTTGTCCAACTTTCAAACATGAATCAGAACTTGGCTCCTCTCTGATTGAATTGAAGTCTTTATCATTAAGGCTCTAATCTGAATCTATTCTTATCGTGTTTGAACGTGTTTTAGTTTGTTTGGTTTGAATAAAATACTTTAATCTTGAGACTAATAGTCTGAGAAACTGGCCCCTGTCACGGAGACATTTTGCTTAAGAATTAGATTAAAATGAGATAAAACTTTTAGAAATCAATAGTTGGAGGATGAAGATTTCTGTAAAAACCACATGAATGTTTTCTGTGTTTTGCAGGAAGCAGCGAGGACGGAGACAAAGAGTAACGAGCTGTGGATGTTTCCTGCCTCTTTGACCACAGTTTGGCTTCTAGCATGACTCCTGAATTATTTCATAACGTCAGGTTTTAGAAACACAAGACAGTGCCTCTCACTCCTGTGGACACTTTGGAAAAGTCTTACCACGGTTTACCACCTAAACTTCAAGATTATGATTAATATATCAAACTTTTACAGAATATTAATATATACTGGATGTAAAGAATCTTTGAAAGCAGGGGAAATTTGTTTGTTGAATTTTTTCAGATTAAAAAGACAAATGGAAGCCGTTTGAAAATAAATCACCTGGTTCACTTCTTAATTTATGATGGGGAGTAAAGCTGAGAGCGTGGCGCCACCTGGAGGAGACGTGTTCATCTGTCACTTTGAGTTTTGGGCTTTTTGACGAAGACTGTACAGCTCCACCCACTTTTTCAGAAACTGCTTTACTTGTCTTAATGAACACAAAGGAGAATCTCTGAGGCATCACAAGTAATATGATGTGAATATTTGGATTCGTGCAGAGACGAAGGTCACACACAGGAATCTGAACGGCCCCTGGTTGGGTTCTGAATGTTATTTTGTGGAAACAGCCGAGCGAACGTGGACAACCTGATATTTTCTCTTCTTGTTTTTTATATTAGAAATCACTCCAGCGCTGTTTTACATGAATATGTGGCTCGTTCTCTCTCGGCAGCACCTTCACAACCAAACTGTGTTAAATCAGGCACGATGTCACCATAGTAACAAGAAGTGAAGGGAATAGTTTCAAATATAGCGATGCATGGTTTCAAGTAACTAGGAGACAGAAGAGTTTTTGGAATTGAGACAAAGACACGTGGTCACTGAAATCCTTTCTCATGTCGCAGCTCCAAAACAAAAGATGTTCAGTATCTGGACTGCAGCTCCTCTGATGAGGATGACGCGGGCCAACAGGAGGAGCCTCAGATGATCGCATGTTGATATTAGACTTGTTTTTGTTAATCCAGTTTAATACCAGACAAAACAAAGCACTTCATCACATTGATGCAAAAATCCTGAAAATCCAACATTGTCAAAAAAGACTCTGGGACAATGAGAGAAATTAAAGGGATTGATAACAAATGTATGAATCATCATCTCACTCAAGCCGCGATATCAAAATCCACACCCGCCCGACAGTATCACAAATCTCTGTTAGTCTGAACCAACAGGATTCTTCATATGTAAACCAGAGGATTAAATTCAGTTTGACAGCTTCAGCTCATTTCTACCTTTGTATCTGTTTTGAACTGACCTGACTTCACTGTTACTGACACAGCTGCTGTATTTTGGCTGAGATGAGCTCGTTCGGAGCAGCTTTGTTTGATTCTGCTCTTAGATGGAAAAAGGTTTCCTCTAAATAATAATCATTTAATTTTAAAAAGGACGAGTGGGAGCGCCAACAAAGAGTCATAGGATGAAATATTTAAAGAGCCAAGATGTTTTCATGTGACGGATCAATGTTCAATGTGTCCGATCAGCTGATCGACGGACGGAGCTGATGTCATGATCATGCTTTGCTTGTGAGAACGTGTGGTCGTTCAGACTTGTCGGCTCTGAAGTTCTAAATGTGATCAACACGTGTTTGTTTGCCTCTTTAATATTCTGTACGTTAGCAGCATAGAACCATCTAGACGACTATCTGTAATATTTTTGTATTTCCACAAAAATACTTTTGAGAGCATTGATGTACTGAACCTGTGAGGGAAGTTTAAAATAATGTCTCTGTTTATTTTTGCCAAAGAGCTGCTGTGTTGTGGTTCCGGGGCGAGAGCGGTCCGTGTGGTGGTGACACACGAGGAGGACGACGGGAGCTTTGAACTGATCTTTAAAAAATGAACGTGCAGGAGAGGTTTTGGTTTAGAATATCGTCAGTAATGTGTCTCCACACTGAGCTGGACACATCGTTACCTTCTGTACCTTCTATCAAATATAAATAAAGTCTGTTTTACACATCTTACATTTTCTCTGGACCTGTGAATCCACTTCATGGCTTCATCAGGTGTTTGTCTTCTGTCTGTTGTTCGGCAGGATGAAGTAAAAACTACCGGTTGGATGAACGAGGTTTTTCAACATTTGATTTCTCAGAGAATAATTCATGAATCCCGATAAAGAAAATCAGAAATGTTTAGAGGGATGATATCTGAGCAGATATTTAAATGTGCTTCCATTAGGAGACTGTGGGGGCTTGAAGGAGGTCTGAGTCTCTGACCACACTTCTAATTTGGAATAACTGTATTTTCTGAATCATCTAAACATGGAGAATTTAAATTCAAAGCAAATTTAACAATCTGTGTTTTTGTGTTTCGATGTGTTTTTTAAGCCGAGAGCTTCAAAGTGAGATAAAGATCTGACTCAACAAAACTTACTCTTTAACTCTAAACGCCACGCACGAATGATACGAATAGTTCAGATAACGTGTAGTTTACAAATCCACATGTTGCGTAGTGTGACCTCAGCGTTGCAGTACTTATACACAACATATACACTGTGGGTAAATACTTGATCCTTTATTCTCAGAATTGAATTTAAAAAACACTTTGTTTTCTATCACAATACAAAAATTGAAGTGTTTGACTTGTGTTAGTTCATCAGAGTTACACCAATACAGGATTTATTTATGTTAGAGCGTCTTTATTTACAAGAGGAAATGATCTGAACTCCACGAGTGGAAAGTTTAAAGTCTGTTGAACGTTTGACTTCACTCAACATCTGTATTTGAATTAACGCCCCCCCCCCCCCCCGTCATGATATTGGTTGGGATCTGTCGTCAGTGCATCGTCTCCACACAAGATTTAAAGTTCAGCTGCTCTAAATGTTCTTAGATCCTAATTTTAAATACTCATTTTAATTTTAATAATCAAACTTAGAGTGGACGTTCATCCACTTTACAAAAACAGATCTTTCCACTCACCCATTGTGAGTAAGAGCAGACAGTTGTCCAGGTTCGGACTTCTACCTCCGCAGTGTGGAGACATTAAGGTAAATAGAAATGTCCTCATGATGCTCAAAGAAAGGAAGACTGAAGATAATTAAATTCACTGACAACAGTTTCATCCGGAGCAACTGCACAATGTCCGTAAATTCCAAACCCCTCGATTGTCCTTGTCCAGAAAACAAATCTCAAAACAAGGAAAAATTACTGAAATTACATTTTTAAACAGAAAGATAAATATCCGCTCAGTGTATTTGGACTTGTATTGGTGTAACTTTGTTTTTCTCTCATCACAGTAATTTCATGATAAAAGACTAAATGAAATCACAATGTTTCTGATTGAATAACAGAATATTTCTGAGGAAAATGTTCCTTTAACCAGATTTACCAAAACATTTGTCTACAAACAACATTGATGAACATTAATCAATGAAATCTGAGAACCAGAACTTTATCATTGTCTTCTAGGTACAAACACCTTCAGTGTTGCTTATAACTAACATTTCAGAGTATAAGATTGAGTATAAGTATACAGTGAAGTGAAGATACTGTTTTCTCGCATCGTGAATTTGCCCTTTGAGGCGTCAGTAACAACATGTGAGGCTAAAAGGTGAAAACCCTCGTGAGACGTGTATCTTACCAACGTTTAAGCCCTTGTGCTGCAGGCGGGGACAGGAGAGCTGAGTTTAATTACACAGAGACGTCTTCAGGCGACGTCTCAGAGCAGCTACAGTTCCTGTGAGTTTACAGGAGCCAGACGTCAGAAATAAGTTCTTTGACAATGAACCAAGAATCTAAGTGAGACACCACGTGCTTGAGTTAAAGGTGACGTTGGTGAAACACGTCCACTGTCCATCACTATGTGAGCACGTCTTTACAGAAACTAAACAATCGACTTGATATTATTCTGACTGTCGATTTGCTTCAACGCTAGAAGATCAAGTTTAATTATTATTTACATGATCTCTCACCTAATACACAGATTACTGTATCATTGTCGTGCTGCGTCTTTATTTAATCACACAAGTGATGATGTGGTTGATTCGGAGCTTTGCAGCTGTGGGGAGACGATGCAGTCGAGCACCAGAGATCCACCTGCAGCTGATTCGAACTGAGGGAGGGGGGGGGGCTCAGATTTCCTCTGCGAGGGTCGAGGTCTTCTCCAGGGAGTCGTAGTGAGCTTCGTCGAGCTGATCCTCACCCTCCTCTTCATCCTCTTCGTCAGAAAGCAGGGGTCTGGCCGGGGCCTCCACGACCGGCTCGCCCGGTGGATAGTCGCTGGGGAAAGGAGAGAAAGAATAAAGTCAAATCAACATTTATCTTATTTTTTTATGACATAAAGCAGAATGAAAGTCATGCAAACAAAAGGCAGCAGACAGCAGAGGATGTTTTTCAGCAACATGTGAAGGAAATAAAAAGTGGGATGAGTCGTGCAAACAGGAGGAGGGAGCGTTGAGCGTCACATACAGAACAAACACAGTGAAATAACCCAGAAGATGCTCAATGACACCAGAAGCCGACGACACAGTGAAGCAGTTTTTCATGAACATTATGAAACACTGAGAAATGAAGAGGTCGGATTAAGACCCTGACGATGAAGCTCAGTCACTTACGATGGTTTTTGGGTTTTCAGAATCGGGCGTAATCAGGCCCTGTGCTGAAAGGAAGAAACAGTCCTCATGTGTCAACACTCAGGATCTTCTCAAACACCGAGAGACATTTTACACACAGGGAGAATTAATGCTCACACTCTTTGTTCTTATTAAACAGCATGCATATCTAAATACTACTACTACTACACTTTAACACGTTACCGTGCAAATAAACAAGACCATGACTGACCATGACTGAGCCTCCATTTTAACTTCATATGACAAGTTAGTCAAGCTGGTGCAAAAATGAAAAAGACTCTTCTATCAAACATTTTCTGTTTCTTTTTACTTGTTGACTTTAACTGGATTAAAATGCAAAATGTAATTGTACTGCTTTAACCGGGTCAGTGATCACGACGCAGGATCAACTAAACGCAGTGTTGAGGCTGCGGAGGCTGCAAGTCAAACTCAACAATGGTCTTTTCATATTCATGGTAACTCACACGTCGAATGAAATTCAAATGTTACATGAACAATAACACAGAACACATCAGGAGTCCACACACAACACCACCAAGTCAATTATGACCCCAATATATTTACACCAGGAAACAGGAAACCAGAAGCAGGCGGGCAAAGAAAGTAAATCTGAACAAAACCAGTCAGTGAAGCTATAAAATGAAAACGCTGCGATTACGACACAAAGATGCAGTTGAGTTAAAAAAAAGTACCTTTGCTAGAAGGAGGAGCCAGCGGTGTTATGGCAGCGGCAGGTCAGGACGGGTAGGATGCAGTGTAACTCACACACGCACACACACACACACACACACACACACACACACACACACACACACACACACACACACACACACACACACACACACACACACACACACACACACACACACAGTACATGCAGCAGTGCAGGTGGGAGGTTATGAAGGGAACTGTCAGCTGACATCAAATGTTCTGGTTAATGAGTTAAGGTTAAAAAAAAAAAAAAAGACTCAGGTTTTATTTTCTATGAGAAACACTCAAGTCTGTCAGAGACATTTTAAGCCGCTAAAGTTTCAGAAAGTTCTGCTTTTCACCAAATAATAAAAATAAAACATTACATCTAACTAATTTAACAAAAAGGAAGATTTCTGGCTCTTGTGAAGCAAAAACCTTAAAAATAGACGAAACAACAGAAAAGTTCGGCTGAATAAATTTATTTTAGACTTTTTTATTTTATAAATTCACCATACATTTGAGGTCCTCAACTTTACACTTCTTGGCGCCCCCAAAGCATGCACATAAAGTCTCTGTACAATATTCAGGTTCTTTTTTTCCTTTCACAACAAAACTCATCAAAATAAAAGCACATCAGTCGATGCAGGAGTTTTTTGGCCACAGGTGATTGGTGTGCTGTCTCTGCAGCGGTGGCAGTCGTACCTTGGACTTATTTTAGTGGAGAAAGAAGAAACACTGGCAGCTTCCAGTCGTTTGTGCTCGACTTTTGTTTCTAAATTTATCAAAACAGAGACGGAAAAAAAGGAGCGTTGGCAAAGCTGAGGGGGGAGACGAGTGTTAGGTCACAGACAAACCGGAGAGAGAAGAGACAGCAGACACAGAGAGGACACGTCTCTACGATGCAAAGAGGTCTCACGTGAAGTCTGAAAACATTTTTCTTTTAAAGTGAAAAAGGAAACAGGATCTGGAATTTTAACAATTGTTGAGGGAAAGTTTCTGCATCAATTTTTCATTAATTTAAAGAAAAAAACATTTTGAGACTCTTCATTATATATTATATATATTAAATATCTGGTGCAGACATTTTTGCAAAGTAGGAGGCAGAGCAGAGCTGCACAGTTTACATTTTCACCTTCTCTCTTTTTTCTAAATGTTTCAAAACGCATGAGATTTAAAAGCTGAGAGAAACTAAATGGTGGTTAGGGGACATCAGATGCCGACAGAGGGACAGTGGTTAGAAGACAGGCACTAACTGGACCGACATAAAGACGAGCAGCTTCTTTATTCAGCACAGAGAGAATCAGACAAACTTCTTTTTTTCTGCAAAACACGATGCTTTCTACTCACTGAGGTTTTTAAAATCACGCCTTTAATTGCAAAGAGCACAAGAACAAGGAGGCTGAATGAGGTTTCAACATGGAGTCACCTCCTCTGCTCATCAAGGCTGCGTGGTATAGTTAGACCACACACTTATCACGAAACACCAGATGCATCGTTCATTCCTCTGGATCCAGATGATTTTCAGACTCATTTGCCATGAAAACATCAATAAGAGGCACGAAAAGATAGAAAAAGTGTTTGGAAATAAGAAGCGATGTTTGAGACCATGTGCACGGGGCCAAACGGGAGTACCAGTTGTCTTTTCTTTCATGCATGAACAACTTTTGACTTTAAAAAAGATAATAAAAAAATTCATCCAAATTCTAAAAGTCTTTAATTTGAGTTTGTTGTTTAAGCAACAGTCTAAAATTAAATAAATAAAATTTACAATCAGTAAAAGCTGAATTTTAAAAGCTGCAACCACCAAATATGAAACTTTTCTACTTTAAAACCGACCAAACCAATTCTGATATTTTTAATTTCAGTGCGTTTCATTACTAAACCAACTCTGAGCCTTGTGTCTGTCAGGGACGAGGGTTCGTTGACCCCATTCAGCCTCGGCATGATATTCACACATCACAATAAATAGAGGAAGGAGCCCGAGCACCAGTGTTTGTGTGTCTGAACACAGTCGCCCTCCGTTACAGACGATGAGACCGATACTCTGTTCACAGGAAGTCAGAAATATAGACTATTACTTTTATAAGGTGCATTTGGTTATGAACTGATCATAGATACTTTAAGACAAGCACTTCTGTATATGGCACATTTATGTACAGTAAACATTCCCATTACACCGTCTCCGTTCAAACATTGAATTATCGGTTCACTACTCGTGATACATAAACTCTTATCTCAGAGTACAAAACAAAGTTATTACTGTTAAATACTGAGAGAATCAGTAAAGGTTTTGATTGTAATGTCGTTTTTACATCATGAAAATCCTCTTTGGGATCAACTTACACCCTGATTTACATAAATCCTTTACATCGTCGTGATGGAGGGCACGGACATTTGTGAGAACCAGGTTCCTTCGGTGGGGAGAGATAATCCCGGTGGTAAATAAAGGAAATGTACATGCATGAAAGACAAGCAAAAGATACACTTTTCCTCAGAGAAAATGTCCATCACTTTGATTTTGAATATTCGGATGGCACAGAGTCCATTTTATTCGGGTCTGGCCGGGCGTGGCTCTGCGCCCAGGCTCCACCAGCGGCCCGGCGTGGCTACCGGACGGTCAGACAGCACAAGGCAGGATTGGTGGAAAAGGGGAGAGGGGGGTGAGGTCCAGAAAGGGGGGAGGATATGGACGAGGCAGGACTGAGGAAAAGGGGGTGAGGCTCAGAGAGGGGAGAAGACAAACAACCGAGCGTCTTCGTGGCATTGATCAACTTGGGGAAGAGTTTATTGCCATAAGCAGGAGGGAGGGAGGGAGGGAGGGAGGCAGGACAGAGGGGAGGGAGGGGGTCGGTTGAAGGGCAGCGAGGTGCCTGTCCTATTGCATCGTCTGGCTGAGTCTGTCTGTCTGTCTGTCCTCACACTGTGGAAATCAATTTGCCCTCTGTGGAACTGTGGACAGAGAGAGGGAGAGGCTTCCAGGAGGACGGCTCAGGAGAAACAGCAGCAAACACAAGCAGGACACATGACGAGGCACAAACAGAGTCTGAGCTGAGTCTTAACTTCCTGTTGCATGAATCTGTGTTTTAACAACCTCGGCTGTGAAGGGGCTGAACCTGGGGGAGCTTATCAGGGATTGGGTGGGTGGGTGCAGTTAGGAGGTGGAAGCAGCTGCATGGTGCATGAGGAGGAGCTGGGAGGTGAAAGCATGAGTGCTTTGATATTAATGAAAGAAAAAGAAAACTTAAATCAACTTAAGCTGAAAACTTAAACCAAAATAATCAAAAACAGACTTTAAAATATAATAAACTCTTTTATCACAGCCGCCAAGGAGGAGACGTTCCATCTGTGTTTGTAGGATTACACACAAACTACTGAACCCATTTCCTTAAGGTTTAGTGACGGGGTGCGTCATGAGCCCCGAGGGAATCGATTTACTTCTGGAGTAGATCTGATTTCTTCTCTCTCAGGGGGAGAGATGGGGCATCCGCCTTGGCAGAGGTATGTGTGAGCCTCTAGTTTCTATTGGTCCAGTACAACCTGGACTTATCATCCAAACACACAACAAAGCCTTATTGTGTTACCACTAATCACTACATGATGTTATCACCTATGGCTTCATGTCGAACAGAACAGAAATGGAAACAGAAAAGAACACAAAACATTAAAAAGGAAAATGTTTGTGTGCGTGTTTGTGTGTGTGTGTGTGTGTGTGTGTGTGTGTGTGTGTGTGTCCTGCTGACCAAATCTACACGTTTGAACTGTAACACTGAACTGACTGAACTGGAATCATATGAACCGGATCTGATTGAGAACAAGTGAAGTGGTTCTTACCTTGTGGGGAAACGAGGCTCGTACTCTTCAACCCCGTGCTGAAAAGACCAACAGGAGAATTAGTCCCATGATTCATTCTGAGCCGACGTTATGAAAACGTATAAAACTGACAGATGGATGCTGCAATGACCACAACCACCAGCAGATGACAGCAAAGAAACATGGTTGAATGTGAGCTGAGAACAGGTGGAGCTGGATATTAAGAAGAATCAGATCAACATCAACAGATTCTCTCCTTCCACTGAAGTGTCTGTGCTGAAACCTCACTGTGATTTTAAAGCTGCGGTTTCTCCAGTGACAATTATTTAAGTTTGCAGGTTAAAAGATTTTAAATGTTGATGCCAGGACAGAATTGAAATTGATATTTTTAATGTTGGACAACTCTTAAGTCATTTCAGTCCACTGTGGTTTGTTGCTCGCTCCAAACGCTCTCTCTCTTATCAACTGAAGCTTGAGGAGTTTCCCCTCAGAGGCGGGGGCAGTCAGCCGCTCAGGCCGACTCCTTCATTCTGAGCCGCTCCGCATCTCAACCCTGCATCAACATGTGAAGTGAAGCAGATCTGATTTGTGCGTTTACAGAAGCTAATGTAGCAGAGCGTTCTCTGTGGCTGGTGAAGGAGGAGACGAGCAGTGAAGATATTCCTGCGCTGCTCCTCAGGTCGGCTCAACGCAGTGACAAGCTCAACGAGAGTTTCTCCAGACGGCTCAGATTATGTGTCAGATTCTGCCAGTGTGTGTGTTTGTGTGGTTGTTTTTCAGGCCCCCCCCACCTGTGAGGAGCCTGGCACTGCCACGCTGTAGGGGCGTTGTTGTCTGCCGTGCAGCGCTGCGGCGCTCGGTGCTGCCATGCGGGCGTGGATGCCGTAATCAGGGACGGGCAGAGCCATGTCTTCCCTCTCTAGAAGGTTCCCTGTGCTGCTGCTCTTCCCGTGATTGAGGCTGCAAACACAGAACACATGTCAGCAATCAGGACGAAGGTCTGCAGGGAGCCATCAGTGGGTTGTTGGTTCGGAAAGAACATTCAAGATTGTTTCTTTGGAAGGATTTAAAATGCACAGGCACATCAAGGTCACATCCAATACACATTAAAAAGTTAATTCTTAATATCTTATCTTAATGTTTAATAATGTAATACTTTTTGGGGACAGCTAAATACCTACTTGTGTGCCCGAAGTTGCCTCATGGAGTCACTGTCACCGTCAGAGATCACCCTGGTGTAGGAAAAGGGAAACCAGCCACGCCTGCAGGAGAAGCCACCGGATATGAGCCACAGAACAAACAAATCTGCCAATTTAGTATTTTGAATCCCTCATTAAATATGGGGGAGATTTGATGAAATCTGCAGGAGTGGCAAAGAAATATTATGAGACTATTTAGCAAGAATTGAACACGTGAGTTGCACTCACATCCTCGTCTTCTCGTTCTCTCCGTAGTGCCACCCATCACGGGCCTCGGGGACCAGCAGGGTTATGACGTCGCCCTCAGAGAAGCTGAGCAGGGTGCTGTTGTCACCGGCTGCGTGAGAGAAGATGGCCTGGACACAAGTTCTCCCGTTTTTCTCCAGCCCTGCAGCCATGGAGCTGGACCGGGGCAGAGTGCGAGTCTCCACTGGTGGAAGTACGGAGGGGGGGGGGCATTCTGTTATAATCTATATTTGGAGGAATCTACATCGGACTTTTCTCATAAACACAACGTGATCTCTATTCCACATTTTCACTATCACGTCTGCTTCTATTCCTTCGTGCTTCAGACTGTTTCTTATTAAAAGTGCACAGGTCGTGTGTTACATCCGCGACACCACCTGACACGTGATATATTATCAGATCAAAGGCTCACATCTTAAACTCATCAAGGGCACAAAGGCTGCGTGAACACATGGAGAACTCCGCCCACAAAGACCCCGCTCAGTTATCAGACCACTTCCTGACTAGACCATCACGTGTAGTTGTTAATGTCAAAATAATTATGACTATAAATTTACTTTCATCTTTGCCAAACAGCCTGATTAAATGTTGATGGAGCCAGATCACATCCTTTGAAAGAGTCGGACACGGTGCACAATGTGTCCTTACTCAGCGTGGTCTTGCTCTTGGCGGGGGCGGCCTTGCGCACCGGCAGGGTGTTGGAGTAGACCTCCCCTCCGTGCCGCTGGGTCTGGGGCGAGGCCTTGCCCTGGGCCACTTTGCCCTCCATCCACTGCTGGTAGTCTTCTCCTCCGTGGGCGCCGGACGTGCCGTTCAGCACCGGCATCCCTGCTTCCACTCCTCCCATCAGCCTCTGCAAAGATAAAAGACATTTGCACAGAGGCAATTAAAACACTGCAGAACACGTTCTCCTGTTACATCACATCGAGCAGCTCATTAATATTAATGAACTGGTGGAGAGTGGATGTGGGTCAGGAAATGCTGATTAATAAAAAACAATGTTTGAAAGAATGTTGGTTGGAAGATAAACATATAGAATCATTACTGGGAAAAGAATTTCAAGTGCGTTTAATCTGCAAACATGAAACTGAATCTGCAGCACAGTTTTCTTTTAGAAGCTCAAACACTGAGACGCTCTTTCATGATACTCTTCAAGTTATTGCTGCGAGCAGGACTGCAGGAGGAGGAGGAGGAGAAGGAGGAGGAAGAGGAGGAGGAGGAGGGGGCAGGATGTAGAAGAGCCAGAGGATGTGAGGAATTTAAGCTGCTTCTGTGCAACAAGCTAATTAACATGGTTCACTAATGATTTCATTTGCATTCATGCAGAGTTTCCAGAGGACGCGTGGAGCTTCCATCATGAAGCCACACTCAGGTCTTTATTAAGGTTTGATCAGACAACACTAACCTGTGTTTGTGTGTTTGTGTGTTTGTGCTTCCATCTCTCTGAGTTTTACACTTTGACAGTGAAGATGTCTTTAAAAAAATGGGCATCATTTCTAACAGAGGACATTCTGGCTCCACTTCTCACCTTCTTGAGAACTTGTTGGGGATAACTAACCTGATTCTAATATTAATATATACTTAGAAATAAGATTAGGAATAGGAAATGAATGATGTCAATATGGTGACCATCATGTGTATCATGTATTCTAGTGACAGTGACATGTTAATGCAGCATAAAGACCCACAATGACTCCAGGTGTTATCAATAGAACACAATGCACAGGTCTCAGGAGGACGAGAGAAACAGACCTGCTGTCCCATTCCCCCACTGGCCCTGAACGCTGCCAGCTCCGGAGGCACCGGCAGAGGTTTAGCACCAGGGATGGACTCAGCGATGGGCATGCCTGGATGAAGAGCACCGGGAGCCATGGTGCCCACCATACCGCTCATCTGCTGGGCCAGAAACATGGCACGATCTGGCAGCTTGTTGGGTTCGGCACACGCCTGCTGCCACATCGGGATCTTCTGAGATAAGAGCTCCTTTCCCTGCAGGAGAGAAGTGAGAGAGGGGGTGAGGGTGGGGGGGAGGAAACAGAGCAACGAAGAAACACATTCATTAAAGTTCTCAAATACCTTTAGTTCAGTGACACAAATCACTAAATATACTGTCGCTAACCTCCAGAGCTAATGCTGCTCAAACTGCTGGAGAGAATTTCCCAATGGAAGTCAACATTATTCACATTTAGCAGAAATATTCCGTGGATGAGAGGAGGAGAGGAGGAGAGGATGAGGGGGAACATGCAGTAGATGCACAGCACAAGAGACAGGAAGAGAGATGAGAGGCGACACAGAGAGAGAGAGAGAGAGAGAGAGAAACCGACGCTCCGGTTTCAGAAGCTCTCCGCCGCCGCTCGACGGGCTGAGCTACATCCCCTCCATACATTATAGAGCAGGGCGGTTACATAAAGATACTTTTCATTTGCATTCATCATCTGAATCCATGAATACTGGAAGGACACCGAGGAGAATCTGCCGTGCACATAGTTCTGACTCCAGCAGGCTGGTGTGGAGGATAATCACAGTGCGGCTCCAAGGTTGTCTGGACCTGCTGAGTGTGTGTGGGCCGCAGCCTCAGGTGTCAGGGTGTGGGCGGGAAGATCAGATAAATTAACACAAAGTACAGCGACAACAAAAGAGATGAACACATGAAGCATTGTGTCACTGAGCTCTCCTTTCATTCTGAAACAGATTTTTATTCCCCAAGTTCTATATGAAGGTTATTACCTCCGACAAGGTTTCACCTCTGTCCGATTGTTTGTTTGTCAGAAAAACTACAAGTGAGGATCTGGACTCAATTCATGCTGGCGTGGATTCTGAAGACGATGCAGAGCCAAGACTCGTTTTCTTGGCTTCTCCAACATCGTGTGATCGGGTGTTTCATGATATTCTTGCAGATTTCCCAGAGATTAATACATGAATTCAGATTTTCTTTAAAAAGAATTTAAATGATGCATATTTAGTGTGTGCAACAGTGATGCTGCCTGATTGAATTTCTCTCCGGCTCTTTGCACTTGGGGACAATGCACGTGAAAATCATTGCAACCGGCGCTTCCTTCTCAAGAGACTCGACATCACTATAAATGTGTGAGCGTGCAGCAGTGAGTCTGACCCTGGTGAAACCATGAGTCACCACAGCCTCAGTTGGCCCTTTGGAATATCTATGGTGGAGTGTTGGTGGTCGGTGTCCATTCATTTGACTATGAAGACTTTGTGTAATATTTTTATGAACCGTTAAATTCAGTTTCACATGAGAAAAAGAAAAGTGACACCAGAGAATGTTAAACAACAATTATCAAAAAGCTGCCAATTCATTTTCTGTTGATTGACGAAGCTGCTGTAAACAGTTCCTGAGCAGTGGCACCACGGAGGGTTCTTAGTTCTATAGTGAGAATTAAATTAGCATCATGCACAACACGAATATTGATTATGAAAGGTTGATTGTAATGATGCGGAAAACACTTATTTAAATTGAACTGAACTGTGTTTTTTACAGAAACAATCAAAGCAAATAACAACTGAGTGAGAATCATCAGTGAGTTCAACACTGATTCAGATCTTCTGCTGCTGATGCATCGTCACAGCAGCAGTTTGTGTTGTGAGCTTCCTTCGTCCGTCCGTCACTCATTCAGACACTTTCACACCCTCGCACACACCGAGTCTGAACTGAGTGTTCTCGCAGAAGTGGGTCACCCTCCCCGCCTCCCCCTTCACCCGCCTCCTCACCCACTCATCCTCCACCTCTCCATCATCCGTCCGTCCGCTCTCAGATTACTTTACCACTTCACATTCCTCCGGTGAGAGGAGTGAGAGGCGGGAGAGAGAAGCTCTGATGATGATGATGATGTACAAAAAAAACTCCAGAATGTCCAATCTGATGCAGATTCAAGACAGAGTGTCCCCGAGTGTCCCCGAGTGTCCCCGAGTGTCCCCGAGTGTCGGACACTTGTGGTTGTTTCATGAATGAAAACACTGAGTCACAGTTTTGTTTGGGACAGAAAGATGTGATGTAAGATAATCGTACGTGTGTTTGATCTACATTTATACTTTCTTTATAAAACCAGTTTACAAGTTTGACCTCATCCAGCTGTAGATGTAACGTTGCCATGACGCACCTGATGACGAACCAGCAGAGGAATAGAAATGTAAGTGTCGCTGCTCCTCACCTTGTTGTGGTAGACGCTGCTGGTCTTGGCCACAGCACACTGACGGTCCACCAGGAAGCAGTACCTCCTCCTCTCCTCCGACAGAGCGTTCTTGTAGCCCTCTGCGATGTAGTTGTCCAGCTCGCTCTGCTTGTTGCTGATGGCCTCAACATACTGGGGAGGAGGAAGAGAAAAGATGAGGTGAAGCGGCAGCAGGTGTTTGAGAGCAGGACGCCACAAAGCAGGACAAAATCTAAACCTGAGACAAACACGTCAAATTCACTTTAAATCAAGTTTTCTTTGTTTTCTTAAAGCGTTAAAATGACATTTAAAACATTCGACAGCAACATGAGACTTTGATTTCAGCAGATAATGGAATACATTTTGAGTTTCATGAATGAACTGTGCCGCACTTAACGAAACCAGGCATCATGACATATAAAAAGTCAGACTAATGGTTTAATGTCTGTTACGTGATCGTAGCGTCTGGTTTTCTGTATTTCAGCTGAATCGTATCGGGCTTTTAAACTCACTCACCCTCCATTCCTCCATCGACTCAGCCCACTTAAGTCCTCTGCTTAGCAGACCCAACTTTCTCCTCAGGTTCACTTAACTGAGAGCGTTTGAATATTCCCACAGTGTCAATTAATGTGAAGCAGCATCTCCGAGTGCCAGACAGCACAGAGCTCCAGTATGAGGTGTTAATGATGGAGGCAGAGGCAGCAGCCTACGCAGCGTCATGAGACTGGCTGGTCAAACAAACACCACTTCTGTTCAAGGTTTGCTGCTGACGACAAACTTTAAATGAGACGGAAGAAGTCACTTCACGTTGTTCTATAATCACACACTGAGCATCACCGGTGTGATTATTAATGAGGCTGTTTCATGCATCCACTGGGAAATATTTCTGCCTCCACAACAAAGTGACAGCAACTTTTAAAATGCATTGTATTAAACGGACAATCTGTAATTTTAAAACCTAAATAATGGATTCAAACAAACCTCGAACAGCATCACACTAGAAATATGAATTAAATGTTGTCACCCTTGTGTTCTTCATTTAAATGAGGAGCAATAACTGAATCCTGTTTATTTTCAAAGCACATTTGACTTGAACATCAATTCTGTATCTTGATTTGAAGCTTCTCCTCATTGATGCATTCTGACTCTCTGTCAAAGGCAGCCGAAGTTGAACTTTACAAAGTGAGTGTGCAGATTAAATATGAACATGGTGCTGCGGAGGCTGAGGGATTCAATTAAAAGATCACTTGTTTCAAAGTCTATCGCGCACAGAGCTGAATTAATGCAGGAGAAAGATTCACTTCTGTGTTTGGTTGGTTTCACTTGTTTTATGGTGAAACAACATTTCAAAAGAAGAGATGAAGATTTCTGGTCCTGGTCATGAGTTAGGAAGTAAATCAAATCTATTTCTGTGTTGAGAAAACACTTTTTTGAACCTTCACCTCAGGGCCTGTATGTAATCAGCTTTACATCTCTGCTTCACCCTCAGTCTGTCAGCGTGTGTTAAACTCTCACTGTCCATAACCTCTTCAGGCAAAGTGAGAGGGAGACGACATCCGTCCAATGATCTACTGTCTCTGCAGCAGTGAGTCTCGTCTCAATAATTAACCTAATGGTCCAGGATTGACTGGCAAGACGAGACAACGCAGGAGACACCAGCAATTAATCTCATCCCTTCATCCTGCTACACTGACTGATGAGAGAAGAGAGGAAGAAATATGAAAAATAAAAAAACAGAGTCGTGACTGGAGTATTCAATTATTTCATTAGTTCGGTCCGGGGATATTTCAGTTTATATTTGTATTTAATTCTGATTATTTTAGAATCTAGATTAGAAATTTAAATTATTAGATTAATAATTATAAATATAAATGATTCAATGACGCTGTTCTTTTACGTTGTGAGAAACTCAGTGTTGTCATATACAGTGGAGTATTTCACCTGTGTTAAAAAATGTTTGTGATGTTAAAAGTAGTTGTTCCCTTTGGTAACATCTAATTGGAGCTTCATGGTTTATCATTGTCTAATTTATCACTAATTAATCAGCTATTTCCCACATTTTTCTCAGGAAACGACACTTCGGACCAATTATTTCCAGGTTTGACACATAATTAAGGATGAAAACATCATTATCACATTTCAGGGCCTCCTCACGCTCTTCTACAGTCTAACTTTCACTGGGTGAAAATGAAATGTTGAGCTATTACTGGAAGATGAGTGAAAGGAAACTGTCATCATCTGCCTGAATATGGTCATTCAGCAAGAAACACAATGTTAAAGAACTGAAGGTGTTTCACGTGGGCGCAGCGAGGCGGAACATGCACTGATCCCCCACAGTGAAATATCAGATGGTGATCAGCTGCAGAGGACAATGAAGGCCACATATGATTCATACAAACAGTGGAGGTGGAAAAAAACTGAAATATAAAACATACAGCGAGCGACTGTGATGTTTAGATTCAGACGGGCATGTCCGAGGTCAGGGCCGACACGAGGGAGCTGTCAATCAACAGAGCCTGAGTGACAGTCCGGCGGTGAGACGGGGGAGACGGGGGAGAGAGAAACTGCCGGAGGATTCAGACTAAGTGGTTCTGAGAGCAGGCTGCAGATACACGACAGACCGTGTGAAACTAAACTGGAGTCATAAGAAAGAGATCGATAGGTTTTACCCTGGAGTTCATGTGTGTTGTTCTTTTACAGTCGTGATCACACAAACACAAAGAAGCTGTCAGACCCGTCTCTCTAACCCAGAGCAGAAAGTTTTCCTCACCTGAAATCAGACCAGACTTCATCTGTTCACAGAGTTGATAAGCAGAATGAATGAATCCATTGTTTCTGCACTAAACCCATCGACTGTCGACTGATAAAAGACAAAAGAGGAAAAAAGCTCCAAGAAACAAACTTCCCAAAAGAATCATCTGCTCACATTCGGACATGAGGCCATTCTAGTTCTTCGTACTAACGTTGTTTATGTACTAGCATGAGATGTATCATGTATGTAGGTCTACACGGGTTCAGCACAGTTTTATAACGTGTCCCAGGAGAGCACACATACTTTGATATACATTAATTCACAGCAGCTCAGTTCCTTTTCCATTATTGAAGCAGCTTCATTACATCAGGCCTGCAGTATGTGGGTGTATTCCTGTTGCCATCGCGCTCAGAGACGAAGCCATAATTATATTCCAGCTGCCTTTCATGCCACTGCCAATCAGGGGCTCTCGCCTAAAGCACAAAACATAAAATGGGGCCAGAAGCCGCTCCTGGTTTCTGCTGACAGCGTGTGTGTGCTGGGAGGGAGAGCGCGTACGTCCAGCATTTATTGACTCATTTCATTTTAAAGATGGTCTGCACGGTTCTCTGGCTGCAGGGAATCTGCTCTCATTCACTGAAACATATTGATCAGGGCTCGTAAAATAAAACATGTTTTCAAACCGAACCGGCTTCAAATGGTTTTCATGCTGAAGTAAAAAAAAAAAAAAGATTTTCCTCGGCTCAATATCTGAAACCGACAGGAAAATAGAAACTGCAAAAAAGGATGAAAGTCATAACAGACAATTGAGTTAACGGACTCTAAAACTCCATGTCAGCTTTAAAAGATGGATCTTGGGATGAAATAGATTTTGCAGTTTCTGGCCTGACTCCAGTCATAATGTCTTTACAGGGAGAATCTCTCCGAGTCATCTCAGCTGCAGGCAGAGTTCTATATTTGTGTATATGGACAGAACGTGTAGATTACATGGATTTAACAGGATAAAGATTTAAATGAGGCAGAGCTTTGGTTCTCAGGGTTCATCTGGAAACAGCTGCTACTTGTTGAAAGGTTCCACATTCAGGCAAAAACTTTATAGTAGTCAGTCAAGCTCAGGTTTATTTATTGAAAACTCATGATTATTGTTATTGTGTCGTGCAGATTGATTCTTGATGTGTGGCTGATGGCCTTCGTGTGGGCACAGGTTGGGTTTCTTATTATGACAGATTTTTTGTGGGATTATTTCTTGGAATGTTTTGTGACTCAATCAAATAAATTTACAGATCAAATCTCGGCCAATTAAAGTTGATGGTAATAATAAAAATAAAAACCAGCACTTCTCCTTTGGTCCTTTGACACAAACACACACAGCTCTTATGAAGTGTTCTCATCTCCTCTACATTAGTTTCACACACACAGCAGGATAATATATCCACATCACTATTTCAGCTCCGATCACAATGACTGAAGTCAATATTCTCTGACTGAACACAGAAGAAGTGTGATGAGAACAAGCTCCAACACGGACTCATCTTTTCCACTAATCACGTTAACATGAATCATGCGTGACTGCAGATAATTGATATTTTCTCTCGTTGCTCTCAGAGACTCGAGTGAACTGCAGCTTTGCTTGATTAAAAGTTGGACAGTGGAGGGAAGCATGAGGAGAGAGAGCGAGTCTCAGCCTCATTGTGACAAAATAAGAAATAACAAACAGCGTCTGCCGTACGTACCCATGTGTCATATGACATGTTCAAATAGGGAAGACCTAGTTCCCATCAGGGTCCATACGGTGCACAGCAGGAATCTGGCTGCATCAACGTCTCCCTCAGTACGTGCACATGCTACTCAGAAGGTCCACAACACTACAGCACACAGAGGTGCACACGACTGTCAGGGGGCACAATCCTCCATTTTATTTAAGACGCCACCAACCCTCCCCAGGGTTATCCCACTGGGAACAGATGTGATTGAATTAATATGACGGATGCTTTCATCTGTGGTATTTTACATGTGTGGCATTAATATTGAGGATTGTTGATTCTGGATCGATACGTTCTTCCTCCTAAACAGACGCGTCCGTGCCTCCTGCAGTGTGAGGAAACGTGAACATGAAACTCTGTAAATGAATCCCACGTTCTTTGGCCCATAGTTGAACTTTCATCTAGAATTCACTGCAGCTTGTAAACAACAGTCTGAGGAATCTGTAACGAGTGAAAAAGAGATTCTTGGTGGAGGTAACTAACACAAACACACACTTGTCCAACACTTTTGCGTGTGTTCGATTTTGGACCATAGGTAAATCTGGCTCGCAGGGGAAACGCTTCAGAGTGGATATTTGGCGAGCTGTTAAAGCCCAGAGGAGCTGCAGGACTTTGGGGCTGAATGTTCCTGCGCTGCTCCTCCTCATAGCTCCCGTATCGATTTTTGGAAGGACTGGCCCAGCCGCCCCCTTTCATGCTCCACCAGCCATCCATCACAGCAACACTAACAATTACACAATAATTACCTCCTCTGCTGCTCCTACAAAGCAGCGCGGGGCGACTGCCTCTGCCTCGGGAAGTGCTGCACAATTAACCATTAACCCCTGACACCATGTTTTCTCCGCATCGCCGTGATGAGTTAAAAACACAGCTATGGCCACAGGTTCAGTCGAGCTATGTCGAAGTTTCTTCCTGCGTGTAGTCGTAGGGTTATTGTTTCTAATTACCTCTCTCAGCCAAGGAGGATATGTTTTGTCAGAGTTTGGTTTCAGGATTACGCAAAAACTATTCGACCTATTGCCGTGACATCTTGTGGGAGGTGGGCTTTAACTTTCTTTTACGTTAAGGGAGGTTTTTCAACGTTGTCTGTGATTTCTCAGTGTGTGTCTGCATTATGGTGCCGATCCAAATAAAAGCCGTAACATCGACCCTACAGGTGACTGCACACACACAATACAACAATATTAATAAGTACAAGGCTCCTCTCGTCTCCTTATGCTCCTTCTCTCTGATTGGACAGCATCGCTGCAGCGTCTCCTGTGCAGCTTATGTAAGAGGGCCCGCCCACATGTGTCACCACTACACCTACAGACTCGTCTCCGTTCGCCTCTGCAGCAGGAACATGGGAGAAAAACTCACTCGACTCATTCACCTGCCCGAGATATCAAAAACAAATATTACACAACAGTGATGAAATGACTAAAAGTCATGAAGGTTATGGGAGCACGTTGGCAAGGTAACAAAGTACATGAAGTGGATTAAAACACTGTATTTTGAATAAATACACTTATAATGTGTATTTCCAGAGCTTTCTTTACTTTTCAATAACTGTACTAGGTTGTCAGACATCTTTTCATACGTGTAACAATCAGCTCTCAGATCTGTTTTCTGCCTGTGGCTGCAGCCCACACACGTGTCCTTGAGCACAAAAACAACAACTGGAATGTTTGACACACTGAGCTTGAGTCATAACCTTCGCTATCTCCATTTCTCTCACTGTGAAGAAGCTCGCTCACAAACTGCGTGTGCCCAGTCGGGGGTCCCATCCCATTCAGCTCAGCACGTCCTATCCCATCAGCACCAGCAGCAGTCACGGATTACCAGCTGCACTGAAGCTCAAATCCCATCAGGAGGAGGGAAAAGCATCTGAAAGCCAACTCCACGTGGAGCAGAGTGTGAGGTGTATACAGAGGACTCAGCATGGGTTCACTGAACGTCTGCAGAGAGGATCAAGGCCCTGACTTTGCTAGAAGAAAGTTGAAGTGAATGAACAAATGTGTTGTACGGAGGCTGAAGTCAACAGGATGGTATTTTCCTCCACCAGCGGCTGGAGCCAGGTCCGGTGTTTTTAAACAGTGAGGCTCGGCTGGTTCTAAATGTAACTGGTCCACAGAGGAAGCGTCACCAAACCAGAGAAGCACACACACACACACTGACCTGCATCTCCTTGTCTCCGTACTTCGAGGGGTGTTTGCTGCCCTGGCTCTTCCGGCGCAGCTTCTTCAGCTCGGCCTGGCACTTCTCCAGACTCTCCCCTTTGCTCTTGTGCTCCATCTGGTACTTCTTCAGCGCAGCCTGAGGGGGGCAGCACAAAGTAAGCAGGGGGGCACGGCCACACTGGCATGTGTCCGAATCAACCGATGATATTTTACACTGAATTACATTCGTCTCAAACTGACTGACAGTGGTCAGCCTCTGATTTACGGCCTGGTGATGGGAGAGTGTAGGAAGGAGGAGCAGTGGGATTATGATGAGCTGCACTTCTGACCTCTGCACAGCAGCTTCACATTTCTTATTGGGACTTGGGCAAAATGTTTTATGCCCCAAAGGTCAAAATTGCTTTGTATATATATATATATATATATATATATATATGTGTGTGTGTGTGTGTGTGCAACATGCAACATGCAACTTGAAAAGAGAATCATTATATTTGACTGGAACAATCAGAATGACAGTCGTCAGGGATTAAATCCAAATTTAAATTCATTCGTCTATTGAAATGTGTTTTTGTTTTTTTTTGCAGAACTAGTTTTCACAGACTGAGTCATAATTCACGAGGCAGAGTGGGAAGTAATTTATGTAACTTGCTGCAGTGGTTTGGATGAAAGCCGGTGGGAAATTAATGAGAGAGTGCGTTTTGTCTCTGGCCAATGATTTTATGAGAACATGGTTCATACGGCATTCTCCATAACTTCACTCCCAGGAGACGTGAAGGACAGTAACACGGGGGGGGGGGGGGGCACCCTTAAAAAAGGACATTTAATCACTGAATCTGAAACAGGGAGAAATATAAACGAGGCTAAAATGAAACTGAATTCAATTAATTTGAGGGTCTTCGTATTGCGGCTAGCCTTATTTCGCCAAAAGGAAGTAGATTAACTTTAATTATTAATATCACATCATTATAAACTAGAAAACAACTCTCCAGTTAGCTCTGGTTTAGTCTCTAACAGCACCTGAGAAAAGGCTTTTGTCCCCGGCTCGGCAGGTAGTGCACAGTGGGATTAACTCAGCTGGTTTGATACGTGGGTGGGATTAATAATGTCTGTAATTGTTGATCAAGAAAAAAAAAATCTCACATTTAGGTAGCGTGCGTCCAGCTCCACCTTCTTCTCCAGCTCTGTGAGCAGCTCGTTGTGGAAAGACTTCAACTGCAAAACACACGAGAACCTCAAAAACAACACAACTCACTAAACCTCAAAAACAACACAACTCACTAAACCTCAAAAACAACACAACTCACCAAACCTCACATTGACACACAGTGGATTCTTCTCAAACAGGAATGTGACCCTGCAGCAATTTTGTCATTCATTCTGAAATGTCTCACCCGGCAGAGAGGAGACGACGTCTGACACGTGAAATATGTTCAAAAGTCAACTTGTGTCTGTGCATGTGTGTAAATTCAACCAGTGGTGAAATTATAGAACTGAGCATCTGAGGTGTTTTCATCCCTGGAGAAGAAACACACATCTTCTCAACACCTAATTTGTAAATTACACTGTTGTACAAAAACATCATTGGCTTGGATCTTTGACACCCATTACTCATCGTGGATGAGGAGACAATTTAAAATACCTTTTATAAGAAACTTGAAAAGATGAAGCTGACCCTCCAGTCTCCTCTGAACTCACAGTTCCCTGAGAATGTTGTCATAACTGACCAGTTTACTCAAAGCTCTGCAGAACTTCACTGAAGGATTTCAGTCTGTAATGGTTGTAATTTACAAGATCAGTAAACCAGCCAGATGTAAAGTAAAGCTGCTGCATTCAGGAGATTTAAATATAGTTCACTGAGTCTTAAATATCAAATATATCTTGTGATGTGGAGACTCTAAAGAACCAACAATCTGTTTGGTCCCAACACGTCAGAAGAGCTGATTTTAGAAACACCACCATCATCACCACATGCTCACCATCTCCTCAAGCTGGATCTGGATCTGTCTGTGCACTTCAGCCATCTGAAACAGCACCTCCCCTGCAGAGAGACGAGACAATACACAAGAAGAGGGAGGGGATGAGGGAGAGAGAGAAGAAAGAGTCATATGGTCTCTCTCCGATATCTGCGAGCATCACATACTGTACATCGTGCAAAAGAAAGAGACCATGCAGGCACACAGGACAGATGAGAGACAGGTGTCGAGGGACGAGGAGGAGACAGGATGAAACGTCTGTGGTGATTCTGATGAAGCAGACATGACTCGAAACGGTGGCGTTCCAGAAATATGCAGAACAGACGGAATGAACGAAAACTCAAAGAGATAATCAGGAAATCTCTAAAAACTCTAAAGTTATAAATACACAGGAACAAGATAAATCTTAATAAGGAATTTCATATTTGCATTAAGACGAGTGGAACTACAACATAACGAGGGAGAACACAAAGAAACAGAACCAAGAAAGAAGTCGAGCGTTAAAAATAAAGAATAAAACACAAAATAAAGGATGATTCATGCAGCCAGGGAGGTGCGTGTCGTTTTACGATACCTACATGCTGCCTCTTCTGAATATGCAATGCGTTGAAAAAAAAAAGGAACAAAAAGATCTAGTTTGAGCAAAGAACAGAGCGATAGAGACCTGGAGAGACAGAGACAGATCAAACTACCCGAGGAAGAATGAGACACAGAAAAACACTCAGTCATCAGAGTCTGCACTGAAACACCATCTACACTGTGAGAACTACTGAGAGCACAAACACAGACCGGACGTTTCACACAGATATTAACAAGTTAATACTTTAACAGGATATAATGGGATTTTTGGTTTTCTTGCAAAATGTTTTGTTTATTAAAATCCAGAATCCGACCAGCGACAGAAATAGTTTTGAGATCATTTAAGAACCGTGTCGCCATTTTACAATTTGTCCACCAGGGGACATGTTTACACTGTAAAATATCCTATTTACTGTATAAACACACTTAAATATACTTTACATCGTAAGTCACAATCGTAAAATGTTTGTGTCACATGTTTATAAATCTAGTTTGAGTCCAGCTCCTGTAGAAGAACCTGCACGATTAACTAAAAGTTGTTAATAAAAGTAAAGGTAAGAAATATATTATTAATAAAATTAAACTTAAGTGAGAATCATTACTATAAATAAATCACATTAAATATACTGTATATGTACTGTCATTTCTAGTTGCACATTTACCAACTTATACAGAAAAGCTGAGATATCTTAGTTAATAAATGATCAACATAATAAATAAACAGGTGAATGACCTTTGGTACATTTCTGAAAATGCACAGAGCAACGTCTTCTACAGCTGCAGCGCCGCCACAAAGCGATCGGAGCTAATTCATCCTAAATGAGCACATTAATCACCATTAACGGCACTAATCTGGCTTTTGCATAATGTATGCTGACATCCGATGATGTATGATGCTGATGTGAGTGAGAGGTGAGGGTGGGCGGGCGCCGGTGGACCTGCGGACACCGGGACAGTGGACGGGACTGTGAGAGTGGGCCGTGTGAATGGGATTAATGGGCTTAATGGAAGTGCTGTGGTCATGCAGACGAGACTCAGCTGGAGTTGAGGGGATTTAGAAAAGGTCGGAGCAGAAGGCGGGGGCAGAGGTGCAGAGGGAAACAAGTTCGTCTTTACTTCTGGACTGAAGTTCTGCTACACTGACTCCGGTGGATCGTCCTCACACTTCTTTAACTTTCCACAGAAACACAGATGTCCCAGCACTGAGTGGGGGGGTGAAGCATTGGTGCACACAGAGAACCACAGACAGACTCACACTTTCCATCCTCCCCTCCATGTGCTTATGAGAATGCAGTGACAGCTGTGTAATGCTGTAGAAGTGTTGGACTGCCGCAGGACAAGACGTTATGAGCAGCGAGGCAGATAAATGCATCGGCCTGTACTTTCAAACTCTCCTTTGCATTTTGGAGCGAGCCCAACACACACACTCCATCCATTAATAAACAGCTTCTGGCCATCGGCAGGATACAGAGCTGAACCCAGGCACCTCCATCACACACACACCCACACCCACACACCACACACACACACACACACACACACACACACACACACACACACACATATATCTAATTAAATCATAGTATGCTATTTGCTGTGTTTCATACATAAAAGTTTTCATATAGTTTTACGTGTAAATCTAAACCTGTGTCTTTTATTCAGAAACTAACAAACAGCATCTTGTATGGATCAACTTCTTCCTCATCCCACGTTCACATCAGTTACTGCACGAAGAGAGAGAGAGAGAGAGAGATCAACTCTCATCCTCCCTCACTCTGCCAATATAAAACCTTGCAGCTGGGAATGAAATTTAGCTGTGGGATAAACTGCACTTCACTCTGTGTTATCTTCCATAAAAATGGAGCTCTGGTCATTATTTCTGACTTCTATAACAGATGTGTTCATCTGTAGAGTAATTAAGGTCATTCTTCATTGATCCCTTTAAGGAAACAGCCGTTATTCTTCTTCTCCTGCTCTGACAGGTCAGGGTCAGCTGTTCCTCCATGTTCTCAAGGTACAGAAATGTTATGACAGATTGAAATGAAGGCCGAACCTATGAAGATAGTGGTGATAAAGTTGCATTACCATTTGAAACCGCTATTAAAGTGTTCAGGGTACAGTGCATAACTTCGTCCTGCAGGTTTTCATCACCTGGACCATCCCCAAATTCCTGGATGTTCTTGTTTCATTGCACCAACTTAATCCAAAACCCTCTGCACCTTGCATTGTGAAATACTGGACTTCCAGCAGCCAGAAATAAGCTGCTTACTGATAATCACAACACTTGAAGCTTAGAGAGCACATTGTTGTCTGCACGCAGAGCACACAGCCCCGGATCAATTCAAATACTGCTGCTGTCTGTGAAAGGTTCTGACAAAACTTCCCCAAAACTGCAAATGAATCTGAAAATGTACGACGTTCTCCTCAACCCTCATACGTCTGACACTCATTAGGCTTTTTTAGCTTTTTCTTGGCGGTGTCTGAAAATTAAAACAAAATTCAGGGCATAGTTATTTCATCTTGCAAAACAGTGTAACACTGAACCCAATTAGGCAAAAAACCTCCAGATCCATTGTTAGGATTGAGATTTACAGCACACGTGGGGAGGAAATGAATAAGCACCTAAAAACAACCGATTTTAAGATTTAATGATTTAAGACTCATGCATCAGTGCTGATAAACCAAACGGGGACAAAGTTCATCCTGAAAACAATCTGAACTTCAGCGATTCTCTCTAAATTCCTCATGTGGTCCCGACAACCAAACTGCAAGTGGTCAGTGCGTGTGTGTCTATGAGTACAGTACTGAGTGTGTGTGTGTGTGTGTGTGTGTGTGTGTGTGTCACATCTGGGTTTATTATCCTGGCTACTGTCCATGAGATGCCTGAGCTCAACAGGAGGTGAAAAGACACGGACAGATTTACAGATATACAGTGAATGAAGGAGGGTGTTCCACGTATTGTGCGTTTCTGCAGGAACGATATTATACGAAGACTAAAAGCAAACACAAGCAGCTCTAATCCCCCAGAAAGCTGCAGGTGAACAAGGTGCTGCAGGGAGATTTGTCCTCCTCACAGCCACATGATTGACAACATCATTGTTGTGCTTTCATCTCGCTAAACACTGGCTGCGTCCATGTGTCCAAACGCACCGGGACATGTGCACGCATTAGCACAAACACAATGTCTTATTAGTGTTAGCTACAGCATCACCTGCAGAACAGCAATAAAGAAATCAAACTGCAGAGGCTCAAATATCTAAGATGACCAATATCACCGTGTTCTGTGTTATAAATTACAACCAGAACATCACTCAGCGGTACACAAACCTTTACAAAGGCCCAACAGTCCCCTGCATTACATCCTGCTGCACCCTCTCGCCTGAGCGCTCCAGAGATTTCTGTGTTGATATGAGTGAGTCTGAGTGTGGTTCACGTGGGAAAAGCAAACTCCGGAGGAAGTCCCAATTCTGAGGACAGTCTCCGAGTTTAAAAACAGCTCAACACAAACAGAAACAATCTCTTAACAGCACAAACCCACACAACCTGATGACACAAGTGTAAGCACACGATGTGATAAAGCAGCGTCACTTCAACGCTTTGAAAAGTGAATCTATTCAAAAAGGAACCAGGCTACAGAAGATCAATACGAACGTCTGTCTACGTAAGTCTTACAGGGAGCTGACGGGTACAAATGAAGACCGGCGGTCTCAGACAGCAGACACATGCTGGGGGGGGGGGGGGGGGGGGGGACGAGTTCCACTATGTTCAGTTTAGTTATTTAAAAACTGAGAATGACAGAAGAATGCAGGAAAAACAGGCTTCAAAAACCTAAAAACAGCTTTTCAACGTGTCCATTTTCTGATTGTTGAGTTTTACTGATACAGACAGAGGGCGAGTGTGTTTGCATGTGTGCACCCTGGAGGGTTGCAGCCACTTTAATCCTGCAGTCGTCTGTACTTCACATTAGAATCAGCATCATTAAGTCACCATTTGGCTTCATCGAGGACAAAGTGACACCTCAAGGACATGATGTGGACTCCAGCGCATTATGAAGCCACATTAACTCCCTATTCCATTCATTTGCTTATTTTAACACGTCCTCCATTTCTTTTTGTACTTTAAAAGGCACTCAACAAGACGCCGAGCTTACTGGTGACGAGCCGGCTCATTTCAAAGTGCAGATGAATGTGACACTCGAGACAGAAACATGAAATGGAGTCAGGTGAAGAGCAGCAGACAGGTGGTGCCGGCTGCGGTCATGAATGAAGAGCGAGGCCGATCAAAGCGCTGAAGCTCTGCTGGCAGCCGGGTTTAGATTTGACCAGAGACCGTCTGGAGGCTTTTAATGAGCCAGGAACTGCTGGAGTTGCTTTTTGTGTCACCTTCCCCTTTTCTTCTGTCTCCCTCTCTTCATTACTTTCTCTGTTTCCCTGCAGCCTCACTCACTTCCTGGGGTGACTCGAGAACAGGGACGAATTGAAGCGAGAGCAAAATCGGTAGAACAAAGCTGTTCTGATGACGTGCGAGCAGGCGAGGGAGAGCTCACGTCTGGCCACTTGGGTTTTGGTGAAGAAATAGTAAGTTGACCCTGGAGGGAAATTAAAATATGTGGTAGATTGAGAGATTGCCACAGGGGCAACGTCTCGTTGGCCCACATTCCTCTACTCAGGAACCCTTCTATCAGTCGACACGTCCCTCTAAGTTTGACCAAACTGCACCTTTGGTCCGCCAGGTGTCCCTTTACCCTCGGCCCCTGCTGATTGGCTAAACTGGCCCTCTAAATAACCAAAGCACTCCTCTGGTCAGTCCATCTGCTGCTCTGGTTGCCCAAGTGTCCATATGAATGAATAAATGGCCTCCAATGTTCTCAAGTGTCCCCTCAGGTCACATCACTGCACCTCTCGTCAGTCCAAGCCTGATCGCCCATCTAATCACCTCTAGTATTATTCAGGTTGGCCAAAGGGACCCTCTAGCACTTATGGCCCTGGTGCTGGTGCGTCTATAATTTATGCAGATGATTGGCCCAACTGTCCATCGAGTTGACTCAACTACCTTTCTGCCAAGGTTCCCTTCATGGTAGCTCAACCGGCTCTGATGCAGGTTCCAAAGGACACGTCTGTGACCTTCAGGCAAGAATAATAACTCCTGCAGTTAAATACACGCTCATGTGTAATATTTGCCTCTGTCTCAAAACAGTTGGTACATTTACCTCGATTCAAAAGACTCAATCATCCAGTACTTTGACAAGCGATCAGCAGTTTGTCGTTATGTTGCTCAATTAAGTTTTAACTCTAATAAAACCTCTCCGTTCAGACTTGTCATCAACTGGTGACTCAAAACGCTGCAGTCAATCATTTTAAAGGTTGGACATGAGCAGAAATAATTCACTGTGGGATAACGTGCGTGGGAGTAAAATAACTTTTACATTGTGAGATGGTGTGATAAGAAGGCGGGGGGGGGGGGGGTAAAAAGGAAAAGCTCTCGCTGCAGTTTCTCTTTACGCAGACTGAACATTGGCTGAATTCAGATTAGTGTTGAAGCTCTGGGGAAATTCAGCCTTTATGGACTCAAAAAAACCAGAGGGTCACGGGGGGGGGGGGTTCTCCCCGAACTGAGCCGTGTGATATTTCAAGCGAGACACATCCTGAGAGTAAACAATCACAAACACTGTGGAAGAATTTACCTAAGAGATGCTCGGTGACTCAGCAATATAAGAGGCAGACTTATCAGGGGTGTTGCCTCTCGGTCTCTGTTTATGAGTTTTCATTATTGCTTTCGTTCTCTGTTTTATTTTTATTTCAAGAACTCATTTCTGCTGCAGGTGATTTCATCCACTTCTCCTCCACATACAGTGCGAGCTGTATAAAAAGAGAACGTGATTCAGTTAATTCTGCTGATGAAAACTGAACCGCAGGAAGGAAATGTTGTTTGGATCCGTCAGAACTAGTCTCCCCTGCTGTTTCCTAATTGAGTCTGTGATATCACAGCCTGCATCTGAGCTCATTTCAGACAGCCTGCTATCTCCTTACAGTACGTTTGCTAAAGTGGAGGAAGATGCCTGAAGGGCAACACACGCCTCTAAATCATGTTGCTGAATTAATTAACCTCAGGGTAATTGTGTCCCGGACCCTTAAATTTGTCCATCTGAATTAACCTTAAATTGTTTTAATGAGATGGATGTTATGCTAAAGCGTGCTCAGCCCCTGGCAATAGGAATATATGGGAGAGAGATGAGAATTAGATGGAGAGCAAGATTAAATTAGAGCCAAAAGTTGAGCATAAAATATCTGGTGACACCATGTTCATTTTCTCACGGTAGAGCAAAGCAGGAAATATTGAGTAAAAAGATCTGCAGAGGTAAGTTTTAGGAAAGATGCAGAATCTGTTGCATGTCTGAATCTGTGTTAAAGATGAAAAGCAAACATGCAGAATGTGTCCAGACGAGGTGTTTTCTGCTCATGAATATAAAGCTGCTTTAATGCTGCAGCTGTACAGCCACTGTGCAGGAAGAATCAGCTGCTCGTGTGAGAACAGAACACGTAACAGGCAGAAGTGTATAAACCACAGAAAATGTAGGTTTTGGCTCTAGAATGTGCCGATAATAAAATCATCCACAGATTATATAAAACCTAGTCAAGATGGATGCTTTCCTTTGTGCCTGTGCTGCAGGTTTGTATGTCACAGCACAGACATGAGTGAGTACCACCTCTGCCCACATTCTTTTGAATGGTGGAGCCCTTATTTGGTCGTAGAGGGGAACCGGAACTGCAGGAGCTTCCTATTTTTCCCCCTCCTCCATCTCCATATGTGGAATACGGAAGAAAGACGTTTTCAGCCGTGCTGACGTCACCATCCCCATTTTTGGGCTGCGCATCGAGCATCATTCTTCGGCTCTCCTCCTTCGGCGCGGCTCCGGTCGAGGCTCTTCTTTTCATCTATTTTTAGAAGTGTGTGCAGAGTCGGCGTGTTCTCCCAGGGCTGCCTGAGCTCCCACATTAATGTGGGGGCGTTCACAGACACTGAGAGCCGTAGTGAAAGAGGAGGAGGAGGAGAGGATGAGTGGGATGACACTCTGCAGAGTATCTTCTCTCTCTGCACAGAGTCAAGCTGCAGAGCAGTTGTTCAGAGAGCATCAGGTAAATTAAGATGAACTGAATGAAACAAAGTGAAATCATTTCCTCTTCCTGTGCCGAGCTCTCAGTGGCGTCATGTGGTATCAGCTGTGACCGGTGAGGAAGAACATCACTGTCCAAAGATCATGTGCCCATCAGGAGATGTGACCCAGTTTATTTCAGGTACAACTACAAATGTGAAAGATAATCATGTCATGTTATTCTTGTTTCAGTCAATGCGTTTGAGTTGACATGAGTGTGTGTGTGTGTGTGTGTGTGTGTGTGTGTGTGTGTGTGTGTGTGTCACAGCTTAAATCTACCAATAAACTGTTCTCTTATCTCTGCTGCTGTTTCTAAAGTTAATCACTGAGCTGCCAAAGTGTCTCAGTGAAAATAATAACCTATAATCTCACACACAGCATCTGTGTGTAACACTGCAGCTCCACTCATTTACAAAACAGAGTCTGACTGAACTGATTCAATTTCCGAAAATCACTTTAATAGGTGGAATTAATTCTTGAGCATCTATCTACTCAACCAAGAGTGTGATGCTACGAACAATTCAATAAGAGAAGGGTCTTATAAATGAAGTGTCTCTAACCTCCCCCATCATGAAAGCTGCAACTTAAAAGCATTTGACGAGATTAACAATATTTCACTACTTTTCTTTTGCCTGTTAAATGTGACTCTTTGTATAACGGCTGAAAAAGGAAATGATATCAAACTCCGATCCTCATGGATCCTCATATTTCCACAGCTTTGTTTCCTCTGCTCAACTGCTGCAGGCAGAACTCCTGACTCAGATGGAAGGGTATCGATCTGTATCTTATTGTACTTCTACTTTACAAAATACATCCCGACCTTCAAAATGACCCAATGGTATTCTATAAACAAGTGGTGACATACCTCATTAAGAAATCTATAACTTTACATGTTGCTCATTTATCACTGACTCAATGCAGAGATTCTCCACCTTTCTTCACTTTCAAATCAATTCCAACGCTTTGTCTTCCACTCGTCTCATTTCAGTCTCGTGCAGCCCTGCGTGTTGTCCTCATGTGCTGATGCCATTAGCTGCTGTTCAGCTTAGTTCTCCGATTAACAGGATTGTTTCCGTGAGTCTGAGGTGCAGAGTCTTTCTGCCAGAATTCACTCACATCAAGCAGCTTAGAGTCCAGTGATGTTAATTCAGCTCCGTCACAGACAGATACTTTCCTCCTCAGCAAAACCCAATTAAACGAACAATTACAACAATTATAACTCTGCCGTCATAAATCACGAATTGTGAGGAAAAACCCAGGCGCACACACACACACACACACGCACACAGTGGTCTATGTCACAGTTAGAGACACGTGCCTGCAGAGCAAATGCACAACTGCTCACACACAAACAAACACACAAGTCTTGTTAAATGACTTCTCATCGTCACCTCCCAAGATCTGTCGTCTCTACCGACCAGCACATTTTGAGCCAGACTCCACAAGTGCACATTCAATCAGATAATGACGCAGACTCTGTACTAATTGTTCTCATTATTATCACTAAGGAAGGAAACAGGTATGAACGTCTTGTTAAAAGATGCCTGGGATACAAAAGCTTCTCTGCTGGGTTCAGAGGACACCTCATTAGTTGTGTCATTGCTCCCCACAGTGACATAGTCCTCGCCTTAAATAAACATTAAATCTGAGAAACATTGTCACGCATGGATTCATTTGCATGACTTGTACTGATTCCTGCAGACTGGCAACATATCCAACCTGAAGCTATGATTTAACCTGAAGCTATGATTTAACCTGAAGCTATGATTTAACCTGAAGCTATGATTTAACCTGAAGCTATGATTTAACCTGAAGTTATGATTTAAGAATCCTTCATTTTCTCCCCTCACTTTGCATTTCTCTCAGGTAATTTACTGAGGCTGTGAAGCTCAACACAAGTAATGGAATATGCTGAAGCACTTGCAAAGCAATAAGGATTGTCAGTGTGCACAGACCACAGCTGCTCTGAGTCCTGCTGATATGAGGAGACGGCATCAATCCATTCTGCACAGCCTAGTTATTTATTGGAGGGAGGTTTTCTGTGGAGTCATGTTTAGGCTGCCAGAAAAAGAAATCAAAGAGAAACATAAAACAGGCTACCCCAACACGCATGTAGACAAAGACTGCAGGTGCACAGTCATGCATGACAGATAATATGAAAGGCACAAGAGCAAAGCAGTGGATGAGCAGGTGGATGATCATTGTGATGTGCAACAATCTTGCACACTGACTAAAGCCAAGATAAGCATTACATAAATACTGAACTGTAAAGAGGCAGAGAGACGTGAAGTTAAGTTATGAATATAAAGTTGATGCTATTTTCCTAGAAGCCAACAAATGGAGGAAATCATTTTAAAGTTCTAAGAATCTGCAGAACACAGAGGAGTAATTACTTTTTACAACCCAGGTTTTCAGATGCAATGACACCACTGGAGTACAAAGGCTTTTACTTAAACTTTGAGGTTTTAGTAATTGAATGTTTAAGATGATTCAGAGGCGAGTATGCTCATTAAAAGTGCAGGATTCTAATTATAACAGGAAGTATAGTACCTCTCTGCCTTAAAGATCCACGTAGGAACAAAATGACTGTGGAGTTGAAGCTGAATGGACAGTAATGAGCTCTTCATCATTTAAAATTAGAGTGGTAACACAGACTCAACTTAGACACAGGGAGGAGAAAGTAAAATGATGAGGCTCGTGAAGAAGTGCGAGGGAGCACCAGAAAAGGTCTCTCCATGAATAATGGATGCAGCTTTTATATCCCCCTCCGATCAACTGTTTCCCCCGCTCCCTCCATCGCTCCCTCCGCTCTTTCAGTCCGTGCCTGCTATCTTAAGTCACATCAGGGTGAAGGAATGAAGAGGTTGCAGTGATCCAGAACTAACGCAGGCTCCTCACACTCCCCAGCATGCAACTGGGTTTGCAACTATGACGCAATTTTGCACAGAGCGCGACAACGATAGTCGGTTTGTCTTGCTGCGTACGGCTGCTCTCACCTGTGGAACCTGGAATTGGGCCTTTAATTCTCAGTCCAGGCAAATTAACACTAAGAACAGGTAAGTCTATAACGAGCAGAACCAGAGCTGATCCAACTGAAACCAGACGACACGCTGTGTGAGGGCTGAGCGAGCTGGGGAAATACATTACATCCTGAAAACTGCATTTAAATGAGAAGGTTTTTAATTAACAGAGTAAATATACTGAGGAGTTACTAGGAATGGGGAGAAAATCCACCAATGTGGTGAAACATAAATCAAGAGAGCTTTTATTTTTCATTTTTTACAAGGGACATAGGAAAGTAACAAAAAGGGGAAACTGTAATGAATATAATTCTTAGATCATAATGTGTCTGACAATATGAATTAGAAGTAGTAATACATCAAATAATCTCCGAGTGCAGTAAAATGCATCTGTTTTTAAGATTTATGTGAAGAACATTAGGAAAAAGGTTTGTGTGTTAGTGAGTGTGTGTGAGTGTGTGTGTGTGTGTGTGTGTGTGTGTGTGTGTGTGTGTGTGTGTGTGTGTGTGTGTGTGTGTGTGTGTCTCCAGTTTCAGGTTGGTCATCAGCTGCTTCTGCTCAACAGCACGAGCCGTCCCATCCATCATCTGCTTGTGCCACCCCCCTCCACCCCACCAGGGGCGCTACAGCCACTACAAGGACTCACCAAGATCCTTAGAGCCTTGACTTTCGCTGGCCATCTCGCCCATCCGCACCAGAGCGTCGAAGTAGCCCTTTGCAGCATATGTGACACCTGGAAACATGGAAGCATTGGGCATCAGATCAAGGGTGCGGAGTTGAAATGATGTCTTGTTCAGCTCTGCAACCCTCCCCGACAGCCCCCCAGAGAGGTAAGGTTGGGCATGGGAAATAAAGAGCGACAGGCGGAAATGGAAACCAGGCAGGAAAAGAAAAAGCTCTATGGAGGCAACTACAAGGAAACAGAGAAAACTATGGAGACTAATCTCAAGCAACAAGAGTTACAGAGGACACGCTATATTTAACCGTCTCCTACTTGCCCATAAATCTAACCATGCAAACAGTTTCAGTGTTAAATCCATCTCTGAAACTTCTGGCATCAGAAGAACTGTGTTCTGGAGCCTCTTCCATGTCGGCTCAGATTTTAGTTTGGTAAAGAATTTCTGAGCAAAAATCTTTTTATCTGAACCTGATGCCCTCTTTCTGTTTTATTCAAAATAGCAACGTACAAAACAGCCAGGCATCCGGTTTAAACTGCCACACGCCATCAACGTCACCTGTCAAGATGACTAATGTCAGCAGCTGTGAATTCTACCAGCAGATTAACATTAAATCTATGAGTAACTTTCCTGAAGGCCACCATCTCTCCTGAAGAGCGTTAGCACATTAGCTTTACATCAAGCCAAGAGGCTGTCTGAGTGCAGGAGACAATGAAATAGGGACCAGGAAGTAAAAGATCCATGAGTCCCTCGTTATGAGACAACACAGCTCATCGGAAGAAATGAGGGGTCTGACTTTTCATAACTTTCATAACTCTAACCCTATATCTGAACATGACACCATACAAGTGGACTTATTGTTATTATCATTTTCCAGGTCATCTTTCATGTTAATATTATCATAAATATTTGCAGCTGATCCATTGTATAGTTCTGATCAGGAGCAACTTAACAGCAGATATGATGTGAACAGATGTTGATGTTGGGAATAATAAGATCAGATAAAGTTCAAGTATTAAGAAAAGACAGATTTTACACCAGAAGAACAACAACTGTTTACATGGCCAGATATCTCTGCATTTACATGATCTGAATCTTTGGAATCCTTCACAGCTCCATGTTAACACACGTCTGACACTTTCCGCAGCCATCATGTTAAAGCACTCTGCAGTTCAAATACTGTATTCCATCCATTATTCTCTGAGGAGCATCCTCACATAGACACATGAGACACCGGCTGAGACGTAGCTGTGACTCAGACTTTAAACACTGAGACAAGATGACCCCAGGCAGCAGCACAGGTGGGTTCAAGCAGGTCAGCTGCACGGAGACCGACGGCCATGAGGACAGAGGACACTTGTCCTGTCAGGAGATGGATGAGGGCTGAGCTTATTACTGGGCAGATGATGTTGATGGGTGTCTGTGCAGTGACCTGCCAGAGAACACTCTATATCTGAGACTATAGTATTTATATCTGCACATGGAAGACAATGGGAATCTATTCTAAGCTCAAGTTCATAAAGTTGTTTTTGTCACAGAGACACTGAGCAAAACCTGCTACGATGCAAGTTATTGTTCTGAAAGACGACGCGTCTCACAATCCATACGTAAGACTGTTTAAAGTTGACCTCTGCTCTGAAAACTCTTCACATGACAGTGCGACCATCTTTAAGCCTTCCCTGGCTTGTTTAAACTCAAGTTAAGCCTAGGTGGGATATGAGGGTTTGAGAGAGGGAGAGGATGAAGATGAGGCTAAGACGGACGGGGGAGCATGGCTACTTTAATCAGTGTCCAGAGAAATCTCAAGCAGGAGGAGCGAGGAGCCAGGTGAGGCAGGATTAGCTTGAGGAGACGCTTCGCTCGTCTGTTGGCTGAAAAGTGACAGAAGCAGGAGGAGGAGGAGGAGGAGGAGGAGGAGGAGGAGGGTCTGGCTGCAGAGAGGATTAGAACAGTGATATGAAGCCGATACAGAGCGTCAGCACAAATAAAACATTAAGAAGACAGAGGTCTAAATCAGACTGGTGATATGCATCTGAATGTGTTCGCTATATATCAAGTCCTCCACAACCTCCACATTCCCTAAACATGGATCTGATGATTTGTAGGTCAAACACTTCAGGTTCGAACTGGGCTGAAAGTTAGTTTCATGTCTGTTTTGACAGGGACTATGTTCCAAAGTGTTTTTTATAAATAACACATTATAATAATACATAGCAGTTATGTGTAATCAAGATTTCTCTCTAAACCAGATGTGACCCAGTTTTAACCTCAGCACTCGCATCACTTGTTACTGGGCTCTCTCACAGCTCCTCTGTTACCGCAGCACTAAACCTCATCACACCCCCAACCACACGGACACCGTCACAATCAGACTCTGATGATTTTAGGTTCAAACAAACAAACTAAAATCTGCTTCCCTCTTCCCTCAGTGACATCACATCTCTTCACAGTCCCCAGGGATGCAAACCTGCCGCCCCAGTTCCACTTCCAGAGGATGCACTGGCATTTTTCCCGTCACAATAGATGCTCACTGGGTGCCCGGCCCACGGCTCCTCTCTGGCATTGATGAAGTGTAATCCCCACTCAGGGAGTCACTGGGCTATTTTTAGCCTTATCTATCAGACTGGAGTAAGGCCTTCTTTATTGGTCTCGCAGTTTGCAGAGCCTTCCCTGCATTTCCACTCCAAACTCCGAGAGCAGGGCTCAACGCATGCAGCATCACTGGAGACATATGCTCCTGCTAATGTAAGAGCAGAGTGAGAAAGAGCTTTTCTTATCAATAAATGAGCTGCACATGCTCCGAGGCTCGTCTTATCTGAGGAAATGTACATCTGCCAAATCTAGTTGCATTAAATATCCAAGAAACACCATTGAGCTGCAGGACATTCTTTGAAACTGTGATAAAAGTATACGTCAGATTCACGTCCCTGTGTTGGTGAATGTTACCATCTCAGACTTTTCCTTTATCTCTTCGTGGTTTTTATTTTTTACCAGAGCTTGTCCTGGATACCAGCGCCGTTCGTTTCCTTTCCTCTGCCCCACGGGAAGCACCGCTATTCTCGAGACTCCTCCTGTTCCACTTCTCATTGGCTTCTGCTCCACTTTGCTCCCCCATGACATTTCCAGTGATTTTGTCTTTAACCTTGAACAAGTGCTGCATGTATATCTCAATCTCTCCGTCTTTCTCTCAATTGCACACACACACGGCACCGCAAACATATTAAAAGCAAGGACAAGGGACGTACAGTAAAGGCGGACATTTAGGATTGATGAACTGGTGCAAGGGAGCAGGGAGGAAGACATGTGGACATGGACGTCATCACAGAGGAGTAATCAGATGACATCAACCCAAGAGTGTAAGAAAATCTTCAGTCAAATTTGGGGCATAAAACATTTTATATTTACTATGAGCTTCAAGTTCAAAGCTTTTAAAAGGAGTGAGGACTGAGGACGGAGCTCGACAGAGACGTCCACAAAACTACAAACTTCTGAATATCTGTGTCGTCATTACAACTCATCTGTCGTGGAGATAAATCGAGAGGATGTAAAAGCAGCAGCGGGGGAGGTGTTGGGTCATTTGCTCCTCTGCCTGAACTACTTGACACAGAAGAAAGGACAAAGGACAGAAAGAGAAAACGAGATGGTTGGTGTACTCACTGGTGAGCGCCTTCTCGTAGCTTTTCCCCATGGCTATGAAGTTCCGCAGGCAGGGGTTGAACTGCTCCATGATGGACTGGAGAGAAAAAACAGCACATATGGTTCGTGAAGAGGCAGAAGAGACTGATAGGAGCAGTGAAATGAGCTCCAGTGACAGAGCAGCAGTCTTTACTAGGACACACACACACACGCACACACACACACACACACACACACACACACAAGGTGAGAACAGGAGGGATGAAACGTGGGAAAAAATGAGATGAAAAGAAGGTCATAAAGAAAGAGAGAGAGAACTTGTCACTGGGAGTGTGTGTGTGCGTGTGTGTGTGAAGGGGGTAAACTGCTTCCTCTCACCTCCCCTGCTGTCTCTATTAAAATAAAACCTCAGCTCAGCATCAGATCTGGACTCATCACCGTCTCCCTCCATCTCCACAACATTCACCTGACTCTAGCACACTGTTTCTGCTAATTGCTTTTTTTAAAAGGGTCAGTTCACCCAAATAAATCAAAGATTAAACATTTTCTCACTTATCTCCGGTGGCATCTAGTAAGAACGCCTTCAGATCTGAGAGACGTGCGTGTATCTCAGATTACAACAAATAAAACCCACTAGAACGGCAGTAGAGCATTTAACTGCCATGACCCAATAGTCCCCTTAAAATCAATCAAGTAACACCACACTTCACACACTAGTATTTAGTACACACAATTACTGCAATAAATTAAACTCTCCATCCTTCGTGACAGACGGTGCAGTACCAGTGAGCACACAGACAGCGGAGTGTGTCCACATCCACAAACACACAACAAGCAGAGGACCTGAGCCCTCGATAACAAGTGAAGGAAAAGTCCAGAAACGTATAATGAGTTTTACTGTCGTGAGCGTCTCTGCACTGACTCAGCCTCCCCCTCAGTCCAAGCTGCTCTTTCATTTCTGCTGCACCTTCAACAAAAACCGGCAATTTAAAATGCAGCACTTCTCCCCCTGCGACTCCTTTTCCTATCTTTGAAATGACCGGATTTTTCACATGATGGAATCAGACAGAAAGTGAAGGGATGAGTGGGAGACAGGGGAGGAAGAGAAAAGATTTGACCGAAGAGATTTAACAGTGCAACAACTAAGCAGCTTTTAAATAATAATGACGACCCGCTGAAACTAGGACTTAAAATGGTGAAATCACTGTAATAAGTGGATTTGCTCAAAAGGAAATCACCACAAACTTTCTTCTTTGGTGAACAGTAAGCACTCTCCGCAGCGCTGACCTTTAAGTGAACAGCAAATCTAAATCATTAGTGTTTCACAATCTACTTCTAGTTAGTTTCCTCCAACTGCTGCACAAAAGACGAATGGTTCCTCAGCCGATGGGACAAATATGTCTTTTAAATAATATTTCTTTTAAATAAAGACCAGTGGACACGGTAATAACGTCTTATATCAACACCAATCTTATTGAATGAAACAAAATGCCAGAGGGGAGAACACAGCCAGTCAGAGGGACGATAATGAATTAGTTAAATAGTTAATGTAACTAGTGCAGTAACATTTACCAGGAGGCGTCTAGAACCACATGTTTTAAGAAGACGTGCTGTGACTTTCTTCATTAAACTTGTGTCTTGAGGTTTAAAAAGGTTACAGATGGAGGAACACGATGGGGGATAGAGAGAACGGAAGGATGAGCAGAAGGCAGAAGGAGAAGAGGTTATATCTGGGAGTGGCAGACTCCTTCTCGTGACTGCTCGCTACGAGGAAGGCCTGCTAATGGCTGCCGGCTGACGCACAACAGCCACCTTGGTACACAAACTTCACCATGACTTCAAAAAAGTACCAAAGTAGGACGAGTGCCCAGTGAGGGAGGAGCCAACAGCTTTAAAACGGTGCTCAGTTCAAGAAGTGAAGCAGAGAACCATGAGTTAAAACTGATAATAAACACATCAGACCAGATTTATTTCAGGCTGAAGTTGATTTGAAGTCATTTCTAGATTGAAAACTGGTTGTTTTATGAATCAGAAGTGCCCTGCTGTGGATTTATGGGGACATTTTTTGTGCATTGCTGTATTGACACAAAGTCTGGTGTCATAATCAGCACAAAGACACACACAGACAAACGCACGAAAAGAGGTTGCATGAAAAGAGGCAGCGTTTCTTTGTGCATTTCTGGGAACAAACAAACCTATTTATACCCCAGTTCCCTCTCGCCCCTCTCTTCCATCTCTGGGTGCATTTTCTGTTACGTAAGGTGTCGGCTGCTGAACAAACCGAGTCGGTGGAAACGCTCCAGAAGCAGCAGCAGCCGTCACGGCTGCTCCACCACTTGGCAGGAAGAAAGGAGCCATCAACAAAAGAATAAAAATAGAAGATGCAAAGTGTCTCATGTCTAAATAAACAGATACATGAAGGGAGGACGGGGCGAAGACTCTGGGACTGGGTGTGTACATGTGTTGGTGAGTGCTTTCATGCCGTCGTTATGTAATCACTGTCGTACAGGTCCAGCCTCATGCATCGCATTCCTCCACTGAGGTGGAGTGGCTGCTGTTGAAACACTTTTCGTTACACAGACGTGAGCAAACACTGATAAACACGCAGGAGGAATTTGACTTTCATTCGTTCTTTAACCTCACCGAAATAAGTCGTAGACGTTGTGACTGTGATAAATAAAACTCATCAATTAAGTTTTTGAGTACGTTAATTACAGAAAACTTGAATTAGGAATATAAACATAAATGAAATTTTTTTTCTTCTGCATTCTGTAAAATGAAAATGTCCCATGTGCAAGGCTCATATGTAGTTTTACAAGGTAAAGCTGTGCATTAAGCTAAGCGTGTTCTTAACGTGACACAATTCAGTCCTGGAGTTGCAACACGCTGCCTTTCACACACTCATAAACCACGTTACAGCTGAGAATGAAGTTCAGAGTATAACAGGCCGCATGTGTCAATCATCATCAACGCTGCCCTGCACACGCTGAAGTTGAACTAATTCATGAGTTTCTCCTTCGTCACTATGTGCTCACGCGGTTTAGAGAAGAATTTAATAGGATCATTAACTTGGCCGGTCCTGTCTTAATCCACACTCAATCAGCTGAGCTTGTTCCTTCAGCTACAGGGACGGAGGCTGATTAGCATCCCACTGAATGAAAGAGCATATTTGTGCGAGTGCACGGGAAATGAGAGGGATTACCGAGCACAGACGTCTTTGTCTCACTTTGCCCGTGTGCCTCGGTCATGGGTTTTAATTGACCCGCTAATCACCTTCACCAATTAAGTGGCAACACTCGATTACAATGCACGGATTGTCTTATCACGTTGCAGCGTTGTGAAAAAGCTTTTATGAACGTGCTTCATCTGAGACAAACACCACAGATTCTATCTGGAAGCAGAATAACAAGCTGTTGGTTATCTTCTGCTGTGTTTCAGATAGAAACTAAGATAGAACAGTGGTTTACTGATCTCACTTTGATTCTAAATCCACAGACGAGTCGCTGCTTTTATCAACTTATTACAACATTTGTTTGTCTTTGCTCTCAGGAACAGACCGAATGTTACGATGGAGATAAGCACTGAATATTCTGAGATCGACCATGAAGCATATCACTGATCTCAGGGAAGATAGAAACATTATACAAACAAGGTGAGTTGTCTATCGAGCTGAGTGGAATTAACAATCTTGTGTGAGGAAGCTGGAGAAAACCCACAGACTCAGGTAGAACAACTCCACACAGAGCGACCTCTGCTCAACTGGAGGCTTCTTGCTTCAACTGCAACACTGACTGACACTTCATAGATCAAACTATTTCATATCAGATCATACTTTCTATTTCTAGCTCTACAATAAAACCTGAGCAGCCAGCCTCTCTGCAGCCTTCCAGGTGAAGTGGGGGGGGGGGGTTGGCAGCACATGAATATTCACCTGCCGTCTCACACAGGACGAGAAGTACAGGCCATCATCTCACACTGACACGTTGTTGGTCTGACCAGCTTCTGAAATATTTATCCACACATGCAGAAGAAAAGCTTCTCGCTGGTCGGAGAGGCAGATGTTCGTCCTGGAAGCGTCTGAGTGTATGAAACTGTGTGTGTGTGTGATTATAAGCGTAACTTGAGTCAGTTAATGCTTGTGTGTTCATCTGAGTGTGTAGTTGTTCACAGTGCACTGTGCTGGCAGGCACAACTGGCTGCCATGTAGCATCAGGCCTGTTATTGTTTTTCAGTAAATCTGTTATCGAGTTTGAGAGCAACACTCGATGTTTTTGATCTTATCAAGAAAAAGCATTTGATCAGTTTTATCTTCAGGATGGAACCAGAGATAGAGGCCTTCATACCTCATATGGATCCATCATAGCTTTAGTGGGCAGATGTTCACTCCAAACATGTGTAAGCTTTTTTCTGATCTAGCACTTTATGGTTAAGCTTTGATTAAAGTCACGCATGTAAAACTATTTGATGAGATAAAGGATATATTTCAAAACTAGAGGTAAATCTCTCAATCTCCAAATTGAACGGGAATTGTTCGTGTTTTTTGTTGGATACTAGAGTAGCAGGAGGCAGAATCTAAATCTAGACACACTTAGTTAACCTAAATCTTGATAGAGGCTTTGACAGGTGTGATTGGGGAGTATTACGTTTTACTCACCACCGTGGCCACAACGTAGCTGCTAGCCCTCAGCACCAAGTTACATCCATCAGAGAAACATGGCTGCAGATTGACACCGTGTCCCATGACAGATGAGTGATGTGGAAGAGAGCCAGTGCTTATACAAGCTATTAATAATGGAGCAAGAAGATGCACACACACATCCCTCTGTAAAGGATTATGAGAGCTAATGGTGCATTCAAACTTAGATTAAAAATTAGGGATGGTGAGATCTGAAAATTAAACAGCATTAAGGTAAATGTTGCATAAAAAGTCTGATCTACAGAAATGGTAGAAAAATGCGTCGTCTCATTGGTCTGCTTGAATAAATCTATTACCCTGTAGTTACTTCCCACACAGATAAGTACACTCACAGCTCAACAACTGAGAAAACAAAGGTAAGATAACAAGCAGCATTAAGAACATTGTGACCTAGCTGGCTCTGCCACAACGGTGTAGAGGAGGCAGACCGTGTGTGTGTCTCAGTTGGCGGCAGGAGATGAGTGTGAGGGGTGAGTCACAGCCTTCATAAACAGCAGCAGGTTCATATCATGTTGGGGCGTAAATTACAGCAAAGCTGAGCCAGCCATGTGGCACCATTAGACCCCGCTGCGCCGCTCGATGCCCAACAGATTAACCAGCTAGTAGGGACCTGACAATCCCAGCGAGGGGGGGGGGGCAGATCAGGTGGAGACAGAGACGGAGGGAGACAAAAAATTATCAAAATGTGGCCTCAAGCAATCGACTCATGTTACAATCAGTCTTCACAGTATAAAATGGACACTGAAAACAGTCCTTTGGAGGTTGTAGAGGTATATCCTCAATTCAGAGATCGACCTGAAAGGTTGTAGACACAGTTTTCACTGTATCACATGAAGCTCAGTCGCTCTCTGGCAGAATAAACAGTCTCTGCAGAGCAATCACCACCGAGTCAACACAGTTGATAACTCAAGTGTGATCTGTGACATGAACGTTAGCCCCATTAAAAACACAGGTTTGTGCAACTATCCTTATTAGGACCTTTCACTGATTCCCATTCATTATGGACTCATGTCTTACCCCAACCTGACCACAACACACACACAGCTGACCCCTCACCTTAACCAGGACCTCAGAAATTAAGCTTTGCCTTATCAGCACCGAGCTTTGGTCTCCATGAGGTCCACTGGTCCTCACGAGGTCAGTGTTATTGCTGGGAAAGGTCCTAACACACACACACACACACACACACACACGCGAAAGGTCATTTACTCTAGGTGGTACCCATGGCAACGGTGAGGTCCTGCGCAGTGCTGAGGTGTGTTTGGCTTCCGCTCACATGTGAAGGTGACCCCTCGTCACCAGGTTTAACTGTGTGTGTGTGTGTGTGTGTGTGTGTCGCACACATGACGTCCCCTCTTCATAACCTGCCACAACGCTCTAATTCCTCCGCGGGTGTCAGCTGCCGTACAAACACTCATCACTCACACGCTGACTCCGAGCACAGAAGCAATTTGGCATCAACGCATGATGTTGTTTTCCATCAAGGTAACGTCCTGAGCAAACACACAATTCATAAGACGACTGATCACTTCTGCTTCTTCTGAGAACTCAAACATTTTCTACACACACGTTATTTTACACAAATGCTCTTTGAAACTTGTGACATTAGAAAATTCCCACTAATTGTCCATAAAACTTGTTTAATACATTTCCAGCTTCCTCTTGCTCAGTTCTCTGGTTTTAGCCACAGTCCACATGCACGACTGTTTTACTCCAATCTGAGTTTCATCACAAACATCTACTGATAACCAGAGGTGCTTTTACTCCCGTGACCTCTAACAAAAACTCGCCAAACAGTTCACAACCGCTGCGGATAGCTTCACTTCATTTGCATCAGTCTTTCCTTTGTGAGATATCAGAAGTAAAATATTTCAAAGTTTAAAAATCTGCTTGTTGCAATTTAAATGAACTAAGCTCGGCCAACTTGTGAACGCAAACTCACTATTTTATATCTTACAGATGAATGTACCAAGTGGAATGGAGGAACGATTTGCCTGTGGCTGAGAGATGAACATTTATTGCAAGAAGAAAGTTTTGGTGAATAACAATTCTGAAAAAGTGAGTAACATTTTAAATTGAAATCTGGTGGAGTGTTGGGTCAAAAGCCAGGAAACTTGTGTTTTCCCTGGATGTCATTAAGTATTTTAAGATTGTGAAACAGGCCATGAATCAGCTGCTGAACTTAAGGAATTAAAATAAATCTGTGTATTCCATGATTACGGGTCATTCAGAGGACAGTTTGGAAAACTGTATACTTATTGTTTTAGAATTGATTTTAAAGATACTGCTGATCACCTTTCAGCCGCTGCATGGCCTGGACCAAGATTATATTTTAGATCTTTTAATCCCGTATTAACCTTTTCGTTGCAGGAGATCCTCAGGCAGATATTTTCACTGGTCCAGGGACCAAAGCTAAAGGGGAAAGTTGTGATAAAAATCTTTGAGTCCTGAATTATTTTAAAAGTTAAAACTGATTATTTTGTCGATTTGTTGCTTTTTGTGATATTCTTTTTGACTATGATTTGAAACATGCTATTCAAGTTTATTATTACAGATACGCAGTTTGAGTAAACTATTTAACTTTGTACATTGAAATATTTTAGTGTAAAATCCACTGAGGCTTGTTTATGTCTTTTTATTTGATAATTGTTCTGTATTTAAATCCAATGGATGAGAGTCTGATCACATGAATCCAGTCGGAACTCATTCTCAGGTTGGTCCGCAGGTGAGTCTGCAAACTCTTTTCTCACTCTCATCATTGACCTGCACCCAAACACATGAAGTACGTGTGCAGATGCAATGTGCATAGGAAGCAGAGACGATCATTGCTAATGTGAAAACAGCCGTTAGGGATCCAGAATCTTTTCTCTGTTATATGTGGAAGTGATAAGCTGATGAATACATACTATGTCCATTACTGATTTGCTGCTGTCCCTCATTATTCTGCTTCTGCTCAGTCAGTGTGACAATCACCGCTAAAGCTGCACTGCTTCAATGCCCTCCAGAGATGGAAATTCAGTGCCGTGTGTGTGTGTCTGTCTGTGTGTGTCTGTCTGTGTGTGTCTGTCTGTGTGTGTGTCTGTGTGTGTGTGTCTGTAGCCAATTTCCCTTTCAGATGAGCTCTTATCTGTGTGCAGGCGAGCAGAGGCAGAGTCAGCGCCCCCTATTCCACAGATGCAGCTTCAGAAGGAGACGGGAGAGGAGGGGGCACTTCCGGCGCCATATATGGCAGTACTGGAATTCCCCCCCGTTTCAGGGCGACCCATCACTATTCACCTCACGTTCAGCTCGTACCACAGGAAAGCTGGTGGGGTGGTGGGCGAGGTGTGAGTGAGGAGGTGATGGGAGGGAGGAAGGAGTCTCTGTCGTCACCATGTGAGCGAAGGAGATCATCATCGTTCAGAATGACGCACCTCAGTCGGGCTGCAGGGACGTTGTTTTCCATTTTACACGCATGCAGATGAATGAACATGTTTGTGTGCACACGGTCCTAAATTATCACTGGCAGGATTTAAAATATAAAAATGTCAGATTCATTTTGGAAAAGATAATATGTGCACGTGTGCGTTCATGAAATTTGAAAGGATGCAGCCCAGTGCAGCAGAGAGATGATGTTGTGTTTCAGCTTTACATCCCAGAGGACACCTCATCATCTCTCCTTTCCCATCTCAGATTAAATGTCACTCTGAGGCCACACACACACAAACACACAAACACAGACAGACACACACACGCACACAAACACACACACACACGCCTCTCAGGCCTTTTCCTTCTTAATTTCAGTCTAATTAGAGTCGGACAACACTGGATTCTCACTCTTGTCTCATCCCTCCTCTTCCATTTATTCTGTTCTCTCCTCCATCTCTGTCTCCATCCCAGTAACTTTCCTTTCATCCTCTGCCAAGCTCCCTGCCAGCCTCCCCCTCTCCTCTCCTCTCCTCTCCTCTCCTCCCCTCTCCTCTCCGATCTCCCTGCAGCTCCAGTTAGAAAACTTAACGATGTGGTGAAGGCTGCTGACGTACTGCACACGCAGCAGATGCCAACATCTTGTACGACAGCTATGAAAGCTGTGTCATGACAGAGCAGTTGGTAAAAACTAAATGAAAGAATAGCACCTGCACTGAGCTGCAGCCCGCTGGATGCTGGATTCTGATTTAGGGCCTGTGACCAGAGGCTTTAAGGCAAATGTCCCAATTTGTAAATAATTAGTTTGTGTAAATAATCCAGTTTGGAGTCTGAAATGTGCTTTGAATGTGAATTGTGTATGTCACTGATGGGACAGACAATAAACATCTATGTATCTAAACCTTGAATCTGTGGATCTGACTTTCAAATATCAGTTTTCTGGAGCTCATGTCTGAAAATGGTCTCAGTGCAGGCAGATACATGGGCTCAGCAATACAAGTCATTCAATTCAACGCTAACGCTTATCAAAGTGCATGACTGCATCGCTGCAGCTCTTGTATCTGTCTGCACTGATCCCCTTTTACATAACACAATCATACACCTCACAACACTTTCAGACAGCGACACTCACGAACCCTGTTGTTGCCCAAAGATCAGTAACAAGTCACAGAGCCAGAACAAAGCCTGCAGCTCGAGGAGCTACGGGATCCTGCAGGGGACAGAAGCACAAAGCAAACAACGGAGCTCTGCACAGAGACAATAGACGTGAAAGACGTGTAATAATCAGAGACGGACCCAAAACACTGTTCCCCTCACATTATCGCAGCTGAGAGGCTGAACCTCAAATCGACTTGAACAAAAAGCGACCAGAGCAGCTGAATCTGCCTGATCGGAGCTGAGAGAGGTTCCATGTGACGCCAGAGCATCTTTCCTAAGTGTCAGAGAGGAGGAAGAAAACACGCAGACGGAGGTTTCCGTGTTTCCTCCGCTCGTCCACTGCTGCACTCTTTTCCACATCAGCCTCCAACATCACCTGAGCTGCCGCACACACAACAAGGCAGCACACAGGATAACAAATCTAATGGAATACCGGCTGTGGTAAAACGTTGAGACGTGTTTGAGGAGACAACTGGAAAACTACGGTTCACTGTGATTCTCAGTTTTTATTGTTCACTGGTGAAAGAAATGAAAAGGCTCTTGAGGGAAGGAGAACGTGAACAGATTGTAGTCGTGTGACTGTGGGGATAGAGTGTTCAGTATTACTCACAGCCCCCTACACATTGGAAGAAAAGCCTTCTCTGGAGAACAGATAGTTTTGGCTTCACCACAGCCTCGTGTCTTGCGGAGGTGGGATTTGAAATGATGACAATATTTACAGAGGCTTTCATGGCTCCAATCACTTGAGGACACTCCCTGGTCAGCAACGTAAAAACTGCCCCGATAACTGAGGTGTATTGATACGGTGACATTCCGTTATGAAGCACTTCCGTCAGTAACAAAGTAAATAACAATAAAATGATTTGGTTGCTCTCTGACATGCATTGATTGAGCTGAACGTTCCACAGAAACTTGAAATCATTACAAACTGAGCCTGAAGGAAAAACTCCATCTACAGTCGGACCTTTTATTTTGTTCACAGCTATTAATCACTGACAAATACACACATTGTGATTTTCGACAACGAGGAAACTTTAACAGTGGTTGTATCTCGAGCTGCAGCTAAAGAATATTGTGATGTTGGACGATAACTGAATTGAATTCATCATCTGATGGGCTCTGAGACTGAACGACTCAAACAAATAACTGTCAAAAAATAGTTTGCACACAAACAAATGCAACCACAACACAAAGAACTGTAAACATCCCTCTGAATCAACCATGTGATCCTTCTACGATCCATTCAGCATCAAACTCTCTCACAGCAGCCTCGCCCTGACACTCGAGCTTCTTTCTACAAACGGAGCCTGCAGCGCTGTTGGGATTACAACGCTGGGCTACACTCCTGAACAAACACACAGCTGGTGTTTGTTCAGCAGCAACACAACAACCTGAGGAAACACTTTATCCACAGTGTGTAATGAACTCGTCTCCATCCACTGGTGATGACAGGTGAACCACCAGCTTCATCATTTGCATGTTCTGTTCTCTTTGTTTAATTGTGGCACAGACACAGAGAACTCCAACATGTGGAGCCGGTGGCAGACTGAGCCCAGAGAAGGGTCCTGGAGCTCAGCGTGAATATCAGGTATTCACAACAGACGACCTGCAGCAGGTCACGGGAGGATTTTACACTTTTGACTCTAACGAACCAAAGACAAACAAAATGTTTTAGTGTTAGAGATTCAAATTTCACAATTTCTGCCTGACAGAGTTTTCGTTAAACACAAAACTTCTTGTTTCATCGTGAATGATTTCAGACACAGTCACAGACTTCTAAAGAAACTGTGTCCGCTCTCAGTACTGTGTGTATTTCAGCTCTCAGTACTGTGTGTACTGGAGCTCTCAGTACTGTGTGTACTGGAGCTCTCAGTACTGTGTGTATTTCAGCTCTCAGTACTGTGTGTACTGGAGCTCTCAGTACTGTGTGTATTTCAGCTCTCAGTACTGTGTGTACTGGAGCTCTCAGTACTGTGTATATTTCAGCTCTCAGTACTGTGTGTACTGGAGCTCTCAGTACTGTGTGTACTGGAGCTCTCAGTACTGTGTGTATTTCAGCTCTCAGTACTGTGTGTACTGGAGCTCTCAGTACTGTGTGTATTTCAGCTCTCAGTACTGTGTGTATTGGAGCTCTCAGTACTGTGTGTACTGGAGCTCTCAGTACTGTGTGTATTTCAGCTCTCAGTACTGTGTGTACTGGAGCTCTCAGTACTGTGTGTATTGGAGCTCTCAGTACTGTGTGTACTGGAGCTCTCAGTACTGTGTGTATTTCAGCTCTCAGTACTGTGTGTACTGGAGTTCTCAGTACTGTGTGTACTGGAGCTCTCAGTACTGTGTGTATTTCAGCTCTCAGTACTGTGTGTATTTCAGCTCTCAGTACTGTGTGTACTGGATCTCTCAGTACTGTGTGTATTTCAGCTCTCAGTACTGTGTGTATTTCAGCTCTCAGTACTGTGTGTACTGGAGCTCTCAGTACTGTGTGTATTTCAGCTCTCAGTACTGTGTGTACTGGATCTCTCAGTACTGTGTGTATTTCAGCTCTCAGTACTGTGTGTATTGGAGCTCTCAGTACTGTGTGTACTGGAGTTCTCAGTACTGTGTGTATTTCAGCTCTCAGTACTGTGTGTACTGGAGCTCTCAGTACTGTGTATTGGAGCTCTCAGTACTGTGTGTACTGGAGCTCTCAGTACTGTGTGTATTTCAGCTCTCAGTACTGTGTGTACTGGAGCTCTCAGTACTGTGTTCCTGATCTCCGTGTCAGGCTGAATGATCTAAATCTTTCGTCCTCTGGCCTCAGTGGAAACAGATCGAGTGTAATCCAGTGGGAGCCGTCACCTCTTCATCTCCTGCTCCTCTAATGAATTAATAAAAACCGACAGTTTCTCTAAACACAGATTCACACGAAGCTCTGCTCCGTCATCGGATCAGAAACATCTCAGCACCGAGCTCCAGCCTCCTCCAGCCAGCGGCGCTCTGCTCCACCTGCTGACTCTGTAATGATGTGGCCTGCTGATGACAGGAAGAACCCCCACGGCTGCATTTCTGCATTTTCATACTTCAGCAGAGTGTTTTCCCATGAGCACCCTGTTCTCTTCAGACGGGTTTTAATCGACGCTGCGTGCAAAGGTCATTTCTTATTTATTATTCAAAAGGATAATTTGGTGTCGAGGATAATGAAACATGCTCATCACATGTTCTCAGGGAAGATGGAACCAGAAAATGGACGTCACATTGATGATGAACTTTAATTTGATTGATTAATTGGTTTGATAACTTACATTCAACAAATGGAAATATCCACACATCTTCCTCCTCCTCCTCCTCCTCCTCCTCTTCACCTCCATCTATTATCTACTCCTCACTGATCTTCATTAGACCTCAGCAGCTTGACTAAATCTGAACCATCCTTTTCTTCACAGCCTAAATTCTCATGTTGCACCATCTTTACTCCGTCACATGAACTCTGGCTGACCTGAACGGTGCATGTGGCTCAGTGAACACACATGACCTTCTCCTCCTGCGTCCACCAACACCTCTCCTGGAGCAGGAGCTTCTAGACCCTCTGCCTCTCTGCAGGCGTGTGGAACCGTGACGGGTTTCCTCACATGAAGGAAACCGTTGTCGTTCCTCTGCTGCTGAAATCTACCTCGTCTGTAGAGCTGCCCTGAGTGCAGTGACTCTGAGGAGTAACACCTCTCTCTCCCTCCTCCTCCTCCTCCACCGCTGGGCCCAGTGTGATGAAGAGGAGCTTTGTTGTGGAAACAACAATGAAGCAAGCAAGAGTGTGTTTGCTGTTTTGCCACTGAGGTTTCTAAGCGAGCAGGGTGGTCCGTTCAGTGGGTTTCCCAAGAATATCTGATGCCGAGCAGCTGGTGTTCATGTTTCCTTTCCATCCTCTTACCCGAGCCATCGACCTGCGACCACAGCCCTGACATCTCTGATCGGTGTTAAGACAAAGAACAAGGATACAGATGCACTCGGACGACAGAAAAGTTTGCCTCACAAATGAAGCCATAAACTCCTAAAATCCACAAACTGTAAAGGAAATCTACATAAAGCAGCTGTGGAAAAAAATGTCCTCTAAATGCAGCTTGCAGGTTCCAGTGGGATCTCCTCCACCTCCAGCAGGAGTCTGGTTCATGGACCTCCAGCAGGAAGGGGCTCTGGTGGTGGCAGCTCATTTTCTGCAGTGATTCAGACTGAACTGCCTCGAGGGACAGCTCAGTCTGCAGGTTCGGTCACAGTCAGAGGAAAATATGACAACTCACAGTGTTACTGCAAATAAATAAATGCAACCTGGGACAGAGAGGACAGACTGAACCCGCTGCAACAGACATTCAACCAATGAGCTGAGCTTCTCCCTCCTCATGATGCAGTTTGAGTTAGAATCTGGACTCGATCGTGTGTTTCTACGTGACACTTGATAATAAACTGATTCAGACTCAAGTTATTCTCTGTGCAGGGAACAAGACGAACCAAGTCCTCGGACCGGAGCAGGAGATTCTCTCTGTAACACACTAGTCACGAGCTCTTGGACACAGTGAGAGTCAAAGTTGTCATGTGTGAGTCTCTGTCGGTGCAGCAGCTGTTCGTCCGCAGGGAATCGAACCGTCTCACCTTGTACACGTTCTCCGTGATGCGGTGCACCTCGTCGGTCCGGGACATCCTTGCAGCAGCGTCGGTCTCAACCATAGACGGAGGTTTCCTTCAGGACGCGGCTCTAGAGTCCGGAGCTCCAGAGGATCATCTGCTCAGACACGAGCTGTGTCCGTGGATCTGCGCTTTATACCCGCGCTGCGCCCACAGCCCCCCCCCACACACACACACACACACGGCCGCTGGAGCAGGGGCGGACCCAGGGAGGACAGGGGCGCTGCTGCCTTCAAGGACACCGGGAAATAAAGCTGCTGCTGCTGCCGCCTGAGCTGCACCGTGAGGATACGACAGATCCTGAGCAAACAATGGAGAATATGAGTAAGACACGGAACAAACTTACAGAGTGACTCAAAGTTAAAGGATGAATTCACTCATGATGACATGGTACAAATACACAGGGTACAAATACACATGGTACAAATACACAGGGTACAAAGACACATGGTACATTTAGGTCTAATGTTTTAACATTTTAGATTTTTGTCATTTCCACGTGAGGGAGCTTTTAAGTTCATGAGTGATAAATAAATAAGAACGTGTTCATCTCTGTCTCTGGAGAAGCGACCTGTCTTTTATTAAAATCACGACGATGAATGAATTCTCAGTAAACCTGAACAGAAGCACACACACCTGTGACTCATCTTTACAGAGACCCTGAACGCAGCACAGCATCTCATCTAACCACGCCTCCTCCGCGGTGTCACGCGCTTCCCACGCCGCCTCTGCTACAACCATTCATCATCCATTCACAAGATCAGAGCCACACAGACCCTGGATCAGTCTGACTGAGCACACCTGAACATCTGAGGGGGGGGTCCCACACGTCACGATCTGAAGGCCTCTGAATGGAGGCTGGAGACAAAGGGACACACCTGAAGGACACCTGGAGGAGGACGGTCTCATGTCCTCTGAACAGATGAGATGTTCAGAGATGTGAGAGGAAGCTGAGGACACTTCAGAGAAAATCAATCAGGCATCTTTGGTCTTCTCAGGAACAAACTGCAAAAGTTCCCACTGTCAGCGAACTCATCGAGCTGCTCCAGAATCAGTTTCTAGACCTGAAGCGGACTTCCGTTCTGTCCGCTGCTCCAGGTCCCAGCTCGATGACACACAAGAGCTTCCAGAGGAGGATTGTTAATCACGTTCAGCTCGAGGAGCAGAGCTCAGGACCTCTCTCTTGAATTCAAGTGAAACTAGAAAGTGTCAGAAATCCTACAACGGCCACAAACATTGAACATATCATTGTTTCATTTGTTCAGTAAAATGATTTGATAAAAAAAACAATGAACACAAAATGATCAAATCATCTAATAAATAAAGACACAGACGTCTGAGTGAGACTTCCTCCAGCTGTGAATCTAAAAGGTCTGAACCTTGAACTTGAGACACATTTGAACTGAACATTTAAAAGATAAACACAAATCAACTGAGACTCGTGTTCTGACCTGTGAAAATAAAACCACCAGAATATCATGACCTCTCAGAATCCTCGACACGGACTGAGGAGACTCGTTCATCTCGTCTCCTGGTTTAGAAATGTCCTTCACACTTTACCCACAATGCTTCTGTCGCACGTGGCAGGAGACTGGATGTGGATCTTCTCTGAGAGTGGAGGTGTAGAGATGTAGGCCCTGCTGAGGTGGGAGGGACACACACACACACACACACACACACGTGTCTCCTCTTCATGTCTGTCCCACTCGTCTTCGTCCTCTCTGTGAGTCATCAGGCTCCTCTGAGTGCTTCGCCCACTCCCACACACCCCCGCGGCTCGTGAGCCCTCCATTCACAAAGAGCTCGTCCCTGCGAAGTGGATTTCACTGAACTCCACAAAGACAATTCATGTTTCAGTTTAGTAAAAGGCCTCAATGATGAAACGTCAGGATTCATCTGAGGAAAGTCTTTCACAGCTTTAAACACAAACTGTGTTTTTCTTTTTCAAAGTTCACTCGATGTTTTTGTAGAATCCCTCGAATGAACAAGGTCGTGAGGGACATCGATACACAGAAGCAGACACATGGTTTCGCTTCGTTCTCATTTCAAATTAAATCATGTAAATGAAATCGAGCTTATTTGGACATTTATAAATCAGTGGAGTTAAACTGCTGAGGAAGATAAGATCACATCTCGACTCACTGTTCCTGGTTTTTCATTTATCACCTCAGTCTCTTCTTGTTTCTTTCTGTTATTGATTTATTGGACATGTTTAATTCTCTAGATCTGAATGTTGAACTCATTAACATCTATATAAAGTTATTTCACTTGCGTGTGATTCATTTGAAAGTTTCTGTATGAAGGTTAAAGTTCCTCGTCAGTTAACTTTACAACCATCTGGTCAAGTTGAAATATGAAACCAAGTGTTCTTGACTGATGTAGAATTACTTTTCCTTCACTGGAGCCCAGTGGTTTCTTTCCAAACATAAATAATTGTGTCCACATACTTTTGGCCACAGACTTCTCCTGCACATCAGACTCTTCAGGAACGACCTGTCTCCTGCTGCCACCTTGTGGTCAACCTCGGTAAATGAACCTTTTGAATTCCTGCGGTGAAACAAAGTTATGATTAAAAAAATCTTTATTGAAAAAGAATTTACAGAAAGAGAAACATGACGTTTGCGTCCTGACGACTTGAGTCATCAGTGATTTCTGTCCGAGATTAAATGATTGACAGATTATTTACTGATGAATCTTCAGAGACACAAGTTTTATGAATGTGTGATTCAAACACGTCTACAAAGTAAAAGTATTACAGTGTGATAATACTCCGCAGGTCCAGATGCAGGTTGTGTGAAGTTATTGAAGAGATTAACGTCTCGCTGTTAAACCCTCAGATGACCTCGTTCTCCAGCGACACTGAACTAATCCTCAACCAGAGAAGTTCGGCTGAAACAGGTCCGAGAACTTTCTGAGAAACTGAAGCAAAAGTTTCGACTTCAGAAGAAGTTCCAGGGTCGAACATGTTTGGAAGAAGAGCTCGACGTCAGGACGACTGAGGAGGAGGAGGAGGAGGGGAAGGAGGAAGAGGAGCAGGTCTGAACTGCAGAGGAAATGAAGTCAGACTCCACAGAACACAGTCGAGTGTCATCCTTCATCTTAAAGGGTCAATTCACCCAAATGACAAAAACAAAACATGTCACTCCTCAGTGCCGTCAGGAAATATTCATGTTTGCAATCTCATTTTCCCAAATTTGAAAAACTTTAAAAACAATTACAAAAAAAAGATTCTCAAACGATTTCCACAAAGTTGTTGGAGCTGTGGTGACGTTTATTTAAATAACTCTTAAAAAGGAAGAATGTAAGGTTTTCTCCATCTTTAGAGACGGAGAACTAACGATACTCTGATAAAGTAAAGCATCAATAAGGTGCAACATCATGAAACCAAAGGTTTTTTTTTTAAGACGTCAACTGTTCTGAATATTTCTTCGGTGCAAAGTCAAACCAATGAAACGTCTGCAGGTGAATCAGATCAGGGACTTGGTTTTTTGAACAAAGATCCTTGAGAGTCACAAATGAAACAAACTCACCTGCAGCAGAAGAGACAGATTCAAACCTGCACAAATCAAACCCTGAGGAAAAAGAGACGGAAGCGAGTAGATGTGTCTTTCTGTGATTTGGGTGAACTGACAGTTACAGCCTGTAAATGAAACCGACGAGGAGACGATGCATCACAGTGAGAATCACACACACGTTTCAAAGTTAAGTTAATGTTTGTTAAACGACTGAGTGGAGAAAGAACATGAATCAGAGGTTTGAGTTAATTATCTAACGTCACAGGTCGTCTGTTAAATCAGAGTTTGTCAGAGCAGCTGATGAACCAGTCGTGATGCGTTCAAGTGTCGTCCTGCAGCAGAGGACAAACAGAGACTGGAGGACATGGAGGAAGATCAGTATCTGGGAGCGAGGTCTGCTGCTTCATGTTTGTTGTTTCCTGTGGGACTGGAGTGTTGTAGAGAGAACCAGCAGCTGGAGGTCCGTCGTGTTCTCACGCAGCGAGCAGCTCTCGCTCTGGTTTCTTTCTGGGACGTTCTCTCTCTGGAAGAAAACAGGACGGAGGTTTAACAACAAGGTCTGAAGTAGAGAAACCAAACGTCTGGTCGTCGATACTGGAACCAAAACATTTCTACCATTCTTGATGAACAGTTTGATAAAGAACAAAACCACAAATCCCATTTTTTATACTCCAGATTCACCATGTGACAGTTTGTGCTGTAGAATTAGTGACGAGGTAAATCAGGTTGATCACATGTTCATACAGCTTCTCCTCAGATTCACAGCTGATCAGGACGACACAATATTTGAAGTGAATTTAAGACGGAGAGAACAAACCTGGTTTCTCCTCCTCTGGAACATCTGGCAGCTCGTCTGAAGGAACCTCAGGAAGCTCCACGTCTCCCTGAAAGTTCATGAGACAGATGAGACACACGAGGACAGTGAGGAGCAGAGCGCTGCTTCACATCCTGAGTCCTGACGTAATGTCTGTTTCAGTCAAACCTAAAAACCCAAACGTTCACACACAGAGTGATGAGACCGACCTGAGTTATGGCCTCCAGCTCAGCGAGAACTGCATCTTCATCTTCCTGTGAGAACGAGCCGGCCAACATCTCGTCGATTTGCTGCAGAAGAACAAAAACTCTCAGTTACCAACAAAAGAAGAACTCTACCATGTGAGGAACACGTGGGGAACATGTGGGGAACATGTGAGGAACATGTCGGGAACATATTGTCTCATTAAGCTGAGGACAAACACATCCAGTCGTCCTCTGAGGACATTATTGTGGAACTCACCCTTTGGTATTCGATGGAATCTTGAGTTTCATCCATGATCCGTTCGACTTCTTCGATCGACATCACCTGAAGTGAAGAAGACGTTTTAACAAATCACATCAACAACCAGTGATTCAGGAAGAAGTGAGATTCATCACACGTGTTGACGTCAGCACCGACCTCGTGCATCTTCTTCAGACACTCATTTCCGACCTTCAGGCCATCGAGAACCTTCTTTTCAATCTGGGCGAACTCCAGGTCTTGAACCTGAAACGAGCAGGAAACAGAATGAGGCTCAGTTTTCCTGCCGCACGTTGCGTCGTTGCGTCGCTGCGATCACTCACCAGATGCTCCAGGTTACTGATCTGATTCTCCGTCTTGTCCAGCAGTTTATCCTGGTAGCGCTTCTTTTTCAGCAGGAGGAGAGCTTTGCTGTTTTAATCCAAACGACAGTAAAATTAGATTCACAGGAAATAAAATGAGCAAATCATTAACAGTGAAGAGAGAAAATGTGTAAATACGGTGAAAAGAAAAAAGCAGCAAAGCTTTGTTTCGCTTTCATGTCAATAATCTGGAGAAATTTAAATCTGCTGCTTCCCAGTGTTTTCTAGACTCATTCAAAATGAATCAGTCTCTTTATTCCTTTTGTTCCTCTCACACAGAAGTTTGTGTGTAACAGCCGTCACTGAGTTTTCCTGTCAGGTTTCTTCACTCACTCTTTCTTTCCATCCTTCAGCAGCTGTTTGGCCAAAGCTCGTTCCTTCTCCAGCTGCAGGTTGATCTTCTTCTGATACTGACGCAGTTTATCTCTTTGCTGCTTCAGTTGCTGCAGAAAACAAACAGACGTGAGATCAAACTGTGAACTTTAAAGATGTAGTAACATATATAGAGTTTTAGATACATATAGTTATACATATATATCAAAGTGTTTCAGATGAAATCAGGTTGTTGATGACAAACAGCAGCAGCTTCCTCTTGAGCAGTTTTACTTTCAGTATCTGTGGAACCTCACATCAGCCTGTGAGCTGCTCTGACAGAACTACGTAGATAAAACCTGAATGTTAACTTTTACACCTGCACACGTCACAGGTACTGATGCATTTCAATGAAACAGTAGGACTCAGACTTCCCTCAGGCTCTTTAGGTCAAATCGGCACAGAAACTGCTGAGCTGCACTTTAATGAGAGTTTTTAATAGTTAAAATCATTAGCACAGTTTTCTGTGGCTCTGATTCTGGATGCAGGATTCTGTGAGATAACAAAGTTTGAGTAGAGTCGTTCTGACACCGGAAGTAACGCCGAACCGAAGAGCACCTCTCCACGGTTCCTCAGCTGTTGGACTTGTGTTGTTTCGAGAGTGTGTTTGCAGTTTCTGCGGAGCTCAGAAGTTAAAACGACGCTTTTCTGAACGCGGTTCGTCAGCCTGTTAGCCGAGGCTAACGCTAACACTGACTCACCAGAATCGCTCTGTCCTGCTCCGTCACGCGGCTCAGCTTCTTTTTCCCGAAGATGTTTCCCATCGTGACGCAGCATCAAGTCTGGATCCGAGTCTGAGGAAGATTCGAGTCTTCATCGAGTTCACGAGTCAGAAAAACACCAGCGGCGCCGCTCCGCCATTACTGTCACAGGCCACACCCACGACCGGAAGCACGGAACCAGCCCCGGAGCTCATCGCGAACAGTTTTACAGATTTACTTTGACGAAATCAAAGAAAGTGAAACTTTAGATCATCGCGTGATTTAAAGTTTTATTCTTTATTTTATCTACGCGTCAAAAAAAAAAAAAGACGAATTTTAATCAAATACTTGTGGAATCACTTCTTACTACCGCCCTCGTGTGGCGACGAGAAGAACTGCAACACTGCTTCAAGGCAGCGGTATTAGGATAAGGCTACGCTAGCTTTTCCGGTGAACACCTTCAGAATAAATCAATGAAACGGACAGTAATCATTTCGACTGATTGTTTAATTCTGTCCGGATCTGTGTTGATTATCTTCTTTTTGTCCCCGGTGACACATTTAAAACGTCCTTTGGTCTCTCGAATAAATTCAAATGATTATTATCAGCGTTTATACAAACTCGATTTGATTTGTACCAATTTTTCATTTATAAAAAAAACTTCACTATTTTGACTTAAATAGTCCAGTTTGGCACCTAAAGCTCTTTGATATTAAATTTACACTTTAATAAATGAAACGTCTCTGTTGAGTTCGCACAGTTTGAAGTTTTTAAATCTTAAAATGGTTAATTCATTACAGTTTATCTCCGCTGCAGTTTAACGCTGTATTTTGAAAGCGATTAGCGGAAGTGTTAATACGCAGTCATTCCCGCTCTGAAGCTGTCTTTACTAAGTGTTCATGTTGTTGCTGCTCCTCGCTGTGGCCGCCAGAGGGCAGTAAATACCCACCTCTGTACACTTCAGATTCATTTAGCTTGTTCGCTTTACTTTGAAAGCGCTTAGCGGAAGTGAAGTTAACCTGTCAGGTCAGCAATAACGCGATCTTTACTAAGGTAATGTAATGTATTGCAGTTTCACTTTGTGTCCACTGGGGGGCAGTGAACGTCTAAAGTTAGCATCACGGCAGAAACAGGAAGTACAAGTTACACCATGTGGCCACCAGGTGTCAGCACAGAGACAAGAACACGGGCGCGTCAAGGCTGATATAATGGCACGGTTACACTTCCGTTGAAAACTTTCAAAATAAACGTTTTAACGTTTGTGGCTTGAATTATATAAATAAACTGAATTTACATGTTGTGAAAGTTTGTATGTGAATAAATCACCTTTAAGACAGAACTGAATAAATGAATAAAGCTGCAGGTGTTAGTTTAGTTTTCAACATTTATAAAAATCACCTCAAAAAGCTTCATTTAGAAACAGTCACTGAAACCGTTTCTGTTTATTTTTACTTCTTTAGCAACATTTATAATTTCATAAATTAAAACAGAAAAACCTGCCGATGCTTCCGTCTTCATCGTGTCCATCAAACAAAAGACGAATCATTTGGATCAACATTTATTCATGAAAAGGTCAAATACACTTCAATAGTGACGAGTGTCCGTTCAGACACGAGGGCAACGCAGGAGGAAAATACAGCACACAGCTAAACCACAGAATTTCAAAAATAAAATCAGTGCACAGATCATCTTACAAAGATTGCATAATATAAAGAAAGGTTAGAAACTTTCCCAGAAATAGTTCAACTTAACCACCACCAGGAAAATAAAATGTAACCTGCTCCATCGCCTGAATCCTCCAACACAGAGCCGCAGGATGTTGTGGTTTTATTTTGGTGAAATATTTTAAGAGTCTTCTTTAGGTGATCACGTGACACTGGAACTGATCCGCAGAACATTCACATGAATGTTAAAGTGCGTTCAAAGAAAACGTGATTCTTAGAGAACAAATATGAAATGTTTTCAGTTCAACCCTCAAAAAAAAAACACGTCAAATAAAGTTGCACATTTAAAAAATATCACTCCCTCACTTGGTCGAGTGTAGTTAATGTAGTGTGTCTGTAGAGTGTCTGTAGAGTGTCTGTAGAGTGTCTGTAGAGTGTCTGTAGAGTGTCTGTAGAGTGTCTGTAGTGCATGCTTGGAAATAATAATAACCACAAATCCTTCAAGACCTGATTGTGAAACCTGGTGAGTCACTGATGAGATAAAAGTTTCTGTGTGAACAGACGATGAACGAACTTCTCCCCGACACCTGGAGTGAGAATGAAAAAACCATCACCTGCAAAAATCTGAGTCCGACACGTGACGGAGCTCAGGACAGAGAATAAACTCACTCAAACCTTCAAGTTCTCCAACTTCACTTTGAGCCGACGTGTCAAAGTGCTGAGTCACACTGCTGATACTTCAAAATAAAAGCTTCACATGTTCCTCAAGTCTTTCCCTCAAAGTGTCTAAACTTCAGCACGTCGCCTCTCACCTGAATGTCATGAGAAAATTACAATTCATCGGTTTGCACCATCGCACCTGCTTGAACAAAGACTAAGATTATGCAGCTACACAGTAAATACACAACACAAACACACACACAGGCTAGATAGTTAATAACACACTGCTGCGTGATTAAAAGTGGCACCAAAGTGAAACAGCAGCTCCACTGAGCAGAGTTACAAACCCCCCCCCCCCTATCACGTACATTCAAAATCAGTTTCATCAAAAATCCTCTAAAAACCTGCCGAGAGATAAACAACAAGCTCCGTCTCAAGCTCCGCCTCCCCACGTCTCAGGTCATCCCCGTGGTTATCGTCTGAGGGCAGTGTGCTACATGTTCCGGCGTGAAAACTGTTTCCTGCCCGACATCCCAGCTCGAGGCTAAACCTGTCGAGGCCACAGGGCGAAGAGCGTCCGTCTGAAAACCCAACATCCGTCTGCCACATTTCACGACGATCAACCTCCACGAGAGCGCGCACGCTGAAACGCTCCTGGAGAATACGGAGGCTTCAGGTGTGGATGTTGAGAATCACACGATGTAAAACGAGGAGAAAAAATAAAACCGTGCTGTTTGTTAATCAGATCTAACGAGTCTGTGCAGGACGAGCGTCTCCTCTCTAGTGTTTTAATTAATTCATCTCACTGCCCCACATCAATTCTAGAACTATTATGCAAACTATTAACACACATGCTACTGACACTAAAAAACAAAAGCACTTCTCAGTGTGGATGTGTGCGGAGGTGTCGGTGTGTCAGAGATGTGCTGCTTTGGTTCGGTTGTGGATGGATTCCATTTCTGGTAGTGCTTCAAAACTGTTTCACAAACAACAGACGAAACATCTGAGGAGACGACCACACACACACTCACTGTAACGCCTCCGACAGACGAGAACGGACGGAGAGGATTACAAAGCATAAATATTAATATATTATATAGATAGTTTTCCATTTACTGACTCCCTGTGAAGATAAAAAACACTGTTAGGAAGAGGAGGAGGAGTCACGTCAGCGTGTCGAGAAAGAGCCGCCGGCCCCTCGGTCTGTGCGATTCAGAAAACACGGAGCACCGGTGGACGAGGGTTACACACATGCTCACCTCAGACCCACAGAAAGAAGCCCAGAGCCCAAAGACACACACAGTCCCAGTGTTCGAGCCCCGACCCAGATCCGTCCCGTTTGTTTGAGGGCGGTGGGATCGGTGTGCGCGGAGCGGGCGAGTGCTGGCGTGAGCCATCAGGCTCTGAAGCCTGGCAGGACGGGATCGGTGAGTCCTGGTCAGTCAGCAGCCGGCTCAGTTCAAAGCTGGTGCACGATGCTGTCCGTGTGATTGGCTGAGGCGGAGCCGTCCTGACGCAGCCGCTGCCACTGGAAAGTTGTGCTGAGCGAGCCGACCTCATCTTCCTCGTTGTCCTGCTCCTTGGCAAACTCCATAAACACCTGGAGGAGAAGAGGAGACGTTAAATCTCAGGTCTGACATTAAAGAGGTTTTAATAAAGTTTATTTAAATTATCAGGTAGACAATGACGACAGAAAACTTATCTAAACCAGCATCATCATCAAACTTCCACTCTGGATTTTCTAATGAATCAAGTCATTATTTGTCTCTAAAGTTCAGTTTTTTTATGAACCACGTACCTGCTCCAAGGTCGACTGGGAGAAGTTGTATTTTTCAAAGTTGAACATTTGCTTGGCTGAAGATAAACAGATGAAGAGAAATGACATAGAAGTTACGAGTGTGTGTGTGTGTGTGTGTGTGTGTGTGTGTGTGTGTGTGTGTGTGTGAGCAGTGACTCACCTCTCTCTAACTGAGAGAACGACGTGGCCAGTGACTGGACGTCCTCTGTGGGAATCTTGTAAACCATCAGAGTAGCAAAGCTGCAGGAAGTCATCAAAACAAGTTAGTGTGATTTTAAAATCATGTGTTGACCAGCACTTTTACTTTGAAGGATAAATGTTTACATTTTTAGAGTTATATTTCCTGTTGTATGTTTTAGACACACACACGCACACACACACACACACACACACACACACACACACGGGTGTCACCTCTCCTGTCGAGCAGCGTGAGGGAAGATTCTGAGAATCTCTTTGTGCAGCAGCGCCACCTGCTGAAGCCCTGACAGCTCCTCTCGGAGTTTCACCTCCAGACTGTAACCTCGACCGTATTTCCCTTTTAAATGTTGGATTGAGCCGATACATCTGAAAGAGAACAACAAACCATTAAACCACGAACTCTTTCTGAACGTATCATCACAGATTACCACGAAGCTGCGAGGACAAACCTCAGCTGACCAGAAACCATGATGGCGACGCGGTCGCACACGGCCTCGGCCTCCTCCATGTAGTGTGTGGTGAGGATGGCTCCTCGCTGACGATTCTTGAAAGCAGCTCGTATGGCTCTCCTGCGCAGACGAATGAATTAATGAACAGAACCAATGAATATCTCGTTAAAATGCTGATTATTTATGTGTATTATAGTTTTTTATTTACTCCATTTCTTGTTCTTATTGTTTAGAACTTAATGTTAATCTGGTCTCACCACATGCGCTGCTTAGACTTCGGGTCCATCCCTGACGACGGCTCATCCAGTAAAACGATCTGAGGATTCCCGATCATACTCAAAGCAAAGCACAACTGGAAAAAGACAAGAAACCAGTGAAGAAACAACTGTCGAACTAAAATGTACAGAAACACAAAGAAACAACAAAATTTAATGTGGTTCATTAGAAAAACTGTTTGTTTCTTGTAGATATAAAGTTAAAATAAAATACGACTGAAAGTGTGAAACCTTCTCTATCGGTCGTCACAGGTTGGGGGAGGAGCAGGGGAAGTTTGTTATGAGTGAGGGGAAGAGGGAGCAGGAGACGGACAGACGGGTCAGTACAGCACCAGCAGTAATGCAGGTACTGGACCGTTGTGGTGAAGACGGAGCTGAGGTTTATGGTTTGGTTTATTGAAACACTGTGCGCGTGTTCTCACCTTCCTCTTGAGTCCTGCTGACAGACTCTTGGCTTGTTTGTTCAAGTGGTCCTTCAACTCCAGAGCATTCACCACACTGACAACAACAGACACACAACAACCGTCAGGAGCTTCTGCATTAAACTGTTTGCTCTGATCGTCACAGAAAAGCTGAATAAGACGCATTTGGGAGCTTGTGTGATATTGTCCACTTGATCTGAAGCTCGAGCTGGAGGCTGACGTACCGCTTGATGATCCCCGGCACATCCTGTCCTCTCAGGCCCTTGATGGCAGCGTAGATCTCCAGGTGCTCCTGCAGAGTGATCCTTGGCCACAGAGGATTCACCTGTGGACAGTAACCCACGTGCTCCAGAGGATTGTCCACAGGACCAAACTCAGTGCTATAGTCCCCCATCAGCACCTGGACAGAGGAAAACACTCAGCATATCAACCAGTAACCATGAAACTCATCATGATATATGAATATGTCCTGTATTCATCAAGTGTTTTCAGGCATCAACAAAATTCAAGGACAAATTCTCACGTTCAAAACTATGATTATATTTTCATACTTCATTACTTCACTGTGTCTGTACCTGGCCAGCAGTTGGGTCAGTGTCACCAGACAACATGTGCATGATGGTGCTCTTTCCTGCTCCGTTGGGGCCCAACAGACCAAGAACCTCACCTGAAGAAACAGCAGAGAAATTCCAGAAGCTTTTCCTGACGTACAGATTTTGACTTCCACACAACCACAATGTGTTTCTACAGTAGTTTGACCACAGAGCAACCTGAAAACCACCAGTGGATTGCCGCACGTACCTTTTCGTACGCAGAAGGAGACGTTCTTTGTGGCCACTTTCCTCGTCTTGTTGAGAGAAAACCCTTCTCTTCTGCCTTTGTACTGTTTCCTCAGGTTACTCACCACCACAGCTGGTTTCTGAGTAGAGACACAGAGAAGAGACTTAAAATGAACTCGTCTTAAATGATTAGTTTATCATCACTGTTGGGCAGCGATGGAACAAGTAATGATGCACATTCATGTTCTCAAGTTCAACATCTAAAATCTACAACACTGTTTTCAGTCTAAAAGTCTTTAGTAGATTAAGATTGAGATTTAACAGCTCTTTACTTTGCTGGAGAGAAAAGACGAGACATTCACTCACCTCCTCACAGGACTGACAGGTGAGAGCCTCCTTCACTCGGGCCTTCTCCATCTGTACGTCCTCATCCTCATTCAGACCTTCTTCTGGGTTCTTCTCCACTTTGGGCTTTGACTTGGACGAGATCCTGTGAAGGTTTAAATTAAAACTTCACGTTTGGCTTTTGGACAAAACAATTAAGACGTCAAATAACCGGATATGAAGAACGTTTCGTGACTTAAACATGAACTTGAATAAACAATTCAGACGAAGACGCTCACACAGTTCATCTGAAATACAAAGCATCAGTGTTTAAGAAGTTAAAATACTGAGGCTTCCTGTAACTGGAGCCATGATCTGAAACCTGCTCATCACCTGCAGAACTGATCATTCTTCATCGTCCTCCCTCCGTAACGGATCTCCAGCCAGCGAAGCAGGAAAAGCAGCAGGATGATCTGGAGATAGGGCTGAGCACAAAAGCAGGACACACATTTATGGCTGAACACACATTGTGTTATCAGAGTTTCATGAAATGATTGTAAATGAGACACTTACAGCTACAACAGCAATGAGCAGGTTCTTCCACAAGAAGTTCTCCTCATAGTGAGACGGAAGGAACGTCGCCTGTAAACAGAGAGGAACTGATTTAATTTTAAAAAGGGACAGTTGGGCGTTGGTCGAGATATGAACTCTTCTGGGTACCTTTCTAGTTGTATTTGTAAAGAGATAGTATTTCATATTTCTACTATACATTAAGATAAAAGTGACAGATGAACTCCTGAGAAAAATATCTGGTTCTTAAGCTTCAGTTCCACTTTTTTCCCACCAGCGCCGTCAAATGCAAAAACACAGACAATCAAATACATTTAAAGAACCGAGTTTTCTTGTTGAGTTGATACCTTGGTGATGCAGTTGAGGCAGCCAATGAGAGGGTAAAGAGGGTTGAAGAAACACAGGATGTTGTGCAGGTTTCTGGTCAGCCCCAGGTTGTCATTCACATACGACAACTGAACCAACGAGGCTGATACAACACACACCTGAGGCACAAGTCATTCACGTAGAGATAAGAAATCTTTCATGTGACTCCAGTAATAACAATGACCAACATCCAGAAGAAGAATCACATAATAACTTAAAACTCATTCTGAATATCCACATGCACTCTTAACGGTTTCAAGAACATTTTCTATTTTTCATATTCGTACTAATGAGGTCTTGTCTCACCATCATGGAGATGACAGAGAAGAAATCCCTGTTGCTCTGGACTCGGGCAAAGCCAAAAGAAAACACATAAGTGAAGAGGATCATGGCCGGACCAAAGCCAACGATACACAACACCTGAAGAGAGGAGAGGAGATGTCGTGAGCAGTGACTCGACCGTTCGTTTCTACTTGTGAGCCAGTGTTTAATGCAACAGTACGAACCACAGCGGTGAGGTTGCTGGAGGTGAGCAGGTTTCCAGTGTGGAAGGAGAAGAGGATGATGGTCATAAAGGACAGGATGAGGTAGTAGAAGGGGATGTCCACCGCTGCCTGGCCGCACCAGTACGCTGATGGTAACAGACCAGAGATTCGCAGCGTAGAGCGACACTTGATCTGAAGAGGAACAAACAGGAAAATGTGAAAGTCTGTCACCTCCTCTTCTTAAAGGAGATGAGAATAAAAGAGGAAACATTCTCCATATTCACACTCACTCAACCAAACTGCTGGTTTAAGGTGAAAGGTTGCATAGTGTTGCTTTAATACAAATACTAATGATGACAATAAGTATTGATCACTATCAGGATAAACCAGGACAAACAGGACACTGGAACGTTGTCTATCTGCTCTACAACAGGGGACGAGCAGGGGAACTACAGCAGCAAACTTTCCTGACTTGGGGATTGTGCTGAGCCGGCGTCTGCTCCAGGAACAGAAGAATATAAGAATAAGACACCTAACAGCTAACAACATACCCACTTTGAGTCTGTCCCAAGACCTTTTCTTCAATCATAATTACTGGGGTTACCTCTCGGTCTCGAGTGTGGTCCATTGCGAAATACGCAGGCATTCCAGCTGCCAGCATTCCCAGTATGATGGCCTCAATGTACACCAGAGCGTAGGACGTAGCATCGGGGATTTGCTGAAGGATGTGACAGGAGGAAAGTTGAATATCTTCAAATGATACAGGGAAACAGAGATGAAGCTGTTAAATACTCACATAATCAAATGGCTTGGTCCAGGTTCGGATCGGTCCAGTACCATTCAGACCTCTGAGAAGTGCGTTGCTCAGTACATTGACAGCCATAGGCAAGGAATGGACTGTGGTGCTGTTGAACGCAATGCTGTATCTGAAACCCTGTTAACAGAAAGAAAGTAAAGGGTTAATGAGAGTTACATGGTGGATTAATAAATAAAAAGGTTCTCAGGTAGAGGAGTGACTCAAGTTTCATCTGAACACAACCACATTAACTGTGGGTGGAGGTTAGCCCACAAAAAGAAATGACCTTGCTGGATCCTGTCACGTTGATGGCGGCGCTGTGGGGAGCTGCGGACATGTAGTCACTCTGTTTCATCATTTCCACTTGTATGTCCTGAGACTCCAGGTTGTGGACGAAGTCAGAAATATCCGAGTCTGTTGACACGAGAACAATAACACACCTGAGTGCACAAAAACTAGACTGAGGGGAGTGTAAGATTTAAAGTAAAGCCAATGTAAAGAGACATTCAGTGGATTATAATCGAGGACAGGAGATGAACCCTGGGACAGTTTGTGTCGATGATAGTTTAGTGTGTAATTCAACAGTAGTACATCGGTCAATAATATTGATTGATATGAAGTTTTACAGATAAACTGTATCAGTGTACCTTAACATTGTGTCTTTATGTTTTCAGAATACATCATGTCATCAATGTACAAACAGCCTCCAAAATATCAGTGATCAGTTTGTTTCCTCCTAGAACCAAAACCAAAGACTTGACTCACCAGAAGAGTTCTGAACCAGGAGGCTGGTGGTGTATCTGCGAGGCGACTGGCTCCTTTTGAGGAGGTAAATGGGAAGAAACTGACGATCTGGTGAGGGAATCTGGATGTTTCCAGTGGCCACTGACAGGCCGAGCAGCGCAGCAACAAACACAAGGAACAAGGCCAGACTGCAAAGAGATGTTGAGAAAAGACTCAATGGAAGAGACAAAGTCAATATTATACTCACTCTAATAAATATGTAAACAGAGACAGTGCTTAAACATATTTTTCTCTTGCACAAAGTGTCCAAGGATGTTTTGGAGATAAGAGCTTGTTTGGATTTGATCAAAGTGTATGTGCATGTAATGAGATATGCTTCTGTATTCTAGAGACTGATTAATAAACAAAATTTGTACACATAGATGTGTGTCAGAATAACTGTCAATCCTGAAACTGGATCTTGTTTTTCCAATAGTTTGTCACTGAACACTAACGTGTAAATGAAGGCCTTCCTCTCTCTGTGCATGTTGAGCATGTGCAGCCAGGACACGGCGCTGAACTGCTGCCGCCACAGAGCATGACCCGACACAACATCCGACTTGTTGTCTGAGAACGTGAGCAGCCGCTGGTCTGTATCGTCCAGAGAGGCGTTGTCACCTTCGTCCTCTGCCTGCTCCCGATTAAACACACTGTAATCTGGGCACATGAAGCAAACAGACTCATAAATACTTATTGAATTAGGAATTCATTTGGCTTTTTCAATGTTTTTATATTCATCACAGCTTTTATAAGACACTCACCAGCTTGGTCCACTTCAGCCTCTGCCTCCAAACGAAGAAAAACATCTTCCAGTGTTGTCATGGAAACCCCATAGTTGATGATTCCCAGATTGGGTTGAGAGTCGAGCTCAGAGAACAAACCTATGAAAACGAATCAATTGTTACTTGGTGCTGTTACAGTAAAAGCTGAGTCACTAATGAGCTGCGGTAATATGTTCAGCTTTAGTCTGGATAATGTTTCCTCCTAACTGTGTCGACAATAACAGCTTTCTATAAAATGTGGGATTGAATTTCACTTTAAAATTTCTATGTAGTGTGACTGGACCTGAAAATGTGTCCATGCTCTCAAAGGGAAGAGTGAAAGTCAACTCTGCTTCATGTTGCTGGGACAACTTTGACTTGGGAACGTGCTGCTTGACCAGTGACGTGATCTGTTCAGCTTCACATCCCTCATTGATAGACATTCTGTCAGGAAAAAGAATATAAATAATTAAAGCCCAAACTAAATAATCTATATATGCCATAAATTATATAATTAATAAAAATACAACAAATTTTAAATGGTTTATCAAAGGGCCATTCAGATTTCAAACATCCAGAGACACAATGAGCTACATCAGGAAGTCAGATCTACCTGAGATGATATCCAACACCACACTTGATCTTGAGATACATGGAGGAGCCAACACATTTCAGTTGTCCTTGAGAGATCACAGCTTTGCGATCTGGAGAAAAAAAAACAGATCTGTGTTGAACCATAACAGATAAAGTGCAAACTGAGTCATTCTGAAAATGCTGCTGGCAAGGAACAATTTCTGACACTTCTTGAGAGCACGACTACAAGAACCTGACTAGAATCATGTCAAATGTAAGAGTATAAAAATAAAATTGGGCGAATGTGTTTGGTGCCTGTGGGACTGTGTTCGTTGTGTAACAGAAATGGTTCACACCAGCGAGTATGTCTGCCTCGTCCATGTAGTGTGTGCTCAGGACGGTGACTCTGCCAGCTCGCCGGCTCTTCAGCAGCGACCACACCTGGTGTCTGGAGCACGGGTCCATGCCTGCCGTGGGCTCATCCAAGAGCAGGATCTGACAAAAAGATCACAAGGCGAAAAAAATCTCAGAATGAACCCAAGCTGATGAAGGAGTTATTTCAAAGTGACAGAGAACTCATAGAATTTAAAGACTGACACATGGATGTGTCATTTCAAGCTTAAGGTACCTTAGGATCTCCCAGGATGGCGATGCCCACAGAAAGCTTCCTCTTTTGGCCTCCACTCAGATTCTTGGCTTGAGCAGTCATGATCTTTTCCAAGTCCAGATCCTTCAGAACTTTGTTAACCTATCGTAGAGAAACAAATATACACCATGGATGAACAACCTGACATGTTCAACACAATTCTACCTAACTCATATTCCCAAATATAAGACTGAGGCTGTTCTTTCAGTGTCACCTCTGCGTCAATGTCTGCTGGTGGAATCCCTTTGATAGCAGCAAATATCCTCAGGTGCTCCTCCACCGTCAGCACGTCAAAGATGATGTTGAACTGGGGGCAGATTCCCACCAGCTGCTTCATTTCGGACCCATCTGCGATCTCTGCGACAGGAGAACCGTAGATGGTGGCCGAGCCGTTGGTGGGTGGACAGATACCACACAGGATGTTCATGAGAGTGGACTTTCCAGCCCCGCTGTGTCCCAGTAGAGCCGTTATCTGTCCCTCGTAGATGTCAAACGTCAAACCTGGGGAGGGGATGTTAGGAAAGAGAAAGATGAAATCAATCCAGAAATATAAGCAAATACACAGAGAGCAGCTAAACAATACAATGTATAATCCACTGTAGATATAGGAAAAGGAAAATGTTGTAATATGGTGAATTAGATTTAACATGGGTCACTTTCTAAACCATTTTTCTGCTTAATAAAAAAACCCACATATTTTTCTACACATGAACGGCTGTTCTGACCTGAACTGACGCGGTAAAAAGGAAAATGTTCTCACCTCTCAGAGCCTCCACCACGTTGTCCTTCTCTTTATACACTTTATGGATGTTATTGATGCTGCCAGACATTGATCAAGCAAAAACAAATCAGAGGAGAGTCAATAGAAGCTCTCAGGTTACAGACAGTTAACACAGGCTCTGTCTTCAGCCAGTGGAGTCTGAACCAAGAACAAATTCCAACTGCATTTTTAACTGAGCTCAACACTGTGTCTTGAGTCCGGGAATGATCCTTGGAAAGCCTCCACTTCTCTCATCAGGTTTTAATATGAAATGTAAGTAACAATGGAGCTGCTAACTCATCCAGGACTTTTTTCATAAAACTGTAGTAACCTAACGAGCAATGTAACAAGCTGCATTTCTAAGAAGCAATTATTATAAGAGACTGTAAATACTCAAATATAAAACATAACTTTGAATCCAGCTATACAAATTTTTTACCGAATGGCTTCTTTCCCTCTGAATTCAGGTGAAACAGGCTCGACAGACTCGTCCGCACCAGGAGCGCCATTCACCTCCGCATCGTATACTGAGCTCACTTCAACGTAGCGCTTTTTGCGTTTGGACCAATAGGACGGTTTCAGGAAGTAAACCAGGGACCTCCTCATTCCATATTCACCTGCACAACAGACAAAACATAATAAGTATTACACATGATAATAATATTCAAACAATGTAAAGATACATGTAAGTGTTCCCTCAGCTAAACTGAAGCCCAACAGTATTAAAATAAACTTAATATACAATGAATGTGTACTTACCAGGCAGAACCTGGTCCAGGTAAACAGCCAGCAGCAGATAGAGGATGCAGTCCAGAACCAGCATGATCAGGGGCACGTACAGAGGATGAGGCCCGTTGGTCAAAGATGAAAACACAGCTCCGTCTCCCTGACCCTCCAGGTAAACCACCTGACATATGTATACACACATGCACATACAACCATGTTTATTAGTCTTCACACTGCAAACACTTGCATGAACAAGCTTATCTTGTCTGAACTATTTTGTCATAAAGACTTATTTAGGTTTTTAAATAAATAATGTGCAGTAACAATTATACAAAGTGCTTTAAATTCAAAACCTAAATGGCAGAAAAAGTAAAGTGAACATTTAGATATAGACCCTGGTGAGATGCAGTGTGGTGTGTGGATGTGATTGAGAGTGTTTGTTACCTGTGCGATACCAATTGAAAAGGCGCTGGGGGAGAGCAGGCAGAGGAGCCACACCAACGGCTGAGGGAAGTCCTTCATCAGCACCGTGAAAAGCGACAGGCAACCGAACACCACTGTCAGCATGGAGCCCACTGTGCTGGCAAACTTAGGCTTCTTAAATAACGGAGTCAGCATGAAGGAGAAAAAAATCTGTTGGATAAAAGAGAGGATGAGATGAATGAAAGAGAGCAGAGAGAGAAAGGACGACGGAATAGAATCAGCATCAACATTTTCAAATATTCAATTATCAGCTGTACTTACAGACGATATTCCATAGAGGAAGATGAGGGAGAAAATGACAAAGAAGTCACTATTAGGGAACAGCGCCGTGTACGTGGCGATGATGGACATCAGGAAGGACATTGTGGTCACCAGAGCAGCGTACAGGAGGCCCCATGACAGCCTGTTGAACAGCAACAACACGCAGGTTCAAACAGATTCATTTCTGACGCATATGCACGGAAACAGAGACACTGAACCTCTCTCTTTTTTTACCAGAAGGCTGTGTCATAGAGTCCCATCATGGTCATGGTGTCTTTGAGCCGGTGTTCCTTCTCAGCTGCCACATTGACGATGAGGAAGGTGACGAAGGGTGTGAAGGCCAGGACCAGATATATAGAGATGAGGGCGTGTGGGAATTTCTGCACCTCCACAGAACCTGGTTGACCCATCATGACCACCTTCAGGTCCATCTCACTCCGCACCGCCCGCTTTGTCTGCATCTGTACACAAAGAACAGAGGATCCTCTGCTGAAACTGTAGCAGGTCAGCAACTAATTATCATTATCAATGGACTGAAGAATATTTTCCTTTAAATTATTTATCATTTAATCCAGAAAATGTCAATAAGAAAAAAGATAAAGGAACCAGCAAATGTCTGGTATCATTGCTTCGTGCACACAGAACATTTCCCTCTTTAAGGTCCAGTGGGTTCATTCTAGAGAACATTGTGCTGATCTCACCTGGATGATGGCTGCATCGATCAGAGACTGGAGGCGGATGAAGCCAGAGTACCAGTAAGTAGCTGCTCTGCAGTTCACTGAGCTGGCGAAACAGTTAGCTAGAAGAGGACCAGCACACAAACAATGGCAACATAGGTCAGATATAGATGCAAACATTTTCAGATCTTGTAGATTATCTTGCTCTCAGTTGTATCTCTCTTTATATTCCTTTTTTTTTTTTTTTTTTTAAATAAGGTTGTGTAATATAGCATTTCAATATTCTTCTGTGTCCCATCTCTCAGGAACGATCAAAGGATTTTCCACTGATTAGAAACCGTTTGGTTCAAGTTTATCCTTTGGATTCGCGACTTCAGAACATTCAAAGACTTTTAGTCTTTACAGTCAGATAAAAGAGAGTCACAATTTTACCAATAGATTCTGTATAATCGCTGGGCAGCGGCAGCTGGTTGTACGGGAAGCGCAGTCTGTAAGATGTGGCCGAGCTGTCTATGAACACGACACCAACGTAGCTTGAAGGCTCGTACAGACTTGCGTTCTCCAGGTCCTCCTCGCTAGCAAACATCTCCAGATTATTCTGCAAGACTGAAAACACAAAGAGGAGTGTCATTAACAAAGCTTTGTTTCTGCATCACAGACTTCTTCTGTCCTCTAGTCTGATAGATATAGATTTGAGCTACTTGACCACAGGGTTGTCTTGTAATGTAGATTTGAACTTTAAAACCAAGATATGTTTCAGACACTTACGCATTTGATGGGCCACTTCCTCCATGATGTGGGTGGTGATGTTGGTGATGGGTGTGTAGCCCAGGCCCTTAACGAAGTGGTCTTCCCGCTCCAGCTCCATAGTGCTGATGCCTCCATAGTAAACGTGAGGATTGAGGATATTGATGAGTATCAGGAGCCCCAAGAGTAGTAAAGGTAAAATCAATTCCTGTACAGAAAAATGGACCAGAGGATGAGAAAATCACATGATTAGTCGTAATTTTATAAAAAATTTGCTTGCTAGAAGTAAATTTAGTCTTAATTCAGGGGCTGTAACTAATATATCAGACCTCGTAACAAATGACATTTATTCTCTCCTTCAACCCATAAACTGCCTGTTTATATCTTTTAATTACTTATTATTTTTTGTATTACATGTTTAATGCTGTCTGCACCGGGAATAAGAGGGAAATGCAATTTCAATTCTCTGTATGTCCTGCACATATGGCATTATTGATAATAAAGTTGACTTGAACTTGACTTGAACTACAACTTGATCTTGAGCAACACTGAAGCAATAAAACAGGACTCATTGGTTTAAGATCTAGATTGTGTACTGTAAAAGATGATCCAAGCCTCCAGTGATCTGGTTAATCTGGGATTATGTGTGTACACAAAACTAACCTCTAATTTAGCAAACACTTTTTCCTCCAAAGCAAATCAGGTGAAACCGACAAAGTTGAATTTTAAGGACATGATGTTGGATAGGGATTCGGTAACAGACATATTCTTCACACCGTAGTTCAAGAAATCCCTGGACTTTGCAACACGTTTTTAAGAAGCTCTCTCTGTGTTACTTCTCAATTGAACTGTTAGACATTACAAATGCATGAGTGCAACTTGAAACCAAATTAATAATGCATGGTCAGGAGAGAATTTAAAAAGGGAAAGAGGCAACATCAATGTTGTTTACTTCATACAAAAATCAAATGTGATGCTTTGTATAAAATAAGGAGTACTTCATTATAGGCATGTAGTTTTTTATAAACAGTCATGACAGCACAACCACACTTATTTTTTTAACTGGGTGCGGTTTCACTGGAATAATCACAGAGAGCTTTCTCAGAGATCTAGATTAATATTGACAGTGTGGGTGTGAGATGCAGAATTAGGGCGTATCACATAACCACAAATCTTCAACATTTACATAGTTTTCCGTTTTAAAAGTTTAAACTGTAAGAATAATAATACAAATACACACATTGTATGTAGTGAATATATTCTAGTCTGTCCATTTAATCTTTTAAATTCTCTATAATTAGTTCTTATTTTACAGTTGCACAAACTGTTATCCACACACAACAAAATGCTGACTCAACATCATGTATGTTACTTCCTCCGATTTCAAACACATTACAAACTTACCGAAAAATTGTGAGACATAAAGACAAGAGTTAAACACAGCAGTAAGTCATACACTGCGCAGAGCAAGCTGGCAACCTGAGCGGATTCACATCAGTCTGCTGAAAGCTAAGCACCTGAAGACTCTGTTGTTTGGTCCTCCATTTGATGAGCAGATTCTTGTAGAGAAGGCTTCTTGTTTGGTGCCAGACTCCAGGATCTCTTCTATACATGGGCTGCATACTTCCAGCATGCCTCATCTGAACGGCGTGCGGACGAAAATTCTCCCTAATGCTGGCCTCAGCTGCAAGTCAAAGACATGCCGGGAGAACTTTAAATGAACTCCGTGATATTACACATACAATATTCACATAAGCACATTCTGCATTTGCTTTGTCAGTTAGCCACATTACACAAAAAGGAAGAGCGTGGTTTGGGTCAGCGAAGAACTCTTCACTTTATTCCACTTTCTTTATCATTTTGTAACACGACTTATATCTTTAGTATGCACATCTGAAGACAAATGATTGATTGAATTTAAATGGACTGTTGGGCCTCGGTGTGCTCTCTCCTGACTGCTATTCTTGTCATACAGAGTTATAGTTGCAGTCCTATACTGTATGTCCAAAAACTTTGTGATTATATAAGTTCACATACTTCTATCATTGCTAGGATTTGGTTTCTTAAGTAAGGTAACCCTGGATAGCTAAATGTAAACACCTAATGTGAAAACCTACTTCCTCAGTGGGATGCGTGAGTTCAGTCTTTGCATTAATTAATGCACAATAATCTGGATGTCGACACCTGCCATTAACGAAGTGACTGAACAACTTGGGAAGGAACAGGCTGCGACCATTAGGATCAGTGGAGCATCCATGGCTTCAGAGCAGCTTCCAGTGATGTGACGCTGAGCTCACAACGGTGGAACCATGTTCATTTGTTTTCAGTGAAAGCTTAGCTCACCTAGCATAGCTGTCAGGTTTTGGCTGGATATCGTGAATACATAGCTGACGTTAGCCAACGCTAACCTGCTCCGTGGTAAGAGCTGGCACGACTGACAAACATAAAACCTGTTTGTGAAAAAGCGTTTTTATCTAAAAAATAAAATAAAAAAAGAAGCAAAACGAACCTCCAGGAAATTAGAACTGAGTTTGTGCTGCAGCTAACGCGCTGTCCACTGTGTGCGCATAAGGAATCATGCTAGCAAGCTACAGCAACATCCGCCAATAGATATGCACAGAGAAAAGACTTCACGCACTCACGTGTGTAAAACATTAAGACATCTCCTTCCTCTACGTGCGACTCAGCAGCCTCATCTTCTCGTGTTGTCGAAGTCCAGAGAAGCTGCAGCCGATCTGTGTCTAACGTCGCTACTTCCTGCTGTCAAACACGGAGGAGGTGGCGGCGACCAATCAGCAGCCTCCTTCTCTGCTTCTACGGTGTTCTACGGAAATCGGCCTCTGCTACATAGCGTTGGAGCGCCCCTCTGGTTGAAATAACTCATTACAGTATTGTGGTTAATGAAAACATTTTATTTTTACTTTGTTTTGAGAAACTTATTCAATTATTAATTATATTCTATGTGATATATTGAGATTATCTGATAGTATTTTCATGTTTAACATTGATCATACAATTTATTCAAAATCTCAATCTGAAAGAATGTTTACCATAAATAGATTTGAGAAAACTTACTACTGCATATTCTGTGATTATTGATCATCATTCATATTCCCACTCTGTTGTATCTGGAACCAGGGTCTGATTACTTTACAAAAAAGCTTAATTTATGTGCAGGTAAAAAACAAATTGTGACATGAGGATCTCTTGATACTCTTCTCCTTTTCAAGCTGTGGAGGCATACCTTCATTGTTATTATGACATTAAACTATGTAAAATTAGACTTTAAATGAAGTTGGGTTGGTTCTAAGAGTGATTTTTTGGCTAGTCCCATGATGTGATGTTTCTACTCCTTTTGATGCTGCTTTCCACTGGAGCAGAATCTATTCTCTTTTGGAGATAATCAGACATTTTTCAGGAAGAGACTTTGGACAAAGTATTTATTTCAGTCTTTAACATTTATAACCACTGCATCGGTTCAAAAGAAAACATAGTTACCTCAAAATAATTTTACCTAAAACACTTTGTATGTGACTGTGTATGAAACAGTGCCAAAAATCAGATGATTTTGACAACCTTGAAGCAACATTCAGGTAAAAACTGGGGGTTATAGAACATGTCTATGTTGGTGTGCACCGTGGAAAACCCATATTCGATCTAAAAGTGGTGATGGAGGCAGATGTGAGAAGGAAGCCTCTTGGACGTCCCTAAATTGAAGGAAGCTGTGAAGAAGGGAGGGAACGGGGAGTTGCTCGACTGCACTGGTCCTCATCAGTCGATCTGGTCCTAGCACTGCCCTGACCTTCAGCCGGCAGATATGAGAAAGATGGGGAATGGAATCTGGAGGAAGGAAAGACGATAAAAATAGTTACCATTCAAAGTTTACTACAGAATAGTAGAAGCAAATTGGAAGTATATATTTTGTGATTGTACCAAAATCTGCACATGGTTCCCAGGTCTTTCCAGCTTTTCTTTGAATCAGGATTTGTTTTAAAGGAGCAGACAAAGTTGACCAGTTGATAAACTGCAGGAAGTAGTTCAACGCCTCAGTGTCTGCATGTTCCAACCTAGAAAGAAACACTGGTCAAGAACTTCCCTCTGATAACTGACCATAAAAGTGAGGGGAGAACCTTACATGTGTGGTTGAAGTAGTAGAGAAGGCTCCAATCCTGCCTTCAGAAGCAGAGGAAGCCAGCAGGCAGCAAAACGCACTTGGCTGAGTGCCACACAGAGCAGCTCCTTCAGTTCCTGCAGCGTTAACACAGTTTTCCCAGGATGATGCGATACAGAACAGCACTGGGTCAAAGTGTCGGGTCGAGGGATCAATCTGTGCTCCAGAATCAGCTCCAGCAGGTCTGTTTTATCTGTGGCCAAGGCATGAATCCAGGTCTCCTCAACCAAACGGACTCCAGCAGCTACCAGCAGCCTCACAGATTCACTGAAGGAGAATGAATCATGATCAAGGGGTTTAACATCTGTTTTATTCTTATTTTCTTTGTTTTTAGAGTGATTGAATGGGTTCAATCTGCTGCTTTACAAACCTGTATGGTTTGGTGGATGAATGGCACAAGGCGAAGGAGAGTGGGGAAGAGAGGCCCAGGCTTCGTGTGCAGTCTTGGGCATTTGGACTATAACCTTCCCTTAAGAGCAGCTCCACACACTTGTCCTGATGGTTGTGGATGGCTACGTACAGTGGACTGACCATGTTATCATCACGGTCACACACACGATCCGTTACAGCAATCAGCCTCCTGAGGACACTGGATTGACAGAATTATGAACATCTAAGGTTAAAAAACATAGATACAGTTACATGACACAGTATCATGATAAAACGGTAGAATGCGTTTGGAATCAGAATATATATATATATATATATATATATATATATATATATATATATATATATGTATTTATATTGGGTTTTACCCAAATATACTGAGCAACAATGCATGAATAAGAAAGTGCAGTACCCGATATGACCAAACTCAGCAGCAGCATGAATGGGAAGCTGCGGCCAGTTATTACTGCAGTCTTGGTTAGGATCGGCCCCATGGTCCAACAACAAATCCACACATGCCTGGTGGCCCTCCTGAGAGGCGATCAGCAGGGGTGTGGCTAGATCAGCTGCCTGGATGTTCACATTGGCACCTAAAGGAAAAAAACAAATCAAACAGAATTCAAATGGATTTTATTTGAGTTTATTGCTGGTTTAAGAGAGAAGAGGCAGCGAGAGCAGCTGTTAATAGATAAATATTGATGTTAAGCAAAGAATAAATGTGAACATGTATGAAGGCATGAGGAAAATAAACTATTTACCTGCATTAATGAGAATTTCAAGGGATTCCTGCTGTCCATACTGAGCAGCCACAAAGAGAGGCGAGATATTGTGGTCGTCTAGTGCCTCCAGGTTGCAGACATTAACCAAAGTGCGCACAATATCACTGTGACCCTTGGGGAGTTAAGGTTTATGTTCATTACTAGTTCATATACATCACACAGAGTTAAGTGTGTGTGCTTGTGATTTTAACAGAACCTTGAAAACAGCTTGATGAAGGCAGGTCCAGCATGATGAAGTGTGTGTTCTGTTGACTTCTGCACCTTTACGAACCAGCAGTTCCACAACCTCCTTGTGTCCGCCATCTACAGCTGTAGGAAAATAGCAGCTGATAAATACTTGAGATATAATTAATCCAAGTAAGTTTAACATTACCATCCCAAAGATAAAATAAAATGAATCAATTCACATTAGTTTGATACTGTTCAAATGTTATACCTGCATACAGAGGACAGGACAAGTCGTTTGTTAGCTGGTTGATGTTGGTATGTGCTTTCAGGAGGAGTCGGACCACTGCCAGGTGTCCACGCTGCGCTGCCAGGTAACATGCAGATTCCCCCTCATGTGTCTGAGAGTTCACATACGCACGGCAGCCACGTGAGGAGCCTCCTGCTTCCACACAGAAAAATGATCATTTCAACAGTTGTTTCTCAACTTTGAGGCAAAGAACATTTCATAAACTAGCACTGAAAGGGCTGAGTCATTGTTTAGTCGATTATTCTGATGACTCATTTCTAATTTTCCTCTGTTTTATACAACTGTAAATTGGAATTTTGCACAACGACACTTGCCTGAAATGGTTGTGTGTTTATTTCAGATTTGTAAAAAAGAAACACGCTTTTACCAAGAGAAGAGAAATGATGATATCAAGCGCTCTTCTTACCGCCGGCAGCAGATAAAATCTCCTGCACACACCCTGCACTTCCAGCGGCTGCAGCCTCGTGCAGAGCGACCCAGCCGCGGTTGTCCCGACAGTCCAGGCTGTGGCCTCCGGTTATCAGCCTCCTCACCCGCTCCCTGCAGCCGGACCGGGCCGCAGCAGCGACACTGGACACGGTGTCTCCGTGACACTCGGTGAAGTCCATCCTCTGCCACCGAGTCAGGTGTTACTCATCTCCATCCGTTAGCATGAACCGCAGGATGAATCCTAACACGAGTGAAAACAACACAAACTAAACGTCTTCATGTGGAGCTTCGTCTTCAGGCTGTTCGAGTTGTACTGCGATACTTTGTGAGTCTAAACAGAAGAAACGTGTTTTTACTCACTCAGTGTTGTTAACTGTCGCTTCAGGAGTCGCCGTTTAACGACGTCACACAACAACAACGCGTCATCAAGAGCAGCGACGCGGCCGCTGACGCACAGATTTAGCGTTAGCAGCTAATTCCCGTTCAAATTCACTGTTTAGTTAATACCGATATCTACCGCACGAGTTAAATTTACTGTTGTTTAATGAATTTGAGGAAATGCGAAGAATCGGATCCGGAAACTTGAGGGAAACGAGCTAAACGAGCGCTTCATCTGAAGGTAAACGTGGACGTCAGCACATCTACTGTGATTGTTGATATCTGCTGTTGATGCCTCAGGACCAGGAGCTGGGTTATCACATGAAGATCATGTAGAAGTTCAATGTTCATCTCGAAGTAAAAACAAGACCAGTGTGACCAGAGCTTCATCACCAGAGGCCAGTTCTCACATATTGCATCAAATATTAAAGGTCAAAATGAAAAATCAAGCATCGACACAAGTCGTTAGATTTCATTGACATGTCAGATGAAGTTATGTTGTTTTGGCATAAGGTTTATTATTCTTATTCTTCTACTTTATCTTCTGTCCTGTCTTCATCAAGCTTTGGCTCCAACCTTCTACCTTTGTTTAAACTTGTCTCCTCATTGTTCTTGCTCACTCTTGTCTCCTAAGTTGTCTCCTACCTTGTGTCCCTGCTTGTCTCCTGGTAGGTTACAGTCCCTGTGGCCTCAGCAGCATCATGGTGGACATCTCAGTGAAGAGTGGAGCTGCTTGGGTTTGTCGTTCTCAGGGATGTCACCTGGCTGATGTCCTGCTTCCTGTGCACGTCCGTGATGGCGAGGACGAGCTGGGTCAGTCAGAGGGAGACGAGACAAACCGGTGAGAAATATGTCCCCATGCATGTTACAGAAATGCAAGTTAACTGAGTGTGTGTCAGCACCATCTTTACTTTAGTAAGAGGCAGAGATGACTGATGCACCATAAAAACTAATCTTTCTCTCTCTGGTGCAGTCCAGTGCTGTTGGAGCAGACAGAGGAAGGGTCTCCCTGTGTCCTGACAGTCTGCTGCAGCTCCAGCTCCTCTGCTGCCATCAACCGCCTGCTGGTCATCAGCGAGGCTCGGACCATGGAGCTGTACAACCAGACAGGAGAATACTGTGGGACGGTACGGGGGGAGAGGGATGATAGCATCCAGCAAGACAGGTATGTTGAACACAGTCTAGATATCATAAGAAAATATAACACACCCACACAGTTCTCACAGATAAATGTGAGATACAGTGTTGTTAGAAAATGTTTTGAGAAATGTCTGGAATGTTTGTAGCAGCTTTTCTTCTGTTTTCTGCTTGAAGAGACGACAGAGGACCTTTCTACAGGAAACAGCTGATCCTGGATCTCCCATCTTCTGCTTGTGAAGTGAAGGTGAGCTACACTCAGGGTCAGAGGTCATGTGTCATCAGTGTCATGTAAACTTTGAGACACCTTGTAATGGCACTCGACTCCACATGTAAGTGACTTGGACCAAACAATTTTTCATCCAGTTACAATTATATAATTGAATCATCTGTTTCTGTCTCCCTCTGGACGGTGTCCTAGCTGCTCTCCCTGGCTGGTAGAAACAGTGTCTTGGTTTGTCGAGTCTTCGTGGGTCTTCAGCCGCTGCAGCCCTGCCCAGTCCGTGGCCCCGGCATTGACATGGAGCAGGTGCAGTGTCTGGTTGAAGAGATGGGAACGAGCCTCTCACCAGGAGCCCAGAACCTCATGGAAATGGTCCATTTCCAGCAGAAAGTGGGTGTAAAGCAGCAATGAGTTATTTAACATTTGATCAAACTCAAGAGGTGATCAGAGGGAACTACAACAATAACATATGTTAATGATAAAAACAGTGGTGTGTGTTTTATCCCAGAACCAGACCAGCTCTCTGGGAGGTTTCCTGCCTCTCCTGATGGGTGGTGGAGCTTTGTCTGTCCTGGCTCGAGGAGCAAACACCTCCCCAGCAGCCGTCAGCAACCAAAACCAGTCTGCCGCGTCCACGGTATCTGTCTTAGCTGTGCTGTTGTTTGCTCTTATGCCACAGCAGATTGATCCCTCTGTCACTGCTATAATATTTTCCTGTGTTTAGCCTCCAGTGGGCTCCATCAGCCCTGCAGGTGAAACTCCACCGTCTGAGAACGGAACGATGTCCACCGGCTCTACCTCCTCTCCAGACTCCATACTGTCTGATATCAACACTGAGAACTCAGGTACGGGATAAGAGATTTCTCCAGTAAGACTATGGCCTGGTACTTAATTTAAAATGATGACTTTCAACAAACCGTATCAGCTGACCAGTTTTCATTGTTGAGGAAATTCTCTCCCGTCTTTAGCGAGCGGCGATAACAGAAACCTGGTGAACCACGCCCATCTGGCAGAGATGATGTCACAGTTCCTGAAAGGTCAACATGGACAGGCGCTAAACTCGGGCCCTGAGTTTCTGCCCATGCTCCAGAGCGTCTGCGGTCAGGTGACGCAGCTGAGACTGGATGATGCTGCAGCAGAGAAGGAGAGGCAGATGAGGAATGGCACATGGTGAGAGGATTTCACCGAGTCTCTCCTGACGAAGTGTTTTGTTTGTTTTAATGTCATCTTGCTGCTGCTGCTCACAGTTACTTTTCAATCCTGACCTCTGACACACACCTCTAACATCGGACCTGTCTGTTCCAGGCAGTAGCTCCATGTTGATGATCTGTAATCAGATGAACTAGCTCCACCTTGTGTCAGAAAGATGTTACTGCTTTCATTCTGTAGCTAAACACTCAGCTGATTCTACAAATGTCAGAATTGTTTAGTTTAATCAAGTCAGACTTATTGTTGAGTCTACTTCTTGTTTTGAGGAATTGAGGTGACAACACTGGGACTCTCAAACTCCTCCAGAAGGTGTTACTCCTCCATATCCTGTATATCACAGACAGAGAGAGCGAGTAACACCTTCTGGTTAACACAGTTCAGGCCTTTGCATATTCTCCTTTCTTTGTTAAAGCTTAAAAAATGTCTTCACTATTCAGGCTTTGTCATTTTGATGAAGTTCTTTGATAGAAGCATTAAGCAGTTTTGATCACTGCTCGTTATTGCAGCCACATCATTGCTGCACAGTCACATTGTTGATTCATGGATGAAACAGAAGCTCATTATTGGTGTTTTGTGGAACAATAGTTTTGGTTGTCTGATGATGTCACGTTGTTAACTGAAAGTGTTGGAAGCAACGCCCAAACATTTCCATCTGCTTCGTGGAGAATGTCCACAGATCTCAAAGCTGCCTGGAAAAACCTGTCAAATATTTTGATGCCTGGTGAGGAGAAAGCTCCGACCAGTTCATATCAGATGATATGGAAATAATCACCAGAACATTCTGGTGCCAATTCTGGTTAGTGAACGACGAACAGACTCAACTACACAGAGGGATCCGGGCTGGGTCAGCGCTTGTTGACGACGGACACATAGACAATAGGGTTCATTTATTAGCACTGCTGAATGTGTGAATCGTTAAACTGTTGGCACGCCGCACTAAAGAATAAATAACATATTTAGCCGATACTGATGAAACAGAATGAGCTCACTTGATTTACAGCTGATATTAGTTTGAAAAGTGAAAAATGTTCTTTGGAAGCGGTGCCAGGAGTTTGATAAATGAGTCTCTGTCAGAGCAGAGCAGCACATGTGGGATGAGAGAGAACGTCAGCTGAGTCGACTCCACAGCGGAGAGAGGACAGCAGCTCAGCGGTATGTCTCCACCACAACACATCCGTCATGTTATCAACGGCTAAAATATTTACAGTTTAATTCTAGAACAAGAGGAAATCTGATCTTCTATGAGAAAGTATTTGGCAGCATTCCACCATAATTTAAAATATTTGTTTCAAAGCTGCTGATAAGAAGTTTTTCTTATAATAACCTTAGTATCCTTGAAAATGTTTCAGTTTCCTACATTTCCTAGAATACCTTGGACAAAATCACGAGGTTGCTGCATTTCGTTGTACGTTGACCTTGTAGGGAAATTTAAACTAGTTTTATTCACAGTGAAGAAACTGGAACATTAATGTCTGTTTGTTTACAACTGAAACGTGTTTTCTAGCAGTGTTGCATGCTGGGGGATAGAGGCAGCTCCTGCATTGTATTCTGATCCATGTGGTTGTATATAGTGGTTCCTAATCTACACAATGGAAGTTCTCACCAAATGTCATTAAACAAGTCCTCACCAGTAGTTCTTACCTTCACAGAAGCGTTTATACTTTCATCACTAACTGCTGTTTTATAACCCACTGGATTTCCCCTGAATAACAGAAATGTTGCTGAGAGGACTAGAATCAGATAAATATAATAAAACCACAGTGTAAAAAACGCAGTAGCGGTCGTCAGGATTTTCTCTGATTCTAAGAGAAGCGCAGTGACTGGTGCTGAGCCGTGGGATTGGAAAACTTTGAAGATGGTTTGAAGATTCTTTAGGTAATGATGTTGGAATCTGCTCAGAAGCCTCAAAAGCAAAGAAATGCAAAATGTCTGGAAATGTTTGAGGAGCTGGAAAAAGAGATGTTTTGTGAAGCATCTTGTTTTTTTATTTTTCCTTTGGGCGGTTTGGTTGAATCGAACCGTTAGCTCAGCTGTCTGAGAGTTTCATAAGAGAGACGGATGCCGCAGGATTTTGAGGTTCAGAGAGGAAGATGGTCAGCACTCACTGTGTGAACCACCCAGGTTTACTTTTACTGCCGCTGCTTATGTTTGAGTTCTGGTCTCTGATGTGGCTTCATGTTCATGAATCGGTCCTTGCTCACCTCTCCATCACCTCCTGAATGTTCTCTTCTGGTTCTTACCACCGAACGTCGGGTCACAGAGTCAGTTTGTTATCACCTTTAACACGTGGCAGCTGGTATTAACAGGTTCTGTACCCTCTGAAACTGACGCTCCTGTTCAGACAAGGTTTTCTGTGGATGAACTGAGGTTATCAAACTGGTATTTGATAATTATTGATGATGCAACCATTTGCCTTTGTCTTGTTTCATCTCGAACAGGTCACTTTATATTTGTTTCTTCCTTTTGTTACTTTTTTCAGCCTGGTTTTAAATGCATCATTAAACATTATTATATCAGCACGTGTTATCCTGTTGTCCCCCCCCACTCTACACTCCACAGGGAGTTGGACCCAGCCATGGAGCGGCGTCTAGAGGAGATGGAGAGGAGGCTGAAGGAGCACGTGGACCGTCGCTTGGACGCTCTGGAGCAGAAGTTGGAGAAGGCCCTGCTGAGCGCCCTGCCACTGGCTGCTCTTAACCAGGGAGGAATGAGCAGCTCAGCAGGAGGAACAGCGTCCACCGGACCTGTGGAGCACAACGCTCCAGCCCCGGCAATCCACTGAGCTCAGAACTGCTCTAACACTAACTTCACATGTAACCTGGGGGGGGGGGGGCCTCGCTGACCCTGTTGCTCCTCAGACCAGACCTGAGTGTTAAAGGGGAGGCAGAGCAGGAAGCATGCAGGCACTAACAGAGAGAGGTTAAAATGAAATGATGGACAACATTAACTCAGTAACTGTAATAATCTGCTGAAAGGTCAAATCTGAAGTTTCTCAGTAAATGAAAAAACCATCACCACCACTAAAGACTCATGTCTGTGACGGTCTCTCTGTCTTTTATGTGTAGTTGGACACCTGAAGTGAATGTCCTCAATGCACCGTAGGATTGTCTCATCAGCTGGTGATGTTATAGTTTCAACTTTAGCAGGAAACCTTCGGTTACAACAAGAGCTTTGAACCGCTGCAGTGGTGTTTGATCTTCTCGTGAGTTTGTTCTAACACAATAAGGTTTGACTTGAAACACCGACACTCTCCTTCACAGTACAAACTGTAACTGCACTGATCTGTGTTTTGGTTCGTCACCATTAAATTGTTCGGTCCAGTTCGACTTGACACTTGTGGAAAACCTCATAATTAAAGAGGGTGTAACTGATTAAAATGTTTTTTTAATATGACACTGTAATGTTTTAAGTCATGTACATGTCTGTAACTTAAAGCTTACCTGTCAATGTAAACTTTGAAATGACCTGTGATATGGAGGATTTTAATAACTGTACTAATGTAAATAAATACAAATATATTTATACAGATAAATGCACTCTTTTGTTTCTTAACTGTTAATTCCACCGTACTGTTGCACAGAAGTCAATTTCAAAAGTAAGTAAATTGCTGAAGTGACAGAAAAATGTTGTATAACTGTTGTAACCGTAAGAAGAAAAATCTTTTGGTCGTGGATTTGACTAAAACATGAGTCAGAAAATATTTTTGAAGTTGACAAAGCTAATTTATTGATGTTTCATGTGGGTAACAATGACAGAGGAAAATGTTGCTCATGAGTTTCCCGCAAGCGAAAATCAACGAAGCTGATGTTTCCAGGAACGCTGAGTCATAAATGGGTTAGAACCACCAAGGTCACTGAGAGTCTTCTCATGTGGAGAACCACAGCAGAGGGTCTGGACCAGTACTGAAGATATCTGAGGAGGAGCCTGCTGCGTGAGAGACCTCGTTCCCAACATGTCAACCATCAGGCGGCTGTGGGCTGAGGCATCACAAATGAAATGGGTCAGACGACGGCAAATTATAAAATGATGTGCGGATGTTTTGTCATGTGGAGGACACACAGTCAGCAGCAGAGAGTTGTGGAAGAAAATCTGCTCCGTGAATCAGGACAAAGTGGGTCAGTGCTTCGTCCCGTCCCTGAGAGGAAAACTGATGTGCAACCTTCTCCAGCTGGGAAATGTCGATCCAGAGGGAATGTAGGAATGAAATGTTGGAATTCAATTTAAAACCTTTCAACCTCATCAATTCAGCCACGTCTGCATTTCTGTTCTGATAAAACAATTCCTGCACATTAGACTCCACAAATCTACACAAGTTAAGGAGAGCAGCTACTTCAAAGTCTTTAGAAATGTACAACAGCGATTATCAAAATTACAATTTGAGAGAATAATTTGATGACAAATCGTTCATTAGAAAAAAACCGTAACAATCTAACCAGAAGTTCATCTTAGTAATTGTTTCATGTCACACAATCTGTCTCTGGCAGATGCAGCTGCCTGGTTTCTATTTATTGGCAGTTGATGTAAAAGCAGAGATAGAAAGTTCATTGTCGACACTGGAAACAGCAGTTGACTGTTCAGTCTCAAAACAGAATTAAAATGATTGATGTGATTGAACAAACATTAACCAGGCTGCACAAATTAGAGATTTAATTCAAGTACCAACAGAGCAGCCGTGGAAAATGCCAGCTTTTCATTTGGGATGGAATTCCTTTGTGTTGCCCTCAGGTCTGTCCTCTCCAGAACCTCATGATTCACACATTTGATCTGTGGAACTTGTTCTGACAAAATAAAGAAAAGATGAGGAATTTATTTTAATGTTCCTATTGTAGATGCTCATTTATCTTGTAATATGAAAAAGTAGAGGCAAGAATTTTGAATCTCGGAGATAAAACAACAAATGAAGTGTTTGCATTGAGAACAACTTCCATCATCAGTAACCAGCTGTTCTGAGCTGCTGTTGTTGGGTATTAATACATCATTTACTGTTTTATCTGTCTTATCAATAGCAGAATATAGAGTAGATATAACAGTAGATATGAATTTAGTGTGTAGGTACTGGCTTGTATCAGTTGACCTCCAGCATGAACCTGCTCAGAGCACGAATCTCTGGTTTAAATGTGTTGAAGTGTTACATAACACCTCTGCTCCAGTGGGCCTCACACACACACACACACACACACACACACACACACACACACACACACACACACACACACACACACACACACAGGGCCAGCAGATTGAGTCATGCAGTGTTGAACTCAGTTTCAGTCACAGAACAAGATGTTTGAGTGATGATGATGATGATTGTTTTCTCCGTCTCCTTGTGAACAGGACTTGGCTGCTGGTGGCGTTCAGGGGTTCAGTTTCCTCTCTAATATTTTTCATGGAGATATAATATTCAGAATTAATGGTTCACTCATGGTTTCATTTGTAGATTTATAGTTGCAGCATCTTTAGAAGCTGCTCGAATTGATTTGATCAAGTTATTGAGTCTAAAGTTCACTCCACTCCTCTTTAGTTGCTAAATCTAATTGTACAGCAGGTCACCAGCTAATTTACTAACTTTACATAAAACTGCAATATGTTGTGAATACAATGAATTGAACTTGTACTTTCAGCAACTAGCCGTTCAGTTTAATGTGTGGTAACAAACCTTAAGCTTGGGTTTAACTGCCCCACAGGAAATGGTAGAAAGATTAAGTTAGTGATTAAGTGATGTTGCAGAAAAAAGACGCTAACACTAAACAAAGAAGAGAAGAAGAGAAGAAGAGAAGAAGAAACCACAACGTGTCTTCAGAAGCTCTGGGGATCTATATCGGCTCCTTGAGGAACACCGTCCTCAGACTTATGAATTTCATTCATTGAGGAGGAGCTTTAATTATTAACCAACACTTTTTAACACAGTGGGGGTTAGAAAACATGAAGAGTCAAAGCTAACACAAAACTCAGCTGTGCAGTTCGACTGACACTCATCCCACCAACGCTGTTAATGAAGACAACACCTTAAAAAAATGTATTTATTCCCTTTTCTGAAAAATTGTCAACAAACACATAGAAACAACAATACTATTAAAAAATATTCCCTCAAGAACATTCACAACAAAACTACGGAAACCTGCAGTAACTGCTTTGTCGTCACAGATTGTGTTAGTAGAATAAAAAAGATGGAGGATTAGAGGAAAAAGTAAAACCAAGTTGAGAAGCACGTTCACTTTCCAGGGTCGGATCTTTGAAGAGGAGTAGTCGTACTAATAACTACAAGTTCTTTTACACAGTAGGTGTGGCCCTGACAGGTTGCTTGGTTTTTCAAAATGTTCCTGATTGGTTGAAAACCTCTGCGAACCAGCTGGAGGTGTGCCGAGCTGTGGAGCTGTTTGTTTGTTCAGTCGGCTGTGAGGTCAAGGCTCGATCTCCTCGGGGATGATGGTGAGCATGACGTCCTCGTTGCCTCGCCTCACTACCGTTCGCAGCGTGTCCTCCCTCTTTATGGCGCCGCTGACATCGCTGGCCGAGGTGACTCGCTCGCCGTTGATGCTGATGATGACATCACTCTCCTGCAGGCCAGCACTGAGGGCAGAGGGAACGGAGAGTAAATAAATATCAATAACAACAACAACATTGATCTTTAAATACTGATCTGCTGTTGAGGTCTGTAAACTTCTAGAACATTGTACAAAGTCTGATCAGAAAAATTAATTAATACAAACTGACACTGTTGAGAAATCAGAATAACATTTCCATTCAACTTAATTTATTGCTTTTAGCAACAAAATACATGAGTAGATTTTTTCATCCAGTCTTTTATCTGGTCCCATAAACAACCTCAGTTATTTGAATGAACCCAACCTGCCACACGTGTGTACTGTACACGTGGCTTCCATGGGTTCTACTGTTCCAGGGTCGTGAGGGGGCTGATGGAGACAATCCCAGCTGACTCTAAATCTAAACTCTGAATCTAAACATTTTAATAACTGTCCAGTGTTCCCCAGTGTTCAGAGCTCGTGAGCTGAACCCGTCGTTGTCACGTTTTGTTCTAACATCTCACGGTTTGACTTTCTGGGCTGAGGGAGATGATGCCAGAGACAAATCAGGATCTGCTTTGAGAAGGAGTCTGACAGGGTGGGAAACTTTCACGACTCTTCACTGCCAGCTCTCTGTGTCCTACAGTCTTCTCTGACTCCTCCCTGTGTTCCACATCAACCCACGAGACAACAAGTCAACAGACTCTTTCTGCTGTTTTCTCAGGTGCAAAGCTGTCGGTGGTTTGACTTCAACAAGCTTTTAATGAAGGAAACCACTAAACTTTCCAGGGTAAAATATATTCTGCACGTGAGAGTCTACAAACACTTGTCTTTCATGAAGTCTCACGTACTGTGACAAGTCTCATGACTGAATAAAATCCAAGAAGAGAAAAATGTCAGATCAAAAATGCAGTTTGCCAGTTTGTCGTATTGGCTTCTACACAACGTGGGAATAAGAAGCGCTGAGACACTCACGCCTCCGCCGGAGTCCTGCTGATGACCTCGATGACGTACGCCCCGGAGGTTACGTCTGGGAAGTCTGACTGCCTCTCCTTCAGCTCGCTGGCCAACCTGAGGGAGGAGACGAGGAGGAACAACGGAAACGTGAGCTTTTAGACAGACTGTCCTCAAACACCAGTCTGACTTGAACTTGAAGGACACATCGTGACATCTTCAATGTCATCATGTGACACGTTTCTCTGGTTCACTGTGGAGAACAACCGCAGATCGAAGACTTTGAAAAGCTTCAACAGATCTGATTTAGAGCACCGTTCAGGCTCCATGTTTTCTTTATCAGGTTCTTTTGATTTCTTGTTAACATGCTCCAGAAATTAGATTTGCCTTTGTTCAGTGTCAGATGTGCATTTTACTCATCCACCAAGATTGAAACTTCTTGGTGGAAAATCCTCTTTTCTGTGTTTTCCTCACATGAAAGTCATGAAAGCTGCAGAGGACGACAAAAGAAACTCAAAGAGGATAAACCTTCTCTAAGTCAGAGTCAATCTAGATATGTAACATTCATCAATGTAATTCTGAACATGTTCCAGAGGTGTTGCTCCAACATGTTAGAATTAATATTCATCAGGAAAAGACCAGTGCATTCATTACTTATAGTGTCAGTAAGCAATCGATGATCATTAATAAAGATGTAGCTTTTATATCAGCTTCAAGTGAGCGTGTCAGTTTTCTTCCCACAGCCCAAAGACATTCAGCTTAATGGGAGATACTAAAGTGCTTATATGAGAATCTGAGAGTGGATGGTTGTTTTTCTCGGCTCTGGGATGGACTGGTGATCTGACCAGGGCGGACCGTGACCAGGGTGGGCTGTGACCAGGGCGGACCCTGCCTCTCGCCCATGGGATTGCAGTAATGACCCACATCAGAGGTCCAGCTGGGTGTTATATATATAGGACGGACGTGGGCTGGACTGGTTTACATTCCTGTTCAAACTGCTCATCTAAAGCTGAGCTCACTTTTCTGATACGATCACCTCCCTTAAGCATGAAAGTTTGTGTAGAGACTCAAACCAAACCAAAGGCTATACTCTCATTTTATTTAATTCCAGATTAGTCTGATTTATGAGTGGATGTGCTGCCATACGGTTTACAAGCAGAATTTACATACAGTATTATACATTTGCAAATTTAATGTCGAAAGCATGAGAAGAACTTACGCTGGAGTGAGACTCATCATTTTAACGCCAATGAATTTCTTCTTCGGGGATGTTTTACCTGGAGAACGACACATGGTGATTAGTTTCCTCATCATACACATTATGTACATTAATGTTCATATTATTAGATTGTTTAGACGAACATCAGGTAGAAACCTCTAAACTCAATGATGGACAGAAAACAGACAATAAAACACACAAGCTTTTAACATTTGTTTGGCTCAGCAGAAATTCATGATGTGATCTTAAATGGACAGTTTTACAAGCTGCTGAAGCATCAATGTTTTACTGCTATCAGACTGTAAGGATAACACTTTTTATTCTTTATAGCTTTCATTACATGTCCTGACCCATCCCACATGAGCTCATGCTGAGAACCTCCCCACTGTATCTGGATGGTTCTCAGAATGAGCTCGAAAATAAAACCAGACGTATTCTGATGATGTTAAACTTCAAACACTGAACGGAGTGTAACAGCAAAGAGCCTTTTTATTTATCTGCCAAGATTTAACGAACTGACTAACATCCAATGCTAAACATGTCCCTCATGCATATTTAATCGACTCAATAAGAGTTAATAAAGTTCTCATGAAAAAGAGTAAATAGAAATATTAGATCAATAATAAATCAAGTGAAACTGGTGCAAACCTTTGGCCTGTCTGTCATGTGACTCTGCCAGAAACTGCCTGATCTTAACTGAGGGGATGGCGAAGGAGATTCCAGCTGTGACCTTCAGAGTGTTGATGCCAATCACCTCTCCGTCCTGCACACACATGCACACACACACACACACATGCACACACACACACACACACACTCATTTGAATATACCATCGTTACTCGAGTGCCCCACAGTTAGGTTCAAGTTTCGACACGAAGCCTGTGAAGCAGTTCTGCTGAAAACAAACTCATGATCACAGTCAGCTGTGGTTAAGCTCCATTTGCCAAACGTTACCTAAACTCTTTAACTTCCCGATTTTATGAGCTTTGGTGTTTGAGATTACGTTTATCGATGTTTTGTTACGTGGAAGTTGTCCCAGGCATCGGAAGCTCAGTTTCTTCTGCCGTTAAATAATGAGGTGATGTAACAGTCAAATGAACTTGAATCTAAAGGTTAGAAAACACAACAGCTACCCAAGCAAAATGAAATCGTTTTTTATTATTAACACACTCAATATTATCACATTCAAAATCGAGGTAAGTCAATTTGCCTACATGCAGTTTCTGTGTAGGTTTTTGAAATAGTAAAATGAAAAATGGAAACGGACAATGAGGTTGTTCCAAATTGAATTCAAGTAAAACTATACTTTACTTTAATTCAAGTAAAACAATACTTTACTTTAATTCAAATAAAACAATACATTTGTGTAAATGATAAGAATACGATGAGGACACATTTATTTTTAGTTTTCTTTCACTTACCAGATTCACTAGTGGTCCTCCTGAGTTGCCGTACTGCGAGAAACCACATAAAGAAAAGAAATGAGCAATAATAATAATTCTTCCCGATGTGATAAATAATCTAGACTGATTTGATAAACTTTGTATTTGTGGATCAGTGCAGTTACAATTCACTATTCGTGCAGTAACAGAATACAGATCCTGTTCTTCACCAACAGCTTTGGATGACCTTTCCATAATGTTGGTTTTTGGATTCTCTCACAGTGGCTGAGCCAATGAGCAGATCAATGTGCAGGATTGAGTCAGGAAACAGAAAACCTCAGGCTGTTTTAAACAGTCAAACTCACACATGGTTATCATAAACCTGAAAATAGGTCACGCCATGTTCAGTTTTGCAGAGTTTGGAGACTTTAGGGAATAAAAACGCTGAACGTCATGAAAAGCTGCACATTATTATTTTTTTCTCCCCACACAGTTTTTTTTATTCCCGCCTCAGGGCCTGTCTCTCTATTTTTCTGTCTCTTCACTCACATTGATGATGGCGTCGGTCTGGATGTAATCCATGTCAGAGTTTCGAAGGCCCAGCTCCTTGCCTCCCCTCTGGGTGGTGCTGACGATGCCTGTGGTGACGGTGTTCTGCAGGGAGAAGGGGCTGCCGATGGCGACCACAAACTCGCCGGGACGCAGGTCCGACGACCGGCCGAGCAGCAGCACCGGCAGCTTCATCTGCTCCACCGAAGAGGAAATACAGAGAAGGAAATATGGAAGAAAGGATTCAGTTTGAGGTTCAAACTCTATCAAGTACAGGAATTTGTAATGTTGTCAGACAGTGAACGGTTAATAAACATATTAAATGTAGAACTAACAAAGACAAACTGAAGCTGTCTCATACATGTCAGGTTTGTTTACAGTTGATTCTCTGTAAACTTGGACTTGTGGATTTCCTGTGGAGAGCTGAGTCAGCTCCGCCTCTGGATGAGACGTCTCTTCATCCACAACCCAAACTCTGAACAAACTCCAAACTGTAAATCTCCATGATGACGACTCGCTTCAGCCCTGCAGCCTCATTTCCACCAGGTCAGACCGACGTGTCAGTCAGGCTCACTGGTCTGTGTTTGTTGGATTTTAAACCGAAGCTCAAGTTCTTTGGAACAATCTCAGTCTTGTCCACTTTGAGCTCGAGGTGATTCCAACCCGATACGAGCACGGTGCACAGAAACAACAGGACTCACAGTGTTGGGCTCTGTAATGAGCCTCAGCACCAGAACACATGGTTCAGATGAGTTTCTCTCCATCACACCTGGTCGATGCAAACAGAGGAATCAAGAGAAAGACGGGATCATTTCTGATCCGTCCCCGAAGACTTTCATCTTTTCAACAAGTCACTGGAGGTCGATTTTGTTCGTACGGCCTCTTGAAGCTCGGGCTACTTGTTTTCATCTTGTAAAACCAAAGTTAAATATTAAAATATTTTATTCCTCTAGCTGAGGATAATTGATGGTGGCAGAGGAAACAGTCTGCAGTCAGTTTCCTGGTTTTAATGGAGTGTTGTTGCTAATGTCATTAGGTCTTTACTGGGCTGCTGACATTCAGTGGCAACATAAACCCTGTGTGTGTGTGTGTGTGTGTGTGTGTGTGTGTGTGTGTGTGTGTGTGTGTGTGTGTGTGCGAGTGTGTGTGTGACAGTGATGATCTAGATCATCATGAGCTGCAGCAACATAAACTACAGAAGGTTTTCACAAACGTGTCCAGGTTGAACTGATAGACTTGACAACACAAAGGTGATGATGAGAGTTGGTCTTAAAGAGAATTAGATCCTCGTCAACACTGCAGCTCTTTCAACTGTGATCACACAAGTTTGGCTCCAGCCCTCAGCTGATTGGTCGACCCTCCATGAACTGTGCCGGCCCGCTGCAGGTCGTCCTACTGACCTACTTCAGCCCCAGGATGAGACAGCGAACAGAAAAACTGAGACGTGCAGCAGCCGTGATGTCAGGGCGCAGCTTTCATCAACGCTTCACCGAGCATCACAAGCGTCTGTCATTCAGCGTGTGTGTGTGTGTGTGCACAGCTTGTTTCCCTGCTGATGACAGACACATGTGTTGCCCATTTCCTCTGTTTAGTAGCAACCCTGACGACTCTGACCCACTTTTGCGAGAGAGAAAGGTAGAAACAAGCGTATCGAGGGAGAGAGAGAAAAAAGAAACGAGCTGAGAAGGAGAAGTAAAGAAAAAAAGAAGCAAAGAATGGCACACGAAATGAAAAAGAGATGATGCAGGCACATCTGTGACAGATGTGGTTCGTGTGATGCCTCAGGGGAGCTGCCAGTGATGAAGACGTTTCCAGAAAACCAATGAGGAAGAAAACCCAAGTGCCTGTCTTTCTCTGCGTTTGATTGACATGTGAGAAACTCGAGTCTGGAACCACAGGATCGCTCAACACATCTGTACTTGACCAACACAAGTGTGTGTCCTGCTGGATGAGTCAGAGAAGAGACGCAGAAGCCAACGTTTGAGATTCACGTCTCTGAAAAATTCCATCCGGGTAAGTGAAATAAAATAATCTTCTAAGTTTTTTTTAATAATGTGACACAAAAAGCTAAATTCAGTGAAAGACGATTATATTTAAACTCATTCCTTCAAAGAAAATCAATGTTTTTAAGGTTTAGTTTGTTTCTCATAATGACATCAATTCAAGAAGTTCAGTCGATTCTCCCAGTGGAGCTTTTAATCCAGTCCAGATTCTGCTGCTGCTCGAGCACAATGACCACGGAGCTGTTTAGTGCCACACACATCTAATGGGACCATCCAAAAAGAAACAAACAAACAGACATATTGCACAGATCCCATGAATCTGTATACTCTGACATTAGAAGGATGACTTGCAGAGAAATGTGCAAAGAAGTCATTTAACTTGTCAAAGTAGATTTGGACTTGTCCCAAATGCATTTCACCTTGAGCTTTAAAAACAGAGCCCTAAAAGCTTTTCCACTGTTCGAATGACAGAGATGTATCTAAGAATCACAAACTAAACAAATCCATCTGTGTGCTGTGTTTCCACAAATCCCTCTCTGATGAAGCAGAAGCTGAACATGCAACTACACGTCTGGCTGCTCCATCTGAAAACACTCAGCTGCAATTAGACCTCAACACTGTTGAACACTGAGCCGCACTGTGGATTCATAAGATGATGGAAATGATTTCAAGTGGTTTCAGGTGAGATGAAGAAAAGCTGGTTCCACAAAGTTAATGACAAACACATTAAACACTTCCTCTACTTCTTTATCTTCATCTCTGAGAATGGACACTTCTCTTTTCTACAAAGCACAATTGAAATGCAGGTTTGCTCATTTTGGTTTTTCATTTCTAAACTGATGTTTAGATGTTTTAGGTCTTGTTTGATGATATAACGATGAGCTGAGACAGGTCACACTGGTCGTGGGTTATTTTCATACTGTGGGTGGAGGTTGAGACGTGTCGTCCATGTTCAAGTTCAGTCATTGATTCAGAATCTTTCTGGTCTCAAACAAGCAAACTCAGCGAGCCCATTATTCATGACTGAGTCATCAGAGGACGGTGGTTTGTGGTTTTTGGTCTTTTAATTAAGAGCTAATGCACCGTGAGTGACAGCTGTGCTGACTGAGCTCCACAAGATGCTGATTCAGTGACAGTGGTGTTAACTCCTAAAAGATTTGTTTATACGTTTACTGTGACGTCCCCTGACCTCTGACCTCAGCTCTCACTTTAAAAGAAAGATCCGAACTTTAACGATCATTAAAATTACTCACTTAAAATAACTAAATCCTCACATTTATCATATTTACGTGTTTGCATGTTTGCGTGACTGTGTGGAAAAATCTCAACATCTTCAGAACGACTGATTTCAGTTCAAGATGGCAGGAGGGATGTTTGTGTGTGGAAGGTATTAACAGGTCTGATCCTGTCCTTGTGACTCATGGGGGGGGGGGGGGTCTCTCTGCCTGTCCTCTGTCTGTCCTCTGTCTGTCCTCTGTCTGTCCTCTGTCTGTCCTCTGTCTGTCCTCTGTCTCCTGACCTGCTCCACACAGACCCATGACTCATGACATTATTGTGCTGAGGTGGCGTCCCCAAACATCCCACTAAGCTCAAATTAAAACCAGGCGTTTGCTTCAGGGAATGTTTATGAAAAGCACATTTACCAAAGAAGAACAAATACCTGAAGTTTGTTTTGGAAAATAGAGACGGGCACCAAAGAAAACACACAAAGCTGTGAAAGAGCTCCGACTAAAACAGAACGAGACGGACAGAACCCTGATGAAGACGGAGAGATGGAGTGTGATGAAAAAGAATACATCAAGTGATAAAAGAAGGAAAGATTAGGTTTCTTCAGAATGATTAAAAATAAATATCATCAGTTCTCATCATTTACTCAAGTCAGTGGTGACTCTGACTCGTACATGACAAACGAATGAGATAATAAGTGCACACGTTACAACGACCTACAAATGTCATGAGTGTTATATAAGCTTTGCAGTGAAGCAGCTCCTGGACAAAGAAAAGACGTCCATCACTTCCAGCGTCTGTCAACAGCTGATCGCTCCTCTGCACTTTCTCTGCAGCGTCTCCAGACTCTAAAGACGTGATAGAAGCTCTGGAGTGTTTACATCTGAAACATCATGACGCACGACGGAGAGGTTGACGCCTCAATGAAGAATTTAACATTTCACAATGTCGAGGCGCTGTGGACGTCACAGTGAAGACAAAGACCCCCCCCCCACTACTCACCGGTGCATTGATCTTGATCAGAGCGATGTCGGCCTTCTCGTCAATGTCTTTAATCTTTGCGTCAAATGTGGCTCCGCTCTTCAGCTCCACCTGGAGGATGAGGAGAGAGTTACTACTTATTTATCAATCCTTTAAATGTCATTGTACACTTGTAAATTCTAAATGATCTAGAAATGTAAGATATTGTTCTTTCACCAGGTTTTTCATATCGTACCTTTACTCTGTGCTTGTTGGCCACGACGTGGGCGTTAGTGACGATGAGTCCGTCCTCTGACACAACGAACCCGGAGCCGCTGGCGACCGCCACCTCCCGCTTGGAGAATATCATCCTGAGCAGAGAGAGATACAGAACATAAAGATGAAAATCAGATAAAGATTAAACTCAAGTTACAATCCTTCCTTTGAAAGCTTGTTTGAAACAGATGAATCCTGAAGTCACACTGGTCCAAACATGGAACATGATACAAATGATGGAGTCTCATGTGGTGAGACCACAACTCTCACAGTGATGGTAACCATCATGGCTCCGAGTTGTAAAATCCCATTTCGTTTTCTCATTCGTCCATGAACGCAGCATTGTGCAGGAGGGAAACCACACAATGTGGCAGCTGATGTGACATGAATGGAATTGCAACAGTAAGATAAACAGTTTTTTATTGTCCGTAAAGACGAGTATCAGTGTGTGTGTGTGTGTGTGTGTGTGTGTGTGTGTTGGTGAATCAGGAAGCTTGTCTTACTTGCGGTACAGTTCAATATGAACCACGGCCGGGGCAATCTTCTCCACCACGTCAGCGATGAAGTTGTACTTGTAACGAAGACTGTCGGGGTCCTGCTGACCTGAAAGTGAGAAAACCCACAGTCATCAAACTGTATCACACACACACACACACACACACACACACACACACACAGACACACACACACACACACACACACACAGACACACACACACACACACACAGGTCAGACACACACACATATACACACAGACACACACATACACACACACACAGAGGAACTGTGAATCTCGTTAATCTGTGCAGTGCACGTTCGGACCACAGTGACCGAGGAGAAAATTGTGGCCTTGTGTTGCCAGGTTGGATAAAAACGTCAGCGTCAGAATGTCTCCGACTTGTGAGAAAACATCATCACTCATCGTCCGTGGTCGGGGGGGATGCTCTGCCTGAGTTTCCTGAGTTTCATCAGAAGCGTGACAACGGCACGCCGTGCAGCGGGATGTGACCCAAGCTGCTGCTGTGTTTGACCTGATCCAGATGTGCAGTATATAAACTGGAAACGTTCTGCGGCTCCACTGATGCTTATAAAACTAAGGAAATGACTCAGAGGCTGTTAGAATGTTTTCTGACATAATTCTAATATTTCACACGTAACCACCACTGTCACCTTACATAACCAACCAACATCTGTCACAGCTGCAGATCTTTCTCTTCTCGTGTCACTGCTCTCTCACTCCGACCTGCTGGAACCAGTTACTGTAGGTTCAGGTCAGAGACTCATGTTGTCTCAGAGCAGTGAGATGAAGAGGCAGCACACTACGATGATGAGACCAAACAAACTCGTGTGTGTATGTGAGGAGAACTTTCATCAATTCATCCTCAGATAACGTTTTGAACCAGGGTGTAGATAAACAGTGGACATTAAGTTTATATCGAGAGAAACCAGTCAGACAGAGATGTAACATTATACTGATGGTTTTCAGTGCAGCAAAATACTGTAATCCAATAAAACTGGTGTCATTTCAACAGATGCACTAAACTACAAACTTGTACTTTGCACCAAAGTTCAGTTGAGACACAGTGTGGACTCGTGTACGGCTGGATTGGGCCTCAGTGAAGATATGAGCTCAGAGTGACATGTGAGAGTCTTAGTTTGGGTTTTTTATCATCACGTCATATAAAACTTGAATGTTTCAATCATTTAACCTTTCAGCCTCCATCAGTTAACGATTGCCTCACGGAGGAATGTGAAGTCTTTAGGCTGAAGAAATAAAAGCTTGTAAATGTATATCACGGCTGACAGAGTGAAGTGGTGAAGACGTGTCCTCACATCTCAGCTGATTCTGAATCAGATCGTCTGGTTCCACAGAGTGATGATGATCTTTGTTCTCTGGTTAAATAGGTCAAGTCCATGGAATCTGATCAAATGATTCTGGCTCAGAAACAAACCTGCAGCAGCATGTTCTCCAGCCCTGCATATGGAAGTGTGTGTGTGTGTGTGTGTGTGTGTGTGTGTGTGTGTGTGTGTGTGTGTGTGTGTGTGTGTGAGCTGCTGCAGCTTTGAAGTTTAGCTGAATGGAGCCAGTCAGATAAACTCAGAAACATCCCGAGCACAGAAATACTGAGGTGAAACAAAGCTTCTATCAGCTACAGGTCAACAATCAGAACGCAGACGAGCGTGGTCCTTGAAAGCACCAAGGACGAGTTCAAGTGCATTTTCACATTGTCACAAAATGACGTTAATATTTTTCTCTCTGTAAAACTCCACGCAAAGAACCCATATGATCGTGTGCATCCAAACAGCTTGTTTCTCTGTGTCAATGATTGCAAACATTGATTAAAAAAACATTCTTTAATAAAACAGAAAATAAATCTGTGGACGTTTTTAGTTTAAATGTTGAAATATGTATTTTGCAGATGCACATATCTGGTTATAACCAGTTATACAGTTACAAGTGTTTTTTTCAGCTCAAACAAACCATCTATGAAAACCCAGCGTTATCCTGTTTTGCACTTTTATAAGAAATGTCATTACGAGCTGGACGAGCCTGAACTGGGGAAAAAATTCCTCCAGTTCCTGAAAGAGTTGAGTCACCGTGCGACCGTGTTTTGTTGATACTGTATCTACGCCTGCCAATCTGACAAACAGCTCACAAGTCTGCACAGGAAGCAGGAAAAATTAAGAAAAAACATTTTGATCCGTTCAAATCTGGGTTAGAAAAGTCTTTGACCCAGATCTGTGTCTGTTTGGTCAGTTACACAATCGACCCATCGGCTCCAGGAGATGAATCACGACTAAAGACTTCACGTGGCTTGTGTTTGTGTGACACTGACATCTTCCAGATTTCTGACCTCGGCTCAAGAGGCTCAAATCCCCAGAAAGAATTGATTCAAGAAACTGGTTTGGAGAGGGAACTAGAAAAATGGGAAAGAGGAGAAGAGAAAATGAAGCAGATACAAATGTGGGAGGAAAGGAGATGAAACAGACAGATGAAGAGAGAAAGAGATTCTGACCTTGTTGAACTCTGACAGAAATAAACTGCATCAGCAAACTGGTGTGTTTACAGCTGCAGCTTCAGTGTGTGTGTGTGTGTGTGTGTGTACTTGCTCCTTAATATAAGCTTTCATTACTCTCTCACTCTGGGGGACACTGTTTGTTTTTGCAGCAAAGGGCAGGACTTCCTGACTAAATGTCAAGACATCTGATGTTGCCTTGGATAACACCAAGTGTGTGTGCATGTGTGTGTGTGTGTGTGTGTGTGTGTGTGTGAGAGTGAAAGAAAGAGAGAGAGAGAGTTTGGTGCATTGAGAGGAATGGAGTGATGCCAAAGAGTCAGATGCAGAGAGAATAAAATCACTTAATAAATATCAGGACATGTTGAATCTGTGTGTTTGATCCTGTCTCTAATAAAATGACTTGAAAACTCGACTCTGTCACATTTGAACCTGCAGTTGTGTCTGAAACTCAAACCACCGAGCTGCAGCGAGTCTTCATCTGATTTGAACTGTGCATGTTCACGTACTGTAGGGAAACTGTGTGAATTATCTCTGAGCACCTGCTCAGAGGAGAAGAGCGAGACTTCAACACGACCACACGACGTACACAGCCATGTCTCAGTTTGCTAAGATTAGAGAGTAATGAAAAGAATGCTAAAGTCACATCTGTCCAAAACTTAGAAGAGAAGATCAACAGATTTAAAAAAGAGGGGGATGAGTTTTGCATCAAATGTTCTATAGTTTTCTTGGCCATGAGAAGAACAGCAGCTCATGACTCATATATTGAGTATTGCAGTCAACACATGACTGTAATTAATCAACTGACAGAAAATAAATCAACTTGTCTGATATTCAGAGAACTTCAGATAAATCATCCAGAGAAAGGAACATTTGCAGCTGAGAATCACAACATCTGTCATCAGTAAACTATCGAAGTCTCTGAGGAACCGCTCCGTATGTGTCCAATATTCAACAAGGAATTCAGGTTTAAAGAAGTAAGAAAACAAATCTGATAAAAATCTGGAAGAGGAGAGAGTTCAGTCTGTGTGTAGATCCCAAACACACACACACACACACACACACACACACACACACACACACACACACCACTAAAATATTTTGTGTTATCAAACTTCTGGTTTTGTAAGTTTTTGGCAGAGACTCCAGCTCTCTTCACTCTTCCTGTTTATTCACAAGATACAATCTCTCTCTCTCTCTCTCTCTCTCTCTCTCTCTCTCTCTCTCTCTCTCTCTCTCACACACACACACAGCTAAAATATTTTGTGTTATCAAACTTCTGCTTTTGTAAGTTTTTGGCAGAGATTCCAGCTCTCTTCACTTTTCCTGCATTCACAATCCACAACCTCTCTCTCTCTCTCTCTCTCACACACACACACACACACACACACACACACACACACACACACACACACACACACACACACAACACAGACTGGTCTTTTTGTCCCCATAATTCTAAGGTGACGTCATGATTTAAAGTTAAGTTTAGGTTAGAGCTGGGATGAGCTTATGGATAAGTTTTGAGTAATGTCCTCTAAAGTCACAGAGACCGTGTGTGTGTGTGTGTGTGTGTGTGTGTGAGTGTGTGTGTGAGAGAGTGTGTGTGTGTGTGTGTGTGTGTGTGTGTGTGTGTGTGTGTGTGTGTGTCCCAGGTATTACTCATGTTGTGGGGACCTACATGTGTTTACAGTCACATTGTGAGGACAAAAAGCAAGTCCTCATTTCCTGTTTATCATAAAATACAATCTCTGCATCTCACTCTCTCACACGCACACACACACACACACACCCCTCTTACCTTTGCCACACGCGCCTCTCTGGATGAAGATCACCGGCGGCTGCTGCAGCTTCGTGGCCCGGTTACTGACGCGCTTCAGCTCGCAGATGTTCCGGTACGAGACGCCGTCGCTGCCGCACACCGGCTCGAGGCTGGTGCACGCGCACACGCCGGCCTTGCCCCTCCGTCGGACGGTGGCGGACACCTCCACGCCGTCGGTCACCACGCACTCCATGGACTCTGCGCACTCTTGGTCTCCGGTGCCGCCGCACGGCTCGCCCTCGCCGGACGCGCACACCGGGCAGCAGTCACATCGGTCCAGCACGTCACCGGCCAGACAGTCCGCGGGGATCGGGGCGCACTGGGACTTGTCGCACTTGTCCGGGCAGCCGATGGCGAAGCGTTTAGTGATCCGCGCCTCGGCCACCAGACAGGAGCAGGCCAGCAGGGACATGACGCACAGGACAAACTGGACACGCATGATGGGACAGATCTAAACTAACTCAGAGACCTGGAGCTGGACTTTAACTTGAGATCAGTTGTCAGATCTAAGCTGAGGTCTTGTTGGGGAACTTTAAAGTGGGCAGTGGTGGCAGAGTCCTGCAGCGTGGAGCACGTCTGGTTTATAGAAGCTGCAGGATAAACACAGGCCACGATTGGTGGGCGTGTGTGACGTGTGAGAGAGGAGAGGAGGGGATGATGGGACGTGAAGTTTCGTGCATGTGTGTGTTGTTGTGCACGCTGGAAAGAACTGAGGTTACTCAAGTGCTTGATGTAACTTTCACTTCTGTGAACGTTGTTGTCTTCATGCGGCCTCGTGGAGATGAGCCTTCAGTTGTAAAATAGCAAATGTGACCCTTTATTTGCAAACTATAAAATATATTCTATAAAAAACTTTCATCATTGTTCATCATCATGCAGTCACCAACAGAAACACTGCAGCTCACGTGTCATTAGCTGAGTCACAGTGTTTTACAGTCCTACTAACGTAAAACTAAAAGTATCACTGACGTCCTCAGCTGCGTTTGTCTGTCCACCTTCCACGTCCTCCACTCTCTGTATTTCATAATCATCAGCTGTGCACTGTTGCACGCTCCCAAACACATCCAGTCAGTGAGCACCGGTGTGCAACAAGAGAAACAAATCAATGATTGAATCAACTCGTCTTTTTTAAACATCAGTAAACTGCTCGATTAGTCTTAATGCAGAACACCTGAGTCCATCAAAAGACCTTCACACTTGGTTCATTTCACAACGTAGGACAAGTTGGAGAACAATCATTCACCCGGATCCAACTCTTGATCTAGAACAACATGTGTGAACACTCTGCAGAGTGAGAGATAATCCTCATCTGTCTTTTTTCATCTCCCCTCAGAATGAACAACCTGATATTTACTTATTTATCAGCTCGTCTCTGATTTGTTACAGTTGGTTCGATTTCAAATGTGGAGTTGTGTCTTCACATCAGTTGACAAACTCAGGAAAGTTCTCATTTCTCTAATCGACTGATTGCGACGCACAATCTGACCTTGACGTCTGTGGCCTCTGACATCACTGGTGGGACGATGCTGCAGCTGTTTTGGAAACTATCAATTGTTCGGAGGCCTGTGACGTCACATGATTATTTGACGTTCGGGGAAACGTGATGGATCAGTGGGACCCTGCAGGCAGCAGCGTTCATGTCTGTGGGTGAGACTCCTCATCAATCAGTAAATCAGCAGCAGCTGCAGAACAACAGCCGGGTTCTCTCTCTATTCCATGTGATGATGTTACAGATGAACTCTTGATCTTCTGTGTTCGTCTGCTCGCTCTCATACAAACTAACTCAGCTGCTTCACTTCCAGACCTGCTCTCACCTCTGTCGCTCTAAACTCACTTTAACATTAAAACCCTGAAAATGTTTCAGTCTTGTTTCAGAGCACCGACTTCATTCTTTTAGAAAACATTCATTTCTTTACAGTGTTGAGCTCTTGAGGATTTCCCCTGAGGCCTGACACAGCTGCTTCCTCACAGACACACAACGTGTTGGAGATCATATGAAAAATGTTGTGGTGGAACTGAACCATAAATTGAACTATCATGAAAGAGTTAGACCATCTCCAGTGTTAATAATATTTTCTTTGGATCCTCAACGTGACTCGGACAAAGAGCAGAGAATGGATTTTCCAAACAAAAGATCCAGGTTGGGCCTAAATGCTCTTTTGTTTTGCATTTTAATCAACTTATGATTTAAATACAGTTTATTAAAACACACTACATGTGTCTGTGTCCCTACACGTTCTATTATGTCTGAGAATTCTCTGAGGTCTTTACTTCCTGCCCTCCAGCTCGACTCACCACAGAGCTGCCTCTGTGTTTGTCGGACGTCTCCAGCAGCTGCAGGTCTCAGAGTTACTGCTGCAGAACAAAGCCAGGGAGCCCCCCCCCCCCAGAGTGTGATCTGTGAAGGGTGTGTGTGTGTTCCACTGTGTGTGTGTGAGTGGAGCTAATGCAGTGACATGTTCTGACTGACAAAGGTCAAGAGAGGGAACTCTTATTCCCACAAATGTGACAGAGTGAGTGATTTGAAAAAGAGTCCAGGTTTGAAAAGTTGTAGCTGTGGCTCATCCTCACCTCACAGGGTTGACGGTTCAATCCCCTGCCCACATGTTGTAGAGAGGAAAGACTTGATAAGTGAACGTGGACAAACGTTCAATGCCGAGTTTGATGCAGGGTGCTGCTCCACCACTAGGGTCACTAGTGAGACTTGTACGCCCACACACATTATAAACGTCCTGTCAGTGGATGTGATGGCTCTGGACCCTCAGGGCCGCTCAGCTGCTCCTGCTGCAGCTCATCAGTCTGAGGGAAGTGATGCAGACGGGATTCCATCCATCTCTCTGTCTCTCTGTTTGTGTGTACTGCTGTTGCCACCCTCATCGCCATAGAGACGTACTGTAGAGGTCTGACGAGGGACGATCCCTGGACTCGCAGACAGGAAGAGGACGTGTAGATTTTCAAGGTGGCCCAGAGTCTTTTAAAAGGGTTCCAGGTATGTCGGAGGAGATTTAAACTGTATGTGACGGTTCTGTGAAGGGGTTCCATCAATGGAGGGGTGGAACTGGCTACTGAAGAGCTCTTGAAAGAGTTTCATTCTTAAGTGGTCCTGATGGTCTTCACTTGACCTTTCAAGGGTTTTTAGAGGCTATTTAATACTATCAATGAGTTATGGATCAGTGGCTCGTCAATGGGTTTGAATGGAGTTCAAAAGATCCTTGAATGAGTTCCACTCACCCTATGAGTTGAAGATCTTCTACTGGCCCTTGAAGATGTTGTCTGGCTTTGAGAGGAGCTCAGGGGTCTTGAAGGAGTCCTGTGAAACGGTTCTCCAACAACATGAGGAACAATTTAACAGATACAGAAATGTGCCAAGAGTGTATGAGGTCAAACGACCTAATGATTCATTGCTGTTGTGCACCGGTTTGTAAAACGTCACCCGGAAATAAAGATCTAAGTTTATTTTTCACCTGAAAACATTGAAAACATTTGTTTTATGGATTATTCACATCACGCAACCGTTTGATTTCTTGGAATTGTAAATTCTTGTCTGACCACTTTAACGACTTCTCTGCCACGCTGGCTCAAACGCTGAGACTGAAGGTTCAGTCCTCGTCTTGGAAACTCGATGTCAAACAGCAAATTAGGAGTCATCCAACTGAAAGGATTCAGAATGAACTGTAAACAGATATAGAATCAAAAGAAGAAAAAAAAGCTTCACTGCACCAGCGTCAGTCGGACGGCTCATCACTCCTGTTTATGATGTGAGGTCCACTGGAGGAGATTCAAACATGTGCTCTGCTTTTCCAGGAAACACAGTGTGTGTGTGTGTGTGTGTGTGTGTGTGTGTGTGCGTGTGTGTGTCTCTCTGTAATAACATTTAGATTTACACATGTTTGTGTGTGAGTTGGGAGGAGACGGTGTGAAAAAGACGAAAGAGAGAAGAACAAAGTCGTACTTGGAGAATGTTGATGTGCAGCTGTCAGATCTGTGCAGAGGTTGTGTATGTGTCCGAGTGTGTTTGTCTTGATGACTCAGGCCTCCTCCCATCCATCCAAACAGTCACATCAGGACATTCTGCAGCATCAACCTCGCTGCTGCATCATGTTTGCGGTTTCAGACGTTGGCAGCAAGTGAGCGATGAGGAAAACATCAGACCTCGATGCTGATTGTGTTGGAAAACAAGACCAAACAATGACAAGCTGACATTTTCCACAACGTCAAACTGGGACAAAACTACGAGGAGCAACAGATCAAGAGAAGAACCACATCTGCTCCTGCAATTCACTGTTCAGATGCAGAAAACTAACAAAAACCTTTGACCCTGGCGTGTGGAGCGACTGGTCTCTTTTGAAAGCTGCAGCATTGTCATAGCTTCTAAAAACAAAATCATGCTTGAGACACTTCTGGACTCTTTCAGATCCATGCAGTTGGTCCAGTGGCTCCAAGTCTGTTGAGTTCATGTCTGCGTGGAAAAGGCTGAGGTGCATCATCAAGTGAAAAGATTCAGACACAAAACATTTCTCACTCTGATCATTTTGCTGCAGCTTCAGTTTGCTGTGGTCAGACTGAATTTACTGAGCAGCACTTCTTGTTTTGCTCTTACGTTCTTTTTGGCAGCGTCACAGTTCGTCCTTAAATCCTCAGCTGGCAGCAGCGATTGGTTTCCCTCTCTGTCTCTGTCGGAACACGTCGTCCCTCTGTCTGAAGTCTGTTAGCAAGGGCCCAATTAAAATATGAACTAAGGGCCGGCGCCTCCCTCGCTAGTCACGTTAGGCACTGAGCGACCGCAGCTTCATTAGACGGATCAGAGGAAGCTGAGGCCGCTGCTGACAATGCTTCAGCTCACTGCTGAAGCAGGAGCCTGGAGAAACAAACACATTCTAACATGATGATTAGTGAGTTAATTAGTGAGCTTGAAGTGCTGATAGCATGAAACACAGGAGGATCGAAAGGGAAGTGACCTGGAAAATCCAAAATAAAACAGGAAATAAGGCAACATCTCTCATACATTTAGTTTTATACAGAGCTTTACCTTTGTAACGCTGAGTGAGTGATGCTGTACGTGTCTGACACTTGGTCGTTTGTATTTATCACTTCAGAAATGACTAAAAGTCACTGAGTTCATGAATTGAATGTTTCTGTGTGAACTCGTGTGTTTCCTTCACTTCAGCTGACGAACCTTCAATCTTGAATCCAAACTTAATCTCAGCAGCTTTCAGAGCAAAATCCTAAATCCTCACGAGCAGACCAACAAAAGCTGCTTGTTTCCAAAGAGCCACTGAGGATGATGTCCTGTGGGTTTGGATCGACGCTCAGTCTCTGTCTGAGCCGAGGGGCCGACCTGAAGTGAACCTCGGTCACATTAACCTCGGAGTATATTTGGTCTTAAAACAATCTGAGTCATTTCAGAAGTCGTGCTCAAACAGCATGAACCTGTTTTATGTCTCTCAAATAAAAGAGGAAATAAACGTTGACTGTTTAAGTATTTGTTGAAGTGAATGATTTGAGGTCAGAACACCTCACAGGTTTATTTTACACTTCAGACATTCTCGATTTCAACAACAGACTGAGAGTTGGCCTGAGAGATGATTTTCCAAAACCCTGTAAATCCATTAGGAGGTTTATTTTTTCTGTAAACATCAGACACAACAACGACACTTCTGATTACGATCACCTGAAACACAAGCTTGGAGCAGGTCTGCTGCACCGTGTCGGAACATCTGTCTCCATCGAGGTTTCTCTTCTCTCAGGAAGTTATGGTAAAGAAATAAAATGTTCATTGGTGGAAAGTGCGGCATGAGGGAAGGGTTATCCAACTGGTTGCAATCTGCAGTTTCACCACCAGATGCCGCTAAATCAAACACATCGGTCCTTTAACGTTAATTCAAACTCAGATAACGTGTTCGCTGGACGCCGAAGTGAAGATTAGGTTTCAGACGAGGGTCAACACGACATTTTCAAAATAAAAGAAATACAATAGTGTATGACTGTTAAACTTTAGCAGCTTTAGCAAGGAGCTTTCAATCTTTACTTCCGACAAACGTCACATCCACAGTGTCTGAAATCAGACTGCAGCTGCTGGAGACATCTGGAAACATCTGGACGAGACGTCACTGTGTCCGTGTTCGGCCGGTTAATGTCGGGGAGGAATGATTGGGAGTCGCTGACGGGAGTTTCTCTGTGAGGTCTCAGCAGTTCAACATAAACCTGAAGCAGAAATATGTTGTGGATTTTCTAACAGCTGGAGAAAGACAGATGTTACATAAGGAGGTGAAGGTGTTTCAACACATTCAACACATTTACATGGACATGAGCAGTTATAAATAATATTCATACACACTCACTCACACTTGTGTTTGTTTCTGTGTATTTTAATTCAAAACTGACTTTTCTGCTTTTTGTCTCTTTGCTGTGAATAAACTGAACTTTCGCTTAATGGGCAGAGAATCAAACCATGACTTTTATTCTTCACACATTATTATTATTTCATGTGAAGATTCATCATTTACACAGATTACTTGGCGCCGTGGTTCAGGTGTAACTAATAAAATGAACGTGTGTCTTGTGTCTTTGAGCCAAGTGGAGGGTTCAGTGAGAGAGATTCACTGAGGGCCGAGAATCAACTCTGATAAATGTCCAGATCACATTCCAGCTCAGTGACGCTCATCTGGTGTAATCCACGGAGGTGATGTGGGATGTGACCACAGCCTGTTCTGGTGCAGTGGGACTGAGGCTCTGCTCCAGAAATCATGACCCGATGACCTACAGCCGCCTCAGATGAGATCATCTGGACAGTTTCCACCTGATGAGACAAGAGCCTGAAGAACAGAGGCTTCCTCCAAACCAGGACGAATACAAGAGATTTACAACATTTGGACACAGTGACACCCGGTGGACATGTAGTCGTATTTATTACTCATACTTACAGTCATTTACTTCACAAGTGTTTTCAGTTACAACTACCGCGCAGCTAATTCATATCTCATCAAGATATGTTCATCATAATTCTTTAATTTCAAAAAGAGATTCAAACTCCTGAATCTGACCCAGTGCTGGAAGAGGTCCTCAACAATCCACCATGTTCGAGTAGCTGAACATCTGTGTCCATGATCACTGATCATTTCAGAAACAAAGGGAAAAGCAACAGGTTTGGTGCTGAGGGTGAATTGATCTGTTGAATACTCAGTATCACAGTAATGTACAGTACTGAGGTACATTATTGTCACATCCTCACTGAAGTTAAATGACTTTTTTACTCCCTGTTGTCTTCATGTTTCAGGTGACGTCCCTCCTGATCACCTGATGATCACCTGTCTGCACGTGTCACACCTGTGTCTCGTTTCATTTAACTTCATGTCTCCGAGTTCCTCTTTAGTTTCAACACCTTTGAGTTCTCAGCTCCATCAGCGTTAGTTTAGTTTCCATGTGTACGACATGTTTCCCTCTTGCCTGCTGTGTTTTGAATACGTTTGTATTAACCTTATATTCCATCAGTTGGCAAAGAAGAGACGAGAATTCAGTGAAATGATTCTTAAATTTATTTTAATAAATACAGCACATGGTCCAAGAATTAAAAAAACACTAAAGGGTCAGAACAGCTCTTTTTCTTATCAGCTCTTTAGATGCAGGCACTTTACCCAGTGTCTGGTTAACATGGGGCAACAGGGTGTGTGTGTCTGTGTTTTAAAGTTAACAACATATGTGTGTAGTTTTATTCTCTCATCACTGTCAATAATAAAACTATCAAACTAAAAGCACATCAGAACAGAGGAGACAAAAAACCCTCAACCGTTCGCAGCCTGAGCCGACGGAAGAAAAACCTGGAAGACGGCTGCAGAGTTCAGAAAGTTCAAAAACAACATTTACAAATCAACATCACGTGTCTGTGAACATCTTTAAACTAAAAGCTTTATTGAATCATCAGAACAAACATCGACATCAGAGTTAAACAAGCAACGGGAACATGGATGTTTAGTGAGAAAAAGCCTGAATGTTTCTTTCAGTCGTCTTTTCTTATATTCAAACCAGAATCATTGAAAAGGTTTGACGCACTGAGTGATTGTCTGAGTCTGTGAAGAACAGAGAGCGTCACATCATTAACTAAATCAAACGCTGCAGATTTCATGTTTTTTTATTTTGTTTTTCTAAAATCTATAAAAAGCTTATATAGTTATAAAAATATCTGGAACTGGAACTACAGTCAACAGCCGTCACGCCGCTGAAATTAAAAATGGACACCATCTCCAAAAAAGGAAGCCAAAACATCTGGTTTGCCCCCTGGTGGCTGGCTGCAGTATAGTTAACCTCCTCCATGTTAGCAGATGGTTTCAGTCATTTCAGGTGGATCACACTGATGTTTGTTCAAGTTTATGATCAGTTTGTAAAAGTTTTCTGGAGGAAAATCTGAATGATGGATTAACGATATCAAGTGGGACGGTGTTTAAAGAACAAAGTGAGACGCTTCCTCTCGACCGATGTCTGAGCTGCTGCTGTTACATGAATCCTGAACCCCCCCCCCCATCGTGCTGTGAGAGTTTAACGGTTTAACAGTTGAAACTTTACGATACAAGATCTACGGTTTATTTCTCTGAGCAAGACAACAGAGTGTTTGTCTGTCTGCAGCAACACCTGGTGAAGAAAATGCTGGAAGACGACAGAAGAGAAGAAGAAGAAGATCCAACCGACGTGCTCGTACTTTAGAAACACGTTCCCAGGAAGGAACCGCCTGGTCCCAGTTTAGTAGGAGGATCATCATCAGTGTGTGTGTGTGTGTGTGTGTGTGTGTGTGTGTGTGTGTGAGTGAGTGAGTGAGTGAGAGAGAGAGTGTTTGTGAGAGTGTGTGTGTGTGGGTGGGTGAGTGTGAGTGAGTGAGTGTGTGTGTGTGTGTGGGTGAGTGTGTGAGTGAGAGAGAGAGAGAGAGAGTGTGTGTGTGTGTGTGTGTGTGTGAGTGTGTGAGTGAGAGTGTGTGAATGAGTGTGTGTGTGTGGGTGAGTGTGTGAGTGAGAGAGAGAGAGAGTGTGTGTGTGTGAGTGGGTGTGTGTGTGTGTGTGTGTGTGTGTGAGTTAGTTAGTGAGTTAGTTAGTGAGAGTGTGTGTGTGAATGAGTGTGTGTGTGTGTGGGTGGGTGAGTGAGTGAGTGAGAGTGTGTGTGTGAGTGTGTGTGTCCTTAAGAGATTGTCCATCATCATCATCATCATCATCTTCATCTTCATCAAATGAGGGTAATTTGCGGGTCAGATTTCTCGGGGGTGCAGCAGTTAAGCTCCTCCTCTCCTCTGCTGCCAACTAACTCCACCCCACCCATTTCGCTGCGGCGTTTCCATGGTGACTGGTCTTCCGTTACTTTGACGACTGCACCGTCTCCTGCAGTGACAGGCGGGAGCGTGCCGGAGGGAGGGGCCCCATCACGGACTGGACTCCGCTCAGCCTCCACGGAAGCAGGCCCAGGAAGTTGTCCGGCTGGTGCGTGTCCAGCGTGAGGCTGAGAACCCTCTGAGGAGCGGCGGCTGGAGGATTGTGGGTAGTGTAGTTCCTGCTCAAGGGGATAGTAGAAGGTGGACGAGGATGTCGGGGATGGAGAAGAGTGGTCACTGCGTTCCTGGAGAGAGAGAAGGAAGCAGGAGAGGAAGTCAGAGGCAGAGGAGAGTGATGGTTGAATGAAGGTTGGACAGATGGATGGATGAATGGATGAAGTGATGGATCAAAGCAACATGTCTGTGGACGGATGATGAACGGATTAGATAAGATGCAGAAGAGATCACAGACGGTGAAACTAACTCTGTCAGAGCTTTTCCTCCTCATTCAGTCCAAAGTCTTTTAAAGCTCACATCAAAACTGTAAAGATTCCGCTCAGGAAACATCATCACATCAAGTATCATTATTATTATTATGGTGTTTCCCTCTTATTATAATTCATTTATGTAAAAAGTGTTGTTAAATTTCAGGACTCTGCATTTTAAAGACAAATTTAAAAAGTAATCTGAAAACGCCTCCAGGAATCTTCCCTCGGATAATAAACTAGATTCGATTTTCTCCCTTCAAGGATAAAAGAGAAATGTTTAACATTCTGTGAGTTGAACCATGAGCACATTTTAAAGCTACCTGTCAAAGTTAATGTTCATCATTCACATCCAACGCTTTTTCAACAGAAATCCTTTTTGAGACGATGCTTTGTCAGTGATGACGTTCAGATAAGGAATCATGTTGGCTGGTGATCAAGGAAACGTTTCATGGAAACATGTAATCATTCATATATTTCACCACACGATTGAATGACGTGCAACAAGTTTCATGGGTGAAAATGAAGTTCTGACTTGTGTTAGTGAGGAAAGTGAAGGAAGCAGACGCTCAGTTTGTTGCTTATTTGATCTTTTCTTCTGATTAAATTTCACTCGTTGGTTTTTCTTTCAATCGTTCTTTGGAGGAAGTGCTGGCTCTTTGATTGGATGTTTCTTACTGCATGTACTATGTTTTGAGTACTTCATATGTTGCGTACTTATACCTGCTGTCTACTTCTACACCGGGGATCAGAGAGAAGCAGCATTTCAATCCCGTCTGTGTCCTGGACATCGTAGAATTGACTGTTAAGTTGACTTTGAAATGCATCTTGGGAGTTGTAGTTGATTGTTTTGTGTCAGACCTAATCACCTCAGACTGCTGTTGGAGAATTAATCACAACATCCAACCTGACGTGTAATAATAAATAAATGAAATGATGAACCGTGACTGGAACACAAGGGTTCATGCAGTTACATGCAACACGTACGAACGACTGACGCTGCGGTTGCCAAGGAGCAGGACAGGATCGAGAGGCAGTTGCTAAGGAAGCTGAGAGGCAGGGGGACGTGGAGACTGGACGATGAGCAGCGGTGGGAGGGACAGGAAGTGGGCGACGGGCTCATTTTGGGAAGGTTAGTACATCACTGTCAGACCTCACTCTCTGAAACACACACACACACACATACATACGCAAAGGAGAAACACAACAGGACAGAGGGTTAGAGGAAGAGACACATGATGGATTAGGGTCGGAGGAAACCTGCTGGACGTCAGGAACACTGCAAAGGTTAAGACAGGAAAAATGACACACAACATGAAAAACAGCTGAGACAAATAAACGAGTCGAGAGAGACGAACTCACAGATGAGTGATGATGTCATGAGGATGAAAAGCAAAATAAAGTTGGACCCGTCTCAAACGTGGAAGAACTGATGGCCTCGAATTCTGTTGTTGCCATTTTAACGTAACATGTAAATATCAAAAATAAAATAAAGATGATATGTGGTTCCTAAACCAACAACACATGTTCCCCCGGCATCACACTGTGTCCTGGGTGATTATGATTGTACAACGTGACATGGATCAGATGAGGACACACGACGTGAGAGCAGATAAGAATCAAGGCTTCAACCACTGACTCATCAGTCCAAAGAGAAACTACACTCCGACGTATTTAAGTTAGAAGAAGACGAATCGTTCAAGTCCTGTGCATTCTGAATAAATCCTGAACTCTGTGCAGACACATCCGAAGTGACTGATGGAGCACGAGTGACGTGTGCAAATGTTTGTGCTCTCCAGATAAAGAAAGAAGAGCTTCCTGTTTGTCTTCTGTAAAATAAAACTCGTGAATTAAGCCACAGTTTGGATACAAGACGTTTGTTAATGCAGGTGGAGAAAATCTGCTGAGCACAACATTCAAGAGTTTGCTTCAGGAGGAAACCGTGAACGTATTTGAGAGGAATCTACAAATCTAGACGCTCTCTCGAGCTGCTGTAAGATTTCACTGCTTCAACAACTACACAGAGAGTATGAAGTGCATCCAGCAGCAGCGTGAGGATGGATGACACTACAGGCTTCTCTCGCTCTGCGTTGAAGGAGGCAGACCCAGAGAACACCTGCAGGGTGAAGGGTAAATGCTTCGGTGAGGATGAATGAGGGGGAGAGGACACGGGGTCACATACGTGCTGCATTCACCACTGCAGAATGGTGTATACCTCTGTATACAAGGGCTGGACAGCCTTCTGGCCTGACGGATCTGAAAACAACAGTTTACAGCTCAGTTACAGTAACGTGAAGAGCTTCTTTCCAGAAAACCACAAATCCATTCAACAGAGGATTTACTGATCTGAGGAGAATCCAGATTAATTCATTCATTCATTCAGAGTTAACGTCTGTGGGAGAAATGTAATGCTGCTCAGATCTTTTATTTCATATCGATTGGCTGGAAGCTCTGAATCTTCTGAAATTACTCCACGCCTCCAATATTCAGCCTCACACTTCAACCTGCAGACTGTTGATGCAGAATAGTTTTATTTATAAAATTCATTATAATAATGTTTTTTACTTTTGGTGGATAATCATGTGGTTTTGGAAGCAAACTCTTCAAACAGAGAGAAGACACGGAGGGAGAAGAAGATAGGTGTGTGTGTGAGTGTGTGTAGGTGTGTGTAGGTGTGTTTAGGTGTGTGTAGGTGTGTGTGTGAGTGTGTGTAGGTGTGTGTAGGTGTGTGAGTGTGTGTGTGTGTGTGAGTGTGTGTGTGTGAAAACATTCTTAAGTCATCATCAGGTTGTGAAAAACCTGAAAATGTAAAAACAAAGAATAAACATTCTACAGAATACGTGTGGACACATTATACATGAAGTGATCTGAACGATCAATCCTCTAACACACTGTCACTTGTTTGTTATCTTAGACATATTGTCTCCAGGTCCGAGCTCAGTGAGTGTTTTATTTAACTTCCTCGGCCACAAGAGGGAGCCACTAAACCTGATCAGACATAAACAGCCTCCAGCTGTTTAAAGTGACGTCACTGATCAAATGAATTAAAGAAATCATGAAGCAGGATTCATTATTTATCTTACAGGGATTTTACTCATCTGTTATTGTGCAGATCTGTGTGGCTGAGTCGAAGCTCTTGTGTTTATGGTTTGATTCCCTGGCTTTACCAACATTACAACAGATGAGTGTGATACCCACAGTGTTCGCTGAGCGTCCGGGGCCGCGCTGAGCCACTATGGCTCCTGAGATGGCTTTAATCCAGCTGTGCATGTCCTCTGGACTGTCAGCCTGACAGAGAGGAGGTTCAGTGTTAATGTGCATACAACTGTGTAGAAACTGAAAGAGTGAGATTAACATCGTCTTCATTGTTGTTACCTGGATGTAGAAGGTCCTGGAGCTGGTGACCATCTCAAACAAATTGTCCCTCATCATCAGCTCGCTGCAGAAATCAGACAGAAGCAGCCGCGTCACTTTTTAATGAGTCTGGATCTCAGCACAGATTCACCTGATCACAAAGGAAAAGAACTGACCTCTGTTTACACTCCTGAACTTTGTGAATCTCCTTCAGAGCGATGACTCTCAGCGCCTCCCGCTCCTGTGACAACAAGAGAAAACTGAACTTCACTGCTCGACAGCTGGAAGATGCAAAGACCACAGATCATAGAGAAGTTAATGTGGAGTTTCAGAAAGAAACTGACAAAATAAAACTTTGTTCCTGTGAAAGAAATCATCAGAATAAAAGAATGCAGTGACTCAGAGGTGAATATTTTCTATTTGAAGAGAAGAACAGGACAGAAAAATAATTAAGACTGGGCAGGAACTCTGGTTGTATTAATCATATTGTATTTTAACTCCAGCAGCACTTACTCCACTGCACAGATCATGACGTGTGTCCTCACACTGAGCGTGAACATTCATATAAGCAGCGTTGATTTGTGCAAATGTATTTAACACGGGGAACGACACATGTAGAACAGATGAAGATGGGACCTCATGCTCCTCTCTCACCAGCTCGCAGCTCTGACTGGCTCAGCACTTGTATTCCCTTCTGGTCACTGACTCATCATATTTAGCAACTTATAATTAAAGGCTATTTAAAGAACTTTTACATGTGTGGTGAACCACAGCTGATTCTCCTCCGTCTGCTCTCAGACGCTGTGTATGAGGCGTGTCATTTGTATGTAATTCTTCTGATGCTGTTAAGAGCGTTTGAGCTGAAGGGTTGTGTTCACTACGTTCTACAAACATTCATGTGTCACTCGTGTCAAACACGTGTCTCAGTGTCCAATCACAGAACTTTAAATTCTGCCAGAGTGTAAAATCATGTTCAGAACATTGAACTATAGTTTACAGTCAAATGATCCAGAGGACCTCTGTGGTTACATGATCGATTATTCAAGTTCACCTCTCACTTTATTCTGTGTGTGTGTGTGTGTGTGTGTGTGTGTGTGTGTGTGTGTGTGTGTGTGTGTGTGTGTGTGTTGACTTCATATGTCTTTACTTTTAGATTTCAGGTTTTTTACTCAGTTGTAATCATCAGTAAGAAAACATCAGTCTACAGAATCACACACACACACACAGAATCACACAGACACACACACACACACAGACAGACACACACACACACACAGGGTGTGTCCATATATGTGCACAGACAGCCTGAGGCTACGACTCCCTGCTCTGTCCCTCATATGAGGTATTCAGGAAACATGCTGCTGCTGGTGAAGACATACAACTCCCTGCAGGCAAAACCAGCCTCACTGTGTGTGTGTGTGTGTGTGTGTGTGTGTGTGTGTGTGTGTGTGTGTGTGTGTGTGTGTGTGTACATATTTTTTTGAGAACATCACTGTGATTAACATGGTTTACTTTAGAGGTGTGGTTACAGATGTATGATGTTTAGCGTTAGGGGCGAAGGAATCTATTAATGAATGTGCTCACGACTACAGAATGTGTGTGTGTGTGTGTGTGTGTGTGTGTGTGTGTGTGTGTGTGTGTGTGTGTGTGTGTGTGTGAGTGTGTGTGTGTGTGTGTGTGTGTGTTCACTAGGTGTACATTAAGCTGATCATTGTTGAACCTGGTTATTTTTACTGCTGGAACATGATGATTGTCGTGGATTTCTCACCAGGTCAGATTTGTAATAGCTCACAGCGTTCTCCTCCAGCATGAAGTACCTCCTCTTCCAGGTCTTCATCTGAGGAAGAGAAGCACGTCGATCAACGCTGGTGGATGGAAACATTAGGAATCCTCCTCCAGGCGGGTTTGAGGTGTGATCTTTCTCTAAGTGTTGGACAGAAAGTGTGTGCTCTCACCACAGCTCCTTGTTTGACACAGTATCCGGCCTTGATGACGGCCTGGTCCTGGGCTCCTCTGGACAGGAAGTAGGGCAGCTGATTCTGACTCCGCTTCACACCTCCTCGCTCCGCCCCATTCTGCCCCTCTCCCTGCTCCTAACACACACACACACACACACACACACACAGGTGAGTGCTTTAGCTCACACATGTTCTTTAACACATCCATGTTCCATGAATCCTCTGTTGGTTCATCACAGGGTCACAGATTGAATCTGTTTATCTTTTACTTTCCGGACTCATTTGCTTGACTTCCCCCCTGGATGTTTCCATAGCTACTGTATATATATATCTAGATATATTTATATTTATATATATCTTTATACATATAAGCAGACTCTGAAAATCCTCTTTAATAAGTCAGTTATTTATTATTTCGCTCAGCGGCTCTTCACAGCTTGTTTCCTTATTTAAAAGTTGAGTCACAGAATGAAAACCAGCCGTCACTTGTCGAGTCGATGCTCACCGGGGGTCATGTGCTTGTGGCTGCATACCGATACAGACAGGACTGAACGTGCTGAGCTGCTGCTGCTAACAGGTACTAATGCAACACACGGGGCACCGAGTGTGTGTGTGTGTGTGTGTGTTACCTGAGTGGCGGTGATGATAGGGACCCCCCCTATGATCTCAGTCTTGTAGGAGACCTGTTTCGTGGCTCCCAGTGCGTCCTGCTGCGTCTCTGCGTGGACAGTGTGGCCTTCACCGGGCTTTGGCACCTGAAGCACAACAAGACGTTAACCACAGTCCACAGTTTAAATGACTTCATCTTTTTCTAATCTTTTCAAAGAACTTTCATCTTGTAAATCAGCGTCTTTTCAGGGTTTTTCTCTAAATCTTCATTCAGTAAAAGTTGATCATAGACAGAATGACATTTTCAAATGAAAGATCTATTTTTGAATATGGTCTGGAGCACACATGAGTAATAAACATGATAAATAAATAAATAAAACAAAGAAGAGACACTGGAGGTTTCACACTGCTCTGAATGACATGTTCTCTATTCTCACTCTGCTGCCAGAAAAACTCAGCACAGCAGCAAATGTGGATTCATCTGCTGAAATCACACAATTCTTCCTGTTTGAGTGATGTTTGGAGAAAGCTACAGCAGCCAGCTGCTTCAGGAAATTATTGAACCTTTTAAAAATAAACCAACACACGTGTGACTGGTTTTTAAGATTTAAGAAGGAACCACTGGACTGCAGACGAGATGAATGATTCACAGTTTGAAATAATAACTAAAGGATTCCTGACTCTTCTCCTCTCTTGTCCCCTTTACGCTCTGTTACGTCTGAACTGAACTGACTCTGGCCTGATGGCTGATTTTCCATCTGCTGCAGCCTGAGGCCGACGACAGAGCCACGTATGACAGCCGGAGAAACAGGGTCACCTATTGATCCGTGTGTGAGAGTGATGAGTGAGTGAGTGAGTGAGTGAGTGTGGGGGGGGGGCTCACAGTAATCTTGGTGGCGTTGTTGAGAACACTGATCCATTCCACTAAATCCTGCTGGTCGTTGGCTTGCAGGTAAAACTTCCTCATTCCTGCATTTATGACTTTAGAGAGAGAGAGAAATAAAAAGAGGGAGGAATGAAAAAGTTTCGTTTTGAAACATTAAACACAGAAGTAAAGTAAACGAGACAATACAGGAGGAAGAGGAGAAATACACTGATGCAAATCATGAGCTAAAAATATCGTTTGTTTCTGGTTTCTCAGAGTCAGAGGATGTAAATCACACACACACACACACACACTCTCACACACACACACACACACACACACACACACACACACACACACACACACACACACACACACACACACACACACACACACACACACACACACACACACACACACACACACACACACACACACACACACACACAGGTCAGGTCAAGGTCATTGGACAGTTTCCTCCCATTGAGTGACAAAAAGCTAGTGTTGGTCCCCGGAGGAAAAACAACAGGCAGCACAGGACAAAAGAGAGGAAATAAAGCTACCGTCGGAGGAAAAGAGGGAGGGAGAGTGGAATAAAAGGAAAAGGAAGCACATGAGCGCAAGGAAAGAGTCGGAATAGAGGAGGTTGGAGAGGAAGGAGAAAAGTTGCAGGGGGGTGACGGAGGGAAAGAAAGTGCACGAACACCTGAAACCTGCATCTGTGTGAGATGTTTGAACACGTCAATCTAAATATCCATTCAGCTCCTGCCTCCATTATTCTGGTTTCAGTCTTTCCACCAGGTGTTGACCGTGGCCACAGGGATTCGCCGCCGCTCAGCCGTAAAACCATTAATTAGGTCCGGCTCTGGCGCTCTGATGCTCGGTGGTGAGGGGGTGAAGGGATGAGGGGGAGAGGGCCGGCTCGCAGACGGTGCTCCAGTTCATCCAGAACGTGTTGGGTGGGGTTGAGGTCAGGGCTCCGTGCAGGCCGCTCGAGCTCGTCCACACCGAACTGAGAAAAGCTTGTTCTGTGTGGAGCTGGCGTTGTGCACGTGAGCATGTTGGAACAGGAAAAGACTAAAGGCAGAATTCTGCAACTGAACTAGAATCTCACTTTCCTCTCCAGTGTCACTGCAGGAGAATTAAGATGCACTGAGATTAAAGAGGATGAGAGAAGAGCCCGAGGACCAGGAGACAAAAGGGTTTGAGAATAAGGTTGCAGGTTATGAAAGTTGTTTCTGAGCAGAAGCAGCTCAATCTCTCCTGACACGGATCATTACACTGTGTTTATGAGTTAAAACAGAGTTTCCTTGTGACTAAGACGGATTTTGAGGAAGAATTGCACAACACAAAGTATTTCATGGCGGCAGTCATGAAAGCTCATGTTAGTAAAGATTAACTTCCGAGCTCGATGACACATACGTGAATGTGTCAGAGAAGCTTCGCCTCCTGTTCAGTTTCAATCTGTGCAAGTGAGGAGGCCAATAAAACCTTTGCTTCCTGTGGCAAACAAATCACACTTTGAATGGAGTTGGACTTTGACCCTGGACATTCACTTTGGATTCACGTGTGTGTGACCGCACCCTCAATCTTTACACTTCAACTTTATTCACAACATTCAGAACATTTTGACTTTATTCTCAATATTAAAATGTAAAATCGATCAAAACCTAATTTAGTAATTTTGACTTAATTCTTAAAAATGCTCTCTCATCTTCGTCTGGTTCTTGGCCCTCGTGCTCCTTCATAGTGGATAGAGCTGTAGCGTAGGAAACAAACAGAGGAGATGGAGGAAGAGGAGAAGAAAGTGAAGGTGAACTCACCGAAGCAGAACTCTGCCTTTGGTCTGAGCTTGGTGGCATCACTGACCTGAACAGTGGAGAAAAGAGTTTATGTCGTAAAAGGGAGATTCAGCTCAGAGTCAGTAATAATAACTACAAGTCATCACTGAAAGAGAGGAAGAAGAAGAGTCATCCTCATCACAGCTGGAGACGTGTCCAGACACATCACATGACATGATCTGCTGCATCACACAGTGGATACGCTAACACGAGATCATTTCTATCATCTCTATATAGAGTCCAGCTGATGTGACAGGAGTGACTCACCTTCGAGATGTAGGTGAGCTTTAGAGATCCCACCTTCTCTGCACCTTTAGGCAGATTCTGAACAAAGACAGAAAGAAACATCACCTTATTATTGCTGCTCTTTACAATAAAGATTCAGTTTGTTTCTGAAAAGGCCCTTAGACCCTGAGGCTGAGTGATGTGGTGGGAATCAAGACCGAAGCTTTAACAGATTTTAATGTTTCCAAACCCAAAATCTTCAGCAGAAGATCAAAACAATGTTAATAACGTGATGTCAAATGATTTGGTGAATGTAAAATGTAATAAACTGAACCACTGTTTTTCACTGTTCATACTATGAGAGTGTCGATCAAATCAGAGCCCGAAGTTTTGAAGTGATCACGAACAATCGACCGCAGATTTACATCGAGACTCAGAATCAGAACTTCCTCTTTTGGGGCCACAGTTTGAAAACGATGGGAAACACGTGTGTTTCAGTTTTATGTTCTCTGGAGAGGAAATGTTCAGCCATCAAGGAAATATCATCAACAGCCTCGGCCCAAACTCTGCACTGACACAGCTGCCAAACTTCTACCTCATGCAGAGGAATTCCCCACAGTGGGAAATAAAATACACTTTCTCTTCTGGTTCCTGTTTATCTGCAAGGTTTGAAACCAAGCATCAGTCAACCCACTCACATGTGTACATCCAACCTGTCACACAGCTGTGAACAGCCTCGTCTCCTCCTACTGCCTCCACCAATCAGAGTGCAATCAGTGGATCGTGTAGTTCTGTGTCATGAACCCACAACTTCCTTTTTACTGCTTTTTACTCCAACTTCTTTAAGGTTTTTCTTTTGATTGAAAAGTCCCATTGTCAACACTGCACCTTCCTCTGGTTACACATCTTCTGCACTTTCAGTATAATAAAATAGAGTTGAATTCATTTACAGAGATAACGACAGAAGATCAGTTCAGCTCCAAACACTAAAATAAATATGAAGAGACGTCCTGCTGCCACACAACAACAACAACAACAACAACAACAACAACAGAACTCGAATGAAGAAGATAAACATATTTTTATGCATTGTTTAATCTGTTCAATAAAAGTTTTCCTGTCGTCTGTGAAGCTCGACCACCGAACACAACTGGACCACACAGAACATTATAGACAGGCAGTATGATGGTCCACATGTTCTCAGCTCATCAGACACACGGTCTCTAACCTGTGGGTTGTCCATGTACCACAGCAGGCTGCCCTGCTGCGTGTCCAGGATGAAGTATCGGCGCAGGAACCTGCCGCTGCTCTCATTCTCCTCGATGTCCAGAAAGCCGCAGCTGCGATTCTGACGGTCCTTGTACGGCATCGCAACCCCGACCAGCTCCGCCCGCCCTGGGGCATCACAGGAACTCTGCAAGAAGAGAGAAGAAGTCGGGATTTATCCAAAGGAATGAGTTGATGCTCTCATTCAGTGGCTGCACCTCCAGGACTTTCATAACCTTCAGTTCCCTCTCAGACAGAAACGTGCCGGTACAAGCAGGCGACCACACACACTCAATTAAAACACTCAGGACTGTGTGAGCTTCTAGAAACGTGTCCTGGGGCGGAAGATGGACTCACTGTCGTTAATCCTGACTCGAAGGCAACTGTGACCGAGCGAGTTTCTCAAGTTTCTACTGCAGAGAAGGAAATTCACGATGTTGGGAGATAAAACAATCATCTAAATCAATCTGCAGAAAGCTGTGTGTGTGTGTGTGTGTGTGTGTGTGTGTGTGTGTGTGTGTGTGTGTGTGTGTGTGTGTGTCAGCTAAAGTATGCTGGACATAACCGAGCAGAGTTTGTGTGAAGGTGTAAAAACTACGAGCTGATCAAACAGTTTTACCAGAGAAATAAAACCTGACACACAACAGATCTCAGGTCAGTGGAACAATAGAGAAAAGTTGCTCTGGATGAAGTTTTAAAACTCTATTGTTTGGTGGCTTCAGCATCTGTTTCCCACACACACACACACACACACACACACACACAGGTTATAACCACAGACTGAACATTAACAGATTAGAACCACAGACTGAACATCAGGAGGTTCGAACATAAAGAAGTTAGAACCACTGACTGACCATCAGGAGGTTCGAACATAAAGAAGTTAGAACCACAGACTGAACATTAACAGGTTAGAACCACAGACTGAACATTAACAGATTAGAACCACAGACTGAACATAAAGAAGTTAGAACCACAGACTGAACATAAAGAAGTTAGAACCACTGACTGAACATAAACAGATTAGAACCACAGACTGAACATAAAGAAGTTAGAACCACAGACTGAACATTAACAGGTTAGAACCACAGACTGAACATTAACAGGTTAGAACCACAGACTGTAGATAAACAGATTAGAACCACAGACTGTAGATAAACAGATTAGAACCACAGACTGAACATTAAGAAGTTAGAACCACAGACTGAACATTAACAGGTTAGAACCACAGACTGTAGATAAAGAAGTTAGAACCACAGACTGAACATAAAGAAGTTAGAACCACAGACTGACCATAAAGAAGTTAGAACCACAGACTGAACATAAAGAAGTTAGAACCACAGACTGAACATTAACAGATTAGAACCACAGACTGAACATTAACAGATTAGAACCACAGACTGACCATCAGGAGGGTCGAACATGAAGAACCACAGACTGACCATCAGGAGGGTCGAACATGAAGAACCTCCTCACCAGTGCAGTGGATGTCTCAGGCCTGTCTCCTCTGCGCCTCCATGACAGCTGCTCCTCTGCTCTCCTCCGTCTCCTGCAGGAGCTCTGATCGATACTGACCACACTGAGCTGACGAGCCTGTGACCTCTGACCCTCTCAGCTGCGGGTTCTGAGTCAGTTCTGATGAGTCCAGTGTGGCAGCAGCTGTCCGGCACCACCGACACACTCACACACTCACACACACACACACACACACTGCTTCCGGTCTGAGCTTTCGGAGTAAAGGTTGTTAGAGGCGTCACTTCCGTGTGGAGCATAAAGTAAAACACCCTCCAGGAGCTGAAATGAAGAGAGGATCAGAAAAATGGAGCAAGTTCGACTCACAAGAATCCAGTTCTGACATTAATAATTATAATCATCATCATTATATAAATAAAACATGTTTACAAAGTGCTTCACAGACATAAACTGAAAGACCTGCAGTGTCGAGTTAATTCAATGGATGAAATCAAGACTTAAAACAAACGTCTGGTTAAATGAAATAAATTCTTAACAATAAAGCAACAACACAAACAAATTCAATCTCCCACAGGATCAAACCTAATGACTTATAATCTCCTGCAGTCTTTACTTCAGTCTTATCAAACCCCCCAGGATGCAAAACAATGATGTAAATGTTGTTAAAGTATATTTAACATGAGGCAAAACTTAAATGAATTAATTTCTGGAACAATCCATGTTTGCCTTTTAAAGACGTCAGAAAAGTATGTGTGCTTTTATTTTGAAAGTAGAAATTAGGTCTCATCACTGTTAACTCGACGCTGCAGATGTTCAACCAATCCCTCGCTCTCTTTGCAAAGCATCATGGTAAATGTGGTTCATTCTCTTCAGGTGTCAGCAATCACATCTCTACAATCCTGACATCTAGTGGTGAACTTCTGATAATATCTGAAGTGAGATTTACACTGAAACCTCATGTCTTGGTCTCCCTGACTGATTCTGAGGATTTGAGTCAAATCCAACTCTGGATCCAACACTGGAGGTCTGACAACAGAGAGAAGAAACAATAATATGAAGGACTAAGATCTGATTCAAATCCACCGACAGGACAAAAGCTAGTGAGGTTACAGTCTGATGCACCAGAGGATTATTCCGATGATTCCACTCCTTCCAGTGCAGACGGTCATTGTGCTGTTTATCTGGTGACATCAGAGAACTAGATGTATGTGCAGTGGACTAAAGTTACTAATGTTCCACAGTCTGTCTAATACCATAACAGAGTGTTTCCATTTCCCAACCTTAAATATACAGGAACAAACTATGCTTAAAACAGGGACTTGATGAAATCTCAATTACATAAAGTTACATGGAAATGTAGTTAAAGTCACAGTTTTAGGCATTTTTTGTGTACTTTTACTTTAACCTGATGTTTTACTCACTTTATCTGAACCTTAATTTCACCAACCTTAATCCACCCAAAGTCAAATTCTTACTTCATTTCATAAAAAGGGGACTCTACAAATACTGAAGGTGTAAATTGTGAGACACTGGATGAACCAGGCCGTTTAATAGACACAGAGGAACCCACATGATGGACACTACATTTAAATTTGATGTGATTCATGAGGAACCATTAATCAAAACACAAGAACTTATTTAAAACACTCAAATTCTGTAAATGTGCAAATAACATCTTTAAGTGATTATTCTTGGATTGTTTTTGAATGAAGGGCCCAGAGATATAAGAAGTGAGCTGCTCTCACTCTCCTCACAGATTCATCATCTCTCAAAGAAGAAAGCTGGTTGGGGTGGTGAATCATTTGGCTTCTCTCCTCCCTGTCTTTGCCAGAGTGGATCCTATGGCTGATATCTGCTGAATGTCAAAGGCCTAATTGTTTTTTTAAAGAAGCGGCTGCCAGCACAGACACCGGCTCCTGTGCCAATTTATTCTCCAACACCGTGTGATGCCTGGAAGCTCCAGGTGCCACCGCCGCGCTCTGCCAGATTCTCAGCCACCAGCGCCTGCTCAGAGAGCTTTTGGCATCCGTGTAGAAAAAGTCAGCTCTGTCCTTTATTGTCAGAATATTGAACCCCTCATGGTAAGTTAACGTTGGTCGACTGGCTGGCAGGAAGGCCGACGTTGGCACAGGCGCTGCAGCACGCCATGCAGGGAGTTCAGCCAGGCTTAGTTACCTCTGGAGAGGGTCTTTGTGGTTTGAAGAAGCAAGGCTTGATGCCAGGTTGACCTGAGTGCCCTGCAGAAACAGACAGCCGTGGCAGGGTGCATGTCAACAAGCACTGGGATCATTTCAGGTCCTGTGGCAAATGGCAAGGACCAGTCATCCAGCTCTCAGAGACGAGGTGCCGGAGACAAGTTTTTCCACAAAAACATAGAAAACACTTTTTTCCCTGATCATCAAAGATCTGTCTCATTTTCTAGAGACTAAAAACCTGGAGTGGAGTTCAATGCAGTTACGACATGAGGAAACCAGACAGTTTTATAACGTGGCTGTAGATTTCAAACCTGTTTACAGTCATTGAACAGCAGTGAACTGCCGAGAGGCATGACCACATCTTTTCTGCAACTTTACCAGCGTCATGCCTGCAGGGCTGCACAGGAACATGTGATGCAACAAAATGCAGACAGTTGTGATGTTTTCATCAAAATGTAACGTGAAAAACAAGCAGTGCTGGTCGTAGTGAGTGGAGCAGCCACATTTAGAACAAATCAACAACTTTATCATCCACTTGTATGGTTTACATTGTATGAACATAAACAGTCCACTGTTTCAACAGGTTCACAGGTGAGGTACGTTATTCCAGATATGAAATATATTCTATACGTTTGATCTTTTCTGTTTATGGACATTATATGGATGGATTATATATCAGCCACAGTTCAGATCAGAGTGTGTTTGACTCTTGATGAATGTGCATTGGGACGAACACACATTCTGTGCTTCACTCTGAGACGAATCAGGAAACACAGCTTGTTAAAGCTTGAGTCTGTGATGTTCATCTTCAGACCAGCATCACCTCTGCTGTGGACACAGAGGAGCTGGGAATCCTGGGAGTTGTGGGATAGAACAGAAGCAGCTGAGTCTCAGACTGGATGAGGGTGAATATGAAGGAGTGGACTTCATTATTTTCTGTGGGTGTTGTGGGGATAAGTTATTGTTTGGTTTCATTTGCAATGATGAGATTGATTTAACGAGTTGTGTGAAGAGAAATATATTAAATGCAAATCCGGTTTGAATTTTAAAAGTAAAACAATGAATAAGCACATTGCTAAATTAAAGCCCAAAGTGACATCAGATCAAGTTCCGATTAAAATATAGATTTCGTTGTATACACACAAGTTAAACGTTGTTTTATCCATAAATACAAATATGACAGGTAGGTTTGGCTCGAATGTTATTTCCGTGTGTTTTACTTTTCAGACCAGATGAGCGGTTTCCGGTGAACGTGGCTTGTGTCCGTTAACGTGACGCAGCGGCGGAGTCCAATGGAAGTGTCCGTCGCATCCCGGAGGAAACAATCGAGACAGATTCGGTCTGGAAACAGGAGCTGGGTTCTGGAGCTCACATCATAAACAGCATCTTTTCTCCCCCGCTGGATCTGCGCTTCTCTCCGCGGCGTCTCTCCCCCGCTGATCCGCCTCTCACGGCGCCTGCTCGGCCTTGTTTATACTGTGCGGAGCGGCTGGAACCAGGGACGCAGGCCCGGTCCTGTGCCTCGGCTCCGGAGTGTGTTCAGTGCGGATCGGCCCTTTAGCTCACCAAGTAGGTGGACGCACAGAAAACCACCCGTGTTTAACACATGTAGGAAACGTCCTGGGTTCAGATTCACCGCTTGTTGGTCGCAGTGTAGTTATTGTTAGCTGTTAGCTTCGAGCTAGCTGTTCGCCGGAGTGACGGCTCTTGTCTCCTCTGTTGGGCTTTTGGCTAATGCTAACGGCTAAAAGTCGTGCTAACGCAAATAGTGGCGTAAGTAAACGTCGCATGTTGTTGCTTAATGTTTATTTTACAACGCAATCACGTGGATTGAATGTCTGACTCGCTCGTGTTACTCGCATTATTCGTTATTTCTCCCGATAGCATCCAATCGGGGCTGGTAGCAGTCATTTAGCACCATTAGCTCGCTGGCTAGCTAACGTTAGCCTTGTTTTGTCAAACCAGCTGGCTGAGAAGTGCTCAAGCTGTGAGCTAATATTTGTAACAACTGTCACACCCAGATACGCGTGAGCTGCAGCCACACGACCACGAACCAGATCTCCCTGAGCTGAGGAGGAAGAATGAACCGAATTTACAGCTTTAGTACAATTTAACCTTAAAGAGGCCGATTCAACGTGGACTCATCATCATTCTGTTGATAGATGCTTTAATGAGGAACTGCAGGCATCTAGTAGCTTCCACTACACACACACACACACACACAGAGCAATATGTGTTATTATGGAGATGAAATATGAGCAGTAACATGAGAGAATCCTGAAGTGAACAGAGATAAGAGAGTTAACTGAGAGTTGACCTAAAACTGACTTGCTGATGTAGTGATGGTCACTGACACTGGCTGCTGCTGTTCAGTGTTGAAACTTCAATAAAAACAAATCTATTGCTCCTGAGTGAAACTGTAAAACGCGGTCCCCTCCATGTTGTCCATTAAATATTTCCTTCTCATCTTCTCATAGAGAATATGACCCAGATCCAACAATGACGTCCAGATTTGGTAAAACCTACAGCCGCAAGGGAGGGGAGGGCACGTCCAAGTTCGATGAGGTTCTGTCCACCAAGAGAGGCACCCTCAGCACCAAATGGGGTGACACCACCTACAAGGCCAAAGTGGGCTCCAAGCGCGCTGGAGCTACGAAGAACGACTCGGTTTTGGAGGTCTACAAGAGGCCTCGTCCGAGTGGAGACGGCTTGGAAGATCCGTTTGGTTTCGACAGCGATGATGAGTCCAAACCGGTGTCGTCTCGGAGTGGCAGCAAGGCGTCACCCGCTAAGCCGGCCTCAGCAGAGCCACCCCAGGCGGAAAGGCCGGGGCTTTCCCTGGACACGGGGAGCAGGTCCAGCCTGCATGGAGCATCCCACACTCTGACATCTGCTCGAGGTGCATCATGGATGTCTGGGGACAGGAACCAGACGAGGGTGGTGGAGGACACGGCTCGCTTCTTCAACAGCAGCAGCACTATCATAGGTAATACATGTTAGCATCTGTACACACTTATTATTATTATTATTGATTAATTTAGATTCTTAATTGTTTACTCTGTAGATGCAGTTAAGTGTTTGATGATGATTAAATTAGTGACATCCACAGTTCTACTAATTTAATCTCACTGGCAGTAAATATAAAATTCTGATATTTACTTTTGCTTGATAGGAAACATATTAATACATTAACATTACTGTTAAAATCACATTATAACCACAGATCTCCTTCAAATGTTCTCAGAATGCAACATGTTTAAATGTTTTTACAAGTTGCTTGGCTTAAGTTGAATGTCTGTGAAATAATGGCAACAGTAAAATTTCTCCTTTAAACTGAAACAGTTTAAACCTCGAAATTTGATATTAAACAGGAAGCAGCTGTTTTGCTCCCGGCCTGATGGCTTCAATCAGTCATAGAAGGTTTAGTTTCTCTGAGTTTTTTAGTTGATCAGTGCTTGTTCGTTCAAATATATTTGAAAACTAAATTAGATGGGCAGATCTGATGGTTTGGTTGGGCAGCATCCTGAGGAGCAAAGTGCAAAAGTTCACAGATGCAAACCAAATGACCAACTGCTCATTGGGCCTTTGCATTTCCCTCCATGTGAGCCATTTATAATCTAAAGGTCAAAGAAATGTTCAGCTTTCACTGAGTTTTCCTGGAGTGGCAGTTGGGCGTCGTAAGACTAAAGTTGCATGTTGTGCAGCTTTGTGTAAAATCATTTAAGCTTGAATAACGACTCATAAGTGGTTTTTGTGCGGGGGCTTTAGTTTTAGTGATTTAATTTTTGACCAAACAGCATCGGAGAAATTGGGTTTTATTGTTTGTCCTCTTACAGCCTGTCACTGTCAGTTCCGTCACTTTCAGCTCGACTTGCCCTCAGCTTTTCGTGACCGCTGCTGGCCACCTGCCAGAGACGCGAGCCACTCCAGCTGACTCCCAACAACAAGCTGTGCTTCAGTGAGCACTTGGACTCAGAGTAACATTTCCACAGTATGAGGACATTAAGCCATGTCGAAGGGAAGCTAATGCAGAACCAAAGTTCAACTGAAGCTCTGCCATCAATAGCCTTGTTATCTGTTTACTGAGACTGGCGATGTTGACTCAGTAAATATGACAAAATCCTTGACCAAGTAATTATTTTGAGGAAAAATGTGCGAGTCGAGCTGATAGCTGCAACTTTCTGAGTGATATTTTATTCAAGAAGGTCATGAATCGATGTTTATTTTACTCAGCTAGAACAAAAAATTATTTTGAGATAAATTGCTCCATTTTAAATACCAGGAAAAAAGAGACATTTTAGATGTTTCCTGTCTGTATTATGTTTATATCTTTTAAAGGTGACTTATGTAAGAGCACTTGAGTTGTATTAAGGTAGTCGTTCTTATCCCCTGTTGTCCACAAACATAATTAAGAGCAATACTTTTATTGCGCAGCAAGGCTTCATTAATAAGTCTGAGTAGGTTGAATCCTTGTAGCCTGTGGGCATTCAGTGTGTCAGACGATATTATATTTATTTTGATAGCTCTGAATTTGTGTTTAAGAATCTAATAAACAAAAAGGTTTTAGCTAATTTAATGAAATATATTTTCGCTGCTTTACCAAGTTCAGCATTTATTAACATCCTGAGCAAATATACAGGATTGGGACCTTTGTAGACACCAGACGTCTTTTCAATTGATTGGCTGAAGCCCGATCCCGTCTGATACAGAGTGATCTGTTTACTTTCCCCAGCCGTCACAACCACCACACTGTCATCCTTAGAAACACAAGTTACCATTTCCTGATGCATGGTGCTGAGAGAGGAAGGAGCACACAGTCACTAAATAAACAGAAGCCAGCAGGTGATGACATGTCAACATGTGTCAGGGAGCAAAGACAACCACACAGGGAAATGTCACCTTATTCATTTGTGTCACGTTTGTCAGGTGCACCTCAGCTTTTTCTCTCTGGCTGGTTGAGAGAGGGGATCCAAACAGTCCACAAGGTTTCATCCTAAACTCTTGTATATTTTAACAGAGATAATAAAACCAAGTAGAGAAATGTGGACATTGAGACAAACACATGGGACTTGATGGTCCTGTTTGTCCATTACAGTTCTTGAGTATCACCCGTACATTTACCTACAGTATAAGAGTCAGAGCTTTAACCCCTCTCTCCCTTCACTTTGCTGCTGCTGTGAAGCAGTGCGACATTAAAGGGGTCAGATGAGGTCTCACTTTCTAAACGTTGAATCTTTTTTTATGTTTTTATTGTTCCTACACCACATTAGGTCAGAGGAGAGCGAAGCAATGAAATGTCCTACTCTCTAGTGTTTCTGCTCTTGTGCTCTGACATAAAAGCATTAAAGAAAAACCACAGGCCTTTTTTCTGAGCAGATACAGATATTTCTTGATCTTACACTGTGAAGCAATTTCCTGTCTCACAGTAACGAGTTCAGTATTTTCACCCGCTTCTTATCTGTGATGGCAGAAACGACCAGGGGTGCCAAAAACTGGAGTGTGAATGTTGACCTGGCAAACGGCTCGAGGCCCCTTTTTGATTTTTCTAGGAGAAGTATGTCAGCTGGCACGTCGTATGAAGCTCCAGCTGTGTTTGTGTGCGTGACCTGTTTTCAGTTTTAAAGGTGCTTTTTGAAATGGTGCAATCACTACGTGCACCACCTTCTTTCTGCTGAGCAGCGAGTGAAGTTAACCATAAACCAAACTGTGAGCACAGTGTTGTTTCACTGGTCTTCCAGACTGTATTTTGTAGTTTGCAATAAAACACTTCTCGACTGATTTGAAAAAATCAAGTGCATCTTCAATTTGAAGATGTCGCATTGGGCTCTTGAAACTTTTAATGGTTAAACCTTTTATTCCATTTGATTCTGATGTTTCATAGACCAAGAAATTGATCTGTCTGGATTTAAAATGTAGAGAAGAAAAAACTAAATGCACATCGATCCAGATCTTTGTCAGCTCATTGAACCTGACTGAACTTGTAACCAGTCAAAGTCCTCGTTGACATTAAAATATCTGTAAATATTAGCGTTGATTTAATTTGAGCAGTTTTATGTGTTGTAGTTTGACAGCTAGTTATGGTTGATGTGGTTTTGCCTTTTTCTGGTATAAACCAGAAAAGTTATGTGATGCTCATAAGAAAATGTAACTGGAGAAAATATACATAGATGTGATGTCAGTGCATTACAACCATTGATACTGAATCTGTTCTCTCTTCCTGTTCCGTAGCAAAGTCCCAGCAGAGTTCAGCATCATTATTAGAAAACCAGCACAGCTACTCATGGTACCAAAATGCTTCTGAGAGTGACAAGAAGCCCCTGGCACAGACCACCACCCTTAAGACGGGCTCCAAGGCAGAGTCCACCTACAACTCTTGGGATGCCATCATGGGTCTCCGCCCACCCTCACCTAGCCAGGAACCTCGTAACCCCGCCCCCACGCTCTCCTGGGTGTCAGCAGGTGTCACCACGGGCAGCTGTGACCTGGGCCAGACCCGACACGAGAAGCCACCGTCTCCACCACGTCTTCAGAGTTCCATTGAGAGCGAGGACCTAGGGGGGGACTCTGACTTTCTTGTCGAGACGTCGGACTACTCCCAGACGTCCTCCTCCTCCTCATCCCTTGTAAGAAACTCTAACTGTCGGACTTACAGGAGGCCAAACAAACAGGGCGCTGGCAAAGCTCAGGACTCCAGCGGCTTTGCTAGCAGTGTTTCTGGTGTAGATGTTTCCAAACCCTCTGACAGCAGTAATAAGACAGCAGGTAGTGGAAGAGGACGGGGCAGGACAAGGGACTACACAGTGCTGCACCCATCTTCCATGTCAATGTGTAATGTCACCATCCAGGACAGAGTGGTGGAGGAGTTTAGCAGTGACGCAGCGCCCTCTAGTGGTAGCAGTAGTGCCGGGTCTGGCAGCACGACAGAGCAGGGAGAAGCGGGATGGCAGCGGAAGAAGATGGAAGAACAAAACACAAGGTAAGGAAACATGAGGATGTAGGTCAGGATGATTAGTTTTTCAGTCCTGGAGGTACGCACCAAAAAACCCTGGAGACGAGGGGGGCAGGATGTGTTGTTGGCTTCAGTCCACTGTCTTAGTTAAGGTTTTTTTGGGCGTATTCGGGAGTTAACACAAGTCATCCCCTCACACTTCTGTCTCTTTCCTTTTCCCTATCCATGATTCTGCCTGGCTCTAGAGTTCTGGACACAAACACTGATATGTTCTGGTATCTGTCCCCTGTCTAAGAGCTTTTTCTAGGTAGCACAAAGCTAACTGTTTGCTGACCTGCATCCCATAAACTTGTGTTCTCACTCTGCAGCAATGAAGAGATGCAGATAGCAGCAGCACTTGAATCATGTCACAAGTTTTCCAGGCAGCTTCACAGAGGTTGACTAATTTTTGAGAACAGTGTCACACGGAAGCTGTTTTCAGACGTGGCCTCAGGGTGAAATCTGGAGAGTTAGCTACAGAGATAACCTGCAGTTTTCCTTTCACACATGCAGGAGCTTTTCTGCACAGACAGTGGACTGTAGCCTGGACACAGACACCAGGATGCTACCTGATTGCTTATTAATTAATGAACATTTTACATCTTACATCAACTGTTTTTCTAACACCCGCCCTGTCTGCAGGATCAGGCAGACCCAGACCAAGTCAAAGAAGGACAGTAAGCTGGACCTGTTTGGTTTTGAAGACACAGACACCCATCAGGAGAACAGCTCAGACAACACAGAAGGCAGTTCCAGCTACAAAATCAAATACTTTGGCTTTGACGACATGAGCAACAGTGATGGCTCTGACGAAGACGACGTTGGTTTCAAAGAGAGGAGGAGGGCCAAGAAGGCTGCCATGGCAACCGCTGAGGATACCGTGGAAGAGAGAGAAGAAGAGACACCGACCTACGAGCCGCCTGATCCTTTCGAGAGGCTGGAGAGTTATGAAAGACCGGCTGCCAAGGAGTACAAGAAACACTCCGAGAGGCAGGAGAGCAGGATACGAGAAGGTTAAAACACACACTCTCTTCCTGTAGAAAAGATTTGTGCGTTGTTGGATGTTTGATGGAGCCGATAGAAACAGGGAAGGTTTGATCGCACACATTGTGTCACGCAGCTCCGCTACAGTGCGTATTATTGTCAGTGTATGAAGGTTAAATACATATTCTCATCCCACAGCTTTGTGTGACGACTACATGTTCAGATATGACTACAGGTCATTTTTTCATGGTCAATGTTTGTATGAACATGTAACACAAACTTTACAGTACTTCTTTTCTACCAACATACACAGTGAGCATATCCTCCCACACACACAGTGTTCGGACACGATGCCCTAACAACTCAAACATACTACGTCTCCTCTAACATGTTTGACCTCATCGTCAGCAGCCAATCAGTGTATCATGTCAGAGTGTTAATCTGGTTTGACTTAGACCACAGCACATGTGTTGCTGGAATCTTGCTGATGGTGACGCGTGCTTTACCTGCAGATATCTTGGACTTCTCGGACGAAGGCCTCAGGGTGGTGGCGGGGCCTCCCAGGAGGCTGCCTCGGGGCAAACCAGCTGAGAAGAACCCTGACAGCTTACGGAGGATCTTCAGCGCTCACAAGAAGGTCAGACACAAAAATCAAGTTCACCCTCATCACTGTGAAGCCGGACAGGGCATACGGTCACACTTCATGAATGAGTGCTAGGTGTACATTGACCATTCATGTTACACCCTCCAGTCTGGTGTTTGGAATCCGTTTTGAATATTTGGTCCAGTAAGTGAGAAGATCCTACAAAATGCTGACAGATTATCATGGTTGTAATAATCATTGTACTGAACCAAAACAGCTAAACCAACAATTAACCCATCCTGGTAATGCATAGTGTGTGTGTGTGTGTGTGTGTGTGTGTGTGTGTGTGTGTGTGTGTGTGTGTGTGTGTGTGTGTGTGTGTGTGTGTGTGTGTGTGTGTGTGTGTGTGTGTGTGTGTGTGTGTGTGTGTGTGTGTGTGTGTGTGTGTGTGTGTGTGTATTCCTTTGTTCCACAAAACTCTCAAGATATTCTTTGTCTTTTCCCTTTGACGGGTTCAGTGTAGTTTTTAGAAACTGCAAGTACAACAGTAATATCTGATAAAAAACAGAAAAGATCAGCTCTGACTGAAATTTAATGGACGACAAAATCAGGTGCATTTTACTTCCACTCATAAAAAGATAAAATGAAGTCACGTGTGTCGTTTTAAGCTTTTGAAGCATTTAAAGCTCAACTGTAAAACCTTTCAGAGAGAAAGGTACGTGTCTACCTACACTCAGTATGACTCACTACTGTGTGTGTGTGTGTGTGTGCTCGTGTGTGTGTGTGTGTGTGTGTGTGTGTGTGCTTGTGTGTGCTCGTGTGTGCTCGTGTGTGTGTGTGGAGCTCTGGTTGATTCTTGGGGGGATGGATTGAGTCCAGTTTGAACATCTCTGGATTTGTATTGATTTCATAAGAGCCCTGTGTCTTTTTATAGCAGAGACAGATCAATATCATCAGTTCAGTCTAATAGAAATGGAAGCTCATATTTACTGCCAGGAGTTGTCAGTGTTTCCTACTTGAGGCTAGATTTAGCTCTTGTGTGAAACGTGCTGCAGGTAAAATCATTCATCAGGAGCTGATTGTAGAACTGATGATTTGATTCTACTCTGGTTTTGCTGCAGGATTGTTGTTAATTAGATCCAAATCCGTCCCTGTGATGTGCCGAGTTTGTCTTTACGACCTCCGCAAGGCCTCTCTCTGTCTCCGCTGCTTGTTATAAACATGTTCTTTCTAGTTTGCAGCATTTTAACTTTCTGTGGAACCGTGGTGCAGGCTTGTTGTTCTAATTGGTAAGACTAATTTCTGAATTTAAATTTGAATTAGTCTCTGGAACAGTCACGAGTCACTGCCTTTGGTGTTTGCATTACTGTTTTTTTAATGATGGCAAAGAAAATAATCATTTGAAAATAATACTCAATTTTCACAGAATCACAGTGAACTTGCAGCAGAAACTAAACAAATCCTTTCCCAGTCAATGTAATGTTGTGAATCTTCAGACAGGATGTACTTTATATCCTCGTTTTGAGTGTGTGGCCAAAGCGTTAGAATAAAAAATAAACCAGGTGTCATTTCAGATGTGTGACAAAACATCCTGCAGAGGGAGAGAAATAACAGAAGGCCACAAATTACTAATGACTGCTCAGGACAGATTTACCTGAAATTGCTTCACATGCTTAACAAATATATATATAATTAATTACAATCCAAGGTTTTGCTTTTGTAAATTAAACAAAATTAACAAGAGCTCCACTATGAATCTGGATATGTATTATTTTCCAGTGATATAGTTATAATGAAGATGTAAAGATATATCTGTTTAGCTGTTCGTCTGTTTGCTGTGATGATATGAGAACCTGAACTCTGATAGCATCTTAATGTTATTGACTGTATTTAATGACGGTCGGTCACGGAAGATATCCCAGCTGCTTGATGAGGTCATTATTGGTGTAAACACGGATCCAGACTGTTGGATTGGAGCATCACCCAAACAGAAAAACATTTTAATGATGATCTCTCCTGGCACTGATTGAACTCTCTAAGACTGCTTTGACTATCAAAGGGCTCATAACATGTTGCTAACATTAGATCGGCCTCGGCCCTGATCAGCAGCTCTGACTCAGCAGCTCTTGTTACAAACCTTTGCAAAGAAAAAGATAAGTTTGTTGTGAATTTCTCTCTGAGCACCTAAAGGGAACTTTTGAAGTGGCCAAGTATAAAGGTAATTTCCTCTGTCTGCCCGCTGCAGACCAGCAGTCAGGGTATTAGCAGACACATTGCCCATAGGAGCTTAACAATATACATAATGTTCTCTCTCTGGTTCTCCAGTTTCATGTCCTGACTCTCCCAACCACTTTCCTCCCTCTCTGTTGACTGATGTATTCTCCCTGTCTCCATAACTTCCTCTCAACCACTTCGTCTTGACTGTTACCTCCCGCCTGATGCCCTCTACCTCGTCCACCTCCCTGCTTGTTGTATTAAACCTTCCTCTGTGCACTCTCTCTATCTTCAGCTAACATAATCTTGAGTGATACCTGAGTTGCGCTCAGGTATCACTCAACAAGCCTCTGGAGGAGTCATCAAAACTCTGACTCAATTACAATAAACTGTGCGTGCGTGGTGTTAGGTTATTGCACCGAGGCTGCTGGGAGATATTGGATGTTAGCGTAATGACGGGATTTTGATGGACTCCATATTTAGGAGACGGTGTTGAGTTTGTTTGGGGAAAGTTTTTATGGGGTGAGCAGTTATTACATTCATAACAATGATCCTCTCCAGTGTGATTATTCTCACTCAAGATATATTTTTATAACAAGGATAACGAGGAAACACACATGTCAGTTCATAGTTGATCTTCCGTCATGGCTGCACAGGTGATAACTTACTTTTGGAACCACAACTTTTATGAATACACATATTTTTCCACAATACTTTTTTTGAAAAGAAGAATGAAATGTTGTGTCATCATAAGCCGGTGCAGCAGAATCAGGGTGAACTGATGCTGATGGCCTGGATTAACAGTTTTATTTACTTCCCCAATAACAACAGAGATTATCGAGTTCATCTTCTCTGTATATTCTCTTTGTGAGTATTTCTTCTGCTTGCTTGGTTAAATATTGCACCTCTATACATTCTGTGGCTTACAGAGTTTCAAAAGTGACCACACAGGATAATCAGATATTGAGTTCATAGTTTGGTCTTTTCGTCAGACTGAAGGCAGTTGTCTGTTAATGATGCAAACCCTGCGACTCCAAAAACACTGCGTCTTTCTGTTTTTTTTGTTTCTTTATTTTCTTTCGGGCCACAGCAGGAACAGAGCCGCTCGCCCACCTCCCTCCCTCACTCTCACCCCCCCATGCTGCTTCATGACGAGCGGTGCAGGGCGGGTGTGGTAGGTGTCCGCCTGTGTCTTCCAGATTACTGTAGGAGGCTTTAATATGGTGTGTTGATGTTCCAGCAAAGCAAAGCTCACCCCCGAACTCCTCTTTTGTCTCAGCTTATTAACCCTGCAGTGCCCCACCCCCAACGAGCCCCCACTCCTCCCTCCACCGCCAACTCTCTCTCTTTTCTCTCATTTCTTTCTTTCTGCCTGCCTTTCCCTTGTCTCCTCTCTTGTTTTTCATTATGAATTCCCCGGCAACCACCAACCACAGGTTTGGCAAAAATATATAAAGAGGCAGGAGTCGAGCCAAGGATGAAACGATGAGGGTGTTTGTGCTTGTTCTAAGTGTGTGTATCCTGCTGTTTGATCAGTGCTGGCGGACTCTCACCAGTTTAATGTATGATCCAGCTTCCCTTCCTTCATTCACTTCTTTCCCTCCTCTCTCTTTCTTCTCCTTCTTCCTCCCTGCATTTTTTTATTTGCATCCTCAGTTCTTGCTTCTGGCCGTCTGAGCACTTCTCATTCTGTCAAGTTTAAGTGAAATTACTGAAGTGTGACCTTACGGAATGAGATGTCCTTTCATTATTCAGACAGAAATCTTTTGACGCAGTGTGGTTCTTGTACACTTACCTGTGTGCAATTAAAAAAAATAGACATCTTGCAATGTTTTAATAAAAGAACACTCAGACACAGGGTGAATATGAAATGCTGGACTAAACAACAGTCCTGCTGCCTCCGCACTTTAAGAGAAAGCCCTGTGCAGTGAACGCTCCAAGAAAAGCTTCTGGCCAAATAGATAATTAATATTAAACTGTTTCATTGAGTTCAAAAACATGAACTACATTGAATTTTGTAGTAAAGATTCATCATCAGATTTAAACTGATTTCCCTGTTGAAGACGTGATGTTCCCTGAGTTTTGACCTTTGTTAATTTCATTGTGACTCTAAATATATTTTGGTTGCATAACTCAGATCGGAGATTACGAGGCTGGTTAGAAATAATATAATTATAATCAGTGTTGAAATGAGACCATGTCATGTTTTATTCATGCTGCCTGATCTTTGTCAAAATCCTTTGAATTTCACCAGTTTGTATCTCAACATACTTTTAAATTATTTTACATGGACGGTTTGAATGTGTAATATTATAAACACATATCTTCCATGTTGGCTTCAGAGATGTTTATATGTTCTTGTCTATGTTCATGTTACAGTCTCCCACCAAAGCGGTGTATAACGCCAGACACTGGACAGTGGAGAGTGAAGAGGAGCCCCCGCCATCTTTTGTCTCAAAATCACAGACAGCTCCTGTAAATAAACACAGACACACAAACGTACTTTTACTTAACACAAAAAGATTTTTCCGTTTTATGTTTTTAAACAAAAAAATCCATTTGACATCATGTCCCCTCCATCTGTCCAGGCCACAGTCTCAGCTGGAGGAACCAGTAAGGGGCCCTCTGACGCTCAGAAGGATGACGGCGTTTTCAAGGCTCCTCCTCCTCCTCCCAAGGTCACGAAGTGTGTCACCGTCCCCACAGATCTCTATCAGGACACTATCACTGCACTCAAATGCCGCAAAGAGCACAAGGAGGTACAGAAAACATTTCCCTCCTGAATCTGTGTCACTCCACTCTGTAGTGAAGAGTTCCGCTCACTCACCCTCTTCGTTTTTGCAGCTGTACACAGTCGTCCAACATGTGAAGCACTTCAATGACGTGGTGGAGTTTGGAGAGAATCAGGAGTTTACTGACGACTTTGAGTATCTGGCCACTGGTCTGAAGAGCGGACAGCCTCTCAACACACGATGCCTTAGGTGAGAACCTGCTGGCACGCCCCCTGGTGGGAATGAACCACACCCTTTTGGTGCATGGCTTCTGTGGTCAACTTCTGGCTGTCTTAGCTTTACTATCCTTCCCTCTGGAAAATACTTGTTATTCTTTCCACCATTTGCTCATGCTGCGCTCTTCGGTGTGTCTTGTTTCTCCAGTGTGATCAGCCTGGCTACACGCTGCGCCATGCCCAGCTTCAGGATGCACCTCCGGGCCAGAGGGAAGGTGGCTCAGGTCTTCAAAACCCTTAACGACGCCCCACAGCACCCGGTAACCAGCAGTTCACTTTTCTTTGGATAGAAACTACAAAAAATGAAAAATTGACAAAGGGATTGTGTATTTTTGTCCTTACAATGGAAAGACGTTTGTTTTCCTGTTTGGAGATGGAGAAGTCATTTTCTGTCTGGTCAGCTGAACGTTGTTTAAGAGTTGGAGTCATAATGTAACTAGAGTCTGCAGCTGAAGTCAGAGCAGAAGCCTCAGTGTGTTCATATAAAGATTTAAAAGTTTTCCCATCGTATTTTAATCTTCATAGATTTTTAAACAAAGATCAGTTATGTTCAGATCAAGAGAAAAACTTCATTCTTACTGACATGAAGCCACAGTTTTGTGAAAGTTCAGGCTGTTTTTGAAAATGATTTTTGGGTGACAAATTTGTGTTGTATTAAAGTTGTTTTAATTCAAATGTATAAATTATTAACATCAATAATCGAATCCCTCGACTCTGCAGAATCTTGCTCTGTGCACGGCGTCTCTCATGTACATTCTGAGCAGAGACCGGCTGAACATGGATCTGGACCGGTCCTGTCTGGACCTGATGATACGGCTGCTGGAGCTGGACCTCGACCAGGGGGGCGGGGCGGTGGCGGACTCCACTGCTCAGTTCAGCGCCAGGGAAATCGCCAAGATGAAGGAGAAGATCAGGAAGCTCTGTGACACGGTGCACAACAAGCACTTGGACCTGCAGAACATAACGGTAGAGGAAACTGATTTAGACCTACTGTACCACCTTCTCTCAGCTGCTCCTCAGTCAACCTGACTCATAACCAGCCCACATGTGTCAAGATATTTCTAGGAGAGAAAAACGTGGAGGTGTTGTCCTCACTGAATTAATGCCTCCTTCTTTTGCCTCTCTCCCTGCAGACGGGTCATCTAGCCATGGAGACGTTACTGTCCCTGACGTCGAAGCGAGCAGGAGACTGGTTCAAAGAGGAACTCCGGTTACTGGGAGGACTGGACCACATCGTAGATAAAGGTGAAATGTATTGTGAAGTTGTATTGACTCAAAATAACTGATGATGATAAATCTGTTTTCTGATTGTGTCTCTATGTTTTTCATTCTCCGTCCACAGTGAAAGAGTGTGTTGATAACCTGAACCAGGAGGAGGAGGAGGAGAAGCTGGTGTCGTCTCTGTGGGGAGCTGAGAGGTGTTTACGGGTCCTGGAGAGTGTGAGTACGACACAGACTGACCTGGATTATGTCCTAGTACAGTCTTCGTTAACTCATCCTGGGTTTGGTCCAACTTCATATTTCCAAGCAACAGTTTCATTTTCATCAAACTGACACAAATATATTATTATACCAACAAAAAAAACAATATATCATTTTTCCCATGAGCCACGGTGTAGTTGAACGGCAGTGATGCAGACAACTGCAGATTGACACCGTGAAAGGATCCCTTAGTTTGATCCACTAGTGTAAATGTCCAGCTTACTTTGAGGCTGTTCAGTCACAGTCAGGAACAACGACTGTGACTGAAGGAGAGAATTCTAAAGATTCATCAAATCATCTGCAGGACCATCGTCGTTCAAAATGAACTCTACTAAAGCAGCAGCAGAAACTTTTAAAGCTCATGTTGCTGCATGTTTCCCACAATGTTTATTTCTTGTTGCACATGCAGGTCACGGTTCACAACCCGGAGAACCAGAGCTACCTGATCGCCTATAAAGACTCATCGCTCATCGCCTCTTCTGCTAAGTGAGTAAACTTAATAAACTTGATTTCCTCTTTCAGAAACCTTGATTAACTCAGCTGAACAACTGTACAGACTGTGTGTGCCTCAGTGTGCCTCAGTGTGCCTCAGTGTGCCTGATGGTTATTATCCGTGTCATTATCAGGGTTTTGTTGTTCAATTTCCTGGTTGTGACATCCTGTCAGTCATAGCGTTGACCTGTGACCTCTGAGCTCGGCCCGGCAGCAGTGTCAGCAGAGGGAGCGTTCACTGTGGAAGTGACCTGACCTTGTTCTCTTCTCTGTCTCCTTTCTTTTCTTCTCCTAGCGTCTCTGCCCTCGAGTGTTCCCAGCACATGTTGGTGCTTTTGTTTTAGACTGATACAGCTGAATACGGCATGCCTAGATTATTTTATTTTTGACTTAATCATAATCGGGCGAAAGATTAAGGTGCAAACCACACGGCTGTGTACGGCTTGAGCAGCAGGTGTCCGGTTTGACTCTGGCTGCTCAAACCATTTACTACGTCTCTCAACGACTCTCTCACCCAGTTTCCTGTCTCTCTTTCACCGAATCTATCAAAATAAAGGATAAAATGCCCAAAATGTACTTCGACTACATTCCTCACTCCACAAAATGTTATCGGTCGAAAAACTCTGCTGAATTAATTTACCTTCTCGCTCCTCCTCCGTCACCCTCTGTGTGACCGGACCTTCGCCCTCTGCAGAGCGTCTGCAGTGAGGGGGGGGGGGGGGTGAATGGGTCAACAAAGAGCTGCTGTTTCAGTGGGTGACACAGGCCTTAGTCTGAGCGTTCAGCTGTCCTCGCTGTTAACTCGATTAACCCCCCCAACCACAGGGTGAGCCAGAGAGCGAGCGAGCACTGCCACCTAACACACACACACACGCACACACACGTAATCTTTACTTTATTAGAGTCAGGAACTTCCTTCTCTCTGTTATACTTCTGTCTCTCTTTTCTCCTGTTTGTCTTTTCCTCAGCTTTCTCCTGACTTCACTGTTTTGTGTTTCTCCTCCTCTGTTTCCGCCTCTTTGTTACTTGTGTCTGCTGCCCTCATTGTTTCTACTCAAACTCACCCCTCTGCCTCTCCGAGTGTTTCAGCTGTCTGCCGGACTAATTCAATCATCTCCTAAACCGGCCTGTTAGGCAACACACACACGCACACACACACACTCATACATATATATACACAAATCCCCTTCTCTCATCTGAGCCAACACTTATTTTTTACTGAGACTGACTCTGCTGTTTTTGGTCTTTACTTCCTCCTGATGCTCAGACTCTGGTTTCTGCTCTGTGTTCAGTCACTGCAGTCATTAAATTTAATCTAGTTATTTACATCAGGCTGCTGACCTGCTTTGTCCCCTCAGCTGCTGCAGCCGTCCTCTCTCTCTGTGTGTGTGTGTGTGTTTTGAATGTGTGTTGAATGTGTGTGTGTGTGCTTGTGGACACGTCTCTCTGTGAATGCTGCTCTGTTTTATGATGGAGTTGTAAAAGAAAGAGGACAATCGAGTTGAGTCCAGTGAATTGAGTTTGAGTCTGACATAAACAAGTGACTCAAATTATTTTTACTTCTCTGATAAGACAAAGTGAGTGAATCCACAAGAAAGCTACCACCAATGAAATCCACCGCCTGCGTTCAATACACATGTTAAATGAAGTTTATGTGAAATGTATAAAGTTTTGTAATAAATATCACAGAAAGCGAAACATTTCTGTCCTTTTCACTTGAATTCACTCTGTCAGGTTTGTTTCTAACTATTTTCTCCAACGTTCTCCTCTTGTCTTCTCCTCTCAGGGGTTTGAGCAGGTGTGAGGCGATGATTCAGCGGTACAGCAGGGAGGTGAACTCGGATGGAGCTGTAGTGGGGAAAGCAGTAGAGAACTGCATGAGGGCCATCATAGGAGTCCTGCTCAACCTGACCCACGACAACGGTGAGCTTACGAACACGAGGAGGAGATCAATCACACTGTACTGCAGCCGCTAAACACCATGAGAGACAGAACTGAATACAGTTAGTAAAGTCCCAGTCAGGTTGGTTAATCTCCTTCTTTGTCCGAGCCGAAGAACGTAGCTTCTCCAGTGGAGGTAATTCCGAAGGTCGTTGCACCTGTTTCCACCATCTTGGAACGTGAACTAACATGAACCTGGACGAGTTCTCACAACATAGAACAGAGAAGCTCAGAACTCAACAAACCGAGGGAGTGTGACTTCAGTCTCGGCTCAGGACGACAGTCATTAATATATCTTTACATAGAAAACAGTTATTAGCTGCGACATTAATGCAAACAAGAGGTTGATTCATTTGAGAGGATGTTAAATCATTAACCACGGTGGTTATGTGTCTGTGTGTGTTCAGAGTGGGGCAGTACCAAGACAGGAGAGCAGGAGGATCTCATCATCACAGCTCTGAACTGTGTTCTCAGAGTTCCTCAGTATATTCCACAAGAGCAGCGGTTCGACATCCGTGTTCTGGTGAGGAAACCTTGAACTGTAAAGACTGACAGAAATGGACAATCACTTCTATAAGGTTTAAAGTTAAAACCACAGGAACATCACTGACTCCTCTGTGTGTGGTGTTTCCAGGGTCTGGGCTTGTTAATCAATCTGGTGGAGTACAGTGCCAGGAACAGGTACTGCCTGATGGAGATGGAGATGGAGGGAGGTCAGGGTCCCTGTGACTCCACCGTCCTGCTCACCCCTCAGCACCAGGACATCACCAGCACCGGCCCGCTGAGCGCCATCGCTGCACTCGTACAGGTACACAACTCCTTCATGCTGAGAGTTTCACAGCTGATATCATTTTTAACCGTCCATCTATTTCATTAAGTCTAAAAAAACAAGGCAATCAATGTTTCCAAATCGTGTCTTTAATGAAGTTTTCACTTGACGTGATATGAAATGAAGATATGTTTGTTCTTCTACTGCAAGAAGCGGATCACTTCTTACATTTGACTTTGTACGCGGACTGTCCTGTGGTTTTCTCTCATCTCTTTTGCTGCTGTGGCAGCTCCGTTTCCCATGAGCACCATTAAAGCTTCATTATAATCGAATCATCCTATTTAATCAGATTTGGCTGCTGCTTTTTTCCAGACTGACTTCCAGTGAGGTCAACAGGAGAATCAGCCACAGCAGCATGACGATACACACAGTAACAGCCAGTAAGAGACGACGGAGCACAGGCGGAGGTTATAAGTGTGTTGTCACAGTAACAAAAATAACATCGTTTACTGAGCTGAGTTTTAAGAGGCGACGATTCTTCGATCACATGTCAGAGACAATTTCAACGCTTTACATAAGATGATGTAAATTTAATTTCTCATTTAGTTTGGACGTTTGAAGTTTCGGATCATGGAGACGTTGGTTGCACCTTTTTAAAGGATCTGAACGGATTTTGATTGATTAATAATTTGTTAATCCAACAAAAGGTGTTGGATTAAATTTACCAAAGACAAAGTACATGAGCATCTGTTTACATCTGGATCATTGAACTCATCCTACAGGAAACTTACCGGTCGAGACGACCGGGTGACATAACTGGTGGTGTTAAAGGCTTCTGTGATCCAGGCTTCAGTTTGACTCTCTTCTTCCTCCTCAGCTGTTCCTCCAGCGGGAGCAGGCCGCCATCCTGGCCGAGGCGCAGACAGATGACCTCATCAAAGAGGCGCCGAAGCCTGCGCTGGACAAGAGTGGGGAGTGGCAGGAAACAGGTGGGGAGATTCAGTGGGTTGCCAATGACAACCAGACGGAAAAACAGGATGACAGCAAGGATAAGAAGAATGAAGAGGAGGACGAAGAGCTGGACCTCAACAAAGGTACAACTGCCAACCTTCTGTTGTGTTGCTAAACTTTTTTAATCTTATCTCCAGTTTGGTCATTTTTAGTGTAAAACAATAATTGATGATTGTTTGCTCCTGGTCACCATCTTCCTCCTCCTCCTCCTCCTCCTGTCAGCTCTGCAGCACGCAGGGAAGCACATGGAGGACAGCATCGTGGCCTCCTACACAGCACTGCTGCTGGGCTGCCTGTGCCAGGGGAGCTCTGTGAGTCTCACACACACACAAAGACAGACAGAGACACAGAGACAGAGACACAGATGCATGGACACTACCACAGACAGACAATTACTCCCTCACAATGAGACTCTCGATGTAGTTATGACGCAGCAGAGTAACAGTGTATTGGTTTTTAGTCCAGCTTTTGTTGCCGCTGATGTTTTTACTGCCGCACAAGAACAAAATCCCAGAACTGACAGACTGTAACTTTGAAACAACACAGACCTTTAGAACTGTGCTGCTTCACAACAAGAGACAGAGATGCTGCTTTTGGTTTCATGACACTAAATGTTCATTTGTCTTCAAACTTCTAACTCTTCAAACTTGTGTCCTCTCATATTGATCGTGATGATTCTATAACGTAACTTGACAAGATCTTGTCAGTTTCTCTTTGAGTGGTGTTCATCAGATCCCTGACGGCCGCTCTGTGTTTCTTCACCAGTTGAATGTGACTACTGTGAGAGAGAACCTGCCCAAAGGAGATTTCTCCATCATGACAGAAATGCTGAAAAAGTTCCTCAACTTCATGAACCTCACAGTGAGTTTCAAGTTTTCATGATCCAGCCTCACTGATGTGTCAACGCCATGAAAAATCAATAAATCAAATACTGTGGGAAATCACTTAGCTTAAATAGTTTCCATGTAAAGAGGTTTCTGTGAAGGGGAAACGCTTCACATTTAAACTTTTCAACATTCATTTCCCAGAGTGTAACGATTTTAAAGATGTGGTTCGGGGGGAGATGGGCCAGACAATAACAAACTAAGTTTCTTATATTAACTGAGAATAACTTGGATAAATAAAACTACGATCAATGGTTCAATGTAAAATAAATGATTTTCACAAAATAATAAATCAGTGTTTAATAGTAGATAAGTTAAAGTAACTAACTATGAAAGTGAATTATATTAAATTAGTTTGCAGTTTAATGAATTAATCGAATAATTAGAACAGTTAATTGAACTGTACTGTCTGTGATCAGAAAACAACTGATGGATATAAATAATGATTATTAATTAAACATGTTCCTTCAGTGAAACATTGAGTTTGTTCATGAAATAATGAAATAATGAAGTGATGGAAAAATAAATGAGTGAATGAATTTGTGAAATGAACAATAATTAAAATGAGACACTGATGATCAGTGAATGTCCTCAACACAGACGAGTGTGTTTGTGTCCGGAGATGTTTGTTGTATGCAGTAGATTTTGTGTTTGTGTTGTAACTGACCCCTCCTCTCTCTCTCTCCCTCTCTCTCTCTCCCTCTCTCTCTCTCCCTCTCTCTCTCTCTCTCTCTCTCTCTCTCTCTCTCTCTCTCTCTCTCTCCCTCTCTCTCTCTCTGCAGTGTGACGTCGGCACCACAGGACAGAAGTCCATCTCCCGGATCATTGACTATCTGGAGCACTGCTAGAGAGAAGCCTGTCTCACACACACAGACACACACACAGACAGACACACACAGACACACACAGACACACACAGACACACACTGACCATCACCATCGTCTTTCACTGCTGGAAACTGGAGCGTTTCTTATTTCTCTCACCACACGTTCATCGTCACCTTCTCTCTGTTGTCACCAGACGTTCTCATCATCCTCCAGTTGAAAGAACGTTCCCCTGTTTTTGTTCCTGATTTAACTTCACCTGAACATTTGTTACGACTTCATGAGGAACGATGACCTCGTCAGCAGCCTCCCCCCCCCATCCTCCTTTACTATGTTAGATATCTTATTTTTCACCCTTCTTCTGTTTGTAAAAGTTGCTCAGAAGGATGTGGGGTTTTTTCTCCTCCGTGTTTTTGCTTTTGATGAATTTCCTCACAGTTCACTTCCTGTCTCTCTCTCCTCCTTCGTATGGATCGATGACAGAGCGGAGCCAAGCTGTCATTTTCTGTGGCCTGTCATCGAAGCCTCACGCCCCTGAGCTCTGCCTCTGGAGTCGGTAATCGCCAAAACAACTCTAGTAGTAAAAAAAGCTACTGACCACAATGATCACTTTGGTTCTGTGCTTTGAAACTGACGACCTTGACTCATCCCCAGTCACCTCTTCTCATTCTCACTGTGTTCCACCTCCTCTTTCTTCCACTTTGACAAGACTCTGTGTGAAGGACGCCGACAGAGTGGAGTATTGATCTTTTCTGGCCAAAGAGCAAAGAAACGTCCAGACTTGAGGCCCTGAGTTTCAGGCCTCTGAGAGGCTCGGGGGTGTTTTAAGCCTGTAAATGTTTGCATGAGTTTCCCTTTATAAAACCTGACATTTTCCATCTCTGGAAGTAAGAGCTTTTCTTCACTCTTCAGCGACAGACTAGTTGAATTTGAAGTGGTTGTTCTCCTTGTTCAGTCATCAAAACAAAGTCCTCCCATCATGCCGAGCACACTCCAGTCAGTCCGCACACAACAAACACCTGAGAGTGAAACAGATGGACCCTCGAGGTTGTTAAAACTCCCTGGAAACTTTGAATGACCCCCACCTTTACCGAAAGTAGTAACTTTCTCTCAGAATCAATCACCCTCCTGCTCACCAGCCAATCTTTGTGTCTCGGCGGGACTGGAGCCCTCCAGACCAGAACCTGTCCTCCGTCAGCTCCTTTCAATTACCGCCCATGTGTGTGCACGTCTCTCGGAGAAGAGCCTTCAATTACAACACAAAGGCAGCTGAGACACCCCCGGTCCGAGAGGTGGAGTCGAGCTGCTTTTCTTTGGTGTTGAACCGAGCCACCAGCCGAGAGGCTTTCAAAGATCCCCTCAGTCGTTTCTCTCCTTCCTGCTCGGTAGTTTTTAAACGACAGACTTGAGCAGAAGCTGAAAAATCCCAGAGTTCAGTTTGTAGTTAGACTTTATGGAGAAATCGTCCTCTAGTCTGGACACGTTGCAGAGCGGAGCTTTTCTGTGAAGGGCTGTGATTTTTCTTTTGCTCCTCCTGCATCGTTGTTCCCAGAATGCATTTCATCAACCACAAGAGCAGAGTGAAGCTGCTGGAAATTTGGAAATCGTATGAATCAGTCTTGTATTTTTCTTCTTGGGTGAATTTCTCTCTGTGTAATCATTCACCATCAGCCCAAAATGGAAACTCAAGAAATACTCAATCCCCTTCAACGTTTAGATGTTTGAAACATTTTCAGATTCGATCTCAAAAAGAAAAAAGACGCCTGTTAAAGAAAACCAACATCTCTTCTTTCTCTCCACATCCTATTCTCACCTCCACGTTGTTCAGCTGGTTACTGATGAGTTTGTTAATGTTAAGAAACCTTTTCGTTTTTTTAGATCATCAACACGATGACAAAACATTCAGGTCGTGAAAAATGTATTTGGCATGTCCTCGTTCTGCGGGACACTAATAAACACAACATACTTTATGAAGGTTAATAACGGCTGAATTAAATAATCTAACTAGTAAGAGGAAAGTAAAAGTTTTCCATTAAACATGAGATGAATTAGAAACAAAATGGTCAAACTTGGACAGATGCAGAAATAGTCTCCTCTGCCTCCTGGGACCTTTTCTCTGAAACTCCAAAACCACAGTTTGTATCTGACTGAGATTTTAAAAACTCTGGATTTATCTTGTCACACTTTTAAAAAATTCTTTCAGAGCCACAGAAGACATGTGACAACTTTTCTCACTGAGAAAAGCAAAAACCAAAACGAGAGAACTGAGCGACATGTATGAAATTGGTGTCGTGGCTTTTAACTCATTTATAAAGTATCTGTAAACAATTATCTAACCATCAATGAGACCAATATTCACTATATATAAATACTTATCAAAAAACTTATTAGAACATGAAACCCACCGTTCAAATATGTTGGATCCTACTTGAAAATCGAACTTTAACAAATGGTCAGTGGCTCTTCAGGTGAAGATGAGAACAAACATTACGTTCAACAAGAAAACGTTTGATTCCCACACGTACAATGAATATGGAACAGAAAACACCTCTGAGCAAAACGGAATTTGAAAGCTTTGGTTGTAATTCTTTCTTGTGTTTTTCCATCAGAGCAGAGAAACAAATGTTTGTGTCTCTGTTCCCCGAGAAAAGCTTCTGTTGATTCGTATTTTCTTATTTCGTAGAGTGGAACAGATTCGAACCCCTGGTGCTCGCTGATAAAGTTCAGAGCAAACGTCATCAAGCATGTTCATACGGTGATCCTGAATTTGTCTGTTCATCTGTGATCATTCACACACACACACACACACACACACACACACACACACACACACACAGTTTAACCCTCACACTCCCTTAAGTTTACAAGAGCTTTATTCACAGACGTCTGGAAGAATGAATGGAAGAGCTTTTTGTAAATAGTTCCTGTACATAGATTTGTTTCCTCGTGTAGGAGGAGAGACTGATGGGTAAATGGGGGGAGGGAGGGGTGGTGGGGTGAGGGGATTCAATTTAAAATTTAGACCGGTAGACTCTACTTTTCTGAATCTGACTCTATTTTTCATTTTCTAAAGCCTTTCTCCCAGTCGTGTTGTTGTTTTGGAGACAGAGCTGAACAAGCCCACTGCAGGAAAACTTCTTTGTACCCACTTGCAGCCTGATGTCTTTGGTTACCATGTACATAATTTTAAAGTAATAAAAATTGCTACTTTCAGTACTTCCTGCTCGTTCTACTTGCTCTGTTGTTGGTGAAGATCATTTCTCAAAGAATCTTCTGCTCGAAGGTTAAAAGAAAATTATTTAGTTTGGGTGGAAAATACGTTTTTCATTTTTTTTTTTCAGATAATTGAAAAACTTCAATTAGTTTTGTTTCTCACAGTCACGACTCAAGTGCGACCTGTTTGGTTATTGGGGGAAAAAACATGTTGCACAATAATATTTGTTTTCTGCAAAAATATATTTCAAGTTTTAGACACAAGGCTTCAAAACATGTCAAATAAAACATTACAGACAGAGCTTTGTCCAGAAGTCATTACAAACAGCGCGTTAGAAACGTGTTTAAACATTCATCGAGTCTTTAAATGTCTCTTGGTCCCTCGTGTCCCCATCAGAGCTGCTCTGTGCGCACCGGGCCTCCGCTGCTCTTCCCGTTGTGAAAGTCCCTCACGGGCCCCGATGGGTCCCTCGCCAGCACCGTTGTCCCGTGAGAAGGTAGCGTGGCCCCCGGGGGCCGCGGGGTGCGGCTGGGGGCTGGCTCCTCGCAGGCGCCCTCCTGCAGGAGCTCGTTGAGGGTGGCGATGTAAATCTGCGCCATTTGGAGAGTCTCAGATTTGGAGAGCTTCTTCTCGCTCTCCAGGTTGGGGATGACGCTCCGGAGCCGGTCGAAGGCGACATTTAACCCCAGCATCCTCCTCCTCTCCCGGGCATTAGCAGCGAGTCGTCGCCTTCTCTGCGCCCGCTCCAGTGCGCACTTGTCCGGCTGGAGGTAGTGCAGCGCGCCGCCGGCGGGTCCGAGCCGCAGCTCCACGATGGCGCACGGAGACTCTCTGCGGTCGCAGGCGCCTCTGGTGCCCGCTCGCTCCTGCGCTCGGCTCCGCTGCAGCAGAGCGTGGATGTCGGCGTGGAGAGCCGCCGGGGCTGCGGGGCCGGACCCTGCCTCCGGATCCACCGCGATGAACGGAGCAAACAGGCTTTTACGCGGCGACATCGCTTTCACTCAGTCAACTTTCCCCAGAGACCAAAGTCGATCAGTTCAGTGGGAAACTCCACAAAGTTACACGCGTCAACTTTCTCACTTCGGGTGGATTTATGGACAGGGTGGCCGCGGGGACGCGCAGTGCGTGTCCCGGGGGCGTGGAGAGGGTCGTGTGCTGCCTAATGAACAGAGCCAGTGCGCAGCAGGACGTCCATTAACCAAGTTCATCAAAAGAGGATTAGAAGCGTCTCAGTGCGTCACTGTGGACTGATACAGGGAGGAGGGAGGGAGCAAGGAAGGAAGGATGAGAGGAAGCATGAGAGAGGGGGTTAAAGAAGAGAACGTTTTACCAGAGGACTGTGAATCAACATGTTATAACTTCTCCTTTAAATCAACTCTCTGACGACTGTAACATCTGTAACATCTGTGTCCTGATAGAACTTCAGAATCAGTCTTCACATCTAACGAGGTTGAATCAGTGTTGGTCTCATGTTCCATCACTTTCTGTTTCCTGACCCAGTCGATGAACTCTGAACCTTCAAACACGAGATCTCTGTTTTCATCAAGTGTCTGAACTTCACCAGACTGACTGTGACGTCCTCTGTCTCCATGAAGGAGGACGGTGTCTGCAGCCCGGGCGTCTTTATTTCTCTGTGTGCAGGTCTCAGTGTTTGTGTCACATTACGTCTCATCAGTGCTTCTTGTTTTTAAGGTTAATTCAAAGCGTTGCGACTCCCTGAGGTTAAACCCCGATGATGACTGACAGTAACTGGCAGCCTCGTATCATCTGGACTGACTCTAATGGGATTTAGCAGCGTGTCCCGGGCGCCGTGTGCCAGCACTCTGCCGGGCCGGGCCTTTACAAATGCCACAGCGTGGCAGCGAGCCGGCACAAAGATGGCTGCGTGACACAGGAACATAATAGACTCCTTATGGCCAGGAGGACCCTCGCTGTCTGAGGCTGCGGGTCTGTTTCTTTTCATTCTCCAATCTGGAGCACGTGGGGAGGTTTGGCTTCGCGGCTCAGACGACAGTTGTTGGCACGCTCCGCTTTATTAAACCCAATGAAATGGCTCATTGCAGCCAGCGGACGGACACAGGCCGCAGATCAAACCCTCACGCCGCCGTGACAGGCGACACCCACAGAACTGTTGAGTCCTCCGACCTTCTGTGAGGTTTTCAACTAACTCCTTCAAGCTGAAGATATTTTAACACATTTTCTACAGACTGAATGTAACTGACAGAACCACTGACCACGCTGAATCCTACAGAGATCGAACCCACTCTTGGTTTGAACCTTTAGTTTCGTGTTCAGTGGGACACGAGGACAGTGTGTGATGGACTCAGAGAACAAACTTCATGCTGATGAAGGAAATCAACACAGAAAACCGACTCCTTCGTTGCTACGATCAGTGATTATCTAGAAACAAATGCAGATTTGTGTTTGGAAAATAAAAGTAGTAAGTAATTAGAGGAGGTTGGGCTTCATTTGTTTACGTGCTCCGCTGTATTAAACCCAATGAAACGGCTGGTTGCAGCTCTGCGGTGCACGGACACGGGCTGAAGATCAAACCTTCACTTTCTCACTTCTCTCAAATTCCTCGTGATCAATTTCCGAATCAAACAGCTCTTTGTAGATCGATGTCCCTCCTTCCACTCGACCTGTGGACTCGTCAGAACGATTAACGAACCCTGTCACTCACCAGCGGTAGTGACCAAACTTTCCTTCTAAAGAAACTTACAAACTAAAAGCTTCTGTGGGAGCCTCCCATCAGATCACACAGCCCCAGTGTTTCTTACAGCTGCAGTAGGTTCTCGTTTCCTAATGTTTCTAATTCATTTCAGTTTCTTGCATCACTGACCAACAACATGCTCAATCTTTAAAATGACCTTTTTCTGTTGAAGTGAATCTGCTTTAAAAAGAAACAGGAACTTTTCCATGTGAGCGTCCGGACCTGGATTCTGCTGCGGCTCAGAACTGGAGTTAAATTTGATGAACAGAAAATAATAAGTTATGTTATTTTAACTGTGGACGTGAAGGTTTCCTCTGAAGAGCGTCTGACCATCAACTGTTCCACAGGTCGGAGGAGAAGCTCGGCTCCTTTCATCGTCTTTGAAGAAGTTGATGGATGAATAAGTGACTTCATCCATCAAGAGCACAGCCAATCACAGAGCTCGCTCTTTCTCTCTGATTGGACACGCAGAATCAAAGTACAGGCGACAGTCGACCACACGGTCGAGTGACGGCCGTCTGTCAAGACACTCTTTGATGTTATGATGCAGCAGGGACAACACACACACACACACACACACACACACACACTCTGATAACGTGCACAGATCAGTGGCCGTACAATCAGAAACATGGAAGAACAGACAAACACAAATACACAATCAAAGCCTCCGACACACTCATTTGTCTCATTTCACACCAGTGATCCTTCCTTCCTCCCTCATTGTGTCTCCCTGCGGTGACACACACACACACACACACACACACACACACACACACTTGTTTCCCTAAACACCCTCTCTCCCTCCCTGCAGGTCCAATTCCTGATCATTGATCAGGTCTGTCCTCTCTGTCCGTCTCATCGGACACACATTTGTTTTTCTGCACATGTGATGAAACAGTTTCTTTTCTTTAATGAATGAAATCCGTCTGTGATTTCTTCTCTCTCCAAACTGAACCTCACTTCATGAAGCTGTGTCCTGTTCCTCCTGTTTCCTTCGAGCTGCAGCTCCAGGATGTAATTTATTACTCCGAGCTCCGCTGACTCGGACTCTTCTCACCAGAGGATTAGAACGGCACCTGGAGACGCCTCCATCATGGCCGCCGGGAAATCAGTGTTGTCTCCGATCTTCACTGAAGCTGCAGAGAATTTGTGTTTAGGTTTTACAGAACAAACACTCAGTGGAGTCTTCCTCCCTTCCTTCCTTCCTTCCTTCCTTCCTCCCTCCCTTCCTTCCTTCCTTCCTTCCTAACCAAGGGATTCAAATCATATTTATTGCTGTGACCAGATGTCACTTCCTTCCAGACAGGTAACACCGTGACGTGAACAAGGGGGGGGGGGGGGTCAGAAACCAGCGTGTCACTCGTGAGGCCACAGAATGTCTCTGACGTTATTTTATTCATCAGTAACAACGAATCAACATAAGAAATAAGAACACGGATCATAAGAACCGCTCCCACGAAGGCTTTACATCTGCCCTGCAGTTGTACTGTGGTGCATGATGGGTAACTTGTGACGAGCTAGTCAGGTGCGTTTTGTTTTATGAATGTATGATATCGTGTTGCATCACATCTGTGTCTGATGCCTGATCTCCTTCACCTCCTCCTCTGCGCTCCTCCTCCCTCTCGCTGCTCTCAACCCTGCGTCTCTCCTGGTTTTCTCAGCTGTCTGAGTCTTTGACACATGATGCGTTCAGGCATGTTTTTCTCACCGTGATAACTTGACCCTGCGACCTCTACCTGTTTCTGCCCGACTGACACTGCTCCTGCAGCCCCCCCGCCAACCCACGATTAATTATAGATGCACGAGGCGGGAGAGAGAGAGAGGAGATGTCAGAGACATCGGCTCAGATTATTAATGCTGCCTGGAAGGAGAGAGGGAGACGAGCCAGAGGACGAGGAGATGAATTATAAACTTACTACTCTCACATTTCTATTTATGTGTTTATTCTGTTTCTAAAAAGACCCGAGGAGGAGGAGGAGGAGGAGGAGGAGGTTTGTTTCTCCAACACTCAACCACCTCATACAAGTTCACCTGTCGGACTGTTACACTCAAATCTTAAACTTTATTATAAATGTAAATTTAGATATGTTTAGTATTTGTACATTTTAAACTGTGAATCTGCGTTTGTAATAATGGGACTGGAGTTTGGAAAAGATCCTCACATGAACAAACTAAACTAAACAACCACAGTCGACCAAAGTCCTGGAACAAACTTAAAATACCAAAATAAAAGAATAAGAATATTTACATAAAAAACAGAATAAATGGAGAATACATGATTATTTCACAGTAACAGATGAAATCAACGTCCGACTGGATTCAACTGAAAGTCTGAGAACGAGAGGATCAGAGATTTAAATGTATAAAGTAAATGTTGGTGTTTGTGATGAAGTTCAGGTTGAGTTATTCAGTCTGGTCCTCAGGAGTCTGCAGAGCAGCAACACGCTGGGGCCGGACACTTCAGGGATCCGATGGAGGGAGCTGTTGTTCTGGAGAAAGTGTCTGATGAGACGGGCGGGGGAGGGGGGGGAGAGAGCCGGGGGAGTCATGGGGATTTAGTGTGAGACCCACAAACATGTTTTCAAGGATTTAGAAAAGAAAAACAGACGTGGAGGAGAAGCTGAGGATTGTGACTCTGCAGGTTTGTTGTAATCAAAATTCTTCAACATCTGAGTTCAGACACTTTCTACGTTTGTTCCTCTCACAGAATAGATTCTGTCATATTCAAATCACAACATCTCAGCCACAAGGCTTTTACACTATTTTGCTCAAACACCATTTTTTCTGTAAAGTAAATATCACTGCTGAGAATTTTCATGAGAATCAAACCGTCTGCAGAAAAAATCCCTGGTTTTATTTCCATTTGCTTCTTTGGTCAAATCAACATCAACGGTGTTTTTGTTTGACAGTTTGACGTGCTGGACAAAAGTCTTCATGTTTTCAAACGCAGACGTCAACAGAACGATCAGGAAATAAATCATGTGTTGACTGAAGACAGGACGTTGTGCACATACAGTTGTGCACATACAGTTGTGCACATACAGTTGTGTACATGCACACACATGCACACGCTGGAGGTGTTTTGACGTTTCTGTGTCTTTGCTCTTTTTAAACCATTTTCCCTTCACTTGTTTTTCTTCTTCTTCTCTTTTCGGAATGGCGGATTTCTTCGGTAACATCTTCTCTTCATGTTCCTCTGTGTACTGTTTCTCATGGTTGCCTAGCAACAGTTGCTGTTTGCAGCAGAAAAAATACAAACCTCAAACCCTCAGGAATTTAATTTAGTTTTACTTTAAAATAGAAATGAATACTCACAAGAGGAACAATAGAAACATTAAATGTGAAAGAATCTGCTCCAGATGTCATCAGCATAAATATGTCAGAGTGAACAGTGTGATGAATTCAGATGGATTTATTCAGTTCGTTCAGGTTTAAATCGGTTCAGCGTGTTGAGTCTCATCACCTCCCTGACCTCAGGGTCTGACTCCAGGACAGAACTCTGAGGAGAGTTCAAGGTTATTCTACATTTTCACTATCGTTCACAAATCCCATGAAAGGAGCTGAACCACGTGTTTGTGTGACTCCGACCTCCGAACCTGTGAATCTGTGACTCTGAGTCAGACGACTGCTCTGCTCCTGAGGACGAAGACGGAATGAAGACGAGTCTTTCACAAAAAAACTGAATTTAATTTGACCTTTTGAGTTTCGATGATCTGGGCTCATGGTTAGAAAATCTAAGGTGGTTTAAAAAGAAAAGTGCATTTCCTATTTTGTACACACACACACACACACACACACACACACACACACACATGCATGCTAAGTGTTTGCAACCTGTTTAGCCACTCTGCTAATTAGTCACTGTAATTCAACAGCTCACTCTCATTAGACCTACTGTGTGTGTGTGTGTGTGTGTGTGTGTGTGTGTGTGTGTGTGTGTGTGTGTGTGTGTGTGTGTGTGTCAGGCTGATGACAAAGCAAACATTCTGCCTACTGAAGAATTTCAGGATTTAACCAGGAGGTCATTTCATTTCATTTCTTCTTCTCCTCCTCTCTCCATCTCTTTCTGCACCTGTGTGACTGATGGCGAAGCAAGGCACTAACACTGCCAGAGCTGCCGGTTCCATTCCCTCTGGAGTCGTTTGTGTAAAGTGTGCGTCTTCACTGCCTCACACAACATCTCTTAATTGGTGTTTTTAAAGCTGCTGTTCTGTCTGCGTGTGCTCACCTCCCTCTACTCTGCATAGTTCAAGCAGGACGGCTGAAGGTGTGTGTGTCTGTGTGTCTGTGTGTCTGTGTGTGTGTGTGTGTGTGTCTGTGTGTGTGTGTCTCTGTGTGTTAGTCTGTGTCTGTGTGTGTGTGTCTCTGTGTGTGTGTGTGTCTGTGTGTGTGTGTCTGTGTGTGTCTGTGTGTGTCTGTGTGTGTGTGTGTGTGTGTGTGTGTGTGTGTGTGTTACCTGCTGCCAGACTCCAGCTGTGGATGAGATGCTGATTACCTGGCTCAACTAACTCTGTGTGTTGAGGAAAAGTGAAGCAGGCAAAATAATGAGCTCCAGTTCTGAGGCGACAATTTGTTTGAGGAGAATTGAACAAATCTGCAGTTTGACGGTTCTGTGTGATTAAGACGAGGACGAGGACGAGGACGAGGTTCTTTCCTTCTGGACTCTGGACACCTGTGGCTCTGTCAGTGCAGCGTAACTGACAGACGGGCGGAAGCTGCATTTGAAGAAGCTGTTTTTAAAAACTCCTTTGAATGCGCCGACAAAAGCTTCGTTCCGTCCCCGAGAAACGAAGGTCTGACGGTCGGATCCCTCTTGGCCCGACCAATCCCAGGATTCATTGCAGCTCAGTGACGAGCTTAATGGCGCCGTCAAGCGACGAGACGTCTGCTGCTCAGCATGACACTTCAATTCAACAGCTAATGGTACATGTTTAAAAACCAAGGAGCATTAAAACCTCGTCCAGTTGAACTTCAGCTCTGTTGCTAGGTAACTGTTTGTATAGCACCTGTCTAAACAAAGTTACAAAGTGCTTCTTAGCTGAGACACAGAGAAACTGATTCTGGACTTCAAACATCGTCGCTTTAATATTTTCCTGTTGTTGGTGCAACAGTCGGACCAACAGGCGGGACAGTGTGATGTTTGTGTGAGCTGCAGCTGATGCGTGTCCTCGGCCTTGAGACGCTCTCTTTGTCCTCCAGGTTTGTGTGTACGTGTAGCAGCTGATCCAGAGTCGTGCTGAGTATCTTCTGCATCATATCAGTCACAGACACGCTCAAAGAATCTGTCATTTTTCAGAGGAATGTTGAAAACCTCAAGTCCGTGGACGCTGTGAGTCAGTGACGTCAGGCGGCTGAAGACAAAACCTGATTCATGCTGACTGTGTCCGGTCGATGGTTCCACTCTGCAGCTTCACCAGTTCACGCCGTGTCGTCCAACCGGTGTTTGTTTTGCTGCGAGCGTCTTAAACTAACATGATGATGCTTTGAACAGAATTCAGCTCCATTAGAGAACCTGTGTGATGTGTGTGAATGTGCACACGCACAATTAGACGCTGCCAGCACAGAGCCAGAGAACACTTTAATGAGAGGGTGCTGCATAAAATGTGTGTGTGAGTGTGTGTGTGTGTGTGTGTGAGTGTGTGTGTGAGTGAGTGTGTGTGTGAGTGAGTGAGTGTGTGTTAAATAGCCTCGGGGGTCATTCTGTCCATCTCTGCATGAGCACCTGCGGATGTGAGCATCTACACACTTGTGAGTTTGTGTTTCTTTGATTTGTGTGTAATGGGTTTCTGTTAACATGTGTGTGTGTGTGTGTGTGTGTGTGTGTGTCTGTGTGTGTGTGTGTGTGTGTGTGGGGGGGGGGGGGGGGGGACTTGATGAAATGTGATTGGCTCCAACATGGCAACAGCAGTCCAGTGGCTGCTTGGTGACCAATCAGGTGTGGTCCTGCTAACAGACCAGAGTCAGAGCCTGAATGTGGTCGTGACTCAGGAGCTCGGACAGAAATGTAGTTTCAGACAGAGGAGGGAGAAGGTGTGTCATTATACAACCACATGTGACAGAACGGGTTTGACGGGTGAGTGACTCGGCAGAAGGAGAAATGATGTTTGAAGTTGAAACTGGCTCCACTGGTTTCATTCTGAGTGAAATTACATTTGGTTTTGACCAAGTGAGAATTCACGACATGTAGAAAAGAGAAACATATCGATCCAGCGATTCTTTCTAAAACCAGGAGAACTGAGAAAGTGAGAGAAGATTTTCAGCCTCGAGTCGTGCCTGCAGTCTTCCTGCTGGGCTGAATACTGCCCAAGCAACCTCCACTAATGAACCTGAGAGGCGTAACCCGGGGCAAAAAGAAAAGTCCACGCACCTGGTTGCTGCGAGGCCTCGATATGATCACAGATCAGATTCAAAGCTGCTCTCGTCTGGATGTTGGCAGCTGGACAGTCAGGGGACGATGCTCAGAGAGACTTTATTAAGAGAATCAAACTGGAACTGTCAGAATATGGAGAAAAGTGATGTGGACGCTCTGAGACAAAGACTGAATTATCGTCAGGCGTCTCACAGTGTTGAGATGGAAACTGTGAGGAACTGTCTGGTTACCTCAGTTTGAAGTGTTTGTGTCAAATGATCCATCAGGAAATCTGTTATTACTCTTTATTTGAAACAGTAGATTTAATTTAAAACTGCACATAGAGATCGATGTTCTGACTCGTGTTCGGACTCTTCCAGTCAGATGAATATCTTCAGAGAACACAGTGAGGAGAACCAACATCACAGCCTGAACATGTGAACAACTAATGTCTCTGTATGAAACCACATTTAGATTCAGATCTGGACTCTGCCTGAAATGATTCTGACGTCTGTCTGATGTTTGTCATCAAGATTCATGAATCATTCTGTGAAGAAATGTTCCAGAATAAACCTTTGAGAAATACACGTTTCAGAACATTTAGAACAAATTATACTTTTAAATACTGACGGAGAAATCTCCCCGCCCCCCCCAGTGAAAACTACCGACAGCTTCCTTTGACTTTAACGTCCTTTTCACTTGAAATGTGATTTTATTCTACTGCTTTCTCTGATTTCACCTGATCCCATGTTTTATTATTGATGATTTGATATCTGTCACACGTTTATTAATATGAGTTTTTTGTATTATTGTGCTTTTTACTTTGTGTGAATCACTGTGTAACTTGAGAAGATGAATGATTATTCAGATAGTCCACCTCAGGCCGCGGCTCCTTTGTCTTTCTCTCTGTTGCAGACGTTTGTATCAGTGTCGGGGTGAAAATCCTCTCCGGCTGTTTCTTTGTCGTCCTCAGTGAGTTTTTAAATCCAGCTCTTGTGCTGAGGCAGCGTCTTGTCTGTCTCACGTTCAGCTGTGTTGACGGACTCTACACCGTACAGATGTTCTGACCGACAGGCTGCTCCTCTGCCGGCGTCTGATGAAGGAAACTCAGCCGGTGTTTCGAGTTGTGGTGAATTCAGAGTGACGTGTTTTGACATCCTGTCAAAGTGTCTCCAAAGTCTCCATTATTCATAGAGTGAAGATTCCTCCGGCGTCTCCTGCTGCTCCCGTCCTTCACCTCTGAGACTTTTACCAGCACAGAGACGATGCAGATGTTTAACCACGGTGTGACACCACATCTGGTCCCTCACACTGATACCTTAGTTTAGGAGAAGGACTTCTTCTATTTGAACTGTTGATTTTAAGTTTCTGGTTCGAAGAAGAGAAACTACTTTGTCAGGTAAGTTGAAACTTTAAAGTTACAGTTAAAGTCACTTTTACTCTGAAAATGAGCCACTTTATAAACACAAAATCAGGAGCTAACAGGAGCTAACTGTGAGCTAACAAGAGCTAACAGGAGTTAACTGTGAGCTAACAGTAAGCTAACAAGAGCTAACAGGAGTTAACTGTGAGCTAACAAGAGCTAATAGTGAGCTAACAGGAGCTAACAGGAGTTAACTGTGAGCTAACAGTGAGCTAACAAGAGCTAACAGGAGTTAACTGTGAGCTAACAAGAGCTAATAGTGAGCGAACAGGAGTTAACTGTGAGCTAACAGGAGCTAACAAGAGCTAACAGGAGTTAACTGTGAGCTAACAAGAGCTAATAGTGAGCGAACAGGAGTTAACTGTGAGCTAACTGTGAGCTAACAGGAGTTAACTGTGAGCTAACAAGAGCTAACAGGAGTTAACAGTGAGCTAACAGGAGCTAATAGTGAGCTAACAGGAGCTAACAGGCGCTAATAGTGAGCTAACAGGAGCTAACAGGAGTGACTGTGATCTGCTGAGGCCCTGGAGCGTCACATCGTCTCAGGGGAAACACTCGAGGAATTCATCGAGTCTGTCAATGGTTGTTTTGGGGAAGTGAAGGAGAAGAAGAAACTAACTGACAGGAAGATTGAACGGACAAACTGAGAGAACACTGCAACACACACACTCACACACACACACACTCACACACACACACACACACACCTGGAGTAGTGGGATAATTCCATGAATTGAAAGTGTTTGAATAATAATAGTAACAACACATTTAACATCCTCACACATAAACTCCTGAACAATTAAGGCAAAACCAAACATTGAAATTAAACTAGGAGACTCAAACACCTCGTTTTAACTTATGAGAAGTAAAGTTAAAAGAAAACCAAGGTTCAGATCAGGTGAAGACATCAGACATGCTGGTGAACACAGGATGAGAGGAACAGATGATATAAGACTCTGTCAAACAATAATTATGATGATGTTTGACACACTGATGTTGACGGACGTGTTTTGAGCTGTGGAGGATGTGAGGTGATTCTTCCAGAGTCGTGCTGCTGAGCAGCTGACGGCTCCAGCAGCCGCAGTAATAATATCATGTGTGGATTTGACACTGGCACAATATTTATCTGCTCCTCGTTCCTAAGAGCAGAGGAGGATCCTTTGTTTGTGGGTGTCTGGACTTTTCTTACTCGTGTCACAACTGTTCATATTGAGACGGATTACAACATAATATAAATCACATTTTAGTGGTTTACACTTTGAAACATTTTCAGATGAAGTTTGGGAAAGTTTTCAGAGACGCAGTGTCCTCCTTGTTTAGTGAAACAAGACTGTGTGTGTGTGTGTGTGTGTCCTTTGTATTCCCCTGTGTCTGAGGCAGTAAACAACACA